>NW_027361714.1:83690000-84387500 GCF_039654945.1 Dendrobates tinctorius | reverse complement strand
TTCATCCACTACTTGGAAGAGAATAATGTATGCTCCTTATTTCTTCACAAGGATACTCAGTTCATGTGATAAAAAGTATCATCTGAGCAGCCCTATTCAATTCCAATGGTCAATGTCCTGTTCGATTTTTACTTGGAGAGCACACATCCGTGTTAGACGCCCCCGTCTGAATGAGCCCTAAAGTTAATACTTTATTTATGCAGCACATTGAATAGCATAAAGTTCAAATTCAAGTCCTCATATGGTGACTTCAACAAAAATATAAAGATATGGCTCTTGGAATGCAACAATAAAAAGGTAACAAAAAAATGGATTGGCGTAATGTCTAAGGTGGTCTTCAGTGGCAAAGGATTAACAGTTGAATATTTCATATTTGAGATTTATCAAATTTTTTAACAACCCAGGATAACCCATTTATGCTTGAGAAAAATAAGTCTAAGAAAAGGAATAAATAAGTATAAGAGAAGGAAAAAATAGCACGGCAAGGTGGACGAGGCCCAGCACTACCAGAAGGACTGTCCATCATCCCTGGCAGTCACTCACAGACCTTACAAGGCACTCACAGCATTGTTTGTACTGAAGAGTAGTTGCCATTATCACAGCAATCTCCTCTTCTAAACTGAGAACAGCACAAATCACACTAGCACGGTGTTTGATCCCAGCTACAACCCGTGGACAGGAAGAAGAATAGATGACTGTTAAGAGTGATGATCTTGCAGCTATACATAGTTCTGGGGTACATTATTTGCTTAGACAAGTTGGAGCTGTATGATTAGATAGTGGTAAAGGTAAGGGTACCGTTACACCTAGCGACTCACCAGCGATCCCGACCAGCGATATGACGCGGTCAGGATCGCTGGTGCATCGCTAGGTGGTCGCTAGTGAGCTGCCACTCAGGCAGATCTCATCAGCGACATCGCTGGGGACGGGGATCGCTACTTACCTGTCAGACGCGGCGATCCTGCGTCCTCCCGCCCGGCTCCACGCGTCGCTCGTCGTCACAGCAGGAAGCGCAGCAGGAAGTGACCGACGAGAAATGATCCAGGAGCTTCTCGCGCGATCAGCGATAACCAGCGGGGGAGCCGGTCGGAGGTAAGTATCAGACACAGCGATATCGCTAGCAATATCGCTGCAACGTCACAAAATCGGTGACTTTACAGCGATATTGCTAGCGATATCGCAGTGTGTAACGGGGGCTTAAGAATTACCTTGTCATTGAGAGGAGGCATGATTACAATGTTGTATTATTGAAAATAGGAAAAAATGGACTTCAAGAATTGCATCCCATCTCTCTACTGTAAACAGACTACAAAATCCTCATCCAGAATACTATCCTGACAGCTAAAAGTTGTCATCGGCCAGATCATCCACCCAAACCAGACCTATAGCATTCCTGGTCTTGCTCTTCTGAGACAGTCTTGATCAGAAAAAGGCATTTGTCTGAGTCTCTCATGACTTCAGAGACAGGTCACTGTGCAGGTTTGAGCTATCCGAGATGTCCTGTTTGTATTTTAAATGGAATCTGTCATTATGTTTTACAGCCCAATCTAATGGTGCCTATGTTTACTGAGTACACCCATATCTTTATTTTAGAAATCAGGATTCATGTTATAAAGAAATGTATTGTTGGGTTGTTATGCTAATGAGCCACAAGTGCAGTGGGCGGACACTGCACTTGCACCTCTGCGGCCTCTCTTCTTTTTTCTCGCCCCAGGGAATGACAGCATTTGATCTCAGGTGAGAGATGTAGGTCACTGTAAGAAGAATGACCAGTCAATCACTGATAGGACACAGATGGCAGGTGTGAGAATAGGGAAGAGAGGCAGCAGAGCTGTAGATTCAGTTTAGAAAAGTGGGGAGGGTCCAGCATCTGGAGGTAGGAGAAAATAAAAACTCATATTTTATTTGGAATTGATTTAAGCAGAAAATAAAATGCCAATAGCAGCATAGGGAATTGGTTCTTGCGCTTTGAGTCCAGCAGGAACTTGTCCTGCGACTTCCAAGCCATCGGGAAACTACTAGGTCTGGGTAGTGATCGAGGAGGCTGCCCAGACCCTCAGGTACTTTTTTCCTCATGCTCTAAGTTTTTGCTGAATGTCGAACTGGTAGTAGACAACTGTTGTTTTATTTCTACAGCCTTGGTGGACTGCGATTCATCCCTTAACTTGATCAGTTCCAGTACCGTCTCCAGGGTCAAGATAGGGACAGTCAGGTTGGAGACCCCTCTGAAAATCGTGGCTATTGACTCTTCCACTCTCACCCGTTCGGGGATTCGTTATGTTACCAACAATTTTATTTTACTTGTGGGTTCCTCCCATATTGAGGAGATGAGATGTTTTGTTATGGACAATCTGCCCGTAGGGCTGGTATTGGGTATGCCGTGGCTCCAACGGCACAACCCAGTTATTGATTGGGAGAGAAGAGTAATCGTTAAGTGGGGTCCAAAATGTATTGACTGCTCTTATAAATCTGTGTTCTGTGTTTCACCCGCAAAACCTGTCTCTGAGTCTTCTGTCTGTCTGGAGGGTATTCCGGAATACCTGAAGGAGTTTGAGGACGTGTTCTCCGAAAGCGAGGCTGAGGTTTTACCTCCACATAGGCCATTCGACTGCACTATTGACTTGATCCCAGGGTCCAAATTGCCCAAAGCCTGTTTATTTAATTTGTCAGGACCTGAGCGTCTGGCTATGAAAGATTATATAACGGAAAGTCTCCGTAAGGGGCATATTAGACCATCAGTCTCTCCAATAGCAGCAGGATTTTTCTTTGTCAAAAAGAAAGATGGCCTGCGCCCCTGCCTCGACTTCCGAGAACTCAACAAGATTACCGTCAAAAATGCATATCCCTTACCCTTGATCCCAGATTTGTGCAACCAACTTTCGGGGGCAAAATGGTTTTCCAAATTGGATCTCAGGGGAGCTTATAATTTGATAAGAATCAAAGAGGGGGATGAATGGAAGACGGCTTTCCTCACTACTGAGGGGTTATTTGAGAACCTAGTGATGCCGTTTGGTCTCACTAACGCACCAGCAGTTTTTCAGAACTTCATCAATGTGGTGTTTGCAGACATGATTTGCCACTTTGTTGTTATTTACTTGGACGATATTTTGATCTACTCGACTGACAAACACTCTCATTTGGTACATGTGAAAACTGTTCTTAAGAGACTCAGGGAGAATCAATTGTTTGTCAAATTGGAAAAGTGTACATTTTTTGTCCAGGAGTTGACCTTTCTAGGACTTATTATTTCTCCACAGGGGTTTCGGATGGATCCCAAGAAGGTGCAGGCCATTGCAGAGTGGGTTCAACCCCAGGACCTAAAAGGGCTGCAGCGCTTCTTGGGATTCGCTAATTATTATCGAAAGTTTATCAAGGGCTTTTCACAAATAGTAAAACCCCTCACCGACCTCATGTGTAAAGGGGCCGATATCAAAAATTGGTCTCTCCCGGCTAAACAATCCTTTTTGGTTTTGAAGAATTGTTTTATGTCTGCTCCGATACTGGTGCAACTTGACCCATCCTTACCATTTGTTGTGGAAGTCGATGCTTCCGAGGTAGGGGTGGGGGCCATTTTGTCTCAAGGACCAGCTACTTTGACTAATCTTAGACCTTGTGCATTTTTCTCAAAAAATTCTCTCCGGCAGAGAGAAATTATGATGTTGGGAATAGAGAGCTTCTAGCAATTAAGTTGGCATTTGAAGAATGGAGGCATTTTTTGGAAGGGGCAGAGCATCCAATTATGGTTATCACGGATCACAAAAATCTGGAGTACATTAAGTCAGCGAAAAGGTTGACTCCCAGACAGGCTCGGTGGTCACTTTTTTTTTCTCGGTTCCAGTTTTCTATTTCTTTCCGGCCTGGATCTAAGAACGTAAAGGCAGATGCTCTATCACGAAGTTTTGAACCATTGTCTGCCCCCGATCCACCGTCTTCCATTCTTCAACCCGGGGTGGTTATAGCAGAGCTATCGTCGGAGTTGGAGCGGGAGATTGTGGGGGCTCAATCCTTAGCTCCAAGGTCCAAACCTGCTCATAGATTGTTTGTACCACAGCATTTACGTTCTGATCTCTTACGAGAATTTCACGACTCGAAGTTGGGGGCTCACCCAGGTATTGCAGCCACATGTGAGGCAGTGAAGAGACTTTTTTGGTGGCCATTAATGTCTGCAGAGATTAAGAATCATGTCACAGTCTGTGTGGTTTGCGCCCGTTCAAAGAGCTCTCATTGCTGGCCAGCTGGGGAATTGGTGCCTTTGCCTATTCCTAGAAGACCTTGGACTCATCTGTCCATGGACTTCATCACCAATCTCCCTCCATCCCGGGGTAACACAGTAGTTTGGGTAATTGTGGATAGATTTTCTAAAATGGCACACTTAGTACCCATGGCCAAGTTACCGTCAGCTGAGGTTCTTTCGAGACACTTTCTTTCCCAAATCGTTCGTCTCCATGGTGTACCTACGAATATTGTATCTGATAGGGGGATACAATTTGTAGCAAAATTCTGGCAGGCTTTTTGCAGGAAGTTGGGGATTTCTTTATCTTTTTCCTCAGCCTACCACCCGGAGAGCAATGGACAAACGGAGCGCACCAATCAGTCATTGGAACAGATCCTCCGGTGTTTGACTTCGACGTTGCAGGATGACTGGTGTGACGCGTTGCCGTTGGCGGAGTTCACCTTTAACACGTTTATCACAGAGCACTAATCATCCTGTCTGGATGTGACAAGACACTGCAGGATCCGCTCCAAAGACTGATTAGTCCTTTCAGTCTGACCATTGGTCTCAGGTTGGTCGGCCGATGAAAAGGTCAGACTGATACCCAGCCTTTTACAAAAAGCTCTCCAGAATTTTTCCACGAATTGCACCCCTCTATCAGACACCACACTGACAGGCATACCATGCAACCGAATCACATGCTCAATGAATAGCTTAGATAGAGTCTCAGCATTAGGAAGGCCCGTTAACGGTACAAAATGTGCTTGTTTACTGAACCTATCCACAACTACCCAGATCACAGTTTTGCCAATAGAGGGTGGGAGATCGGTGATAAAATCCATGGACAGGTGAGTCCACGGTCTATCCGGAATTTGCAGTGGCACCAATTCCACGGCCGGCCGGTTGTGGGAGGTTTTAGCGCGGGCACAAATTTCACACAAAACCAGTGACGTCAGAAGTCAGGGAGGGCCACCAGAACAGCCTAGTGATGGCTTTACGAGTGGCCAAGATTCCAGGATGCCCACTCAGAGCTGAGTCGTGGAACTCCCAAAGCACCCTTAACCGATACTGGACAGGCACAAAGAGCTTATTTTCAGGTATGGACGGAGGAGCAAGAGATTGGGCCTCACGAATCTCCTGCTCCAATCTCGGGGACACCACAGCCACCACCACCCCGCGCTGAAGAATGGAGGAAGGAGGCTCAGGAGGCGATACCGGATCTAGGCTGCGAGACAAGGCATCCGCCTTCACATTCTTGGAACCTGGTCTGAAAGTGATGGAAAACTGAAATCGGGAAAAAAAAGTGACCACCTTGCCTGTCTCGGAGTCAGACGTTTGGCGGATTCGATGTAAGACAGGTTCTTGTGATCTGTAATGACAGTGATACGATAGACAGCCCCCTCCAAAAAATGCCTCCATTCTTCAAAAGCCAATTTAATGGCCAACAACTCTCGGTTACCCACATCATAATTTCTTTCAGCAGAGGAAAATTTTTTGGAAAAGAAGGCACAGGGTCTTAAGATAGTTAATGTGGTGGGCCCCTGGGACAACACAGCCCCCACTCCCACCTCAGAGGCATCCACTTCTATGATGAATGGTTTTGACAAGTCAGGTTGAACCAGTACCGGAGCAGTCATGAAACGTTCTTTTAACAAAGAAAACGCCGCCACAGCTGGAGGTGATCAGTTTTTGAGATCCGCCCCCTTTTGGGTGAGATCAGTGAGGGGTTTGACAACTTGAGTGAACCCCTTGATTAATTTTCTATAATAATTGGCGAAACCCAGAAATTGCTGAAGACCCTTGAGATCCCAGGGTTGCACCCAATCCACAATGGCCTGTACCTTCCTAGGGTCCATACGAAACCCCTCGGCGGACAGGATGACTCCTAGAAAGGACAATTCTTGAGTAAAAAATGAACGTTTCTCCAATTTGGCAAAGAGTGAGTTCTCCCTGAGCCTCTGGAGAACCGCATGAAGATGACCCATATGACTTTGTCTATCAGAAGAATATATGAGTATGTCATCAAGATAAACAACTACAAAGCATCCAATAAAATCAGAAAAATCATGGTTAATGAAATTCTGGAATACCGCTGGTGCATTAGTCAAACCGAAGGGCATAACCAAATTTTCAAACAGACCCTCAGAGGTGAGAAATGCGGTTTTCCATTCATCCCCCTCCCGCATACGGATGAGATTGTATGCTCCCCTGAGGTCCAACTTAGAGAACCACCTGGCCCCCGACAATTGATTGTACAAATCAGGTATCAGTGGGAGAGGATAAGTGTTTCTTATGGTTATTTTATTCAGCTCTCGAAAATCGAGGCATGGGCGTAAAACACCATCCTTTTTTATTTTACAAAACAGAACCCCGCTGCCACGGGAGAGAACGATGGCCGTATATGCCCTTTACGGAGGCTCTCAGAGATATACTCCTTCATAGCAGACCGGTCAGGGCCAAAGAGATTGTGCAGCCGGGCTTTGGGCAATTTGGCACCGGGAACAAGATCCACGGCACAATCGAATGGGCGGTGTGGTGGTAGAACCTCAGCCTCCTTTTCGGAGAACACATCCTCAAAATCCTTCAGGTACTCCGGAATACCCTTTAGACTGACAGATGACATAGACACAGTAGCAAGACAATTTTCAGAACAACAAGGTCCCCATTTAACAATATCCCGGGACCCCCAGTCAATAACCGGGTTATGCCGTTGCAACCAGGGAAACCCTAACACCAGGCCAGCAGGGAGGTTATCCAGAACAAAGCATGACATGCGCTCCTGGTGTAGGGCCCCCACCCTGAGGGTGAATTCTTTAGAAATGAAATGGAGACCATCCTTAGTGAGGGGTGTAAAGTCAAAAGCCACAATTTTTAAGGGAGTCCCCAACCTAACTGTCCCTAATCTACAGCGAGCCACCAGCTTAGAGTCAATCAGGTTCAGGGATGACCCACAGTCTACAAAAGCCGACGTATGGAAAAAGTCGTTCTCAACACCAAGTTCCACCTTTAGCAGTATCTTTGAAATTGAAGAAAAAGGTACCTGAGAGTCTGGGTGACCTCCACGATTATCACCCAGACTCAGCCGCTTGTTAGTCGGAGGACAGGAGGGGCAGTCTTTTTTCCAATGTCCGGGATCTCCGCAGTAAAAACACAACTTTCCATCATGTCGCCGTTTCCGCTCCTTCTCCTGGGGGTTGGTGGCTCCCACCTCCATAGGTTCAGATGGAAGCAAAACATCAGGGTTAGCAGGGAAAAACGGAAACCCTCGCTTAGTAACACCTCTCTCCCGCAGTCTCCGATCCATACGGATAGCCTGAGTCATAGCCTCCTCCAATGAGCTGGGAGGTGGATGGAGAGCCAGAGCATCCTTCAAGCAATCCGACAGTCCCTTCCTGAACAGACATCTCAGTGCGGAGTCGTCCCAGGACACCTCAGTGGACCATCGACGGAATTCGGAGCTGTACCATTCGGCTGAGTGCTTCCCTTGCCCCAGACCCATAATAGTGTCCTCTGCCACCCTAACACGGTCCGGTTCGTCATAGATAAGTCCTAGGGCCTCAAAGAACCTATCTACCGACATCCGTTCAGGGGCAGTAGGGGGCAACGAGAAAGCCCAGGATTGGGGACCCTCCCTAAGTAAGGAGATAACAATCACCACCCGCTGAGTCTCATCCCCAGACGATCAGGGTCTAAGAGAAAACCATAATTTACAACTCTCCTTGAATATGTGAAATTTATCATTTTCGCCAGAAAATGTGTCAGGAAGTTTAACTGAGGGTTCAGGAGAGTGCAAAATAACATCTACAGAGTCACCTGGTGGACAAACAATATGAGAGGTGTTTCCCTGCATGGTCTTAATAGTCTCAGTCAGTTCTTTCTGTAAGTGGGTATGAGACATGACAAGGGACTGATGATTCACAGAAAAGTCCTGCGCCATCTGCGTCAAACTGGACACTTGATCTGCCAAGTTATGCAGCAGATCCATGACCAAAGAAAAAAAAGTGCAAAATCCCGTTTAAATGTATAGGTTAGTGATAATGTAATGAAACCTCCACCAGGGGGAGCTGGTGAGGGAAGAGAGGTTACACACTAACAGCAGCAACCCTGAGCAACAGCACAGGTGCCACAGGTAACGAGGGAGAATAGTCAGACGAACCGAGTCAGAAACTAGCAGGAGCAGACGTACCAGAAGGAGCAGCAATACACGTAGTCAAAATACCAAGCCAAGAGTCAGAAAGCCAGAACATGAGCACGGGGTCCAAAATATGAGGCGAAATACGTGGTCGGGGTACAAGTCGGGGAGAGGAAACGTAACAGCAGAGACGAATACCAAGAGACGGAGTTAGAGATCAGTCCGGGTCATACACGTGAATATCAGTCAAAGGCAGGAGGATCACCAAGGTACAAGGGTCAGAGGCTCTAAACTGGAAGCTTGAGCTATCACTAACACTGGTCAGCAGGCTGTGAGAGACTGAAATAGCCCAGCTAGCTCCAGAATGAGGCTGAGGAGATTAACCCCCGCATGACCAGTCCGGAGTGAAGACAGCAGAAGATAAACTCCGGACTGGACCATGACAGTATTATTCGGTAACTATGTGGTGGTAATATGTGGTCTGGCCATGGTGTGGTGGCATTTTTCCCTTGTATGTGGTATTTTTCGGTAACTATGTGGTGGTAATATGTGCTATGGTCATGGTGTGGTGGTATTTGTCCCCTGTATGTGGTATTATTCGGGCACTATGTGGTCATAATGTGGTCTGGTCATGGTGTGGTGGTATTTGTCCCTCCCTTGTGTGTGGTATTATAGGTTACTACATGGTGGTAATATGTGGTCTAGACATGGTTTAGCGGTATTTGTTCCTTGTATGTGGTATTATTAGGTTACTATGTGTTGGTAATATGTTGTCTGGTCAGGGTGTGACAGTATTTGTCCCTTGTATGTGATATTATTGTTCATTTTAAAAAATGTGTATGTGACACATTCCCTTAAAGAAACATAAATAAAGATATACCTAAAAAGAGTATTGAATATTTTAACAAATATTTAATACTAGCTGAAGAGCCCGGCGCTGCCCGGGCATAGTACCTAATTGTGGGTCCCGCTCTCTTCCTTAACAGCCCCGCTCTCCACCCGCCATCACGCTGTGTCCTTCCGCAGCCCCGCTCTCCACCCGCCATCCCGTTCTATCCCTCCGCAGCCCTCCACAGCCCTGCTCTCTTCCTTCACAGCCCCGCTCTCCCGCTCTCTTCCTCCACAGCCCTGCTCTCTTCCTCCACAGCCCTGCTCTCTTCCTCTACAGCCCTGCTCTCCCGCTCTCCCCCTCCACAGCCCCGCTCTCTTCTTTCACAGCCCTGCTCTCCCGCTCTCTCTATCCACAGCCCTGCTGTCTTCCTCCACATCCCTGCTCTCCTGCTCTCTCCCTCCACATCCCTGCTCTCTTCCTCCACAGCCCTGCTCTCCCACTCTCTCCCTCCACAGCCCCGCTGTCTTCCTCCACAGCGTCAGCCCTGCTTTCCATGCAACATGCGCGGTGACATCGGGACCAGGAGAGAGAGCTGCGCAGATTGCTCGTCCCGTCCGGAGTGAGCGGAGAAAGAGCGGAGCTGCAGCAAGTGTAATTGGGAGGCCTGCGGGGGGCGTGGCCTAGCGCTGTAGTAGGCCGCAGTAGAAGCCGGAGACTAAATTTAGGCCGGGAAGCTGCAGGGGAGAGGGGGGATAGCGCGGTTGGCGACGGGGAGCGCCGACTGAGCCAGGACAGGGCTGGGAGGCCCCTGTCCTGAAGATGGTCTTCCTCCACAGCCCCGCTCTCCATGCACTGTCCTGCTGTAGCTGTATCCCTCCTCAGCCCCGCTCTCCATCCGCGTCCCACTCTGATGCTTCATGATTGGCTGGTGTCCCACTCTGCTGCTTCGTGATTGGTTGGTGATACACACATACATATATTCAGTTTTATATACAGTCATATGTAAAAGTTTGGGCACCCCTATTAATGTTAACCTTTTTTCTTCATAACAATTTTGGTTTTTGCAACAGCTATTTCAGTTTCATATATCTAATAACTGATGGACTCAGTTATATTTCTGGATTCAAATGAGGTTTATTGTACTAACAGAAAATGTGCAATCTGCATTTAAACAAAATTTGACCGGTGCAAAAGTATGGGCACCCTTATCATTTTCTTGATTTGAACACTCCTAACTACTTTTTACTGACTTCCTGAAGCACTAAATTGGTTTTGTAACCTCATTGAGCTTTGAACTTCACAGCCAGGTGTATCAAATCATGAGAAAAGGTATTTAAAGTGGCCACTTGCAAGTAGTTCTCCTATTTGATTCTCCTATGAAGAGTGGCATCATGGGCTCCTCAAAACAGCTCTCAAATGATCTGAAAACAAAGATTATTCAACATAGCTTTTCAGGGGAAGGATACAAAAAGTTGTCTCAGAGATTTAACCTGTCAGTTTCCACTGTGAGGAACATAGTAAGGAAATGGAAGAACACAGGTTCAGTTCTTGTTAAGCCCAGAAGTGGCAGGCCAAGAAAAATATCAGAAAGGCAGAGAAGAAGAATGGTGAGAACAGTCAAGGACAATCCACAGACCACCTCCAAAGACCTGCAGCATCATCTTGCTGCAGATGGTGTCACTGTGCATCCGTCAACAATACAGCGCATGCATAATGCCTTTTTGTATGACCAAACAACTCAATCTTTGTTTCATCAGTCCACAGGACCTTCTTCCAAAATGTAACTGGCTTGTCAAATGTGCTTTTGCATACCTCAGGCGACTCTGTTTGTGGCATGCTTGCAGAAACGGCTTCTTTCGCATCACTCTCCCATACAGCTTCTCCTTGTGCAAAGTGCGCTGTATTGTTGACCGATGCACAGTGACACCATCTGCAGCAAGATGATGCTGCAAGTCTTTGGAGGTGGTCTGTGGATTGTCTTTGACTGTTCTCACCATTCTTCTTCTCTGCCTTTCTGATATTTTTCTTGGCCTGCCACTTCTGGGCTTAACAAGAACTGTACCTGTGTTCTTCCATTTCCTTACTATGTTCCTCACAACTTTTTGTATCCTTCCCCTGAAAAGCTATGTTGAATAATCTTTGTTTTCAGATCATTTGAGAGTTGTTTTGAGGAGCCCATGATGCCACTCTTCATAGGAGAATCAAATAGGAGAACTACTTGCAAGTGGCCACTTTAAATACCTTTTCTCATGATTTGATACACCTGGCTATGAAGTTCAAAGCTCAATGAGGTTACAAAACCAATTTAGTGCTTCAGGAAGTCAGTAAAAAGTAGTTAGGAGTGATCAAATCAAGAAAATGATAAGGGTGCCCATACTTTTGCACCGGTCAAATTTTGTTTAAATGCAGATTGCACATTTTCTGTTAGTACAATAAACCTCATTTGAATCCAGAAATATAACTGAGTCCATCAGTTATTAGATATATGAAACTGAAATACCTGTTGCAAAAACCAAAATTGTTATAAAGAAAAAAGGTTAACATTAATAGGGATGCCCAAACTTTTACATATGACTGTATATAGATGTTACAGTAGAGTAGGGCCCGGCCAAAAGAGTCTACCTAAAAAATAGTTAAGGCTACATGCCCACGATGAGGAATAGTAGCATTTTGGATGCAGCGTGTTATCGCTGCCTCCAAAACGCTTTGTTCTACATTACAAGCACAGTGAAATCCCATGCCCACTGTGCTTCTATTTAACACTGGGTAACTGACCTGCGGTGCGAGTTTACGAGCCGCAGCATGTGAGTTTCTGTAGCAGCGACGCTAGTGTCCTCTGCGTATTTTCAGTAATAGAATATCATTACATACAAGTGCGGAAAGTTAGGACGCAGTGTTTTGGACGCAGCGAAAATATGCTGCTTCCAAAATGCTACTTTTCCTGACCGTGGGCACTTAGGCTATGTGCACACGTTGCAGATTCTGCTGCGTTTCCGCAGCGGTTTTGGCCCTGCGGAAACGCAGCAGTTCCGCTGACATGGTACACTACAATGAAAGCCTATGGGTTTTCAAAAACGCTGTGCTCACGCTGCGGTTTTTTCCGCGCGGTTTTGCTGCGGTTTACAAACCGCAGCATGTCAATTGTTTGGGCGGTTTCCGCAGCAGTTTCACACCTTTAACGTAGTAGAGGTGTGAAACCGCAGGGCAAAACCGCAGGAAAACCGCAGGTCACTTTACCTGCGGTTTTACCTGCTTTTCCGTGCGGAAAAACCCGCAGCGGAATCCGCAACGTGTGCACATAGCCTTAGGCTTAAAGCAAGGTAAGCGTTGCCAGATTTAACAGAACTGGAACAAAAATAACTGGAAGACAACACATTTAAAGAATAAATTAGTCAGATTAGATAACTCGTTCGGCAAACACCGCCAAAAAAAAAAACACTTAAAAATGTAGCTTTTTCATCATACTGACAAGCAAAAAGTGAAACAAAAAAAGTGCTAAAAAACTTTGTATGTTAAAAAAATGGTATCACTGCAAACATTATCTCCTCCTACAAAATAATGTAATTCGGCCACCAGAAAAATAAAAATGTAATGGCTGTCAGAGTGTGGCAAACACATTCTTTTCTCTAAGTGGCAAATCATAAAGGAAAATACATAAAATTAGTATAATTGTAATCGTACTGACCCAAAGGATAAATCTGTCTTATCACTTATACAAGATTAAACTGCATAAAAAAATAAAACTAATTCTTTAACTTCTATTTATATGTCATTCTGCCTCCCAAAAATCATTACAAGGCCCAGATTACCACAAGAAGAAGAAAGTTCGTTCAGCACACCGGCATAAATGAAAAAAACTTTATTAGGCTAATATGCCATATTAAAATGCAAAAAACACCTGACGCGTTTCTGGTGCACAAAGGCATCCTTAGGGTACCTTTGTGCACCAGAAACGCGTCAGGTGTTTTTTGCATTTTAATATGGCATATTAGCCTAATAAAGTTTTTTTCATTTATGCCGGTGTGCTGAACGAACTTTCTTCTTCTTGTGGACATCTGTTGTGCTCACCAGCGAATTCGTGCACCCACCTGTGGATTAATGAACTCAGCCCAAAGTGGTTCTCATTTGGATGCGATGCAAGCTCCCAGTCCTTGTCATGCCCCCTACCGGTGTCTTGCCCCCTACTGGCCATACTTACCAGTGCGGCCCCGCTGCTCTCCTGCACGCCTCCCGGCGCGCTCCTGCTCCACGTCGCGTCCCCGCTCCAGACATCCGGACTCCACGCCGTCGTTCCTGCGCACCTGCGCCGGTCTATTCCCTTGGGGCTCGGACCTCTGGGAGCAGTGACGCAGTGGCTCCGCCCACAACATGGCGGCGCCCACCGGCTATTTCTGCAAGGCATCTTGTCAGGTAAGATGCCTGATTATCTTCTGCGGTGACGCTGTTCCTGCGCTAGTGTTTCCGCTCCTCTCAGGTCCCTGTATCCTCTGCCCTATCCTGCTGTCCTGTTTGCGCTGCCTCCGGTAGCTTCTCTGCTCCGTGGCTCCTCCTGCCCTGTCCTGTGTCTGTCTTGTCCTTAGTGCCTCTCTGGTCCGTTACCCTCTGCTATCCGTTCTGCCTCTCTGTGTGTTGTCCGTACCTGGCTCTCCTTCCTCTCTCGCCCACAGTCACCAGCCTCCGTCTGCCGCTAATGCTCCCGGTTCTGCTTGTCTCTATTCTCCCTAGTTCCGGCAGTCCCTCTGTGCGCCTGGACTCTGTCCCTCCTCGCTACAGACTCTCATATTTCTAGCCCTGGTCGTCCCCTTGGCTCCGGCTGTTACGGTTCTATCCCTCGGGGGCCTGCTCCTAACGCTCCCTGTATAGGGGGTGGGTTTCACCTGGTCAGCTCGCCCTCGGGGGCTCTGGAGCCGTGACCCAGAGGGTCCACTTCCAGGTTCCTCCCTTATTTTCCACACCGTAACAGTCCTCCCTCTCCTAAGGCCCAGATTACATTTATCATGTGCTCTACACTTAGCACTTACCTCGGATTTCCAACTAAATGTAAAACAAAACTTGCTTCAGACGAACCTCCTAATGGAACCATTCTCCAAAGTGACCCCAATTTCGTCACTATAGTTAGTGGTACCGCTGAAGTTTCATCTGAAATCGCATTTTTGTGAAATTCAGCGTAGATTTGGTAGCAAAAACCTGGTGATAGGAGTCCCTTAGTGGTGAGCCACTTTTGGCCTTAATGACCAACCACCATTTTTCATTTCTGACATGTATCACTTTTGGGGGTAATAACTCTGGAATGTATATGTTAGTGGTAAATTTAGGACAATTTTTGTCTATTTATAAATTATTGGAAATCCTTTTGAAGTATCCCTTATGATGACTGATGATGCTGAAAAAATATTTTCAGTGAAAGAAATAAAAAAAGATGAATAAGCTGCACATCTCGGCTCACCACCAGCCTGAACTGTTATGGCTTGTACAAAGCACCAAGCCAAGTGCACATTGTGAAAGTATAGGTACTGTCACACTTAGCGATGCACCAGCGATCCCGACCAGCGATATGATGTGGTCAGGATCGCTGGTGCATCGCTAAGTGGTCGCTAGTGAGCTGCCACACAGGCAGATCTCACTAGTGACATCGCTGGGGACGGGGGTCGCTACTTACCTGTCACACCAGGCGATCCTGCGTCCTCCCGCCCGGCTCCACGCGTCGCTCGTCGTCACAGCAGGAAGCACCGCAGGAAGCTGACAACGAGAAACAGTCCTGAACGTTCTCGCGCGATCAGTGATAACCAGCGGGGGAGCGGGTTGTAAGTATCACACATAGCGATATCGCTAGCAATATCGCTATAACGTCACAAGTTATAGCGATATTGCTAGCGATATCTCTTAGTGTGACAGGCCCTTAAGCCTCCATTACCACCTACTGTTCCTTCTCCTACCTGCACATAATCTATAATGTAAATTTACTCAGGGCACAGAATAACTCATCCAGGTTTTAGAAGAGGTACAAATATTTTTAGAGACTCCATTAATAGTCAATCTCTATACTTCAGTTTGGTCACTAGGTGGCGACATGTGACTAATCAGCCATACGTTCTCTTCTCCAGCTGCAATATTCTATATTTTAAAGGGGTTTAATCTGTGCTTTACTTTACCCACCCTGAGATCTGTCCTGAGTCTCCGCTGCTCCCGGTGTCCATTATTATTGATGTCTGTTGACAGCAATGTAGCCAATTAATGGACTCAGTGGCTCTGGCTGCCAACTCTGGCACTGTTGTGACTTCAGTAATGCAGATAATAACAGGCAATGGGAGCAGTGGCACAAAGTCAGCATCGGATCCAGGGAGGGTGAGTAGAGAACAGTATGTTTTTATTTTTTATTTTTTTTAAAGTATGCCGACAGGGACTTTCCGAATCTGGAAAACCCCTTTAACTAACAATAATTTCTTATTTTGCATTGTAATGTAACTGTACAAACTTGTGGTGACACTTTTCATGACATTGTAGACATTTCATTCAGTACTACCCTATGCTGAATCCAGCGGCATAGCAACAATTGACCCCAGTGGTGATAATGAACCCATCAAAGACCAATACAGAGGCAACAAGGAGTAATGACTTTATTCCCTGAACACTCAGTAGATATTGGGGTACAGTAAAGGGTGTTTTACTGAATGGGAGATACATTTCTCCCAGCAGGTTAATATTTGGCCGGGTTTTTCCCTAAAGACAAGGACCTGCGATGATGTCATGGTCACGTGATCAGCCCATGTGATGTTTACCTCACTTGTAGGAAGTGTTATGGGCTATGTAATGGAGGTTGGTGTTTGGCACATGGTGAGTGTGTCTGGAAGTTACAGGAACTTGGCTGGACTTAGCCTTACCTTGTATACAGGATCCCTGTGCTGCAGGACTATAGCAGCAAGACTCTCAACAACCCTGGGAATGGCACCTGGCGGGTGCCGCGGACCTGGCAGCTGCTTAGATAAGCCCGTCCCGTGCAAGGGGTGAGTCTGGGACCAGTGGTTCTCCAAGCTGGAGTATATTTATGTTTTTCCTTACTTCCTGTTAGCCTGCTGTTTGCAACGTGACATTAAACCACTGAAATTGGACTTTAAGCCTGTGTGTTGCCTCGTTACTGCAACCCTGCCATTACCTACCAGAGCGAATCCCTACAATTGGCGGAGAATGCGGGCAAACGCAGTGAGGCCAGGCTGTTTTTCTTATTTTGATTTGTACCCCAGCCTATGTCCTGGGTGAAACGAGTGGCACAGACCCAGCCGGGGAACTTTCCAGAAATGGAGGCCACAGTAAAAACGCTCATAGACGCCATGCGACAGCAGCAGCAGGCTATGCAGCAGCAGGAGGCCATGCAACAGCAGGCTATGCAGCAGCAGGCTATGCAGCAGCAGGAAACCAATCAGCTGTAGATACAGCATATCACGACAGCGCAGACAAAAGGAACTAACCAGGCAATCCATGATGTCCGGAAAGCGGTTCGTACAGCGGTTCCCAAAATGGAGAAGTCGGACGATGTGGAGGCATACCTGGAGATGTTCGAAGGAGTCGCTGAGAGAGAGAAGATACCCCGGGACCAGTGGGCAGAAATCATCGCTCTGTTTCTGGCCCCAGGACCTTTGAAAGCGTATCAGAACCTACCCCCGGAGCAAAGGGCGGACTACACGGTCATCAAGGGTGAGATACTGGCACATCTTGGGGTAAATGTGTTAGTTCGGGCCCAGCGGGTACACCAGTGGGAGTTTACCCCCTCCAAGCCTGCTCGGTCCCAGTATTATGACCTGATGCACCTGTTACAAAAGTGGTTGCAGCCTCAGGTGTTGTCCCCCACGGCCATGCTGGACCACATAGTGACTGATAAGCTTTGGAGGGCTTTGCCCCCCTCCTTCCAGACATGGGTCGGACAGACATCCCCTACTAATGCCATGTAGATGATAGACCTCATAGAAAGGTATGGGGCTACCAAAGAGCTACAGGGAGGGACTCCCCGGAAGGTAACAGGAAGGTTCCCTAAGTCTCCACCCCTGGTTCGGCGAGCGGAGCCCAGGAAGGCCGCTCAGGACTTATCTGGGGAAGTAAGGAGCCCCATAATCTGCTGGCGGTGCCAGGAACCAGGTCATATGAAAGCTGATTGCCCCCACCTGGCTGAGCCCATGGACACAAACTTTGGGTACCTCCAGTCTCACTATGCCGAACCGATGTGTGCAACGGGCACCCTGAAAGGTCCCAATATGGAACATTTGCGTCGGGTTGAAGTGGAAGGCACCCCGGCTGTGGCCCTATTGGACTCAGGAAGTCTTGTAACCCTGGTACGAGCCAGCTGGATACAAACCAGTGAGTATACGGGTTGGAAAATAGGGGTGTTGTGTAAACATGGAGACTTAAAAGACTATCCCACCACACTAGTGGTGATAAACACGCCAGCGGGAAGGCAGTGCCACGAGGTGGGAGTTCTGACTAATCTGCATTATGAAGTGATAATTGGAAGAGACTTTCCTTTATTTTCTGTGCTGTGGCCATCTGTTGTCCCACCCACGGAGCAACTGCCGGCACCAGAGGCAAACAGGTTACATTCTCCAGAAGTAGGGCATGAACCTGGTGGCCCGGAGGAAGAAGTGCTGGTGGTAGGGGTAACCTTCCCTTCGGTGGAGGAGGGGAGGAATTCTCCGATAGAAGTATTGGCTGGAGAGGTGGAAGACTTGCTTCCGGGACCCGAGTTGTCAGACTTGAATGTAGCAGGTGATAATTTTGGTATGGCGCAACTCCGAGACCCTACTTTGGCCCGGGCCAAAGAAAATGTACTGGTTGTTAATGTGGAACCCCGACAACCTGGGGCAGCTACAGTGTTGCCACGCTTTGAGCTAAACCAAGATTTGTTGTACCGAGTGGAGAAAATACGTGGGAAAATGGTAGAACAGTTACTGTTACCTCAGGCATATCGTAGGCTGGTAATGGACTTAGCACATGCGCATGTACTTGGGGGGCATTTGGGCCAAAAGAAAACCCTTGACCGAATTCTGCAGCGGTTCTACTGGCTAGGGGTCCATCAAGAAGTTAAACGGTACTGTAATTCCTGTCCAGTGTGCCAGGTAACCAGTCCCCAGCCTCACTTTCGGAGTCCCTTGATGCCTTTACCAATCATAGAGGTACCCTTCGAGAGAGTGGCAATGGATCTGGTCAGGCCTATCAATAAGTACTGCAAGGGGACACCAACACATCTTGGTAGTTCTAGATTATGCTACCCAATATCCTGAGGCCATTCCTCTGCGCCACTCATCAGCTAAGCTTATAGCAAAGGAATTCATGGCTATGTTTTTGCGGGTGGGAATTCCACAAGAAATTTTAGCAGACCAGGGAACCCCCTTTATGTCAAAAATTATGAAGGAACTCTGCCGTTTGCTAAATGTTAAACAGTTGCGCACATCGGTCTATCATCCCCAAACAGATGGTCTGGGAGAAAGATTCAATAAGACGCTGAAGAACATGTTAAAAAAGGCAGTTTCCAAGGATGGGAAGGACTGGGATCTCTTATGACCATATTTGTTGTTTGCAGTGCGGGAGGTGCCTCAGGCATCTACGGGGTTCTCGCCCTTTGAACTATTTTACGGCAGACATCCACGGGGCTTACTCGATATAGCCAAAGAGGCCTGGGAGAACCAACCTACCCCCCACAAAAGTGTGATAGAACATGTTGCAAAAATGCAAGAAAGAATGGAGACAGCCCTACCCTTAGTCTGGGAACATATGGAGGCAGCACAACAGTCCCAGAGTCAGGTCTATAACCGGGGGGGCTCGGGTAAGAACCTATAGCCCTGGGGATCGGGTGTTGGTGTTGGTACTTGTGCCTACCGTAGATAAATTTCTTCCAAGGTGGCAGGGACCCTACGAGATCATGGAAAAGGTGGGGCCAGTAGACTACAAGGTACACCAGCCAGGACGGAGAAAGCCAGAACAGGTTTACCATGTTAATTTGCTTAAACCATGGAAAGATAGAGAAAACCTTGGTGGGGGATAGTCCACTGCCAGCGTTTCAGATGGAGAAGGCTCCATCACCTCGGGGTGAGGCAAGAGAAGCCCAACCCACAGTCAAAATTGCAGACACTTTGTCTCCTAGACAGGTTCAGGAGGTCCGGGAGTTTGTTAGCCGAAACACAGATGTTTTTTCGTAGCTCCTTAGACGCACCTCCCTAATCCAACATGACATTGTCACGGAGCCACAGGCCAAAGTCCAACTAAAGCCATATCGGATGCCTGAGGCCCGGCGACAAGCCATCTCGGAAGAGGTAAAACCTATGCTACAGTTAGGGGTCATAGAAGAGTCCCAAAGTGAGTGGGTCAGCCCAATAGCCCTAATACCCAAGCCTTATGGGTCTCTAAGATTCTGTAATGATTTTAGAAAACTTAATGACATTTCAAAGTTTGACACCTACCCTATGCCCTGGGTTGACAAGTTGATAGAGCGATTTGGGCAGGCATAATATTTTACAATTCTGGACCTCACAAAAGGTTATTGGCAGGTATCCCTAACAGAAGCAGCGAAGGAAAAAACGGCTTTTGTAACACTCGAGGGGCTGTTCCAGTATAAGGTGTTACCCTTTGGGTTGCATGGCACACCAGCAACATTCCAGCGATTAATGGATATTGTTTTCCGTCCCCATCGCCGCTATGCCTCAGCCTATCTAGATGATATTATTGTGTACTGCACCGACTGGGAAAGTCACTTAGCAAAAGTACAGGCAGTGATAGATTCTCTGCGACAAGCAGGGCTAACTGCCAACCCAAAGAAGTGTTCCATAGGATTGGAGGAAGCTCGGTACTTGGGTTACGTCGTTGGGAGAGGAGTTCTCATGCCTCAAGTAAACAAAGTGGAGCCAATTCAGAACTGGCCATGTCCCCACACAACAACAAAACAGGTAAAAGCCTTTTTAGGTTTGGTGGGATATTACAGGCAGTTCATTCCCAACTTTTTAACCCTGTCCGTGCCTTTAACAGACTGTTTAAAAGGGAGGAAATCTGTGATGGTCCACTGGAATGATCAGTTAGAGGAGGCGTTTACAAAGTTAAAAGGGGTACTGTGTGGTACACCAGTCCTGATCACTCCAAATTTCAAAAAAGAGTTTGTTGTGCAGATGGATGCCTCTGAGATAGGGCTCGGGGCCGTGCTGTCTCAGGAGGTTAATGAGGAAGAGCATCCCATTAGTTTCCTATGCCTGAAGCTTACCCCAGCTGAAACCAGGTACAGTATTGTGGAGAGAGAGTGCCTGGCCATCAAGTGGGCACTGGAGACATTGCGCTACTATTTGCTGGGGAGAACATTTCGGTTGGTGACAGATCATTCCCCTCTTACGTGGATGAGTCAAGCTAAGGAGAGGAATGCACGAGTTACCAGGTGGTTCCTGTCCCTGCAAAATTTTAAATTTTCAGTTGGACATCGGGCAGGCAGACTACAGGGGAATGCCTATGCCCTATCCAGAGTACACTGTATGTCATATGTCCACCCCCTCAGGGTTGAAGATAGGAGGGAGGTATGTGGTGCAGTAAAGGGTGTTTTACTGGATGGGAGATACATTTCTCCCAGCAGGTTAATGTTTGGCCGGGTTTTTCCCTAAAGGCAAGGACCTGCGATGATGACATTACCACGTGATCAGCCATGTGATGTTTACCTCACTTGTAGGAGGGGTTATGGGTTATGTAATGGAGGTTGGTGTTTGGCACATGGGGAGTGTGTCTGGAAGTTACAGGAACTTGGCTGGACTTGTATACAGGATCCCCGTGCTGCAGGATTATAGCAGCAAGACTCTCAACAACACTGGGAATGGCACCTGGCGGATGCTGTGGACCTGGCAGCCGCTTAGTTAAACCCGTCCCGTGCAAGGGGTGAGTCTGGGACCAGTGGTTCTCCAAGTTGGAGTATATTTATGTTTTTCCTTACTTTCTGTTAACCTGCTGTTTGCAACGTGACATTAAACCACTGAAATTGGACTTTAAGCCTGTGTGTTGCCTCGTTACTGCAGCACTGCCATTATCTACCAGAGCAAGTCCCTACAATATCCAAGTTGATAACGCAACAAAAGCTATAGAAAAAGCAATCTTGAGATTTTTATAGCAGCCATTAAATGGCTTGTCCTACAATTACAACCTATACAGACAATAGGTGATGGTTGTCTGAATCTCACCACAAGGGACTGTTCTGTTGCTCCATTTACTGTTTCTCCATTTGCAAAATACACATTTTAAAAACTATCCTATCTTTCTTTTCAACGTCTTTTGTACGAAGGACATCCTCTTCCAGGATTTTTCAACAGCCATAACATTTATGTTCTAGGAAGGAATTTTATGGCACATGCATAAAGAGTAACTGATAGCCAGGGAGTACGACCAAGGCACTGACGCACGTTCAGCTGAAATGTATTGTGGCGCAGAGGCTTGCTGATCCCTGGACTGCAATACATGTTGCTGGCCAATCAGAGGCTTGCAGCTGATTTCAACGTGCAAGTCACTGGCGGTGCATGGTAGTGACGTCATGGCCTGCCCGTCACTTGCACGCCTAATTCAGCTGCCAGCTTCAGTACTCACTATGAAAGAGAATGCCGCACATCGTGGGAGCAGGGGGAGGTGAGTAGAATTGTTTATTTTTTTAATATTTGTTAGAGAAGAGCCACAGAACAGGCACATTATTACTGGATGAAGCCCAGGATAGAGGACATTATACAAGGATGGGGGACATATAATACAGGAATGAGCCAGGATGGGGGACATTATACCAGGATGGGGACCATATATTACTGGAAGGGGCCCAGGATGAAGGACATCATACCAGGAAAGGGAGACATTACACTAGGAAATGGTCCATTATACCAAGAAAGGTAGAAATTATATAATGTAAAGTGATGCAGAATATGTTGGCGCTATAGAAATAAAATTATTAATTATACCAGGAAGAAGTCCAGGATGGAAACATTATTTATATATATATGTATATATATATATATATATATATATATACACACACACATCCCTTTAGATTGTGTGGGCCTTCACGGACAGGGTCTTCTCTCCTCCTGTACCAGTCGTGACTTGTTTTGGTTAAGATTACTGTACATGTTTTTATTATGTATACCCCTACTCACATGTGAAGCGCCATGGAATAAATGGCGCTATAATAATAACTAATAATAATAATACCAGGATGAAGGACATTATTACTAGGAGGGACCCTGGATGGATTACTTTATAACAGGAAAATGCCCAGGATGGAGAACATTATACCTGGAAGTGGCCCGGGATGTTAGACTTTATACTAGGAATGGGTCCAGGATGGAGGACATTATACCAAAAAAGAGAGACATTATACCAGGGAGGGGCCCAGGAAAGACTATCGATGAGCCGGAAAATGCTATTTCTCTTTTTTTGGGAAATTTTCATGGCTGCTCGTCGATTTGAACCAGTGACCTTTCACTTTGGAATCATTCTAATAACACACTGATCTATTAGACAATGTGAGAAAAAGTTGTATTTTGTAGTATACAGAAAGAAAAATATTTTTCAACCATCAGGAGCAAAACGGTAATAATGACATGACAAGAATCTGCATAACTAATCATATGCTAAATACTTGCAAATAAAATTTATGCATGAAATAGCCAAGATGATTGTCCATAAAATTATGGTAGTCTCACGATCAAGGTTGTAGTGGATGGTGAGATATGGAGCCTGAAAGTCACAAGTTCAAAACATTGTTACCCATTTGGCGTATATTCATCTATGCACATATACTGTAAATATATATATATATATATGACAGTTATGTAAATGTGTATGTATTCATATAGCTACGAGTATGTTTTCAGTGGTGGTATAGGGAGGGCTGTAAGAGCAGCCATACTTACATTGTTGACATCCCAGATGTGTTCAATAAGGCTACTTTCACACTAGCATTTCCTGGAGCTGCCGAGGGATGCGCACAGCCACCTTGAAGCTCCACCCACGGCCGCGCCTCCTCCGGTCAGCTCCGCCTATGAGTATATGATGCTGCATGCGGCCTGCGTATCCTATCTTTAGCATTGGGTACGACGGCCATGCGCAGGTATGCTTTTGCCGCCACATGCGTCCTTTTGAAGGTGCGGCGAGCGCACCAAAATGCAACACGTTGCATTTGGCGCAGGTCGCTGCACCGTCAAAAGGACGCATGTGGCGGCAAAAGCATACCTGCGCATGGCCTGCGTACCCAATGCTAAAGATAGGGTACGCAGGCCACATGCAGCCCATAGGCAGAGCTGACCGGAGGAGGCGCGGCCGTGGGCGGAGCTTCATGGTGGCCGTGCGCATCCCTCCGCAGCTCCAAGAAACGCTAGTGTGAAAGTAGCTTTAGAGACAAGTCCAGGGACACTACTGGCCATGGGAACACGTTTAGACTGTACAGGCTGCTCACAGTAGAAAGACCTGGCATTGTTGTGCTAACACAAATCACTCAGAAAGTTAGAGTAAATATCTGAAACTACAGGCGGATTCCATTTGTGTGAATTTTATCACAGCAACTTCTATTGTGACTCAGTAGTGTGTATTGCCCTACGTGCCTGAAAGGACTCCTGACAATGTCTATGCATGTTCCTGAAGAGACAGTGAATAGTGATCACCTCCCAGGCCTGGGTTACGGCATCAGTGAACTACATGGGAGTCTGGCCTTATTTGGTGGTTTTAAGTGCACTTATACATAATGTATCAGAAATTCTAAGTTCAAGTCAGGTTTGGCGAACGTGATGGCCCATTAATGCCTTCATCATCCAAGAACTGTCTACATACTCTAACCACATTAATCTGGTCATTGTTCTTCACCAGGAGGAACCGATGGCCCATTGCACCATCATAAGGTCTGGCAATAAGGGTTCACTCACATCACCATATAAATCGAACAAGTTCTAGCCGATTTTTTTATTGGATATCACTTGGACCATTGTTATTCAATGGGTTAGAGTTGATGACCTATTTTTTTCACTGACAGAATCTGTCTGTGAAAAACAATCTCAGCATGCTGGGATTCCTCTCCGAAATGGTTTGGGTGCGGGGAAAAAAAAAATCGGATGCCATTTGGAGCCCCAGTATAGCATCCGATTTTTACAACTTCATTACATATCTGTAGCATAGGAAACTGTAAATGATTAATAGCCGCTGAGTGAAAAAACAGACTGCATGCGGATGACAAGTGAGGAAAAAAGTGGTCCATTTGTCTGAATGAAAATCAGATTTTTTTATACTGTCGTGTTCGTAGCCTAATTCTGAGGATTTTTTCCAGGAGCAACCAGCAGTGAGGGCGCCAGTGGCTATCATATGAAGGTTTGTGTAACGCTCCATAGATATTCCTCCCCAGACCATTACTAGCCCCATTGCCAAACTGGTCATGATCGACAATATTGCAGAGACCACAACATTCACTATGGTGTTTCCAGATTCTGCACATCTGTAAAATGGTGTAAAAAATGTCAGAAATTTTTTTTTACTTTGTCTTGCAACGCCCCACTTTTCAGTTTTTGACTTTCCACAAAAATTTAAAATAACCAATAAATTTTGTTCAACTTCACAATTGTGTTCCACTTGTTGTTTATTCCTCCCCTAAAATTTACATTTGGTATGTTTGAAGCATGATATGAGTGAGGCCTTACTAGGCCGCAGGCCATAAAAAGGAGGCAGTCATGAAAGGGTCGAGAGGGATAGAAGAAGCTACGCACAGTGGTAAGGGTGAGGTATTGTAAGGGGTTAATTATTTGTGCAGAGTTGAGTGGGTTGGGTTTGGTAGGTAGGAGAGTCAAAAAGAAGGGGGTAAGGGGCTGTGTATAAATAAGGGGAGCCATCTTAGAATGACAACCATTTTAGGTACCCCTTAGTAGCTGTAGGAATCTTTGGGGTACCTGCTAACATTGAGATTGAATCCCTTCTTCAAATACTGAGGGATACCGTGATGCTCCAGATACTGAGGGACAATGGCTGCAGGTTTCTGTTCCCCTCAGCCCCATCTTGAAGAACGCCGGCCACGGTAGAACTAATCCTCCAGTGTGCCTCAGTCCAGAGGCCACCCCTCGGGTCTGGCGCCTTATTAGGAGCCCCTACAGGGACCCTCTGGTGCAAGCTGCAGGCTGCAGGGCGGGAGCTCACAGCCAGAGAGCTGGGAGGAATCCAACGGTATGGCAGGGCCTATGTGGCGCCCCCAGGAGTATGGCCGCCACAGTGGCTTTGCCTTCCTCTAGGGAGGGTAATGCCAGGCTTGGAAGCAGTGAAGGGTCTCTCTCGCAGTTAACCTATACATGCAACACAATTCCACTCCAGGCCAGCAGGGGAGACTCTGAACCGGAATTGAAGGGAGGAGTGCTCTCTGAGGGCCAAGAGGAAGGAGTGGTTAGTTAGTGTGAGGAGGTCCACGTGTGCAGACATGTGGAGAGAAACTGGAGGTTAAGCTGAGGAAAAGAGAGCTCCCTCCAAGTGAGAGCGCATGAACTGGAGCCTGGTCTCCACGGTTGTATGGATACTAATGGTCCTGCAACAGACACCAGAGGAGTAGGAGGCTGTAAATTCCATACCCCCATCTAAGACTCGGAGGCACAACAGCACGGAGTGAGCCAAGAGAGGAACAGCGGCTACAGCTGTCTGCCATACGAGGAGTGCTAGTAGAAGAGAATTAGGAGGAACTTCAGTGTAAGCCAGTACTAGGAGTACTTCATTCAAATAAGCGCTAGGAAGGAGACTGCACAGCCCTTCTGCTGAGAGAGAATTCTGAGCTGCTTCCAGGTTAACCTGCTCCAGTACCATCTGTAATCAGGACCCTGGACTGAATTTATCAAGTAAAGGTACAGAAACTGCACCCTGCTGTGTCTTTGTCTGCTTCCTACCCTACCGGCACTGCTACATCCCCGTGCCAACCACATCTACACTGCCCTGGGACTACAGATTCACCTGTGTGGAGCTTGTACATCTTTGCTGCACCATACCATCAGTCCCAGTGGATCTGCATGCAGCGTCGGCTTGACATCTCACTTGCCGAACACCACAGGTGGCGTCACGAACTATTCATTTAAGCAACTACATTCCACCATTTCAATTCGCCCATTACTTGGGCGCCCAGGGCAACGGACCCGGTCACTGCTGCTGTGATACATCCCGCTGACACCGGCCCGGTACCGAGTACCCCACAGCCCTGGGAGGGCGACCCAATTTGGCGTCACGAACAGGATTGCGGAGCCCGGTATCCCCGGGTCCTGTGTGCCAGAGATTGTTGTGTGCTATAGACTGTGTGCGAAATTGGCGCCATTGCCGCCATTATCCCGCTGATTGGCGCTCGCGGGAAGAAGGGGCAGGCCTTCGTGGGCGGAGCCTGCCACAGAGCGCGAAGAAATGAAGTGCCGCGCGGGAAGAGAGGACCGCGTGGGAAGAGGAGGAGCTGAGGCCTACAGCTGGAGCATCGGGCCTGCGAAGCGGCCGCCGGTAAGCTCACTCAACCCCCCGGCCCTGGCTAATGTTAACTAGGGGGAAGAGAATGTCTGTGCCAAGCAGAAATGCAGCGGCGGACACCACCGCCAACCCCTCAGCGCCGCAAGGAGTAGCGCCCGCCGCAGCGGTCCCCATAATGCCGCTGTCTATGCCCTACCTTCCGGGAGCGGCCTGGCTACCGCAGTACTCGGGTGAGTCACATACCCTGAGTGAATTTAAAGAGAGACTGTGCAGTTTGTTTAAAGTATACCCTCTGTCTGAAAGCCAGAAAGTGAACATCCTTATTGGACAGCTAACAGGTGCAGCACAGAGAGAGGTGAAAGCCTGGCAGGACGCTGACAAAGAGACTGTTAAAAAGATTCTAGCCAAGCTGAGAAGCACCTTTGACACCCGCACTGCAGCTGAAATCAAGATGCGATTCTTTGGATGTAAGCAGAGAACGCAGGACAGTATAAGGCACTATGCTCTTAACCTGCAGGAGGCGCTGCGGGCAGTTAAGCAAGTTGATCCTGACAGTGTGAAGGAGGAAGATAAACTGTTAAAGGAGCAGTTCATTGAAGGACTCCTATCCAGTACCCACAGAGGACAGTTGCGCATCATAACCCTGCAAAACCCTGATCTGGACTTTGCTGATTTTAAGGACAGGGCTATTCGGGTCCTGCAGGAATCAACTGACAGCCGTCCAGCGCCCCCTAGGCGCCCAGCGATCACCTACCATCAGGAAGCAACATCTTTTTCTTCCATCCCTGTGGAGGCTGATGCACAGACTCTGGATAGAGATCCAACTGAGGAGCTGCGTCTTCAAGTCCTGGAGTTGACCAGGGGTATGGCTGCACTTACTAAAACCGTGCAGTCCCTGCAGGTGTCCTCCAAAGAGAAGATCCAGCTTGCTTCCAGTCCAGAGGATGTCCCGTGGCTCCGGAAGTGGAGAACCCCGCCACTCCGAGGGAGGAACAACAACCGCTATGACCAGGACGGACATCCCATCTGTCGCCGCTGCTGCAAGGCAGGTCATCTTGCAAGATTTTGTCCTTTAAACGAGCAACCCCTGGGGCAGAGGGCCAACCCCCAGGAGTAGGACCACAATGCCCAAGGAACTGGGGAGCCAAGTATGTTGGAGGGAGACCGGTCCTTCCTGTGGTGATTGACGGCATCCCCATGAACGCTTTGCTGGACACTGGCTCCCAGGTGACCACCATGCCCTATATCCTCTACAAGCGGTATTGGGCTGACTCTGAACTCACCCGTGGCCCAACTGATGAACTAACAGTAGTTGCCAGTAATGGTCAGTCTTTACCACAAGTGGGATGTAAAGAAATTACTGTTAAAGTGGGGAGGGTGGAGTTAAAATCTCAAGGTCTGATAGTTGTGGATATTGATCGACGTGAAGGTAATCCCATGATGACTCTTGGTACAAATGTAATTAAAAATTGTCTTTCTGAGGTTATTGTCTTGTTGCAACAGGTGGCTGAGACTGCTGGTTCCAGTGAACAATGAGTCCTGCAGAAGGAGATCAAGGCCCTAATGCAAAGACCGCAGGTAGAACTCTCTGGCGGAGAAATTGGTAGTGTCAGAGTGAGTGATGCTTTCCCCATTGCAATACCCCCTAGATGTGAAATGATGATTTGGTGTCGGGCAGCCATAGGCCTCAGAGGGAAGGATTACCAGGCATTGGTTGAACCAGTATACTCTGATAGCAGGCCCACTGTCCTGAGAGCCAGAGGGGTGGTTGATGTACGTAAAGGGAGAGTACCTGTACGCCTTTTGAATTGTGGGGAGGAGGAGGCCACAATACCACAGTTGCTAAGCTGCTCACTGTTAATAACAACTCTTTGCAGGCAGCAGAGCCCTTGGTCTCATCCGATCAGGTGGAGGACAACGGCCCTGTGAAGCAGATGGAAGAGTGGTGCCAGCACCTGCAGGTGGGGACTGACTCTACACCATCATAACAGAAAAATGGGGTTTACAGAGTGACACAAGAATATGAGCGGGTATTCAGCAAACACCCACTAGATTTTGGGCAGGCAAAAGGGGTTCAACATCATATCCCCACTGGAGACCATCCACCCTTAAAGGAGAGGTACAGACCTATACCCCCAACACAATACCAATGTGCAAAAGGGATGTTGAGAGAGATGAAGGAAGCTGGGGTTATCAGAGACAGTTGTAGCCCCTGGGCAGCTCCAATAGTTTTTGTAAAGAAAAAGGATGGTACCATGAGAATGTGTGTTGATTACAGGAAAATGAACAGTATTACACATAAAGATGCTTACCCATTACCCAGAATTGAAGAGTCATTAGCTGCACTTAAAACTGCTAACTACTTTTCCACCTTGGATCTCACCAGTGGGTATTGGCAGGTTCCCATGGCAGAGGCAGACAAGGAGAAAACAGCACTTACCACTCCAATGGGTCTCTGTGAGTTCAACTATATGCCATCCGGGCTCTGCACTGCCCCTGGAACATTTCAACGGCTGATGGAGTGCTGCCTGGGACACATGAACTTTGAGACAGTCCTGTTGTACCTTGATGATGTCATTGTTTTCTCCAAGACTTATGAGGACCATCTGGAGCACTTGGCTGAGGTGTTTGAAGCCCTGTCCAATTTTGGCCTAAAGGTGAAGCCTTCCAAATGCCACCTCCTGAAGCCCAAGGTACAGTACCTCGGTCATGTAGTGAGTGCAGAAGGTGTAGCACCAGATCCTGACAAAGTTACAGTCATCCGGGACTGGCCGAAGCCCGGCAACCTCCATGAAGTACGCCAATTCCTCGGGTTGGTAGGCTACTACCAAAGGTTCATCAAAGGCTTCACTGAAATAGCCACTCCTATGCAAAATCTTCTGGTAGGACAGTCCAAGAAGGCCAAATAGAAAAGTTCCACATTTGAATGGACTGAGGAGTTGGAGAGATCCTTCACCCGGCTGAAGATGGCTCTCACAGGAGATGAAATTCTGGCCTACCCAGATTATGACAAACCCTTTATGTTGTATACTGATGCCAGCAACGTAGGACTGGGAGCAGTAATGTCACAGGTACAGAATGGCAGAGAAAGAGTGATCTCCTACGCCAGCAGGAAGCTTCGTCCCACTGAAAGGAACCCTGACAACTACAGTTCCTTCAAGCTGGAGTTCCTCGCCATAGTCTGCGCTGTGACTGAAAGATTCAAGCATTACCTAGCTTCAGCCAAGTTTACCATCTTCACGTACAACAACCCGTTGACTCACTTGGACACTGCAAAACTAGGTGCACTGGAGCAGCGATGGATGGCTCGGCTGTCTAACTATGAGTTTACCATCAAGTACCGGGCAGGGCACAAGAATGCCAATGCTGATGCGCTGTCCAGAATGCCTAATCTGCCAGATGCAGGAGAAGACCCTGAGGCTCTTGAAGAAATAGAGTTACCTCCCTTCCACCGGTCAATCGCGGCCCAACGTGCCCAAGGAGTGAGAAACAGACGGCCTGGCTTGAAAGAAGTCACACTAAATTCATTGCCCCATCATGACTGGGCAGAAACTCAGGATAGTGACCCTGCAGTCTGCCTGGTGAAGGAGCTACTGTCACAAGCTGACTCCCGCCCAGAGTCAGATGCTCCTGAAGAAGCAGCAATTGTGGTAGGAAAGAGGCCGGCTGTTCATCTATGAAGGAAAGCTGTGTTCTAGGAGTATCAATGCCCGCACTCATGAGCTGGTCTGGCAAGAAATAGTCCCAAAGAGAGAGGCATCAATTGTCTTGGAAGCATACCACAATGGAGCTGGACACTTCGGGTGGAAGAAGTTTGAAGCATTGCTCCGGGAGAGGTTCTACTGGGCTGGTATGAGGAAAGCCATTGAGAAGTAGTGCCGGGAGTGTGGACAATGTAACCAGCGCAGAAAGGATTGAGACAGCCAGAGAGCTCCTCTGCAGCCAATAGTGACCAAGCAGCCACTCGAGTTGGTTGCCCTGGACCATGTGAAGTTGGTCCCAAGCCGGTCGGGCTACATCTATGCTCTTACCATCGTGGACCAATACTCAAGATTCCTGGTAGTTGTGCCTGTCAAAGATCAAACAGCCAAGGCAGCAGCCAGAGCATTCCAACAGCACTTCTGTAGGCCACATGGATATCCTGAGCGAGTGCTTACAGATCAAGGTCCAGCCTTTGAGGCAGAAGTGTTCCAGGAATTCTGTAACTTGTATGGTTGTAAGAAGATCCGGACAACACCGTATCACCCACAGACCAATGGCATGTGTGAGAAGATGAACCAGGTAGTGATTGACCTACTGGAGACCTTGCCTTTGGAGGAGAGAAATCTGTGGCCAGAAAAGTTGCCAGATTTGTGGACCTCTACAACCACATTCCTGTGAATTCCACCAATTGCACTCCAGCCTACCTGATGAGAGCGAGGCCTGGAAAACTGCCTATTGATTTGGACATGGGAGTCCTGACACCTGAAGTGACGTCACCAGATGCTGACTGGGACACAGAAAGGCAGCAACAGTACAGAAGAGTACAAGAATGTGTGGAAAAAAGTTTAGCTCAGGCAAGACAAAAGCAAGAAAGGCACTACAATCAGCATGCACCTGCGGTTCCCTTGTCACCAGGAGAACAAGTCCTCAAGAGGAAAAGAAGATTGCATAAATTGGATGATCAATGGGAAGCTGAACCCTAGACCATTCTACCCCCAAACTTTGACAATACCAAGGTGTGCCTTATTAGTAAAGATGGAGGAGAAACCTCAACAGCAATATCAAGAGATCATTTGATATTATGCCCTGACCAGTTAAAAGAATGAATGGAGGAACAAGATAACGTACAACCCATAGAGGAAGAAAAGGTCAGCACCATACTTGGAGAATTCCCTGCAAATTGGACTAAAGTAAATGATGCTATAGTGGTGCCAGTGTTGACATTTCCCCAGCTGGTAGCACAGGAAGAAGTGACTCAAGAAAATCCTGAAGATCAGGAAAATCAGGCAGCAGAAGCCACACCAGCAGTGGAGCCGGAGAGTCCTCGCCCTACCAGTGGTGAATCTGTTATACCCATGGTGAGTCTAAGAGTTTGCAGACAATCTAGTATCCCTGTGCCATGCAGAACCCCCAGTAGTGTATCCAGTACATTACACACTACACCAGTAGTTAGCCCCAGACAACCAATGTTACGTAGGTCTACTCGTACTACACAAGGTATACCACCCATCAGATATCGTATATAGCTACAGTTGTGGCCAAAAGTATTGACACCCCTGCAATTTTGTCAGATAATACTCAGTTTCTTCCTGAAAATGATTGCAATCACAAATTCTTTGGTATTATTATCTTCATTTAATTTGTCTTAAATGAAAAAACACAAAAGAGAATGAAGCAAAAAGCAAAACATTGATCATTTCACACAAAGCTCCAAAAATGGGCCAGACAAAAGTATTGGCACCCTCAGCTTAATACTTGGTTGCACAACCTTTAGCCAAAATAACTGCCACCAACCGCTTCCGGTAACCATCAATGAGTTTCTTACAATGCTCTACTGGAATTTTAGACCATTCTTCTTTGGCAAACTGCTCCAGATCCCTGATATTAGAAGGGTGCCTTCTCCAAACTGCCATTTTTAGATCTCTCCACAGGTGTTCTATGGGATTCAGGTCTGGACTCATTGCTGGCCACCTTAGAAGTCGCCGGTGCTTTCTCTCAAACCATTTTCTAGTGCTTTTTGAAGTGTGTTTTGGGTCATTGTCCGGCTGGAAGACCATGACCTCTGAGGGAGACCCAGCTTTCTCACACTGGGCCCTACATTATGCTGCAAAATTTGTTGGTAGTCTTCAGACTTCATAATGCCATGCACACGGTCAAGGAGTCCAGTGCCAGAGGCAGCAAAACAACCCCAAAACATCAGGGAACCTCCACCATGTTTGACTGTAGGGACTGTGTTCTTTTCTTTGAATGCCTCTTTTTTTCTCCTGTAAACTCTATGTTGATGCCTTTGCCCAAAAAGCTCTAATTTTGTCTCATCTGAAATGAGAACATTCTTCCAAAACATTTTAGGCTTTTTCAGGTAAGTTTTGGCAAACTCCAGCCTGGCTTTTTTATGTCTCGAGGTAAGAAGTGGGGTCTTCCTGGGTCTCCTACCATACAGTCCCTTTTCATTCAGACGCCGACGGATAGTACGGGTTGACACTGTTGTGCCCTCGGACTGCAGGGCCGCTTGAACTTGTTTGGATGTTAGTCGAGGTTCTTTATCCAACATCCGCACAATCTTGCGTTGAAATCTCTTGTCAATTTTTCTTTTCCGTCCACATCAAGGGAGGTTAGCCACAGTGCCATGGGCTTTAAACTTCTTGATGACACTGCGCACGGTATACACAGGAACATTCAGGTCTTTGGAGATGGACTTGTAGCCTTGAGATTGCTCATGCTTCCTCACAATTTGGTTTCTCAAGTCCTGAGACAGTTCTTTGGCCTTTCTTTTCTCCATGCTCAATGTGGTACACACAAGGACACAGGACAGAGGTGGGGTCAACTTTAATCCATGTCAACTGGCTGCAAGTGTGATTTAGTTATTGCCAACACCTGTTAGGTGCCACAGGTAAGTTACAGGTGCTGTTAATTACACAAATTAGAGAAGCATCACATGATTTTTCGAACAGTGCCAATACTTTTGTCCACCCTCTTTTTTATGTTTGGTGTGGAATTATATCCAATTTGGCTTTAGGACAATTCTTTTTGTGTTTTTTCATTTAAGGCTGGTTTCACATTTGCGTTAAAACAACGCTGCGCCCTGCGTCGTTAAGCCCCGCCCCGAGCCGGCTCCCTGCCCGCCCCATCCGGGATCACCGCCTACTTTCGCATTTGCACGCATGCGATCGGCGCACCCTATCTTTAGCATAGGGTGCGCAGATCATGCGCTGCCAGTGTGAAAGTAGCGTGCTGCGCACTTTTGACGGTGCGCCGTGCGCGCCGAAATGCAACAAGGTATCTTTGAGCACTGTTTTTGTACTCAGGACACACACAATGGCTCAGTGAGCAAGTGCAGTGCGGGGTTCCTGACATTATAGCTGAACCAAATGTTCCACAAACTTAATGTGGAACAGCGCATGATGGCCCATACCCAGCAACAGTTGGTGGATACTGTGCAGGGGGCTGTCGCTGCAGGGGCTCCTAGTGCTGGGGATAGAGATGTCATTGGCATTCCCCGAATCTCCAGTCAAATTGCCAGACCTTTTCCCCGGGGATAAAAGGGAGTTCAGGTTGTTCAGAGAAGGATGCAAGCTTTTTTTTTCTCTGAGGCCCCGCTCCTCCGGGGATGAGTTCCAGAGGGTGGGGGTCGTCATTTCCCTACTTTGGGGTGCTCCACAGGCATGGGCTTTCTCTCTCTCTTCCTCTGCTCCTGAACGTATGTCTGTGAATTTGTTCTTTGAGGCTCTGGGGCACATTTATGATGAGCTTGATAGAGTACGTCTGGCAGAGGATATGGTGATGAGTGTGACACAGGGGAGGCACTCTGCTGAATGGTTCTGCTCTGAGTTCAGACGCTGGGCAGCGGAGGTCTCCTGGGATGATGCTGCCCACCGGGGTTTGTTCTGTAGAGGCCTGTCTGAATGTTTCAAAGATGCCCTAGCCCTTCATTCTCCAACGGATTCTTTTGAGGACGGTATGATCCAGGCTGTCCGCATGGACTGTAGGCTGCAGGCAAGAGGGGTCATGCTGCAGGAGACCCCTTTATTCTCCAATCTGAGAGACTCTGCATCTAGTCCTGAGCCCATGGAGGTTGGTGCCACGTCATTGAAGGAAAAAGAGAGGAGACACCGTAGAAACAACCAATTGTGCTTTTACTGTGGATCCGCTGGACATTGGAGAAGGAACTCTCCTTCTTGCCCTTCTTCAGTGAAGCCGTCAGTAAAACGACTGAGTCTGGGTAACAATCGAGGAGGTTGCCCAGACTCCCAGGTACCCTTTTCCTCACTTACTAAAATTCTGCTTCCGGTGGAACTAGAACTTACAGGCGGTCCGGTTGTGACAACCATCTTTGTTGACTGTGGTTCTTCTATTAATCTGATCGATGCCAAAGTTGTGACTTTTCATAAGATAGGGACAGTCAGGTTAAAAGATCCTGTTAAAATTGTGGCAATTGATTCTTCTCCTATCACCCAGGAGGGAATTTGTTTCATGACTGATACCTTTTTGCTGAAAGTGGGTTCCCCTCACGTGGAAAAATTAAGGTGTTTTGTTCTAAATAATCTGCCGGCTGGACTGGTACTGGGTATGCCTTGGCTTCAACGTCACAATCCTACTATTGACTGGGTCACGGGGGAGATCATTCAGTGGGCTTGTATGGCTAACGGTCTATTTTGTAACTTGACAACTCTTGTCACCCCAGTAAAATCTGTGTCAGTGTCGTCTGTCGATCTGGAAGGTATTCCGGAGTACCTGAAAGATTTTGAAGACGCATTTTCTGAAAGTGAGGCTGAGGCGCTACTACCACATAGACCCTTTGATTGTGCCATTAATCTAGTCCCTGGTGCCAAGTTACCCAAGGCTCACCTGTTCAATTTGTCCGGGCCCGAACGTCTAGCCATGAAGGAGTACATTACCGAGAGTCTCCGCAAAGGGCATATTAGGCCTTCTGTTTCACCTGTGGCGGCGGGCTTCTTTTTTGTTAAGAAAAAAGATGGTGGTTTGCGGCCGTGCCTCGACTTTCGGGAATTAAACAAAATTATTGTGAAAAATACATACCCTCTCCCCCTACTTCCTGATCTATGTAACCAACTCACCGGAGCCAAGTGCTTCTCTAAACTGGAATTACGTGGGGCATATAACCTTATAAGAGTCCGGGAAGGGGACGAATGGAAAACAGCATTCCTGACAATTGAAGGGCTGTTCGAAAACTTGGTTATGCCCTTTGGTCTCACCAATGATCCTGCTGTTTTTCAGAATTTTATTAATGCAATTTTCTCTGATTTAATTGGTCATTTTGTGGTTATCTTTTTGGATGACATTCTGGTGTACTCGGTGGACAGTCAATCTCACTTGCACCATTTGCGGATGGTTCTCATGAGACTGAGGGAGAATCATTTGTATGCCAAGTTGGAAAAATGCTCATTTTTCATGCAAGAAGTATCCTTTCTGGGGTTGATTGAGTCAGAGGAGGGGTTCCGCATGGATCCTAAGAAGGTCCAGGCTGTTACGGAGTGGGTGCAGCCTCATGACTTGAAAGGGTTGCAGCGATTTTTGGGCTTTGCCAAGTTTTATAGGAAATTTATTAAGGGCTTCTCTCAGGTGGTAAAGCCTCTAACGGACCTCACTCTCAAGGGAGCTGATGTAAAAAATTGGTCTGTAGTTGCAAAAAATTCTTTCTTGACATTAAAAAAGTGCTTTTCTTCAGCCCCTGTATTGGTACAACCCGACCCGTCAATCGTTTTTTGGTCTAATGGTTTCCCTAAGAATTGAAGGAATTTACTCCATGTTCTGCCATAGATTTTTGTAGTTATGGGTTTTCTACTCTTTAGCAAGGTAGAAACTAGCCCCGGAGAGAATCCTCTACTACTCATCATAAGCGACCTCTCAAATTCCATGCTGCAAGATGGAAACCTTTCACTTGCATGGAATATTGGACCCTGACTAAGAAGGTCCGGGATCTCTGGCAGGATTCATGGCTCTGATAGCGACATTATCCACAACAGGGAAAACCAAGATCAATTTGGCCAGAATAGGGCAATCAAAATCACTCTCGCTTGCTCCTTTCTGACTTTCCTCACTACTGCCGGAATCAAAGTCACCGATGGGAATGCGTAGGCCATCTTGAAGTCCCAAGGAATATGCAGGCAGTGTACCGCAAATGGTCTTTCCCTTGGGTTTAACGAGCAAAACTTTTTTACCAGCATGTTGCTCTTGTTGGCAAACAAATCTATTTCTGGTTTTCCTCACAGGTGTACTATCTGCTGAAAAATTCTGCAGTTTATGGCCCACTCCCCCTGTTTTAGTTTGTTGCCACTCAGGAAATCTGCTTCAATGTTTTCTGCCCCCTTTATGTGTAGTGCCGTCAAGGACAGAAAATGTTGTTCGGCTGTGAGAAAATTACTGTTGGATGCTTCCATTAGGGGGTGTGATCTCATCCCCCCGGTGGTTGATGTATACTACCGTGACCCTGTTGTCTGACATAATACGGACATTTTAGCCCCGGAGGAGGGGAATAAAGTGTTCCAGAGAGTTGCTCACTGCCCAAAGATCTTTTAGGTTGGATGATGAGCCTCGCTCCTGAGGAGCCCAGGACCCCTGTAATGCCTGGCCTCTTAGGTGCGTCCCCCACCCTGAGGAACTTGCATCTGTCCCACCCACTATTAGGTAGTCGTCCAGATAGGGTACTATAATTGTGTTCCGGATTCGGAAGAAGGCTGTCATTTCTGCTATAACTTACATGAACACCCTCGGGGCTATTGATAGCCCAAAGGGAAGGGCCCTGAATTGAAAATGTCTGAGAATGCCTCGGATATATAGGGCCACTCAAATATTTTTGATAGCCTGGATGGATGGGAATATAATAGTAGGCAACCTTTAAATCGATTACCGCCATGAAACAGTTGTGATGCACAAGTTTTATGGTTGAAGTTACTGACTATCTTGAAGGTATGATTTTCTACCCACTGACTGAGACCTCTTAGATTTATGATAGTTCTGAAAGAACCGTCCGTTTTTTTTTTTATTAAGAAGAGGGGTGAGTAGAACCCCCTCCCCTTCTGTTTAATCGGGACTTCGGACAAGACCCGTTTGTCCAGCAGAGTCAAGATTTCTGTTTCCAGGGCCCATTGTTCTTCTATCCCCTTCCTGATGGGGGTTATTACAAAAGTTGTTTTTGGCTGACGACAAAATTGTATCTTCAGGTCTTCCTTCACTATATTAGGATCCAGGTGTTAGAAGTGATGTTTTCCCAGGCCTGAGCAAAAGACAACAGCCTGCCCCCCACCGGGATTCTGGCATCATTGCGGGGATCTTTTAGATGTAGAGGTGGACCCAAAGAACATGAATCCAGAGTCTTTTTTTCTTCTATCCTCCAATTTCCTTTTTTCCCCTGGGTGACGGCCCCTGCTGAACTTCCTCCGAAAAGACGGCCTTTGCTCTAGCAGTGGTCGGAGGTAAACTGAACAGAGCTGCAAAGTGCACTGCAGAACATCTATCAAAAGAACAGGAGCTGAGCTGCTGTTGTCAGCACAGCCACTGATCAAGACCTTTTGTCGTGGAGGTTGACGCCTCGGAAGTAGCGGTGGGGGCAGTTTTGTCTCAGGGCCCTCCTACCCTTACTAATCTGAGGCCTTGCGCCTTCTTCTCTAAAAAATTTTCCTCTGCCGAGAGAAATTACGATGTCGGCAATAGAGAGTTGTTGGCGGTAAAGTTGGCTTTTGAAGAATGGAGGCACTTCCTGGAGGGGGCTGTTCATCCCATTACAGTCATCACTGATCACAAAAATTTGGCCTATATCGAGTCTGCCAAGAGATTGACCCCCAGACAGGCTCGGTGGGCACTTTTTTTTTTCTCAATTTCAGTTTACCATCACATTCCGCTCGGGATCTAAAAACATCAAGGCTGATGCCTTATCCCGAAGCTTTGATTCGGTGTCCCCTCCAGAACCTCCCTCCTCCATTCTTCAGCCAGGAGTAGTGGTGGCCGAAATCTCATCTGAGTTACAGAGAGGGATTTTGGAGGCCCAGGCTCGGGCTCCGGGTGCTAAACCCCCGGGGAAATTGTTTGTACCGGAATGTTTCCGTCTCGGACTTATGCAGGAATTTCACGATTCTATGTTGAGTGCTCACCCTGGGATTGCAGCTTCCCGGGGGGCAATTGCGAGGGGTTTCTGGTGGCCCTCTATGGTAACAGATATTAAAAAGTTTGTGACTGCATGTGGGGTGTGCGCTCGTTCTAAAAGTTCTCAGATCCGGCCAGCCGGGGAGTTAGTGCCTTTGGCAATTCCAGATAGACCATGGACACATTTGTCCATGGATTTTATCACAAATATTCCTCCTTCCAGGGGCAACTCGGTGATATGGGTGGTGGTGGATAGGTTTTCAAAGCAAGCCCACTTTGTACCTCTCCCTGCGTTACCATCTGCTGAAACCCTGGCCCGCTTATTTATGCAGCATATAATTCGGTTGCTTGGAGTACCTATGAATGTGGTGTCAGACAGAGGGGTACAGTTTGTAGCCAGGTTCTGGAGGTCTTTTTGCAAAAAGCTCGGGATTTCGTTGTCCTTCTCCTCTGCCTACCACCCAGAGTCTAATGGACAGACGGAGCGCACAAACCAATCGTTGGAGCAGATTCTGAGATGCTTGGCCTCTTCCAGGCAGGAGGACTGGTGTGAGGTATTGCCCATGGATGGCAGAGTTTGCATTCAACGGTCATGTGAGTCAATCTACTGGGAAGTCTCCCTTTCAGATCAACTATGGGTTTAACCCACATTTTGGAGAGTTTTCCCGCATGGATTCAGGTTGTCCTGGAGCTGAGGGTGCGACACAACGTCTTAGAATTCTTTGGAGGGAGGTTCAGAGGAATATTTCCAAGGCCCAGGAAAACTATAAGTGGTTTGCTGACAGGAGGAGGGGGCCAGGTCCAGCATTTGCAGTAGGGGAGAAGGTGTGGCTATCCACCCGCAATATCAAGCTTAAGATACCATCTATAAAGCTGGGCCCCAAGTTTATTGGCCCATACAAAGTTGTGGAGGTTGTTAACCCAGTAGCCTACCGACTGCAGCTGCCCACTTCCTTTAAAATTTCTGATGTCTTCCACAGGTCCCTGTTAAAGCCTGTGGGGACGGTGAGAGAGGATCCCTCATCAAATGCTCCGCCAGTGCTGGTAGAGGGGCAGCTGGAGTATGAAGTAGGGCGCATTGTTGACTCCCGGTGGGTGCGCCTGGGACTCCAGTATCTGATACACTGGAAGGGGTACTCTCTGGAGGAACGGTCATGGGTTCCGGCCAGTTCGGTGCATGCCGATCGTCTGGTGCGGACTTTACACGCCAGATACCCAGACAAGCCTGGGGGTCCAGTGGCCCCCCGTTAAGTTCTCTGTCAGCTATACTGTTGTTCTGGTGTGTCTGACCCCTGGTGTGCGTGTATTCTGCATTGCTTGTTTGCTTCCCGTGTATGACCCGGTCCGTTCCCTCACTCTGTACCCTTTTCTCGTTTTTGTACTATTGTCTTTTCTGGTTCTGACCTCCTGGCTTGGCTATCGTTACTCCGTTACAGTTTGTCCCTATTGTACCGTCTATTGCCCGTTCTGGTTTTCTGATCTATTGCTACACCCTGACTATCCATTCTGTCTAACCCTTTGGTACTGTATTGCTATCTTGTGCTTTGACCCTGGCTTCATCTGGTTTCTGTCTCTGTCAATGCCCCTTGGTAACATTGTCCTGTAGTTACCTTTCTAGGAGTTTCCCTGCAGTTCCTAGCTCTGTGGAGCTTAGGCCACACCCCCAGCAGTCACGTGCTTCAGGTCCTGATACTCTGAAGCACGCATCGTCACCGCTGCTGCCCTGCTCCACAGGTATCTTTGAGCACTGTTTTTGTACTCAGGACACACGCACTGGCTCAGTGAACAAGTGCAATTTGGGGTTCCTGACAGGCACAGCTGGCAGCAGTGGAAGAATAAGACGGCCAGCTGTGCGAACCCCCCCCGATTGATGCAACTCAACACGGCGAGAATGGTGCCAATTCGTCACATCTGGATGCCGGATCTTCAGCTGCTGGGTTCACTGCACCCAGGCAGCTAGGTGAGACTTATCAAGATACTAATGTTAACCCTTCTTTGACTTCCATTGTTAATAGGGACAGTGTTGAATCTGTCGGGGAGGCTAGTTGTAATATGGGGTTGCTGTTACATGGCTTATATGATTTAGTTCGTTGGTGGGATTCGGGGAATGCTTGAGACGGGGTTTCGCCTGCGTCAGCATGGCTGGGTGGTGATAGGGACAGAGGCGCTTTCAGAGGTGGCTGCAGTCAGTTCGGGGAAGACCGCGACAGCGGCTTTCAAAGAAGTTGGGTGTCCGGGGATGAGTAGGAGGTAGTTCGGGTTGATGATATGGCTAAGGAAAAGGTCTATGTTTGTTTTGAAGGGCCCTTTGGGATCACAGTTGAAACAGGCGAGGAGAGGAGGAGGTTTCATTAATTCCTAGAACCTTTTTCTGATTGGTGGCAAGCATTTGCTATTTTAGCTAGTGTAGTTAGGGAGTAAGCCCCGGACAACTGTTCAGGCCTCTTTTGTTGCATGGATGCATCCTGTCGATTCGGAGGGAGTATATATTTAGGCACGAGTATTCATCATGCGGGGCAGTCACGGAGCATCGAAGTGTTTCAAGGTTGGGAGACAGGGAGGGTCAGAATGGAATTGGAAATAAGGGGTGACTCCGGTTCATCTGGCAGACATGGAGCAATTTCTTAATGAATATACGGATAAGTCAGTAGCGATATTGTTTAGAGAGGGTTTTTAGGGATGGTTTTAAAAACTCCTAATGTTGATGTTTTGGCAAGATTTTCTACTGGGAACTTGAAAATCGGCAATTCATTTTTCGCAGGTGGTGTCCGCAAAGCTGTCTAAGGAAGTTGCCTTGGATAGGGCAGACCCCGATAATTCAGTTTCCCTAGATAATTTGAGAGTTTCACCATTGGATGTGGTACCTATGAAAGAGCCCAACAAGTTCAGAATAATTCATTACCTCTTGTTTCGAAGAGTTTATCGGTGAACGACAGTGGATTAGGTACGGTTGTGTGGAAAAGGTTCTTGGTTGTCAAAAAAAAACAGAGAGTCGGGTTTTTCGGTTGTTACTGGTTCATTCTGAATAGTATGCATTTGCGCGGTTATTTCTGGGGTGTAGGTTATTACGTTGATCGCTGTTTGACCATGGGGTGCCTGTTGTCGTGTGCTTACTTTGAGTCATTTAGCACGTTTTTGGAAATAGACTGTTAAGGCAGTTTCGGTTTTGAAATCAGGTATTCATCACTTGGTTGATTTTTGATTATTGGTTCAGCTCGGAGTAACGATTGCCCGTTGTTGTTGCATACATGGAAAGTTTAGCGCAAAGATTTTGGGGTTCCTCTAGCAGGGGAAAAGACGGCGGACTGAGTTAACTCCCTGAGTTTTTCTGGGCATCGAAATTGATTCACAAAAAATGGTATACTGGTTACCTGAGGACAAAGTGTCGGACATGAGAGCCGAGGTACGTCGGGTCAGTGGTCCAAAGAAAACAACATTACGGGAAGTGCAGTCATTGTTAGGCAAGTTGAATTTCGCATGCCGTAGTATGCCTATGAGCATTCGGTCGTAGGTTATCTTTAGCGACGGTTGGGATTAGATCGCCTGCCCACTTCATCAGGCTGAAGGAGGAGCTTGGTGATGTTTTGAAGGTCTGGGCGTTTTCTTGGTGTCTTACAATGGTAGATCTATATGGATTGCTCCTGCGTTATCAGCGGAGGAGTTGGGTCTTTTGGTCGGTCCCATAGGTTTCTGCGGTCTTTGCTTATTTCAGGGAGAATGGCTTGTGGAGATTAGACCTCGAACTTGGAAGGATGAGGGTTTGTCAACCTATCAGGTTCTGTATGAGATATTTCCTATAATTGTTGCTTTGTCGTTTTGGGGGAAGAGAATTCAGAACAGGAGGATTCGTTTTGGAGTAACTCAATGGCAGCGGTTAGTGAGGATTTCACAACATTTAGCTCGGTTAGGATTGTGTAATAATATAGGGATTGTGTCAGAGGTGGGTACTGGAGTTAAGTTCTCTATTCCTGAAGCTGCTTTACTTCACGGTGAAATCGTTTTTCAGGAGTTGGCACCTCAGGCGGTACCAGAATGGCTGTGTTGCACAGTGGATTTATGGAACCTTTCGTTGTTGCGGTAAGGGAGTTACTTTCCAGGTCATTTCCAATGGAACTTGGACTCACTATAAGAAGTCGTGGAGCATTTGGGAGAATTGGAAGGCTTCTTTGAGCGATGATTTGGACGATGAAATTTCGTTATCATGCTGCTTGGACATAATTGGGAATCGGTTCGGTTAATTCCAAAAAGTTAATAATTTTTGATGGGCTTAGCATTTGGCTTTAAGTTTGGGGATTAGTGGGATCTAACAAAAAAAAAACATTTTAGTCTTGCAAGCGGTTAAGGGTTGGAGAAAAGGTTGGAAAGTTTTTGGATGGTGGACGTCCGGTATCCAACGAAGTTTTGGTTATTCTTGAATGAACAGTTAGGGAAAGGTTGTTCTTCTCATTTGGAATTGGTGCTTTTCAGGTTTTTTCTTTGGCCTTTTTTGGGGGGCATTTCGTGAGTCCTTCTAAGGTCAAAGGAGGTGGGCTATGAGGCAAGAGGTGGATGGTTATGGGGATAGGATAGTTATATTTATCCCTATGTCTAAACGGATAAGGATGGCAGTGGTTACAAAATAGTTCTTTTGAGGTCAAGGGTTCTCCCATGTGTCCGATGATGTGTTTAGACAGCTTTATGGAGAACTTCGGTCCCGCAGATTGACCACGTCTAGTGCATAAGGACAGTTGTTTTTGTCGCGTTTTCAGTTTGTGGCGTTATTTCGATCTTGTCTGAAAGGGAAGGCATCCCTGCAAAATTATAGTGGTCACTTTTTTCGAATTGGAGCGACTATGGAACCGGTGAAAAAGAGGTTTAGGTGACGAAGTGGTGAAGTAGATTGGGTGTTGGGTATCAATGAGGCTCCGTCCTTAAGTTCGCCCGGCTTTGGCTTAAGTACAACAATTTTGTATTTTATTGTTAGTGTATTACTTGGTTACTGTATTTTGTTTACTTTTCAGAGCTTGGACATCTACTCTGTTGGATTATGGGGCACTCGTTAGTTTTTTGGGCAGCGTTGAGAACAGTGGTTCGTCCGGACGGGAGGCAACTGGGTGTGCCACGGGATGTAGCGGTTGTGAGATGGATTGGAATATGGGACATGGTTTGGAAACAGCTGCTTCCGGAGTTTCACAGATTTGTGGGTCTTGATCGAGCTCCAGAATGACTGGTAGTTCATCCGGGGGGTAATGACTTGGGTAAGCGGCCTTGCCGCGAATTGATTAGCAATGTCAAATTTGACATGCTGCTTTTGTGGTCTATGTATCCTAGTTTGCTGGTGATTTGGTCGGATTTTATTCCGAAAAATGTTTAGCATGGGGCTTGATCTGTTCAAGAGGTTAACAGGGCCAGAAGGGCGGTTGCACGTTTTATGGCACGCAACGGGGCGTTTGTCGTTCGACATACGGATTTGGAAGCTGAAAAGGGGAATTTTGGAGAAAGGACGAGATTCATCTTAATCCTATGGGATTGGATATGTGGTTTGGCGGTGCAAACGGGGCGTTTGTCGTTCGACATATGGATTTGGAAGCTGAAAAGGGGGAATTTTGGAGAGAGGACGGGATTCATCTTAATCCTGTGGGACTGGATATGTGGTTCGGCGGTGCAAACTGGGCGTTTGTCATTCAACATATGAATATGGAAGATGAAAAGGGGAATTTTGGAGAAAGGACAGGATTCATCTTAATCCTGTGGGATTGGATATGTGGTTCGGTGGTGCAAACGGGGCGTTTGTCGTTCAACTTATGGATTTGGAAGCTGGAAAAGGGGAATTTTGGAGAAAGGATGGGATTTATCTTAATCCTGTGGCATTGGATATGTGGTGTTTGGCGGTGCAAGAAGGCACAGAGAAAAGTTTGGAAGGAAGGGATAAATGTGACTCGGATATATGGTAATGGTTTCTGGCCAGGCGGGTTGTTTTTTGGTGCCTCTGAGCTGGTGCTTTACGGCTGGAGGCAAGACTCGACCTGGGGCCATGTTGGTTTATTAGCATCTTGGATTTTGGTTTTGGGGCTTCGGGGACCGCCCCTTCAGGTTGTTACCTACTTTAAAATGTTTGTTTATATGTTTAATAAATGGCTGCTGTGGCCAAATTATCCAAATACAGTCATATGTTAAAGTTTGGGCACCCCTATTTATGTTAACCTTTTTTCTTTATAACAATTTTGGTTTTTGCAACAGCTATTTCAGTTTCATATATCTAATAACTGATGGACTCAGTTATATTTCTGGATTCAAATGAGGTTTATTGTACTAACAGAAAATGTGCAATCTGCATTTAAACAAAATTTGACCGGTGCAAAAGTATGGGCACCCTTATCATTTTCTTGATTTGAACACTCCTAACTACTTTTTACTGACTTCCTGAAGCACAAAATTGGTTTTTTAACCTCATTGAGCTTTGAACTTCATAGCCAGGTGTATCAAATCATGAGAAAATGTATTTAAGGTGGCCACTTGCAAGTAGTTCTCCTATTTGATTCTCCTATGAAGAGTGGCATCATGGGCTCCTCAAAACAACTCTCAAATGATCTGAAAACAAAGATTATTCAACATAGCTTTTCAGGGGAAGGATACAAAAAGTTGTCTCAGAGATTTAACCTGTCAGTTTCCACTGTGAGGAACATAGTAAGGAAATGGAAGAACACAGGTACAGTTCTTGTTAAGCCCAGAAGTGACAGGCCAAGAAAAATATCAGAAAGACAGAGAAGAAGAATGGTGAGAACAGTCAAGGACAATCCACAGACCACCTCCAAAGACCTGCAGCATCATCTTGCTGCAGATGGTGTCACTGTGCATCGGTCAACAATAAAGCGCACTTTGCACAAGGAGAAGCTGTATGGGAGAGTGATGCGAAAGAAGCCGTTTCTGCAAGCACGCCACAAACAGAGTCGCCTGAGGTATGCAAAAGCTCATTTGGACAAGCCAGTTACATTTTGGAAGAAGGTCCTGTGGACTGATGAAACAAAGATTGAGTTGTTTGGTCATACAAAAAGGCGTTATGCATGGAGGCTAAAAAACACAGCATTCCAAGAAAAACACTTGCTACCCACAGTAAAATTTGGTGGAGGTTCCATCATGCTTTGGGGCTGTGTGGCCAATGCCGGCACCGGGAATCTTGTTAAAGTTGAGGGTCGCATGGATTCAACTCAGTATCAGCAGATTCTTGACAATAATGTGCAAGAATCAGTGACGAAGTTGAAGTTACGCAGGGGATGGATAATTCAGCAAGACAATGATCCAAAACACCGCTCCAAATCTACTCAGGCATTCATGCAGAGGAACAATTACAATGTTCTGGAATGGCCATCCCAGTCCCCAGACCTGAATATCATTGAACATCTGTGGGATGATTTGAAGCGGGCTGTCAATGCTCGGCAACCATCAAACTTAACTGAACTGGAATTGTTTTGTAAACAGGAATGGTCACAAATACCTTCATCCAGGATCCAGGAACTCATTAATAGCTACAGGGAGCGACTAGAGGCTGTTATTTCTGCAAAAGGAGGATCTACGAAATATTAATGTCACTTTTAAGATGAGGTGCCCATACTTTTGCACCGCCCAAATTTTGTTAAAATGAAGATTGCACATTTTCTGTTAGTACAATAAACCTCATTTGAATCCAGAAATATAGCTGAGTCCATTAGTTATTAGATATATGAAACTGAAATAGCTGTTGCAAAAACCAAAATTGTTATAAAGAAAAAGGTTAGCATTAATAGGGGTGCCCAAACTTTAACATATGACTGTATTATATGTATTGGTCATTATTCGATCTAAGGTGGAATAAGGGCTTAAGGGCTGGAAAAAAGAGGGGCCTTTTGTTTTAAAGGGGGGGTAAAGGGGACTAGAAGCTTTGAAGAGTCTCGAATACCTCTTGTCATGGGAAAAGGTTGAAAAGTTCCAGGGGGCCGAATATTTTCGCAAGGCACTGTATATAGTTGGATCAAGCTGCCTCTAGATACTGATTTTGACTGGACAGAAAAGAGCAGATCACTACATTTCTCTGGCTCTTCAAAAAACAGTATCCAGTCGTATACTGTTTTTCTTTTTAACAGTAGAAGTCAGTGGCTGCACGATGCAACTTTATAGGATGCACCTTGATCCATATATGTATGACTCAACATTATGGCAAAAATGAAATGTGAACATAATTATCATAGCTAGCAATAACACGTTTAGCTTCTTCAGCCGGCAGGAAAGTGTCACTGTGCCCACTGGCAAAACGATTTTTTGAAAACGAAAATCATTGAAGGTGACTGTGTAAGGACGCAAAAGAATGTGAATTGTTTGGAAGAAATACTTTTCGTGCACGAACATCTTTTTCAAATGCAGTTTGTGTGATTAATTGTTTACACAGGAATATGCACTTACTTCAGTCAACAATAGCAGAGGATCAGTCATTAGACTGCACAATATAAACTACATATATTATTATATGGAGCTCTTTGACTTGATAAGGGTGCTGTATTTACTTTTGAAACCTGTGTCTGAATGGCTGTTTAATCCTTTAAGGACAGTTTAACTCAATCTTCATTCACCAAACCTGACTGACAACTCCTCAGTGTACCTACTCCCTCCTGCTGCTGAGATCTCACACTGCTCAGTACAGTTTGAAGCTGTCAGTCAGGTTGGCACAGCAGAGACAGAATACACTTGGACTCATGAGCTAAATAATTCTAAAGCTCGACTCTATTAATGCAGCTCTTAATATCAAGATAATACAGCCATTCTGATATGGATTTTCAAAGTAAATACACCAGTTTCATCAGGTCTAAGAGATCTACTACCACCCTCGGATCCTTCAAATGGAACCTGAAAACCCATCTTTTCAGGAAAGCGTACAGCCTGCAATAACCATTCTGCCTCCTCACCACTGCCTGAGCTGCCGCCTCATCACCACCAGAGCTGCTGCACCCCCGACTTTCTGTTTCTTCCCCACTATCCCGCAGAATGTAAGTCCGCAAGGACACGGTCCTCTCCCCTCTGTACCAGTCTGTCATTGTAAATTTGTTTACTGTTAACGATATCTATAACTTTTTATGTAACCCCCTTCTCATGTACAGCACCATGGAATTAATGGCGCTATATAAATAAATAATAATAATAAAACAACAGTGTGTAGATCTTCCACCTCCAGGTTGAGCTGCTGCAGTTGCCCTGTCCGAACAGTAATAGGATCCATAATGGATCAAAAAACGGTTTCGGCTAGAGCTAATGTCATGACTGGGATGTTGGGTGACCCGTGACCAGGGTCTCCTTCCCTGTCCCTCAGGGACTTACATTGAGAAAGTGACTCCCAATACACTCAGTCACAGTTGCAGATGCATGAATGATACAGGAGAGCAATGGAGCAATGCTGGGAGTTGCAGAAGACAGCAACCAGTGAATATTTTAATGTACTCACTACACATACGCTACTGACTGCTATTGAGGGACAATAAAAAGAAAAAATGCTGCAGTAGTCCTCTGTGTGCAGCAGACTACATTTTCCTATAAAGCGAGCCCCCACAAACTGAAAAAGTACCATACAGTATATCCTTTTTTTTCTTTTACAATGGGCCCCTATGGTCAACAGATGCTCAGGAAATCATCCAGACTGTGATCACTTGCGGGCATATGCCTTTTATGCGTTTGTGCCCAACTGAGTGTGTCCTCAGCCCTTAGCCTAAAACAATGAAGGTACATCAATCCTTGAAAGCATTTTCAGTGGTGCACTTTTACATATTTGTTTTAATCAAAGAAACATTTTATGCTCATGGATTTCTTTCACTACTGGAATTTGAGAGTTGGGAGCGGCAGGAGCTGTTGTTTATCTGGCAGCGTCTGTCTATATCCAGCGGCTTCTCAAATCACAGTGTTTTTTTTTCTATTGAAAATTATTGGATTTATTAGATCCTTCAAAAACCTCCTGGTGCACCATTTCTAGTGTACTTTTCTAGAGAACTTGTACATTTAACCCCATAACGACTGCCGATCCGCCTTTAACTGCGGCAGTTAATGGAATATTATTCCTCAGCACCACTTTTAAACAGTATTGCCAAATAAGGGTATAGCACGCCCCAGCATCTGGGGTCTCATCTATCGGGGGTAGCTGAGACCCTGGAGAACATAATCAGGGTGGTTTTTTATGGTCCCCTGTCATGTGATCACCATTATAAACCGAATAACAGCGATCACAAAAAAAATTAAAATCTGATTAACTCTATGTGCACACGTAACGGAACTCTTGCGGAAATTACCGCGAGAATTCCGTAATTCCATTCCGCGGGAAAATCCCATTTTAAATTCCCTCGATTTTCCCGTGGAAAAACTAGCATTTTGCAAGCGTATTTAGCTTGCAAAATGCTAGCGTTCTCCAAGCGGTCTGTAGCATCGCTTGGAGAACTGATTGACAGGTTGGTCACACTCGTCAAACAGTGTTTGACGAGTGTGACCAACTTTTTACTACTGAGGCCGCCTATGCGACATCAGTAGTAAAAGATAGAATGTAAAAAAAAATAAAAAATACTGTTATTCTTACCTTCCGACGTCCCGCGCATCCGTTCCCAGTAATCCTTTGCGAAAATGCCCGCGATGACGTCCGTTCTTGCGGGATCGCGACGTCTCGCGGTTATTCGCACGAATGACCGCGAGACTTCGCGATCCCGAGAGATCGGACGCCATCGCGGGCATTTTCACAAAGGATTACTGGGAACGAGAGCATGGAGAGAAGCGGAAAGACTGCAGGGGACGCCGGAAGGTAAGAATAACAATATTTTTTATTTTATAATTCTATTTTTTACAGGGATATGGTACCCAAAGCCCGGAGGACAGTCTCCTCTCCTCCGGACCGTGGGTAACATCCGCAATTGTTCTGCTTACTTTCCGCATGTTGTGCACAGCCACATGCGAGAAAGAAGCGGAACAATACATTCCTATGGGTGCGGGATCGCCGCGATTCCGCAAAATAATGAGCATGCTGCGTTTTTTACCGCGAAGCGATTCCGCCGCGGTAAAAACCGCAGCATTAGCACAGCATTGCGGAATCCCATAGGAATGCATGGGATGCTTATTTTTCGCGTTTTCGCGGCAAAATCGCACGGTTAAAACCGCCGCGGAAACGCGAAAAAAACGCCACGTGTGAACTCAGCCTTAAAGTTAATTTCTTTCTTCTCTGATATGATCTAGCATATCAGAGAAGAGAGAAATGGGGTACCCTGAGCCACCCTGATTCCTCCGCCATCCCCGAACCCTCCTGATCTGTCTTATAGTTCTCCGCGTTATCTTTCTCGAAAAAAATGACAGGCGCATTTTTGTCCGACAAAAAAACAAAAAAAACAAGTCCTCATATGACTTTATTGACGGAAAAATAAAAAAGTTATGGCTCCTCGATGAAGGGGAGGTAAAATGAAAACAGAAAATGATTGTGGCATGAAGTGGTTAAAAAGACTGGCACCTTGCATAGTTATGGCTCATTCAAAAATCAATGATTTTTCTTGTACACAAAAAAAGTATCCAGATTCATTAGTGTTTTTGATCAGATTTACTTCAGAGTTTGAGTTTTGTCAGTTTTTGCTGGCAGATTCCCTTTAACCTCTTAATGACATATGATGTATAGGGCACGTCATATGAAGACTCCCAGACTTTGATGTGGGATTGTAAGCCCAGTCCGCATCTTTGCCGGCAGACGATGGCTGTGATAATCATCCATCATTTGCCTCCAACTGCTGTGACAGTGGTATTTGCAGTTCATCAGCAGTGGTGCACATCATTCTGTGCGCTCGTTGGCGCTCCCGTGACAAAATCACAGGGCTCCGGTGGGTTACCATAATGATCAGGGGTCTGCTGAAGACCACAATGCCTGTCATGACGGTACTGCTGTGAATGCCAGATTCTGTCTGGTGTTCATATGAGAGTGTGATTTTTGCTATATAGAGCAATTCTGTGGCATTGCTGTACATGGCACACGAGATTGGATGATCGCAGGTTCAAGTCCCCTAAGGGGACTGTCAATTATAGTGAAATGTAAAAAAAAGTTTGAAAAGACATATAAGGCTGTGTGCCCATGTTGCATTTTTTAAAGCGTTTTTGATGCGTTTTTCGGGGTCAGACCGCATCAAAAACACTTAAAAGAAACATCCCATTCATTTTAATGCATTTTGGCCTTTTTGTGCCAATGGATGCATTTTTTAACGCTAAGGAAACGCTTAGCGGTAAAAAACGCAGCATGTTCTTTAATTTCCGCTTAGGTCCGCGTTTTTGGCTATTTCCTATAGTCCAAAAGACGCGCGGAAAAAAACGCATCAAAAACGCGCGGTTTTTGCGCAAAAAAAGCGCAGAAAAAAACGCGCGTTTTCTGGGAAGGAGACCCGTTTCCTGAGCGTTTAAAAAACGCTACTGTGGGCACATAGCCTAAAAGTTCAAATCACTCTCCTTTTTCCCTGTTTAAAAATTAAGAAATAAAAAATACACATATTTGATATTGTTGCATTTGGAAAATTCCGATTTATAAAAATATAAAATAAGTTAATCCGATCGGTAAATGTTGAAACAAGAAAAAAAATTAAAACGCCAGAATTGCATTTCTTCAGCAAAATAAAAAATGTAATAGGAGGCAATCAAAACATTTTACATATTCCAAAATTATATTTAAAAAAAGGACTCAGGGTGCAAAAAACAAGCCCCCACACAGCTACATATCGTGAAAATTGAAAATGTAACAGCTCTCAGAAAATGGTATCACAAGCAAAAAAGTTGTTACAACTTAAAACAAAAACTATGCATGTTTGGTATTCCTGTAATCACACTGACCTGGAGAATCATATTGCTGGGTCATTTTTACTGTAAAATGAGTGCAGTAAAGTTAAAATATATATATCTTTTTTTATTTATTTTACTCGTTTATATAGCGCCATTAATTCCACAGCACTTTACAGACATTATTGGCACTGTCCCCGATGGGGCTCACAATCTAATTTCTCTATTAGTATGTCTTTGGAATGTGGGAGAAAACCGGAGAACCCGGAGGAAACCCACGGAAAAACGGGGAGAACATACAAACTCCTTGCAGATGTTGTCCTTGGTGGGATTTGAACCCAGTTCCCCAGCGCTGCAAGGCTGCAGTGCTAACCACTGAGCTACCGTAAAAAAAAAAAATGTGGAATTGCTCTTCTTTTGCCACACTTTTCCCACTTTCCAGTGTTTCACATGATAAAATGGATGGTGTGATTCAAAAGTACAAAAAAACAAGCCCTCACTCGGCTATGCTGATGGAAAAATAAAGAAAATAGCTATGGTTCTTGGAATAAGGGGAGGAAAAAAACGAAAAAAGCAAGAAAAATGAAAAATCAAGTAATTAAGGGGTTAAGTTGATGGAGGTCCTACCTGCTACATAGTATGTGATCTAGTACATTGCTGACTCGCTGTGTACTATATTATTGTATATCACTTCTTCAGCCGTTTATTTTTCTTCCAAATACAATAACATTGGCAGGTCAAATGAATATAGGAGTCTATTATTTTGATGACTTGGGTGGAATGTGTTTGCTTTCATTGGTGGATAGTTGGCACCTTTTTGTAATATTTAGTTTCTAAAATAAAAAAAGGCCATGGTGTGGCTAGTCTAATTTACTTGATAATTAAAGGGGTTTGTGAATCCCCACAATACGCACAGTTCGGATTCTCCTGTGCCAGCGGTAAGATTGAGCGGTTACGTGACCTCAGATATGCTGTTTGCGTACTCACGGCCACATTCCGACTAGACGTGTGCAAACTCACTCAATTTGCTTGTATTGAGCAAGGTTACTCACATCTAGTGGTAATGTGATTGGAAGTCTGCATATTGCTTACTCATCGTCTCATAACCACCCGTTCCTGCCGCCAGCATCGGAGAATCCTCACAGACCGCATGTTAAGGCCGGGGTCACACTAGAGAGGAATACGGATGAGTGAGAGGCGTTAAAAGCACGCATTACACACGGACAAATGATTCTCTATGGGGCAGCTCCCAACAGCTGTATAATTCTCGTCCGTATTCTATGGTCCGTGCCAATCGCAGCATGCTGCGATTGTCAGCGTACTACGCCCGTAGTACGCAAATGCAAGTCTATGGGTGCGCAAAAAATACAGATTACACACGGACCACACGTGTGACTTCCGAGAAATACGCAGGTCTTTTGGCAGGTGACAGGAAATGGGCCAATCCATCATCAGGAAGCTTAGACATGCTAATTAGCTCAAAAAGCGCTCCAGACATCCAGTAGGTACGCCTCCACGGAGTCCTGCAGCGTCATGGCACCATATTTCCTCAATGTGGAGATGCTTATTGTATTAGTGCAGGAACGGCCAGAAATCTGGGACCAACGTGTTGCCCATTATGTCACCCGGGCAAGAAAGGAGGCGTCATGGAGGCGCATATGTCGCCAGAGATTCCACGATTTTGGTGATCGGCCACGTGAGGAGCAGCAGCAACTGAGTAAGTCCAACCCAAAAACTGTTTAAAATTACCTCACATCAAAAAAGGCATTTAGAATCACCCCCACCCCTTCCTGTGCTTGGACTTTTTGCCTCATGAGGCGAATAGATTTTTATGTGACCCATGGCTTTATACTGCCATAATTTGGCCCAGGCCACAAGCTCCTCATCCTCCTAGCCAACCAAGTTATTAAGTGTAGTTACTTGATACCTGTACTATTGTGACCCTGTATATCTGGCCTGGATGCCCCAATTATATATGCGACCCTGGGTAGAAAGCACACCCTAGAAGGCCACATGCCTAGGCTACTGGTAGCAAATTTGACCTAGCAAATATGTGAAATTGAGAATATTTCCTGTCACATTGCAGTGGAAGATGTGATGAGACGCTGGCACAGCATCCGCGACCAATACAAGCGGGAACGTCAGCAGGGGGCCAGGAGTGGTGATGGGGGCCACACAAAGCAAAAATATATTTATTATGATCGCCTCTCCTTCCTCGCTCCTATTCTGGGTCTGAGACCGTAAGTAGATACCTCACACCACATTACACAGATACTTTACAGGGCCAAAAAAATTGATTTATTTTTGGCTCTGTTCTATTTCATAACAGAACTCAGTCCAACCTTACAGAGAGAGGAACTGGCTCAGATACCGAGCCCATCATAGATCCTGGGTCTGTAGGGGATGAGGTGGCTGGCCCATCTTCTCCCCCTCCAAGAAGCATGGGTGAAGATTCCTCCCAGGAAAACCCAGTGCCTGTGTCAGGGTCCTGACAGCACAGGCGTACAGCCTCCGCTAAGCAGGGACTCACCCGCACCGTAGGGACCCCTGGAGACAAGAACAGCCGGACAATAAAGATGCACAGGACCTGAATATAGAAGTTTAGAAAGCCGGCACAGGACCTACGGTCATGTGAACGGTCATGTGACTGCAAGGGGGCTGGGCTTAGCGTCCTGCTTTCAGAGGAGGAAGAAAACTCAGAGTCGGGCAAAGCAGAGGTCAGGCACAATACAGGCAAGCGAGGTACAGGAGGGATAAACAGACGGGAGGTCAGACAAGGCCAAAGGTCATACACAAGATCTCAATACAGTACCAGGGATGAGACAGAACGGACAGTCAGGGCCAAGCAGAGATCAAAAAACAAACGGACATAGAAGGTACCAAACAGAATCCAAAGCGATATCCAGAGAACAGACCGAGTCATACACAGGGAATCAAGCAACCAGAACACAGCACTAACACACTCAGGGGTCACCACACAATGCCAAGGGCGAAAGTATAACTGAAGGGGGATGGGAGCTTCCTGAGGCTATAAGAAGCCTCCCCAGAACCAATGAGAGGCCACCCTAATAGGTCCCAGGTGTGCAGGTGAGAGTCTGCACTGTGATCAGAACATTAACCCCAGAAGTGCCGGTCACCCAGCACTGGTATCATGACAGTCTGCACTACAAACCCCACCACCAGGACCACATCCACAAGCAGGACCGTCTGCTGCTGCACCATCAGCCATACAGGAGGAGCAGGGCAACATCAGCAGCAGCCCAACTGCCCAGATCCGGGGCTCCCCACAGCCTGCTGGACCATCCCGGCGAGGAAGAAGAAGGCGCCATATCCCTGCCCAAGATACCCGTACCAATGTTGACACAGGGGTACTGAACTATCTGGCTAGACTCAATAATGATGATGGCGAGGAGGCGTACTCACGCAGCCTGGCCCTTTATCTTCATGACCTTTCCCGTGAGGTGAGGCTACATATTCGAGGGTATTTTCAGATCCTGCTTGATGCAAGCACACACCCCAATACCCTATATGAGTTATTTGAATATCTGGAGAGGTGGCAGCTTTCACTCAGAAATCTGATGCGCCTTAGACACCCCATACACATGCTTGCTCAAGCAGGCTCTGAGGATCCTCAAATACATGGGCCTACACCTCACCCCCTTCCTCTCCCTACCCAACCTTTCCAACAGCAGCCACATATGTCTGGCTCTAGCCAACCTCACCAATATGGCCACTTGTTCCCACCCAGTGTTGGAGGCTGGTCCCAACATGGTTGGGGACGACATGGCTATTTTGGTGGGTATGAGACACGGGCCTACCAGCCCCAACAAGAGGCCCCTCTCCAGTATCACTCTGGCCGGTACCAACCACAATCCCAGGAGGCAGTACACTACCCACATCATGGGCAACAATATGCCCCCACACATGGCGATGGCCAAGTTGGACAAAGTAGCCAGCAGCAAACACAGGCTGGTCTTCTGCCTTCTCCTCCACCGACCTACCAAAATTTATAATGTTGCCATTTTGGTATTGCCTAATGGTTTTGTGGTTGTTTTGTATGTCAGAAAATGTTATTTGTACCCAATTTTCACATCTGCACAAAGGCCAATTTGGCCCATTGCCACATTTGTCATATGGCAATAATATGTTTTTCTTTAAAAAAAAAAAAAAAGGCAAAAGTAAACATTTGTCTACTACATTTTATGTCTCTGTCTCAATTCTAAAAAATGGTGTCAGCATAGTAACATATGCTTACCAATGCAATTAAACAGTCATAGAATGAAAAGGGGTTTAAATATATATTTAGACAGACATAAACCAAAAAATTATAACATAGACACAGCATGCTCTTGCCAAGAAGTTTCCCCCTCAGGTGACAAAGTAATTTGTGAAAATATCACGCACTTTGAGCCCAGAGAGCGGTCTATGTTGAGGGTTGATAGGTGGTCTCGCCCTACGCACATTGTCCGACCCACGCACAACACTAGCAGAGGAGGAACAATCATGTATCCTGGTGAAGTTATGAAGAACCACACAGGCTTTAACTACTTAATTAATATTTTGATCACTCAGCTGAATGGCAGACTGGAGTACCCGCCATTTGGCACAAAGAATGCCAAAGGAACACTCCACCAGTCGCCGAGCACGTGATAGGCGCAAGTTAAAAATTCTGCGCCGGTGGTCCAGGTTGCGCCGGGGATATGGCCTCATGACATTGCGCATTAACTGAAACGCCTCATCTGCCACAAGGACATAAGGGACTAATTCTTGAGTGGAGCCTGGTAGCTGGCGTGGTGGTGGTAGATCCAACTGGTTGGTGCGTAGCCGCCGACCCATAATAGAAGTATTGAAGACTCTAGAGTCTCCCGTCCTTCCATAGGCCCCAATGTCAACAATTATAAACTTGTATTGAGGGTCGGCCAGAGCCAACAATACAACAGAAAAGTATTGTTTATAATTGAAGAATTGGGAGCCAGAGTTCGGCGGCTTACGCACCAGGATATGTTTGCCATCAAGGGCCCCAATACAATTAGGAAACTGGCATTCCTCCTCAAAGTCCCTTGATATCCTCAACCAGTCTTCCATCCTGGGCTCGGGCATGACGAGTTGATGTAGTCTTGACCATATTTCACTACATGTCGACCTGACTATGCCGGAAATGGTAGATCTTCCATTGAGAAACTCATGGTGGAGGGCGGCATAAGACAGGCCAGTTGACAGGAAGCTGAAGAACAACAGAAATGGAACATTTTAGAATGCACAAATTAATAAAAGACCAGGTACATACATATACCAAACACACATATATTTGCTTGCACAATGACTAAGTGATATTCAGTACATATTACACATAACATTCTGGTCTGTAAGTTTAAACATATCTGGAATAAGATGAGGGCATTAAACTTAGTCCAAGAAGCAAAAAATACATACTTTGGGCAACACATCATGAACATAGTGAATGTGGTTGTGTAGTATATACCGTAAAGTATCAGCCGGACATGAAACGAAGTGGTAAGGAGAAGGCTGACATGACGATGGAAGGGAGGGACGAGACTGCTGCACGGGGGAGGATGAGACGACGAATGAGAGGATAGGGGGCTAAGAAAGGGAAATGACATAGGGAGGTGGGGTTAAACGAGGACAAAAGGACAGGGCAAGGAGAGATTAATCCTCTTTGTCCTCAGGCGACCTACAAGGAAGAGGAAGAAATAGGAATTAGGAGCAGGCCCCACAGCCACAGGCCAACAAAGGACCGCTGGGACTGATCGCTGCCCCCTTACTCACCGGTAACCACAGCCCCCCCTTCTTACCGGTAAACGCTGCCCCTTCTTGCCGGTATGGAGGCACTGATGGAGAAGCTCCAGGCAGCGGCCAGCCAACATCCCCCTGGCTGGCTGAAGGAGACCATCAGCGGTATCATCGGGGGTAGCGGGGGTCACCGCGGCAAGTCCCCACGGTCATCCAGGAGGCAGTCAGGAGCGGGGCAGAGCAGGAGGCGGGTGGCGGTGGCGCCAATTTCAAACACTGCATCAGAGCAGCAGGGACAATCGGGAGAGATCTGCATCGGATGCTGCAGGCTCCGGCGTTTAGAGAGGAGGAACAAAGCAGCACCTTCCCCACAGCGCAGCAGGCCAGCAGGTCACAGGCGCAGCCATCTTACATCCGGGGTCCTTTACTGAGGACTCCGGAGAGCAGGTCGTCCAGCACGGCGCCTGCCAGAAAAACACTGAGGAGGGAGCTGTCCAATGAAGGGCCAGTGGAGAAAGACATAGCAAGCAGGCCAAAAAGGAGAACAAAGCCCCCAGAAAGGCTGTCTATGGACATGCCTGTTCGGGGGCAGAGATGGGCCAGGAGCCCCTCCAGAGATAACCCAGGCAATTATGGGGAGGGGTGCGACAGGTTACGGCCAGGGAGGGACCCCATTAGGAGCCCCATTTGGAGCCCGAGCGCCCATGGATGCCCAGGGGCATCATTTTATTCCGGGGGGAATATGGAGAGGGGAATTTGGCAGGGCCACGGCCACTACAGGGAAAGGGGAAATGGCCGAGCAGCGTCACCACCATGATATGGAGCGGCCTGATAGGGCCTCGGAAGCTGGCCATTCAGACGGCGCCCGGCACCAGACCCGACTACAACGCGACGAGGAGGAGGACACCGAGGATTCCGGAACCGCAGCGGTCGGAGGGAGTTCACCTCCCGAGCAGCCCGGTAATTATAACTATGTTATGTTTGTTACTTAATGACATTGCACAGGGGAGGGGGGAAAGACAGGGAACCCCACAGGCAGCTGTAATGCACAACACAAATGTATCCCCCACTGACTCTCCAAGCCGACAGTTGATAGCCCTAATAACAAGTCTTAAGGAAGGGCTGGAGTGCTTTGAAGGGTCTGGGCCAAGTCATTTAGCGGCCTGGACTTCCCCCAATGCTGTTCAAGGGGGGAACACAGGAGGACGGGAAAGGGTTGTGCCTGAAACATTAATAGTGGGGGAGCAAGAGAATGGTCAGTTAGACGACAGGGCGCGGGGGGAGGTATACATTTGTTTTTCCGGCCCCCTTGGCGCTCACCTTAAATAGGAGGGTAAAGAAAAAATTTGGAAAGATGAGTACATTGATATTTTTTCTTTGCTACCTATGGAGAAGACGAGGTTTGATAGATTTGGAAGAGGGGGTGGGAAAAAGGAGGACGAAGAATTCGTTGAGCTCAGGCAGTACCGCAAACTTTTTCAAACTGATGGCAAGCTTTTGTGATACTGGCTAGTGTCATAGGAGAAAAGGTCCCACAAAACTACTCACAATTGTTCTGTTATATGGACTCCATAGGGGAAGAGCATGTGGGTGGCTACGATATGATGAGCAGTTTAGACAAGGTAAGGCTCTTCGCCCGTCCATGAGATGGGATCAAAAGGATATTGGGCTCTGGTTAAAGTTTATGGGCCAAAATAATAACAAACATTTTAACCCCTTTCAAGGTTGGGCCGATAACGCCGGCCAGACAGGAAACAAGCAGGAAATCTGGCGCGAGGAAGTGGACAAAAAATGGGAGTGTGTTGGTCATTTAACGACAGCCTGTGCAGATTCCCCCCCAACAATTGCAAATTTAGGCACGTGTGCTCATGGTGCAACAGTGTCACAAACGGGGCCAACAAATGTTTCCGAAGGAATGCTGGCAAGTCAGGAGTTAACGGGGATGGTCAAGGGGCTAACACCAATCAATCTACATGCGATGCTCCCTTATCTAAATAGATATCCCGATAAAGGCAAGGCTAAAGGGCCTGTCACACTAAGCGATATCGCTAGCAATATCGCTATAACTTGTGACGTTATAGCGATATTGCTAGCGATATCGCTGTGTCTGATACTTACCTACGACCCGCCCCCCTGCTGGTTATCGCTGATCGCGCGAGAACCTCCGGGACTGTTTCTCGTCAGCTTCCTGCGGCGCTTCCTGTGGAGAGACGAGCGACGAGCATGGAGCCGGGTGGGAGGACGCAGGATACATAATGTGACAGATAAGTAGCGAGCCCCGTCCCCAGAGATGTCGCTGGTGAGATCTGCCTGTGTGGCAGCTCACTAGCGACCACTTAGCGATGTACCAGCGATCCTGACCGCGTCATATCGCTGGTACATCGCTAAGTGTGACAGTACCTTAACTTACTAATCCATGGCTTCAGAGATGGTTTTATTATTCCTTCCCTAGCATTACATATACAACGGAGTGTCAAAAATTTACGTTCGGCTTATCAGCACCCCAAGGTGGTGAAGGAGAAGTTAAATAAAGGGGTGCTGCTAGGCCGAATGGCAGGTCCATTTAATTCACCACCTGCTCCAGATTTGGTGGTCTCTCCGTTGGGTATTGTACCAAAAATGGAACCGAATAAGTATCATATGATTCACCACCTGTCTTACCCAAGGGGCACATGTGTGAACGATGGCATTGATCCTGGCTTGTGTTCAGTCATATAGGCATCCTTTGATGACGCATTGAAGTGGGTGAGTAAATGTGGTAAAGGGGCTTTAATGGCAAAAACGGATGTAGAATCAGCTTTTCGGCTGTTGCCGGTGCATCCATCTAGTCAAAGGCTGCTCGGTTGCTATTGGGAGGGTGAGTATTTTGTTGACAGGTGTTTGCCCATGGGTTGTTCCTTTTCTTGTGTGGTGTTTGAGACATTTAGCACCTTTTTGAATGGGTTGTGAAAAAGGTATCACGATGGGATTCATTGATCCATTATTTGGATGACTTTTGGTGTATAGGCCCACCCGGGACACAAGTGTGTGAGACCATATTGAGGAGCCTGGAAGAGGTAGCAAGGGACTTTGGGGTCCCATTAGCCCCTGAAAAGACAGTTCGTGCAACAACTTGCATTTCCTTTCTAGGTACTGTAATAGATACAGTTAAATGGGAATGCAGGCTACCAGTAGAGAAGGTAACAGCGCTTAAGGCTGAAATAAGTAGGGAGCTGAAGCTTAAAAAATTGAGGCTAAGGGAGGTGCAGTCCTTGCTAGGCAGCCTTAATCTTGCATGCCGGGTATTGCCCATGGGTAGAATTTTTTTCAAGAAGGTTAGCCGGGGCAACGGCGGGAGTTAGATCGCCACATCATTACATCCGATTATCAGCCGATAACAGAGCGGATCTATTGGTTTGGAAAAATTTTTTGGAAAGGTACAATGGTCGTTCCTTGGTGATGGATGACGTATGTTGCAATGCTGATATTGATCTGTACACGGACGCAGCGGGCAGCTCAGGTTTTGGGGCATATTTCAGGGGACAATGGTGTGCTGGTAAATGGCCTGAGGATTGGGTACGCGACGGGTTGGTAAAGAACATAGCGTTATTGGAAATTTTCCCTATCTTAGTGGCAGTGACATTGTGGAAAGAAAGGCTACAGAACAGAAGGGTTCACTTTAAGTGTGATAACATGGGAGTAGGAATGGCAATTAATAATATTACCGTTTCTTCCCCTCCAGTCATCAGAGTTTTGCGCCAGTTGGTGTTGGAATGCCTATCCATGAATGCTTGTTTTACCGCATCGCATGTACCCCGCGAATATAACTCAATTGCTGATACACTTTCTCGTTTTCAGTGGGAGCGGTTCCGAGAGCTGGCCCCGGAGGCAGAAGAAAAGGGGTTACCCTGTCCTCCCGAACTCTGGAATGTGGTCTCAGGGCTGTCGAACCCCTAATCAGGTCATCATTAGCAGGTAGCACCTGGGCAGCTTATCAACGGGCCTGGCTGCTTTGGGAACAATGGTTAGGGTGGGAGAGGGAACACTTAATGGAGGAAGAGCAGATAGGGGTATTACTAATGGGAATTAGACAAGCAGCCGATAATAAGTGGTCATCAGCAAAAATAAATCAGTTAGTTAGCGGATTAGCCTTTGGTTTTAAAGTAAGAAACAAAACTGATGTAACAAAGAATTTTTTGGTTAACCAGGCGCTTAGAGGGATTCATAGAGGGAAAAGTCAAAGTGATATTCGAAGACCTGTGTCATTCGGATTATTGGAACAACTAGGTCTGCAGTTACAGTGGGTTTGCTGGTCAGCCTTTGAGATAGGGTTGTTCAGGTTAGCATTCTCATTAGCCTTTTTTGGAGTCATGAGGATTGGAAAATTGGTAGCACCTGGGAAAACTAAGAATGGGGGCATTCTAGCCAGTGATATCATAGCGACACAAAGAGGACTAGAATTTTGGATTAGAAAGTCCAAGTCTGACCAAATGGCAAAGGGAAAGAAGGTAATGTTGGGTAAGGTGCAGGGCTCTATTATGCGCCCGTGGCGTTGTTTTAAAAATTATGCTGTCTCCAGGCCCAGACAAGGGGGACCCCTGTTATATCACGAGGATGGATCCTTCTTATCGAAATATCAATTTATTAAGGTTTTTCGTAAGTGCATGGAGGAACTGGGTTTGGAACATCGCAGTTATGGGGGCCACTCATTTCGAATTGGGGCTGCTACAGAGGCAGCGGTAGGAGGTTTGAGCCCAGAGATCATAGAATTGACCGGTGGCAGTCCCCACGGTAAAGGTCCTATGTTCGACCTCTCGGTTACGAGATAACTAAAGCTTCATTGATTAAAACAGACCATTAACTTTTGTTTGTTTTCTTGCAGAACAAATTCCGCAACTAGTTTGGATTCTAGGACATTCTTATGTTCACTGGGGAGCACTACGGGCAGACAGAAGGACTAATGGGAGACAGATGGGTTTCAAAAGGGATATAACGTTAGTTAAGTGGCTGGGGTTTAGGGGTTTAACTTGGGGCGGGGTAATCCGGGAGTTTCTAGCAGCAGTTCAACGCCATAAAGCTCCCGACATATTAGTTTTGCATGTAGGAGGTAATGACCTAGGAGTACGTCCGGGGAAACGATTTGTTTGCAACATTAAGTCAGACTTACCAAAATTAAAAATAGTGTGGTCCGACATAGTACCACGAAAATTTGGGTGTGGAGCCAGGTCGGTAGCAAAGATCAACAAAGCACGCATTAAAGTTAACAAAGAGGTGTCCAAATTTGTGGAGCTGCACGGGGAAGTAGCGGTACGCCATGCAGTTTTTGATCACTTAGAAAAGGAGTTTTGGTTGGCAGATGAAATACACCTGAATGCAGTGGGGATTGATTTATGGACTTTGGGATTGCGAAAAGGGATACAGGAGGCCACAGCAGGGCAGTTGGGTGGGGTCTCGAGCACTTGAGGGGGTCAGGGTGCTCTCGGCGTGGCGCTGGTGGGTCCTCGAAGTTGGTTAAAATACATTTTGGGGACTCCTGGAATACATGGATCTCCTTCATTGGACGGTGTTGTGGGGGTGGTCTGGTGAGATTGGGTGATACCCTGCGGTGGAACGTCGGATTCACATTAATGGAACATTGGGTGATGCCCAGCGACTGAGCGTCAGGGTCACAATACTAGAAGTTTGGGTGATACCCGGTGGTGGAATGACGGGATCACATTGGCAGGAGGGCAACCTCTCCCTCGGATTATTGGTGCTTCCAGGGCCTCGCGGCCAGAAGTAAGTTTGGGAGGGAAGGGGCAATGCTCTGGAATGTTGAACTACCAGACCCCCCTTTTTTAGCTTCGAGGACCTCACCAAGTGTCTCTTAAGTATAAAATTATCAATAAATTGGCTGCTGTGGCCGTTTACACCCAAGAATGGTTGTTGTGATCTTTATTAGGGGGGGATGGGTATATCAGGAATCGACCTTACCAGAGTCATGTGAGTAGAAGTCGCTTCTCTGCAGATATAGCTTTGCGCATCCTTGAGTCCTGAAAAGTTATCCCAGGATCCCAGGGCGCACTGTCTCCAAGAGTAGATCAAATGTTGCAAGGCTCACGCGACAGTATTGGTAAAATTTTTCCGGATGCTCCCGCAGAGAAGAATAGAGGCAGTGAAAATGACCTCTTGTGAGTCGTTGCCTCAAAAGTGGATGGACCCACATGCGTCTCCTCCTCCGCGGATCCACTATCACTGGGTATGGTTGACCAAAGCGGCGTGACAAAAGCCAGTTGAAGAGAACCTGCTCAGTTGTGTTGAAACTCAGACTGTCTGTCATGTTGCACATACAACACCAACACACCTAGTAAAGGCAAGGTCACAAATGGACAGAATGGAGGCAGCCACCTGTTCCTGAGCCAATAAATAGGGTGCAGGCTAATGATTTAAATAGTTTGCAGGCCTCAAAACCGTTAAATGTCCATTTTGCAAGCCTGCGAGAAAATCTCGCCATACGGATGCCATACGGATTACATACGGATGCTGACATGCGCAAAATACGCGTCCACACCTTGCTTACGGATGACATACGGAGCTCTATTTAGGGGTCATTCATCCGTATTACGCATGTAAAATACGGACCGTATTTTGCGTCGGTTAGTGTGACCCCGGCCTGACACATTCAGATCCGGACATTCCACTAGTATTTCATGAGTCCCTCTTCACATGCCACTGAAAAAAAATCCACACAGAATATTGAAGGCTGTGAAGATTTCAAAATCCACAGCAGATTCATTAATTTGTAAAGGATTCTCCATAAAAAATGCAAATTTGTAATGAATTCAGTAAAGATTCCATGGCAGATTTTCTACAAGGAAATGTGCAGTGTGAACATGGCCTGAATAGGATGGGTCTGCTGCAGCAACAAGTGAGGCTAATTTAATGCGTAGTGTGTTGTTTTTTCTTATAATGCGTCATTGAAGTTTAGACAGTTCTTATGTCTACAGATATTCCTTCACTGTAAATGAAATTTTTTTTATTTTTTTATTTTATGTTTACTAATTTTAATAAAAACATAAGGTGAATAATTCTATAATGTGATTAGTCATTAGCATTTCCCATGTGCCTGGCGCACACTCTTGTTGACGTGTTCAGCAGATGTTGCCTTTCAAAGTGGAGTATTCATAAATAAATGATAAAACCAAACAAGTACAATAAGGCCATGTGCACACGATGCAGATTTGCAGCGTTTCCGCAGCGGATTTTACCGCGCAGAAACGTTGCATATCCGCATTGTGATGTACAGTACCTTTAAAATGAATGAAAAAAAAAAAACGCTGTGCAGACGCTGCGGATTTTTCCGCGCGGTTTTCCTGCGGTACAAAATCCGCAGCATGTTACTTCTTTTGTGCGGTTTTCTATCTCCCCTGTTACCAAATCCGCAGGGGGAAGACCGCAATGGAAAACCGCACAAAAACCGCATGAAAACCGCGTGAAAAATGGAAGAAATCCGCAGGAAAAATGCAGGTCATTTGACCTGCGGTTTTCTTCCATTCTGCATGGAAAAATCCGCAGGGCTCAAAACTCCGTCTGCACTCAGCCTAATCATGAGCTTAATGAGCACAGACGGGCGCAGGGAAGAGGAACCCCTCCAAGGGGAAAACATTTTATTATATCCACTAGGTGGCAGTGTTTGACGCCACGTACAGCTTACATTGCAAAATATTGGATAGGAGAACAAAGCCATGTTCACATAGTATCAGTTTAACACAATAATATTGCATATATTATTTATCTAACAATATTAATACACTGCTCTGCAACAAACTGTGCCTTGTGACAGACGACAAGCTCTTGTATTGGCTCTTTGCTTTATTAGCAAATAATCCCTGAACTAATTTGCTACCAACCTGTACATGTCAGAGAGCAAGCTCAAGGCACACTTCTAATTAAAGGGGTTGGACATCCCCTTCATAAGGCCGGGTCACACTGCGAGTGTGATGCGAGAAACTCGCACGAGTCTCTCGCATCAATACCTGGCACTGCCGCCGCCGGTTCGGACTGGAGTGTTCAGCTGCATAGAAAGACATGTGTGGACAGAGGTACTGCACCTCCTCCTGAGGTGTAGTATCCCACTCTCCAGGTAAGATGGAACACTTGACCAGCCTCCAACACCTGCATCCCACACAACATAGCAGTGTAGCAAAGCACCTTTGGTGGCTCCCTGCTTGGAACACGAAGAGTGCTGGGAGGTGGGTGGAGCTTAGACTGCACAAGAGAGCGGGAGAATATTAGGAAAAGGTCAGTCTGTGAGCGGAGCTCCCCTGAGAGGGATGGAGTGAAGGAGGTGCTGCAGCAGACTTCAGTGACCTGAAGCTGCTGGCACGGGAAAGAGAAATAGAAAGCCTGATTCTCCAGAAGGAAGAAAGATTAGTGCGGAACGTAAGGAGAAGAAGAAAACTAAGGACTAGGGTCGGAGCGGAGCCCTTCCTCAAGTTCTAAGCTCATGGCCGGGGTCCGGTCCCCGAGGTTGTATGGATACTGATGGTCCTGCAGCAGACACCGGAGGAATAGAAGTTGTCACCATTTTATTCCCACCTAAGACTTGAGGGCACAACAGCAACGTAAGTGAGCTGGGACTTGATAGCAAGGAGTCCCCGAAGCAGGCTACAGCTGTCTGCCGTACAAGTAGAATTCAAAGGAACATCTGAGAGGAGTAACTTCAGTGTAACTCAGTACTGTGAGTACCTCAAATAAGAGCTAGTGTGGAGACGTTCAGAACAGGCACACAAAAGGGAGAGCTGGAAAGGTTAATTCCATCTGCCTGGGAGTTGGCTGAGCCCCTGGTCTGGAGACCGCAGCAGTGAAGCGGGCACCTGTCTGTGTCAAGAACGTGAGTAAAAGAACTGGAACTACATTCATCTGTATCCTTGCCTTCTTCCTGCGCCAACCCACTCAGCACTGCTACATCTCTGCGCCTAACACTGCACCATCCACTATCTCCTCATTTGCCAACCTCATCTACTCTGCCCTGGGACTACAGCCCTACCTGTGGAGGGCTACAACATCATTGCTGCACCAAACCATCCGTCCCAGAGAAGCAACCCTGCAGCGCTGGTCAAACTGACCAGAAACCACAGGTGGTGTCACGAGTCATTTCAATTACTTTAATGACTTTATCCCCATCAATCTGTGGGGAGGAGGACTCCCATGCAGTGACCGGGCAGGTACCCAGGGGACCGCCATCAGGGTTCCTGAGGAACGATACTGGGTGAACAGTAAAGGGAGAGACTTGACTGAAGTTGTCAGGGAAACAGGGGGCGGGGCAAGGGTAAAAGGAGCAGGGGGCGCGCTGAAGTGGCAGTTGACAGAGAGCAGGACAACAGAGAGGAAGCCGTGTGAGACAGAGAGGACCGAGGGAGCGGACGGTGTGTTGTGGAGAGACCGACAGGGCCCTGTGAAAGGAAAGCTACAGACTTACCGACTAGTGACACGTGAGAGCCTTGCACCAGCGGCTGCTCCCCTCATATGTCACATACAGCCGCCCCCGCTGTTTCCCATCCTGCTGTGACAGGTCCACGACTTCCACTGACCGCTGCGACTAGAGACTATTCCTTTACAGCGGTCAGGACACTGCCCCCCTGCCTTCTCCCACAGCTGTGGCCCTGTCATCACCGGCCCCAGGGGGCGCCACCTCGCTACAGGCGGCAGTAGAGGCCCCCGTCCGGTTTGCTGAGGGACTCTGGGCAGAGACTGGTGAACGGTTACATTTAGAGACTGCGTCATCACCGCGCCCACCGGCATTGTTCCTTCAGGGCCTGTTGCGCCCCATCGGCACCGTTTCTTCAGGGCCTGTTGCGCCCCATCGTCATCGTTTCTTCAGGGCCTGTTGCGCCCCACCGTCACTGTTTCTTCAGGGCCTGTTGCGCCCCATCGTCACCGTTTCTTCAGGGCCTGTTGTGCCCCACCGGCATCGTTTCTTCAGGGCCTGTTGCACCCCACCGGCATCGTTTCTTCAGGACCTGTTGTGCCCAGTTTCATCCTGGAGTATCGAGGCGTCAAGGCAGCCGCATCAGCGACCTCTATGCGGCCACGCCTGTGAACCTGACAGACCCCTGGAAGGATAAGTTTATTATAGTAGATAAGGACCCCCAATTTGGTCATACGTGGCCTATAGCACCCCGGGCAAACCGGGTTAGTCGCATCCATGATAAGAAAGTGCTGTTAGGTTTGTTGAGTCCCTACGTGGACTGGTTATTGTTAACCCCTTTTGTTTGCTCAATATAGCCCCAGCGGCTACAGTTTATAAAAGTTGTTTCCACAAACCACACTCAGTCTCGTGCCTCGTCACTGCATCCTGCGAACCTGCTGAACCCTACAACTCTACCCCTTTTTACATGGACACCCAGGGCCACAGACCGGGTCACTGCCACTGTGACATCTCCCATTGAAATCAACGGGCCCAGCTCCGAGTACCCCATGGCCCTGGTGGGCGACCCACATGCAGCCCCACACTCTGGTCCTGAGTGCCGGCGGCAGTGCCGCGTATTGATGCAAGAGATTTGCATGAGTTTCTCGCATCACACTCACAAGTGTGACCCCGGCCTAATAGCTAAACTCTGCTGCACAAAATAGAAAAAAAATGCATACTTATTTCTCAGACTGGTGCTGCTTCTCCAATGTCTCACATTCTGTATTCTGTCAGAGCGGTCTTCTCCGATGGAATAGAGTAGGCTACAGCCGACTGGCAGCCACTCATGATCTGCAGTGGTCACGTAAAATAATTTCAGCTGACTGCTAGGAAACATTACAGGTAGATCGGAGGACCAGCGCTGGTGTGGGAAGTAAATATGCATTTTTTATTTTGTTCAGTAGACTGGGACCATTTAATGAAACTTGTCTTGGAAAATAACACTATTAACCTGCAGATATGGGGTTAATCTGGAAGTTATTAGTATTCTGACATAAGGGGAGGCCAGGACTGTAGTCATGGCCAGAGTCACTGAAGCATCTGTGTCCCGACCTTCCCTCACAGAAAACTGTATTCCACTTCTCAGCGTACCTGAGTCTCCAGCTTCAAGTCCCGCCGGGCACTTCCCAGGCAGCGACGGCCCCTCTTCCAGGCGACCCCCAGTAACGGAGACACAGTCCAGGATAACTTGAACATTCTCTTTACTTAATACTTCACACGTTACATCCACAGTTCGCACATCATGGAATTCACTTGTTTCCTCATCTTTCCCTACTTCGCTGACGCTTCTGTGCAGCACACGCCCGGACTGGACTGTCCTAGACTGCTCCCCAGATCCTTCCTGGCCTAACCTCGTCATGATAACAATTTCTTCTGGCTGTTTCGCCCCAGACTCAAAATCATCAGCCACCCGGTTTGGTAGTCTCTGGAAAAGCATCTGGCCTGTCTGTACCATTCCTGCCAAAGATCCAACTTCCTTCAACTCCTCACTCCAACCAACTCCTGCCCTAAAGGCAGCCGCCCAGGCTATGAGTCACCACATCTTTCTTCTCCTGTACTGGCCCACTGCAATGATGCCCAGTGGCCGTGGATAACGTGGGATGCAGCTATTTAACGTTGCGTGGCTGCCATGCCATCAGGGCCTATAGTCCATGTGGACACTTCGGGAACCCTGGCCCTGTTTGACCAAACTTCCATAAGACTTGCAGCTTACGACCCAGCAGCCCCTCCTACATTAACCCCCTAAAAACTAACTATAAACTAGACCAACAGTGCACACTAGTATGCCCCCATCTAATGGTTCCCGCAAGTACTACAGTTACCCTTAATTATAAAGAACTGCAAACACTATAATGCCCCTTCTTTTGTCCGAAGAGTGCAATAGACTTTCCCTACCTAATGAGCATAAATACAATACTCGATATTACATAACAGTACATACAATGATAACACGTACAGGAATGCAACATCATTTACAAAGGTATACAAGGAATGGTAACACATATACGAATGTGGCAGCACTATAAATGAAGATGGTAATACATATTGCTATGTAGCAGTACCACACGATATTGATAAAGGACATAATAACTAATAACACATTTAAGAACAACGGAAGGGAGGGGAGTAAGGTGGTAATTCTATCTCACCCCCTTACACGCCCACAGTAAGAAACCCGCCACCGGGAGGAAAATAATTTTATTCCCCCCAACATCCTCAATCTTACAGTCATAGGGGTGAGGCTGGCACCGTTTCAGTCACCACTCAGTGCATAGACAGTAATTGCTGTAGCCACAACCTGGAGCTGACTGACAGCCAGCTCTATTGTTGAGCCGGTTGTCAGTCAGTGCAAAGGCGAGATTGCAGCCACTGTTCTCTATGCACTGAGTGGTGATTGAAACTGTGCCAGCCTTACCCCTTTGACTGTAAGATTGAGGCTGGCGGTGGGAATAGAATTAATTTCCTCCCAGTAGCAGGGATCTCAGTGCAGTGTCAGAATGCTATATTAACCTGCAGGTTAAACCCATTTTTCAGGTTAAAAACATTATTTAACATGAGAGGTTTCCTTTAAGAAGTGGTTGTCCAAAAGAAGACAATCCTTTAAGGCTCCTACATGGCCACTTGGTTCGCATGACAGTAGTTGTCAGATAAGACACACAACCAAAAACATTCATGCAACTTGCCTGTGACCTTTTGCGTAAAAAAATGCCAAATTGCAGATGAGTTGCATGTAACTTGCATTGAAGACTATGAAAAGTGAATCTCATTTGACCATCAACGGAAAATCCAACACATTTGGAAAAATATGTGACGCAGTATCACAGTAATGGTACGTCACAATGCAAAACAATGGAGAATCATTAGAAGCGATACTGCATAGCGACAATATGATTTTAACGTTGCGTGGGCAAAAGGTCATTTTCTTTAAAGTCCTAGTGCAGCAAATCAGGATTTCCCTGGACATCCATCAATTATTATTATTTAGAAACAAACAAGAAAATGACTATATTATTGTACTTATCAGTCCAAATTTTGCCAGTGCAATTTCAGGCTCCAGACCCCAAAATGATATGGCATGGTGAAATCATGCCAAAATATGGGTGTTTTGGAGGCACTCATGGCATTTTGAGGGCTTTCCCAGACTGTCATGGGGGCATGGATTAAATTTTGCTTTGTAAATATTGCCAAGTTTGTTGTGAAAATTACTTTTTGTTTAGTAGAGATTACATTACTTCTAATATTATTAAACCCCTTTGAACATTATTAAATCGGCTCAGGTACCAGGATTTGCCAGTGTTCTCACAGTAAATTACACTTTAGAGGAAATGTTACTGGATGTAGGGCAATGGGTTCTGCACAATTATGACAGCAGATTCCAGAATTTTAGTTTAAATATTGTAAATTTGCAGCTGGACATTCCCTAGATGGGAGGTATGTGTCACGAGGGTGGTTGGCCTTGGTGATGTGAATCCCGAAGAGAAGGCTCCAGAAAAGTAGTTGCTGAGAGAGTAGTTTAATAGACCTGGATTTTTTTGTCTGGGTTTTAAGAACAACCGGAAGAGCTGGGAGGGACTAGTTGTTCCCATGACTCCAATCTAAGCTTTGCAGCTCATTTAAAAGGCAGCTGAGGAGCCTCAGAAACTGTCTGTATGGGGAGGTGAAAAAAACCTGTACAGCTGGTGAGTTTCAGCCAGAGACTATAAGTATGTGGACTGTATTTCGTTTGGGAGAGTGAAATCTGTACAATATGTAGACTGCCTCTTCAGAGAGAGAACTTAAACTCTAGTGACAGCTATTAGAAGTAGCAATCCTACAAGTCAATAGTGACCCTTGAAAGAAGCTTTACGTATTACTTAGGATAAGAAGCCAAACTAGGAACTGCAGTTGCATATATAAGTTTTGGGGGTTTTGCCTCTCATCAGTGCAAAGCAGGAGATTTGATTTAGCTAGGTGAGATGCCTCTAACCGAGGTTCTAAAGGGTAATATTTCTCCTTGTGGAGAATGCCTGCATAAGAAGATACACAGGCCAGGTAATGCACCTCTGGGATTTTAGATATGCAAATAGATGAAGTCCCAATACTGCGAAACACATGTCGGCAAATGGAGTTGCTGGTTTGGCTTCTTATACTAAGTCATGTGGCAAAGCTTGACTTTTAGGATGGCTACTTCCAATAGGGAACATTAGTCCTTTTCTTCTCTGAAGAGGCTATTTGTATAATTCAATTCCCAGAGGAGCATTGCATGGCTCATAAGTCTCCTTTGGCTGGCGTCGCACACTCCACAAAGAGAAACATTCCTGTAATGCCTGCTGCAGCGCAGTAGCACACAACCTCCACCAGGGGGTGCGGGTGAAGGAAAATAGGTACACATCACAGTGAAACCACAGAGCTGCAGGTAGGAGCCACTAGGTGGCGGAAGAGTAGTCAGACAAGCTGGGTCAGCAACAGAGAGGAAATGAAGTAGCAGAGATCAAAGCAATACACATGGTCAGAAACAAGCCAGAAGTCAGAGGCATTCGGGAACAGGAAAGCCAGAGACGGACACAGTCAAACAGGTCAGAGGACAAGCAAAGTCGAATACCAAGAGGTCAACACAGAGAGCGAGTGATAAGACGAGCGAAGTCACAGGGGAAAACAGGAACGGGACCTAGGTAAAAGGGCAGAGGACAAATCATGGTATAACGGGGTAAGCTGCTCAAGCCAGAGACAGGAACTATAACTGACGCTGCTTGCAGGTAACAGCAGACTTAAATAGCCAGACAGATATCAAAATGAGACAGCTGTTTGCCTGTATTTGAACATGGAGGTCACTATGGGTAAGATAGCCTATGCACTTATTTATCTATGAGTCTATATGGTGGTGCATACCTAGCTCTGTGTAGAGTTCCCCTTCTCCCTTTATCTCGGTATACATTTTTCTGGCAAGGCAGTACCAACACTTGGTATATACCCTTACATTTAGCACCCCTATTGTTACTGGTGGTTTCATAGGCTTACTCTTAATCCCAGCCTAAATACGCTTTTTCTATGTGCATTTACTGGCAATTGTCTGACACCGTGTGCCTTTGCCTTTGTACTGTATTTGTATTTTTTTTGTATTTTTATGCTTTATATATGTTTTGTCTTCATGATTGTTAAAAAAGCTATAAATATAAATATATTTTAATATAATCTGGTTTATACGCCTAGTTTTTTATTGGGTATACAGATATGAAAAAAACGAGGCAGGGAAGATTAACCCCCGCATGACCATCCCAGGGAGAGAATAATCAGAAACAAACCCCGGACTGGATCATGACAGTTCCCCATTAAACATCCAGGCTGTCAGTTTGTAACTTCTGGTATTGTTACAGATACCAGCTGGAACATTATTTATTTTTATTTATTTAACTCTTTTATATAGCGCCATTAATTCCACAGCACTTTACAGACATTATTGGCACTGTCGCCGATGGGGCTCACAATATAAACTGCCTATCAGTATGTCTTTGGAATGTGGGAGGAAACCAGAGTACCCGGAGGAAAGCTACGCAAACACGGGGAGAACATACAAACTCCTTGCAGATGTCCTTGGTGGGATTTGAACCCAGGACCCCAGCGCTGCACTGATGTAAGACAAACAACCATCATTTCTGATGCCAGACAAGAGGACCAGGGAACAGCGCTGTCTTTGCCACTGAGAGAAATCAAGGTGCAGAAATTTCACGTTGCTTGTAGGTAAAAAAAATGTTTTATTCAAACTCATAAAAACTATACTGCTCAAAAAAATAAAGGGAACACTATTCCATTTGCAACCAGCTGTTTGTGTTCCCTTTATTTCTTTGAGCAGTATATATACACAACACGTTTTGGCTGTTTGCAGCCTTCTTCAGGTGAATGGAAAAATGAATTTGATCCTTCTTATATAGCCCTTTCCCAGTGTGAGAGAGGGAGGGGACACAAAAGAGGAAGAGGAGGAGTGATTCATCCTACATTGTTCTTTTAAATATATAAAAATACTAGCTGAAGAGCCCGGCATTGCCTGGGCATAGTAACCAACTGTGGTTAGTTATAACAAATTATAATGATTATATTGCACATAAAAACCGTGTATCTAATACTATTCTGTGTGATACTGTGTGCTGAGCTGCGTATCTAATCCTATTCTGTGTGATACTGACTGCTGAGCCGTATATCTATTCCTCTCCTGTGTGATACTGACTGCTGAGCTGTGTATCTAATCCTATTCTGTGTGATACTGTCTGCTGAGCCATGTATCTAATACTATTCTGTGTGATACTGTGTGCTGAGCTGCGTATCTAATCCGATCCTGTGTGATACTGACTGCTGAGCTGTGTATCTAATCCTATCCTGTGTGATACTGACTGCTGAGCTGTGTATCTAACCCTATCCTGTGTGATACTGACTGCTGACCCATCTGTCTAAGGGTACCGTTACACCTAGCGATGCACCAGCGATCCCGACTAGCGATATGACGCAGTCAGGATCGCTGGTGCATCGCTAGGTGGTCGCTAGTGAGCTGCCACTCAGGCAGATGTCAACAGCGACATCGCTGGGGACAGGGATCGCTACTTACCTGTCAGACACGGCGATCCTGCGTCCTCCCGCCCGGCTCCACGCATCGCTCGTCGTCACAGCAGGAAGCGCCGCAGGAAGTGGCCGACAAGAAATGGTCCAGCAGCTTCTCGCGTGATCAGCGATAACCAACGGGGGAGCAAGTCAGAGGTAAGTATCACATGCAGCGATATCGCTAGCAATATCGCTGCAACGTCACCAAAACGGTGACTTTACAGCGATATTGCTAGTGCTATCGCAGTGTGTTACGGGGGCTTTATCCTCTCCTGTGTGATACTGACTGTTGAGCTGTGTATCTAATCCTATCCTATGTGATACTGGGCTCCCCCTGCAGTCTGTGTCAGAGGGTGGTCTGTGTTGGCACGGTAATAAATTGTGTTATTTCCAGCTTTACAGAAGGACGATAACACCATAGAAATGATAAGAATAATAGGCCTCAGTTACCACAACTGTCTACAAAGAAAACTGTTGCTGATAGCAACCAATCACAGCTCATTTTTCATCTTTTAAACAGCTCTGGGACAGCGTGGCGAGTTTTGAGTGGCGACTTTTGTGTTTCAACTTTTATGTGGCGAGGTTGGTGTATGTGTGGTGAAATGTGTGCTGAGGGTGGTATATGTGTTGAAGCACGTGGTAGTGTGTGGCGCATTTTGTGTGTGTGTTCATATCCCCGTGTGTGGTAAGTATCCCATGTCAGGGCCCCACCTTAGCAACTGTACGGTATATACTGTTTGGCGCCATTGCTCTCAGTCTTTAAGTCCCCCTTGTCCACATCTGGCATCTGTCAATTTGCCTCCAACACTTTTCCTTTCACTTTTTCCCCATTATGTAGATGCAGGGGCAAAATTATTTGGTGAATTGGAAAGCGGGGTTAAAATTTCACCTCACAACATAGCCTATGATGCTCTCGGGGTCCAGACGTGTGACTTTGCAAAATGTTGTGGCTATAGCTACGACGGTGCAGATGCTAATACATACATTTTTTCCCCATATTGTAGATAGGGGCAAAATTGTTTGGTGAATTGAAACGCGCAGGGTTAAAATTTTGCCTCACAACATAGCCTATGACTCTCTCGGGGGCCAGACATGTGACTATGCCAAATTTTGTGGCTGTAGCTGCGACGGTGTGCGGATGCCAATCCCGGACATACACACACACATACATACACACCCACTTTGAGTTTTATATACTGTATATTAGATGACATATAAAAAGTATTAAAAAAATTGATAATAATGAACCTATTTGTAAGAAACATTTCATTCTAATTAAATTCCCATATGAAGACAAAAATGTATCCCAACAAATGACGTTCAATTCTTTAAAAAAAGAGGAGGAAAAAAATGTAAAAAACTTTTGAAAAAAAGGACAAAAAATGAATAAATCGAATAATAATTTGTTTTCGCCTTTCCCTCGAAAGATAACAGAATAAAAATTGGGAGGAAAGACATATCTATTTGTAATATGTATATGATGCTAAGATTATTTATCTTTTTGCCCTATTATTTACTATGTATTTTCTTATACACTGCTCAAAAAATAAAGGGAACACTTAAACAGAATATAACTCCAAGTAAATCAAACTTCTGTGAAATCAAACTGTCCACTTAGGAAGCAACACCGACAGTCAATTTCAAATGCTGTTGTGCAAATGGAATAGACAACAGATGCAAATTATTGGCAATTATCAAGACACATTCAATAAAGGAGTGGTTCTGCAAGTGGGAACCACAGACCACATCTCAGTACCAATGCTTTCTGGCTGATGTTTTGGTCACTTTTGAAAGTTGGTTATGCTTTCACACTCTTGGTAGCATGAGATGGACTCATGGCTTTGACAAAGACTGCACAGGTCGAAACGCGTAGCCTCTGTCTGACATGTGGCTATAATGTGGAGAGTCTTCTGAATTTACTGATTTTAACATGGTCTAATAAAGAAGAATTTTAACGCAGCTGGAGCTATCAAGTTTTTCACAATTCTTTCTGACGTCTGTCTGCACGGAGCTCCGAGGTTCTGCGGTGGTTGCTGGTGAGCTGGCTTATTTTTCATTTTGCTATAGCATGATACGGACTCTATAACCCGCAAAGGTGGCTCAGGTAGTGCAGCTCATCCAGGATGGCACATCAATGCGAGCTGTGGCAAGAAGGTTTGCTGTGGGAGGGCAACAACTCAGCAGCAGGATTGCTACCTCTGCCTCTGTGCATGGAAAAACAGGAGGAGCACTGCAAAATGACCTCCAGCAGGCCACAAATGTGCATGTGTCTGCACGAACGGTTAGAAACTGACTCCATGAGGATGGTCCAAGGGCTCGACGACCACAGATGGAGGTTGTGCTCACAGCCCAACACCGTGCATGACGCTAACACCAGGATTGGCAAGTTCGCCACTGGCGCCCTGTGCTCTTCACAGATGAAAGCAGGTTCACACTGAGCACATGTAACAGACGTGACAGAGTCTGAAGACGCCGTGGAGAGCGATCTGCTGCCTGCAACATCCTTCAGCATGACTGGTTTGGCAGTGAGTCAGTAATGGTGTGGGGTGGCAATAAAGCCCTCCATGTGCTTGCCAGAGGCAGCCTGACTGCCATTTGGTACCGAGATGAGATCCTCAGACCCCTTGTGAGACCATATGCTAGTGCGGTTGGTCCTGGGTTCCTCCTAATGCATTACAATGCCAGACCTCATGTTGCTGGAGTGTGTCAGCAGTTCCTGCAAGATGAAGGCATTGAAGCTATGGACTGGCCCGCCAGTTCCCCAGACCTAAATCCGATTGAGCACATCTGGGACATCATGTCTCACTCCATCCACCGTCACGTTGCACCACAGACTGTCCAGGAGTTGGCGGATGCTTTAGTCCAGGCCTGGGAGGAGGTCCCTCAGGGGACCATCCGCCACCTCATCAGAAGTATGACCAGGCGTTGTACAGTAGGGAGGTCATACATGCATGTGGAGGCCACACACAATACTGAGCCTCATTTTGACTTGTTTTAAGGACATTACATTCCACTTTAATTTTGTGTGTGACTCCAAATCCAGGCCTCCATTGGTTAATAAATTTGATTTCCATTGATGATTTTTGTGTGACTTTGTTGTCAGCGCATTCAACTTTGTACAGAACAAAGTATTCAATGAGATTATTTCATTCATTCAGATCTAGGATGTGTTATTTGAGTGTTCCCTTTATTTTTTTGAGCAGTGAATATTATTTTAGCTTGTACCTAAACAGTGAAGTGTATACAACTAGGACCATACATGACAAGTATATACATGCACATATACTGTCGAATCCGCCATGTCTGTTATGTCCGCCATGTCTGTTTTGCCTCATGACCCTGGGAGCGGTGTGCACGCGCATCTCATGTCTGCTATCCTGCATGTTCCCTAGAGCAGTGTGCACACTCACCTCATGACTGTTGAGCTGCGGGATGCCTGCGTTTCTGCTCTGCCTTCTGTGATCGTCTCGTCATGTCTAGAACCCCTGATCATGTGTCCTTCCTATGTTCCAGCAGAGGCTGGTTCTGTAATCATCTCTGCATGTCTGGAACTCTGATCATGTGACCTGCCTAGGTTTCAGCACTGGTTCTGCAATCATCTCTGCTTGTCTGGAATCCTGATCATGTGACTGCTCCCTGTGATCCTGGAGGATCTGAACTGGAAGTTCTCCCCTGGTCCTGACCCAGAAGTGGAGGTGCTATGCCCTATATCAGACCGCCCCTTCCTATGCTCAGGGCATGAGTATTGTGTTACTTCCCTGCATGGCTGCTTGGTCTGCTGGGTCGCTCCCTCTATTCTGTGCCCTTGCTGCCTCTCTGCACACGCAGGACTCTGTCTCGTCTGTCCCTGGCATGTCCCTCTACATACGCAGGCCTCCTGCTAAGAACACCGCACTGCACTTGCTCACTGAGCCAGTGCGCGTGTCCTGAGCACATAGACTGAGCACAAAGATACCTGCGGCGCGGGGTCTCAGTGGTGACGATGCATGCTCCAATCTCACAGGACCTGAAGCATGTGACTGCTGGGGGTGTGGCCTCAGCGCCACAGAGCCAGGAGCTGCAGGGACACTCCTAGAAAGGTAACTACAGGGCAATGTTACCAAGGGACATAGACAGAGAGGATAGTCAGGACGTAGCCAATGAGTCATACACAGAGATAGCTGCAAGGTACAAGAGGGGCAAGCAGAGAGTAGTCAGATCACAGGCAATGAGTCATACACAGGGAGAGTAGCGAAGTACAGAATCAACAGGCAAACTCACAACGGGGAACAGAACCGGGTCAGAACCATATAAACAAGCTATAACAACGAACAGGCACAGGCACACAGAGGTCACCACACTCGGCCAAAGGCAAAAGTATAACTGACAGGGATTGGAGCTTCCCAGGGGTTTAAGAAGCTCTCCCAGAACCATAGAGAGGCCACAATCATTAACTCCAGGTGTGCAGGTCAAAACCTGCACTGAGCTCCAGACATTAACCCCTGACGTGTAGCTCAAAAACCTGCACTGGGATCATGACACCTCCGTCCTTGTACCTGTCACTGGCATGTCCCTCGGCATGCGCGGGCCTCCGCCCTGTGAACCTGATCCTGGCGTGTCTCCAAGCACGCACCCTGCCTTGAACCCTGGCGTGGCTCCAAGCACGCACTCTGCCTTGAACCCTGGCTTGCCTGCCGGATTCCCGAAACCTGCCGACCGCTGCCAGAGGTCCGGAACCAGATGACTGCGGCCTGATATCCGGAGCTGATGTCCGCAGCCTGATGCCTGGACCCTGTCGGTCGTTGCCAGTAGTCCGGAGTCCGATGCCATCGCACCCCGCCTTGGACCCTGGCGTGTCTCCTAAGCACGCACCCTGCCTTGGACCCTGGCGTGTCTCCTAAGCACGCACCCTGTCTTGGACTCTGGCGTGTCCTAGCACGCATCCCTCTTAGGAACTCTGGTGTGATCCCTAACACGTACCCTGCCCTGGACCCTGGTATGTTTTCTGTACGTGTTATGTCTTGAACATTTGGCATGCCCTTGCACGCACCTTGCCGTGTTTCACTGTTTGTGCCCTGCACCTGATTCCCTGTTTATGCCTTGCACCTGAATAAAGTGTGAAACCACATTTGCTGAAGAAACTCTGTGACTTCGCTTTATGTTTGGTAGACACTCAATAGTGTCTCCCTGAGCCGGCCGTCTGGTCCAGCTGCCGTGGTGGCTCACCCCCTTGGTTTTTCTCCTGACACTCCCTGTAGGGGGTGGGTTCTCACTAGGTCAGCTCGCCCTAGTTGGGTGGGTGCCACGGCCCAGAGGGTCCACTCATTCAAGAAAAACGACTCAGCGTAAGCTGATGCTCGTCACATATACATTTACCTACACATACACATACAGTATATTAGGTTTACTTATGTTCATGACAGATTTAAGATTTGTTTCTTGGATTTGGAACTGTCGGGTGTACCCAATCAATTAATTTCCACTAGAACCTATCCCAAACCATTGACAGGCAACACAATTTTGCACGCAAAGAGCAGCCATCCTAAACATACAGTGAAATATATCCTGGTGGGTGAATTTACCAGACTTAAAAGAAAGTCCAACAATAATAAAGAGCTTGATGATGATTTAAAAAAATCTTGCAATAGGTTAAAACAGAGGGGGTATCCTAATTGGATGCTGACCAGAGCCCTAAAATAGTTTCTACCAAGAAACAGGAGGATATAATTTCCACAAGAGCCAATCATATTAATAGGGGAAACTATAATAAACCGTTTGTATGTTTACAATTTAGCTCACAATTTTAACAAGTTAGAAACATGAAGACTCTATTCTGGCTAAGGTACTTGAGGAGGGTTGTAACGTGGTGGCAAGGAGATCCCTGACCTTAGGAAATATATTGTCCCCCAGTATGTTTCGTTCTAACAATTATCAAGGCACTTGGTTAAATTGTAAAGGAAGCTTTAAATGTGGTGCTGCGAACTGCAGAACCTGTAAAACAAATGGTCAATTCTAAAATGTTCAACAATCATGACAATACTAATACATTTACAATAAAGAGCTTTATTAATTGTAACACACGTTTTGTTGTGTACAAAATTGATTGCACTCTTTGCAACAAAGCATATGTTGGGTGTACATCGAGAAAATTAAAAATACGCATAGGTGAACATTTGAATGACATTTCCAATATTGCAGGTGGTAATCGCAGTATATCCTCAACAGCAAAACATTTTATTCAATCAAGGAACATTACTTCTTTTAGAGTTACAGGTTTTTGGAGAAAATAAAATAACGATTCGGGGTGGTGATATCAGGAGACTATTACTCACCCGGGAGGCATATTGGATATTCAATCTCAGAATGAGGTTTCCGGAGGGTCTGAATTGAAAAAATGAAATCATGTTTCACTATTGTTGCCTATCAAAGTATAATTATCACAATTTTGGGTTAATTTTGTTTTTTTTTTGTATGTTGTATGAATTATTGTATTTTAGCGCTTTGTATCTAAATTACATGTATGTCTTTTGTCTAGGACCTTGATCATGTGATGGTTTTCAGACAGTTGATTGGTGTCAGGTCCTTTTTAAACCTCTGTAGCTCTATGGTGTGTTAAGCTTTGATAAAGATCGCGGCAGCGATCGAAACACGTCCTCACATGCGATATGATGATGTCCGAGAAGCTGTTTATGTTTTAATTTTGAAGAAATAAAGGAATTCTTTTTACTGAAGAGCTGGAACATGTGGTTCTCAATTTTACATTTGGTCACGCATCATCAGGATGAAGTTCCGTGCAACTTCTGAAGATCAGTGAGCTGGCTTTTTCCTTCTATTACTGTGATTTGCCTAGTTTGCCTGCCCCTAACGTTATCCCTGTCTGTATGTAATACAAAACTAAAACCACTGGAAACATTAGAACCCATAGTAAAACATGTAATTGTATGTGGACATAACATGATCATGTGCATGAAGCTTTGAAGGTATTATCCTAAGAAGACTGCAAACTGCCAAATCGTGACAGTGTGTAATGTGCACATTGTGACAATTCCTCTGTATTCCCCAAGTGCGTCTGTCACTGCACGTATGCGATTTGCACAGTTGCCAACTAGAATATCCTCCATTAGGAAATTATGAGGAAGAGAGTCTAGTTAGCATGTTACTGCAACTATGCAAGTCGTATACAAGCGGTCACATGACTACCCACTCACATGGGGAATCGTGACAGTGCAACCCTCACTCATAATGAGCAACACTTCAAACCCCTTAAATTTTATCAATGATATCGTGTGTGGCATAATCTCATTAGAGCGTTTTCTCCAAAGTTTGGTCATTCACCTGCATTATTCATGCAGTTTTTTATTAAATTGTTGCAGAATTGTCACATTGACAGCAATAGCTGTTAATAAAGGAAATCTGTCACCAGGTTTTTCCTGCCTCATCTGAAAGCAGCATAGGGGAAGAGACCCTAATTCCAGCTATATATCACTTACTGGGCTGCTGTCACGATCCATTTTTGGATCTGTGGTAGAGCTGGTCCTCAGGTTAAAACTTTTTTCCTTTCAGGCCACCGGGGGGGAGGGGATATGAACTGGTCACCGAGGAGGATGGCAGGAATAGGCTAGGCCACCAGGAAACCAGAAAGGTTGGTAACTTAGCGGACTGCAGAGCCCTAACCCTACCAACACAACTAGCAGTAGCCGTGGGGTGTACCTATGATGCCCTAGACGCCTCGGTACAGCCAGAGAGCTAACTAAGCCTAAAGCAAGAAAGGTGAACGCCTCTCATACTATTTTTGTCTGCCCTAAACGAGAAAAACGTTTTGTTCACTCATTTGCGGTGGGCAGTGTACAGCCTAAGTTCCTTTTGGCGGTTACCTTGATCTGCTCCTTGTCTACATTTTCTGCTAAGGCTTTTGTTTATTCAGGAGCAGCTTTGAATCTGATGGATTTTGACTTTGCCAAACGTTGTGATTTTCCCATGGTGCCCCTGTGGACCCCTATTCCTTTGAGGGGTATTGATGCTACCCCTTTGGTGGAGAATAAACCCGTTTTGGACCCAGGTGATAATGCGGGTCGCCCCGGACCACCAAGAGAATTGTAAATTTTTGGAGTTGCACAATTTACATGATATTATTGTACTGTTTTCTCCTTGGTGCAAACCCATAATTCTGTGTTCTTAGTGACACTCCTGTTTTCTCCCCCCCCCAGTCTCATGATGTTCCTGACTATTTGGCTGATTTTTCTGATGTATTTAGTGAGAGTAAGTCCGCGTCTTTGCCTCCTCATAGGAGTTATGACTGCGCAATTAAGTTAATGCCCGGTTGTAAATTTCACAAGGGTCGGCTTTTCAACTTATCGGTACCTGATGTAACGCTCTCGGCCGTGCCCTGCCTCGCCTCCGCTCCGGCGGTGCCAGTTGTTACCACCTCCCACCGGCACCCTCGCCGCAGCGCGATCTCTCACCCAGCTCTCTGTCCTCCGACGTCCCTGCGCCCCCTCCTTAGGTCGCAGGCGCGCGCCAGTGCTCTCTCTTCTGTCGGCGGTGGGCGGCGCTGAGGGCGGTGCGTACCGCCCACTTCCGGGTCCTATGATATTTCAGGCGTTCTCTCTTTAGAGAGGACGCCTGAGGATAGTGTGTTACCTTACGCTCTGTTCTGGCCCCCTCTGTCTTTACTGGGATCTAGTTTAGGTCCTCTTCCCGTCTCCCTGCTGGTCTCCGTTCTGTCTCGCCTTCTCCTTGTCTCTCCCTCTCCCTGCTCCCTAGGTCTCGTATGTAACCCGTCCCTGTACTTCCATCTGTGTCCTCCTGGTGTGCACTCCCTCTGCTCCAGTGCCTCCTCCTGTGTCCCTACTAGTAGCGGCTGCCTGCCGTCTCCTCATCCTACAACCCTGCTCGGGTTCTCTACATCTCTTTCCAGTGTTCTTGGTCACGCTGTTGCTCCGTGTCCCCGAGCCATCCCTCTTGGTACCGGCTGTCGCGGCTCTGTCCTCTGCGGTTTTGCCCCTAACGATCCCTGTATAGGGGTCGGTCATCACCTGGCGCTCGACCCAGGGGCTCCAGATCCGTGACCCAGAGGGTCCACTCTCGGACATTGTCCATTCCCTGTCCGTTACACCTGAACATGATGCTATGCGATCTTATATCAAGGAGTCATTGGAGAAGTGTCATATCAGACCATCCTCTTCACCTTTAGGTGCTGTTTATTTTGTGGTCAAGAAAGATGGCTCATTAAAGCCATGTATTGACTATAGTTCCCTTAACAAAATCACTGTTAAGTATCAGTACCCGTTACCCCTGATTTCTGATTTATTTTCCAGAGTTAAAAGTGCTTGTTGGTTTACCAAACTTGACCTCAGGGGGGCATATAATGTTATTCGCATCAAGCACGGGGATGAATGGAAGACGGCATTTAATACTCCGGAGGGACATTTTGAGTACCTGGTGATGCCTTTTAGGCTCACTAATGCCCCTTCCGTCTTCCAATCTTTTATGAATGATATTTTCTGATACTTTGTGGATAAGTTTTTGATCATTTATCTGGATGATATTTTGATTTTTTTTTTTTCCAGTGATTGGGATTCTCATATGGAACATGTCCGGACTGTGTTCCGGATTTTGAGGGAAAATACTCTGTATGTTAAGGGATCGAAATGTCTCTTTGGTGTACAGAGAATTTCGTTTTTGGGATATGTTTTGTCCCCGTCTGCTATTGAAATGGACCCGGCCAAGGTACAGGCCATTTATGATTGGGTTCAGTCCACTTCGCTGAAGGCTCTCCAGAAGTTTTTGGGTTTTGCTAATTTCTACCGTAAATTTATAAGTAATTTTTCTGGTATTGTTAAACCACTGACGGATTTGACCAAAAAGGGCGCTGATGTGGTGAATTGGTCTCCAGAGGTAGTCTCCGCATTTCAGGAGCTTAAGCAGATATTCACTTCTGCTCCGGTTCTACTGCAACCTGATGTTTCACTCCCATTTCAGGTGGAGATAGATGCTTATGAGATTGGTGCACGAGCCGTTTTGTCTCAAAGAGATCCGGTAACCTCTAAGATGAATCCCTGTGCCTTCTTTTCTCGAAAATTTTCCCCATCTGAACGTAACTATGACATCAAGTTGTGGTCCTCACCGACCACAAGAATTTGACTTATCTTGAATCAGCCAAGTGCTTGAATCCTAGACAGGCTAGGTGGGCCTTGTTTTTCACGTGTTTTAATTTTGTGGTCTCCTTTCTTCCGGGCACTAAGATGTAAATACATATGTCCCCCAAAAAAATTAAGAAAAGTATTCAAGGAGTGATACCTTTATTGGCTAACCAGAGAAATTATATTTGCAAGCAAGCTTTCAGGGCTCAGAAAGCCCCTTCATCAGGCTAGATTACAAGTGAATTGCTGAGAAGAGACGGCAACATTTAAATAGGAATTACAACAGGACATGAGGTGATACAGGCCAAGGATCATGTCCTGTTGTAATTCCTATTTAAATGTTGCCATCTCTTCTCAGTAATTCACTTGTAATCAAGCCTGATGAAGGGGCCTTCTGAGCCCTGAAAGCTTGCTTGCAAATATAATTTCTCTGGTTAGCCAATAAAGGTATCACTCCATGAATACTTTTCTCAATTTTTTGTGGGGACATAAGTATTTACAACTATTTTTCTGGCTAACACGGTGCCACAATATTATTTTGTATTGTACATTCCAGGCAATAAGAATGGTAAGGCGGAGGCCCTTTCTAGGAGTGTCTTTGCAGATTCTCTTGCTGTGACCGAGCCTACTACCATTCTAAATGAAGGTGTAGTTTTTTCCGCCATCTCACCCGATTTGAGACGTGCCCTGGAGGAATTTCAGGAGGACAAACCTGAACGATGCCCTATGGGAAAATTGTATGTCCCTGACCAGTGGAGGAGAAGAGTAATGTCTGAAATTCGTTGCTCCGTGTTAGCTGGTCATCCAGGTATTTTTGGTACCAGAGTTTTAGTGAGTCGTTCTTTTTGGTGGCCTGCCTTATCTCATGATGTCAGGAATTTTGTGCAGTCCTGTGGGACTTGTTCTCGGTCGAAGCCCTGTTCTCGTTCTAGTGGTTTGTTGATGCCCCTGCCGGTGCCCAGGAGGCCATGGACCCATATCTCAAAGGATTTTATTTCTGATCTCCCTGTCTCTCAGAGAATGACTGTTATCTGGGTGATCTGTGATAGATTTTCTAAGATGGTCCATCTTGTACCACTCCCAAAGTTGCTATCTTCTTCTGAGTTGGTGCCCTTGTTTTTACAACTTGTGGTTTGTTTGCACGGGATTCCTGAGAACATTGTGTCGGACAGAGGAGTCCAGTTTGTTTCCAGATTTTGGAGAGCTTTTTATTCCAAACTGGGAATTCAGTTATCTTTCTCCTCTGCATTTCATCCTCAGACCAATGGGCAGACTAAGAGAACAAACCAGACTTTGGAATCCTATTTGAGATGTTTCATCTCTGCTGAAATGAGACTGGGTCTCATTTTTGCCCTTGGCCGAATTCGCGCTAAACAATAGGGCTAGTTCTGCCACTTTGACGTCTCCTTTTTTCTGTAACTTTGGGTTTCATCCTCAATTTTCTTTGGGGCAGGTGGAAGCTTGGGCCTGCCCAAGTGTGGATTCTGTGGTAGAGAGAATGCAGCAGATTTGGGACCAAGTAGTGGATAAGTTATCCCACTCTCAGTAAAAGGTCCAACAGTTTTCCAACCGGCATAGGACCATTGGTCCCCGGTTTAAAGTGGGTGATATGGTTTGGTTGTCCTCAAAAAATATTCCTATGAAGGTTGCGTCTCCAAAATTCAAGCCAAGGTTCATTGGACCTTATAAGATTTTGGAAATCCTTAACCCCGTTTCTTTCCGTTTGGCTCTTCGTTTAAGATTCATAACTTTTTTCATAAATCTTTGTTAAAAAGGTTTGTGGAGCCAGTAGTTCCCATGGCGGCATCCCCTGACCCTGTATTGGCTAAGGGTAATTTGGAGTATGAGGTAGAGAAGATATTGGATTCTCGTCTGGCTAGACAGAGACTCCAGTACTTGGTCAAGTGGAAAGGTTATGGCCAGGAGGATAATTCTTGGGTCACTGCTTCTGACATTCATGCCGAGAGATTGGTTTGTGCTTTTCACCGGGTCCATCCTGATCGGCCTGGTGGTGTGGATGAGGGTTCGGTGAGCCCTCCTCAAGGGGGGGTACTGTTGTGAACGATCTCGATTTGACTTCTGAGTCAGGGCTCCCACTGGTGGTTACTGTTGGTAATGGAGCTGGCCAAAGTCTGCCTCCTGATGACGAGGATTGGAAAAAAGGGGTTACTGATTGGAGTATTTAAGTGAGCAGGCTTCCTCCAGTCCCTGCTGGTGATTAGTTTTCTTCCTGTGTATTCTGAGGTCTGCTGTCTCCTGCCTGATCCTGCATTTTTCAGTTAAGTTGTTCATTTGCTAATCTTTAGCATCTGATCTGGTTTTGCCTCTTTCTGCTTTGCTGTGAGGGTTCAGCATGCTCCCTGCGGGGGCAGTGCTGGACCTCGCTCCATATGTTACAGCTTGTGTCAGCTTGTTCAGTCCCCTGTTATATTAGTCGCTTTTGCTTTGCTGCCAGTTCATACCAGAATGCTGATATAGTGGGGGAGAGGTCGTGCTTTTTTGTACATCAGACGTGTTGGATTTTTAGGGTTTTTGCATGATTGCAGACAGTGTCTTTCCTTTCCTATCCTATCTAGTCAGTTTGGGCCCCATCATTTGCTCAGTCTATTTTCTGCCTGCGTTTGTGTCTCATCTTGTCTCACCGACAATATATGTTTGGGGGCTATCTATTCCTTTGGGGGTCTACTCCGGGGCAGTTTAGATTGTCTGGCCCATTTTTGGAGTTTTGTGTGAAATGATCAATGTTTTGCTTTTTTCTTCATTCTCTTTTGTGTTTTTTCATTTAAGACAAATTAAATGAAAATAATAATATCAAAGAATTTGTGTTTGCAATCATTTTCAGGAAGAAACTGAGTATTATCTGACAGAATTGTAGGTGTGTCAATACTTTTGGCCACAACTGTACAAAAAACACTGAGGTCTCTTGACCTCTCCCCCACTATATCAGCATTCTGTTATGAACTGGCAGCAAAGCTAAAGAGACTATTATAACAGGGGACTGAACAAACTGACACAAGCTGTAACATATGGAGCGGGGTCCAGCACTGCCCCAGCAGGGAGCACGCTGAACCCTCACAGCAAAGCAGAAAGACGCAAAACCAGATCAGATGAGAAGGATTAGCAAATGAACAACTTAACTGAAAAATGCAGGATCAGGCAGCAGACAGTAGACCCCAGAATGCACAGGAAGAAAACTAATCACCAGCAGGGACTGAAGGAAGCCTGCTCACTTAAATACTCCAATCAGTAACCCCTGATTTCCAATCCTCGTTGTCAGGTGGCAGACTTTGTCCAGCTCCACTACCAACAGTAACCACAAGAGGGAGCCCCGACTCAGAAGTCAAATCGAGATAGTTCACAACAGGGAGGTTAATGTTAGTTTTTTCCCCTCGTGGTCTGCTGGTGTAATTGCATTGCTGCTGGGTTTGCTGATGTCTGGGGTAACCACTCCTACCAACAGGGGACGGTGGTGGTTCCTTCGGAGCATTGTGGGGGTGTGAGTGTGGTGACACAGGGGGATGCCACTTTGTCAATTCAGTGAAGAGTTCACCATCTTGTGGCAGACGCATGCGTGGCAATAAAAATTCAGGTCCGGACCTGTGTGTGAATGAGTACGTATGGGTGTTCACCAAGAACATCTGGTGGAAGTGTGCTGCTGGGGCCTGGAGTTCTCGGGTGATCGGGCCGTATTGGGTGTTGGCCATTCTCGGCCTGGGGACTTACCAGCTGGAGTTACCCCCAGTAATGCCCATACACAACTCATTCCCCAGGTCGGTTCTCTGGAGATTCGTGGTGCCTCCGCAGTATTCGTTGTTGTCACTTCGATCAGTCCACCTTTGCCATAAACCTGAGGGTCAGGTGATTGCCGAGGTGAACTCTGGTGGATCGAGGCGTCCTCACCGTAGGTTGTTTTCTGATGAGGTCTGATGTTGTGGGTCCAGAGGCCCCTCATTGAAACTCACGATCCATTTTTGGATCTGTGGCAGATCTGGTCCTCAGATTAAAACTTTTTTCCTTTCAGGCCATCGGGGGTTAAGGTTAGTTTTTTTCCCCTGGTGGCCTGCTGGTGTAATTGCATTGCTGCTGGGATTGATGATGCAAGTGGTGACCACTCCCACCATCCTTTAAAATGTCACCTGTTGCATCAGCTGACTGTTGGTGATACAGTTCCTCTTTGGAGACCAACCTTTACAGGAGCTGCTCTCTGGTGTTTGGAGTCCTGTTGCTGTGCTATCTGTGCTGTGGAGTTAAACAGCAGTGTGCACAAGCTAGGTGCTGAGTTTTTGTTACCTTGTTCCTTTGTTGTTTGTGCATTTCCCTATTGGCATTGAGTTCCCCTCACTCACATGTTGTGTCATCCTGTTAATTTGCTTTGTGGTCCAGCTTACTTTGTTCACCTCTTGGGATGGGGGTTGGGTGTCTATCTCAGAGCTAAACAGGAGCTAGGGACAGGTCGGTAACTTGGGCCTCCCTACCTTCAAGGGTATCCCCAGGTTAAGGAAAGACAGGGCTCTCCCTAGCCTTAGGGGCAGTTCAGGGGCCCAGGTTCCTCATCTCCTGTTTTCCCATTACTGCCCCATGACAGCTGCTTACTGTAGTTGATAAAATCACTTTATCTGAATCAGACCAGCAGTTCTCTGAATGCTGAATGCTGTATAATCCCGTCCACACCACTGATTTTCAGCTTTCTGTGTATACAGTGCATAGGCAGAAAGCTGCCAGTGGTGGGGGTTGACTGTACAGAGATCATGACTATGGAGGACTACATGGCAGCAGTTTTACTAGTCCTCTAGCGATAATCTCCTGACCAAATAGTGATTTTATCAAAACTACAGCAAGCAGCCCAGTAAGAGCCAGATCGCTGGAATCAGGGTCTCTGTCTCTACATTATACTCCACACAAATTAAGTTGCAATATACTGGTGACAGATTCTCTTTAAGTACATTAGCATATAATAGGTGTTACAGGAAAACCTACCTGGACATGAAGATAACTAGTAATTACCTAGCTATGGATACGGCGCGAAGGATACACAACACAAAATAATATGAGACTTAACATTTGCATGGATATGGCATTTGCATAAAAAGAAGGAAAATACATAAATAGGTGGGATGTACACCCCTAAAGGGTCAAAGAATTCCTCCTTATCTGCAGGATCCTTTTTCCCCTGGCATCACCTAACACAGAGTGGGGGGCAATAAGAAAATTGTCACTTTTGACTTACTTTGACTTTATGCATGTGGGCAGCTTTAGGCTGATCTTCATATCTAAACCTGTCTCTCTTTCCTTCTTAGGGTCCCGCTTCACATAGCAACGCACCAGCGATCCCGACAACGATACGACCTGGTAGGGATCGCTGGTGCATAGCTACATGGTCGCTAGTAAGCTACCAAACAGGCAGATCTCTTCAACAACGCACCAGTGATCCCGGCAACGATACGACCTGGTAAGGATCGCTGGTGCATTGTCACACAGCGGCTATTCTGAACGATTCCAGCCTGCATCCCTGAGTTTTGCGTCACCAATGAGGTCACTCATCGGCGTCAAACACAGCGATGCAGGCTGCCCAGCGGGACGCCGACAATGAAAAAATGGCCCAGGACATTCGAGCACAATCAGCGATATCCAGCAGGGGGGCCGGTCGTTGCTATGTGTCACATGTAGCGAGATCGATGGCAAGATCGCTGTTGCGTCACAAATCGATGACGCATCAGCGATCTCGCTAGCGATCTCGCTATGTGAGACGGGGCCTTTACTTTCCTCCCATCACTTTCTTTCTTCTTTTCTTTCTTTCTTTCATTCCTCCCATCGCAGTCCCCTGCTTCTTTTATTCATCGTTACAGAAGGCTTATCAATTATTACTGTAAGTCAGAGGTTTTTAGAATTCCCTTAGGTGTTTTGTCGTCTATCATATACCTGGTACAGTTGGATGTAAGCTTTCCATGTGTGACTACACAGGGGACTGTCTGAAGCACAAACACGTGCATAATTGCTATTGTTAGCCCCGGAGGGATCTCATTTAAATTTAATGTGAACACCGATATAGAAACAAATAAAAGGCAGGGGTTCTTTTCAACTAATTCTTGACACCGCACAAGGAAAACTGTGACATACAAACTGAGCTTGGCCCTTGGCACACAAGCACTTGTACTTAGTGTTTAGAAATGACAGTATTCAAATTTCATATTGAGTGGTAGAAAAGCTTACAGCTTTGAGAAAAAAAGCTGCAATTCTGGGATCTCTGCCTAATTGTCCAACATGCCCTGTATTGTGGACCTAATAAGCGACTTATTAAAAAAGAAATCACAAAACCATAAAAATAAAAAAATAACAACATTTATTTCACATAAAAGTACATACAAAAACATGCCGTAGTGGTGCATGCGCAGTGATAACCTAGATTGTGTGCGACATTGCATCAGGCGCTCGCGACAACGTCGCGGGTATTAGGCTGGAGTCACACTAACCTGCGCAAAATACGGTCAGTATTTTACATGCGTAATACGGATCAATGACCACTAAATAGTGGTCCGTAGGTCATCCGTAAGCAAGGTGAGGTCGCGTATTTTGCGCATGTGTGTATCCGTATGTAATCCGTAATCAATCCGTATGGCGAGATTTTCTCGCAGCCTTGCAAAATGGACATTTAACGGTTTTGAGGCCTGCAAAGTATTTAAATCATTAGCCTGCACCCTATTTAGATACTCAGAAACAGGTGGCTGCCTACATTCTGTACATTTCTCACCTTGCTTTCACGAGGTGTGTTGGTGTTCTTTGTGCAGCATGGCCGAGGGTCTGACATTCAATACAACCGAGCAGGTTCTCTTTACCTGGCTTTTGTCACGGTGCTTTGGCCAACCATATCCTGTGATAGTGGATCCGCGGAGGAGGAGACGCATATGGGTACATCCACTTTTGAGGCAACGACTCACAAGAGGTCATTTTCACCGCCTCTATTCGTCTCTGCGGGAGCATCCGGAGAAATTTTACCAGTACTGTCGAATGAGCATTTCCACATTTGATCGCCTCTTGGAGACAGTGCGCCCTGGGATCACCTTTCAGGACACTAGGATGCGAAAAGCCATATCTGCAGAGGAGCGACTTCTACTCACAATACGGTATGTACTCCACGACCACATTCTCTATGTTCATAATGTGTGTGTTAATTTATGTTTTTTGGCCTTCTTGGACAAAGTTTAATACCCTCATCTTACTCAAAATATGTTTCACCTGACACAGCAGAATGTTACATCTAATATGTACTGCATATCACTTAGTCATTGTGCCACCAAATATGTGTGTGTTGTTCTCTCTCATTCCCTACCAAGTTTGGTCGGCATGTAACTGATTTTTTTTTACTTTACCCATTCTAACCTGTACTATTTCTGTTGTTCTACAGCTTCCTGTCCACTGGCCTGTCTTATGCTGCCCTCCACCATGAGTTTCTCATTGGAAAGTCAACCATTTCAGGCATAGTGAGGTCTACATGTGCAGAAATCTGGACAAGACTCCATCAGGTGGTCCTACCCGAGCCCAGGATGGAAGACTGGTTAAGGATTTCAAGGGACTTTGAGGAGGACTGCCAGTTTCCAAATTGTATTGGGGCCCTGGATGGCAAACATATCAGGGTGCGTAAGCCGCTGAACTCAGGCTCCCAATTCTTCAATTATAAACAATACTTTTCTGTTGTATTGTTGGCTCTGGTAGACCCTCAATACAAGTTTATAATTGTTGACATTGGGGCCTATGGAAGGACGGGAGACTCTAGAGTCTTCAATACTTCCATAATGGGTCAGCGGCTACGCACCAACCAGTTGGATCTACCACCACCACGCCAGCTACCAGGCTCCCCCGAACAATCAGTCCCTTATGTCCTTGTGGCAGATGAGGCCTTCCAGTTATCACATAATGTCATGAGGCCATATCACCGGCGCAACCTTGACCACAGGCGCAGAATTTTTAACTTGCGCCTATCACGTGCTAGGCGACTGGTGGAGTGTTCCTTTGGGATTCTTTGTGCCAAATGGCGGGTACTCCAGTCTGCCATTCAGTTGAGTGAGCAAAATGTGAATGAAGTTGTCAAAGCCTGTGTTGTTCTGCATAACTTCACCAGGATACATGATTGTTCCTCCTCTGATGGTGTTGTGCGTAGGCCGGACAATGTGCGCAGGGTGAGACCACCTATCATCCCTCAACGTAGACCGCTCTCTGGCCTCAAAGTGCGTGATATATTCACGAATTACTTTATCTCACCTGAGGGGGCAACTTCTTGGCAAGAGAATGCTGTGTCTATGTTATAATTTTTTTTTTTCAAAGTGTGTCTAAAAATATATTACTCAAGCCTTTTTATGATTCTATGAGTGTTTCTTTGCATTGGTTGGTGTCTGTTAGTATGTTGTGAGGGATAGTGAGAAATCACACAGAGACGTTAACTAGAGTAGCCAAATTTTTAGTTTTGCCTTTTTTTTTTTGGTTTTGCTTAAAGGCAAACATAATTTTGCCATAACACAAATTTGGCAATGGCCAAAATGACCCTTTGGGCCTTCTTTAACTTGGTGTAACATTAACATTACAGAAAAAAACTGCAACAAACATTATGCAATAACAACATTGCTGCATGCCTACATTAACCTTGATTAGGCAACAAAGGGTGAGCTCCATCACATAAATAAAGTCAATAAGATAACACTCACATTTCCTCATAATGTTTTCCAATCATAGAAAGATTCCACCATGACAGGCAAGGCTACCTCACATCTTTCACACAGATATTACCTGACTGTAGAACAGACAATATTTAAGCATGCTATACTGGAAAGCATGAAAATACAAAACTCACTTGTTAAGACATAGAGAGAGCGTGATATTGTGAATGCTGGTCGCCTCAAATTGGTTTACTAGAGAATGCTAATAACAAAGTTGACTACTTAACTAAAGGCAAGCACGCCTTTTCTATGCATTAGCAAGTGATTAGTGTATTTTCATCCTTTCAGGTAACAGTATAGCGCATTTAAATATTCTCTTTTATACACACATGTAATATCTGTGTGAAAGGCGTGAGGTAGCGTTGCCTGTCATGATGGATTGTTTCATATGTTTGGAAAACATTGTTTAAAAATGTGAGTGCTAAATTATGTTCTAAATGTTGGTGAAGGAGAACACCTGTTTTTTTGTCTAGATTAGAAGCACCAGTTACCTGTTACTGGACATCTCCAAACTTTTGATTCATAAATCCTCATATGTAGGGGAAGGGGAACGGGGAGGAACAGCCTGTGGGTGCTGCTGGACATTGTGGCCAACATCGCCCTGTGTGGGGCCATACTGTTGCCCATGATGCTGTTGTTGTCCAGCCTCCTGGGCCTGTTGGTGATACTGGCCAGAGTAATAATGATGATGGTGAGGGGCTTCTTGTTGGCTCTGGTAGGCCCGTGGCTCATACCCATCAAGATAGCCAGATCGTCCCCAACCAGGTTGGGACCAGCCTCCAACACTGGGTGGGTACAAGTGGCCATATTGGTGGGGTTGGCTTGATGAAGACATTTGGGGCTGCGGAATAGAAGGATGGGTAGGGGGAGGAAGGGGTTGAGGTGTTGGCCCACGTATTAGGGGCTGTTCAGACCCTGCTTGAGCAAGCATCTGTGTGGATGGTCTCATGCGCATTAAATTTCTTGGTGAAAGCTGCCACCTCTCCAGAAATTCAAACACCTCATATGGGGTATTGGGGGGGTGCTGGCATCAAGCAGGATCTGAATACACCCCCTAATACGGAGCCTGACCTCACGGGTAAGGGCACGGAGATAAAGGGTGAGGCTACGTGCATAGGCCTCCTCACCATCATCTGTAGTGACTCTGGACAAGTAATTCAGCACCCCAGTGTCCACATTGGTCCTGCTCTCTTGAATGGTGACCTGGCGCCTTCTTCTTATTCGCCGTGATGCTAGAGCAGCCTGTGGGGAGGGCCTGATCTGGGCAGTTGGGCTGCTGCTCAAGTTGCCCATCTCTTCCAGGATGGGTGAGGTTGCAGCTGCAGACCGTCCTGGTGGTGTGTTGTGGAGGGCAGCCATTGTGTGTTCTGGTGATGCCTCCTCTTCAGCCATCCTTCTTGTAGGGGGAGAAGATGGGCCAGCCACTTCATCCCCTACAGGATCTATAATGGGCTCTGCCTCTGAGGCCGTTCCTCGATCCGTAAGGTTGGATTGAGTTCTGTTATGAAATCGAACAGAGGCAAAAATACATCAATATTTTTGTCCCTGTAAAGTATTTGTGTAATGTTTTTGTGTCATGTGGTGTGAGGTATGTACTTACGGTCTCAGAGTCAGAATTGGGGCGAGGAAGTTCAGCCGGTCATAGTAGATATATTTGCGCTTGACATGGCAAGCATCCCCACTCCTGGACCGCTGCTGGCGTTCCCGGCGGTACTGGTCCCGGATGCTTCTCCACCGTTTCATCACATCTTCCACTGCAATGTGACAGGAAAGATTGTCAAAATCAGATATTTGAGAGGTCACATTTTCAAACAGTAGTCTAGGCATGGGGCCTTATGGGGTGTGCGTTCTACCCATGGTGGCATATGTAATTGTGCCGATACCCAGGGTCTCATTAGCTCCCCTGAAACAAATTTTAGTGGCTAGGAGGATGAGGAGCTTGTGGCCTAACCCCTAATTATGGCTGTGTGAAGCCACGTGTCACATCCTAATGTAACGGCCTCATGAGGCTAATAAAAGTACATGCACAGGAAGGGGGGGGGGGGCTGATTGTAGATTCATTTTAGAGCGCGCGCTAACGTTAATTATATTTTTATGGTTGCACTTACGAATTTTATGCTGCTCATCACGTGGTCTGTCACCAAAGTCATGGTACATCTGGCGACAGATGCGCCTCCATGACGCCTCCTTTCTTGTGCGGTTCGCATAGTTTGCGTCGCGTGGGTCCCATATTTCTGGACGCTCCTGCACCAGCACAATTAGCATCTCTACATTAATATATGTGGACGCCATGCTGCTGCTGTACTCCATGGAGGCGTACTTCCTGGATGTCTGGAGCGCTTTTTGAGCTCATTTGCATGTCTACGCTTCCTGATGATGGATTGGCCCATTTCCTGTTCACCAGCCAAAAGACCTGCGTATTGCTCGCAGGTCACACGTGTGTTCCGTGTGTAATGCGTATTTTTTGCGCACCCATAGACTTGCATTGGCGTACTACGGGCGTAGTACGCTGACAATCGCAGCATGCTGCGAGTGGCACGGAGCGTAGGATACGGAGGAGAAATATACGGCTGGTGCGAGTGACCCCATAGAGAATCATTTGTCCGTGTCTAATGCGTGCTTTTAGCGCCTCTCACTCTCCCGTATTCCTCGCCAGTGTGACTCCAGCCTTAGGGAAAATCCCTCGAGATGTCAGTGACCCACAAGCATCATCACCAAGTGCTGTCGGCGACATCAACGAATATGGGACTCACTGCTCATACGTCGACACCATACTCCATGTTTGTAAAGGGCACAGCAAACGGACGTAAGTATAATAGGAATAGAAAAATGCCAGGAATCATGTTATCATGTCCCAAGCTCTCATAACGTGCTTTTATTAAAAAATGAAACTCCTATTTTATATAGAGTCATTACAAACTGAGTGATCCATTTCAAGTGTTTATTTCTGTTAATGTTGATGATTATGGCTTACAGCCAATGAAAACCCAAAAGTCATTATCTCAGTAAATTAGAATACTTTATAACACCAGCTTGAAAAATGATTTTAAAATCTGAAATGTTGGCCTACTGAAATCTATGTTCAGTAAATGCACTCAATACTTGGTCGGGGCTCCTTTTGCATCAATTCCTGCATCCATGTGGTGTGACATGGAGGCGATCAGCCTGTGGCACTGCTGAGGTGTTATGGAAGCCCAGGTTGCTTTGATAGCAGCCTTCAGCTCGTCTGCATTGTTGGGTCTGGTGTCTCTCATCTTCCTCTTGACAATACCCCATAGATTCTCTCTGGGGTTAGGGTAAAGGGGGTTTTACACATAGCGATATCGCTAGCAATATCGCTAAAACGTCACTGATTTTGTGACGTTATAGCGATATTGCTAGCGATATCGCTATGTGTGATACTTACCTCCGACCGTCTCCCCTGCTGTCCATCGCTGATCGCGCGAGATTGGGCGGCTCCATTTCTCGTTGTCAGCTTCCTGCTGAGACTTCCTGCTGTGACGACGAGCGACGCTGGACGCGGGCGGGAGGACGTCAGGATCGCTGTGTGTGAAAGGTGAGTATCGTCCGCTGCGTCGCTGCTGCATCACTGTGAGATCTTTCTGTGTGAAAGCTCACTAGCGATCATTTAGCGATGCACCAATGATCCTGACCGGGTCGTATCGCTGGTCGGATCGCTGGTGCATCGCTAAATGTAAAAGGGCCTTTAGACGAGTTTGCTGGCCAATCAGCACAACTATACTTTTGTTTTTAAACCAGGTTTTGGTACTTTTGGCAGTGTGGACAGGTGCCAGTGTAAGGGGGTGAGATAGAATTACCTCCTTGCTTCCCTTCCTCTAATTGTCTTCCGTCTGTTGATGTTTACATATGCTAATGCTGGTAATGTGTATGATTAATATTTGCGGTACTGCTACATAGTAATATGTATTATTGCTCACACTTATGGTACTGCCGCATTCATACATGTGTTACAGTATGTGGGAAAGTAAGGTGCTTCTTTTTGGGACATTGGAGGAGGGCACCTTAGTATTATAGTTATTATTGACAAGGGTAGGTGTAGTTCCTTTATGGGCCACTAGATGGGGGCATACTAGTGTGCACTGTATGGATATATCTATGGATATATCTATGGCTATATCCATACTGTAGATCCATAGATATATCCATAGATATATCTATTCAGTGCACACTAGTATGCCCCCATCTAGTGGCCCACAAAGGAACTACACCTACACATACCCTTGTCTATGGATATATCTATGGATATCCCTAATATATCTATAGATAGATCTATGGATCTATCTATAGCTATATCTATGTATTCTATCTATCTATCTATCTATCTATCCAGCTATCTATAGATCTGTCTATCTATCTATTTATCTGTCTTTGGGCATTTTTAAAAATGGATCCGTTGAAAAACGGAAGAAACGGATGAAAAAACGGATGCGACGGATCCAACTAGCGAAAAAACGGATCCGTTGCATCAGTTTTTCACGATCTGCAATGGATCCGTCGATCCATCGAGCCAACGGATTGTGACTGATGGCAAAAAACTGATGTGTGAAAGAGGCCTAAGCAGGATGTTTAAGACTTGTATGCGCCTCAGCACTCGGTGATCCCGCTCTAACTTTACAAGTTGCTGTTGATGCTAAACATCATAATAAATTGACTTGCTGCAATGGTGGCATCTTATCACAGTACCACGTTTTTGTCAGTGAGCTCTTCATAAAGACATTTTTTTCACAAATGTTAGTAAAAACAAACTGCATTACTAGGGTCTGGATTTTATACACCTTTGGCAATTGGAATGAATGAAAATTCCAAATTCAGTGAATTAGAGGTATAGTCCAATACTTTCATGCAAACTGTGTAGTACCATTGCTTTATTCTATCAATTCTTATGGAAATAATTTATGGACTTCCATGCGCTGCTTGACAAAATACAGAATCTCACTTACGGTGAAAGATTAATCAGTTATTCCCAACGCATTTTGAAGTAAGGACTACTTCTGTGGAGAGGGCAGCAGCGGTGACCTATACTGTTAGGCTGAGTGCAGACGTACTTTTTGGCCCTGCGGATTTTTCCGCGCAGAATGGAAGAAATCCGCAGGTCATATGACCTGCATTTTTCCTGCGGATTTCTTCCATTTTTCATGCAGTTTTCATGCGGTTTTTGTGCGGTTTTCCATCGCAGTTTTCCCCCTGCGGATTTGGTGACAGGGGAGATGGAAAACCGCACAAAAGAAGTAACATGCTGCGGATTTTGTACCGCGCGGAAAAATCCGCAGCGTCTGCACAGCGTTTTTTTTTTAGATTGATTTTAAAGCTACTGTACATCACAATGCAGAAATGCAATTTTTCTGCGCGGTAAAATCCGCTGCGGATCCGCAACAAATCTGCATCGTGTGCACACAGCCTAATTCTGGCTGTGTGTCTGACCGACCCCCCTGGTGAGTTTCCCTGCAGCTCCTAGCTCTGTGGAGCTTAGGCCACACCCCCAGCAGTCACGTGCTTCAGGTCCTGGAGCATGCATCGTCACTGCTGCTGCCCCGCTCCACAGAAGTAGTCCTTACTTCAAAACGCGTTGGGAATAAACGATTAATCTTTCACCGTATTTTGTCAAGCAGCGCATGGAAGTCCATAAATTATTTCCATAAGAATTGATGTATCAGTGGTCACTCGGTTTGACCTTTGGATGTGCAGCAGCTGACCACGAATCCTATGTGCTTGATCTCTCCTACAAATAGGTGAGTGAATTTCTTTTAATCTTTTAATATTAATTCGGATAAGACCCTATTGTGCTTTTCTGTTCCTTTAGTATATTGCATTGCTTTATTCTACAAATAACACAAAGCACCACATTTCCTCGTCTACATACTGCACGCTGCCACTGTGCCAGAAGCCTCTTCAAGCATGAGGAGTGAACTGTAGCTGCTATTTCTGTACCCCTTCTACTTCATTGCATATTTTAAAATAATTAATTCACATTTGGTTTCAGGGGCACATGCGTATCTAAAATGAAAAATTACTTGTTTCTAGTATAAAATGAATAGGGATAGGCTTACTGCAGTATATCCTTTATTTTGGGTTCCTAAAATTGTAGAAAAACTGGCAAAAACAAAGAAGTAGATTTACGATTTAGTCTTCTTAAAATATAATGCACCACATTTATGTGGATGCAAAAAAATATTAAATTTAGGGCTGTCTACATGTCAGGAAATGTGATGTACATCAGTGGTGGTGTAGATTTGTGCCAAAAAATGCAACATTTCCAATTAATTTGTCAAAAACAAGGAGGCAAGGCCCTTTCAGAGTATCCATGCCCACTTTCTCTAATTTTGATACTTTATTATTTTTTTATCAAAAGCACCATAAAATCCACCCTAAGCTTACATCATTTTTTTCATCTGAATGGTGGTAGAAAATATAGCTTCTGTCCACAACCACATTAGAGGATCCTCCATTGTAGATCCGGCCAAAATGTACATGTTGTCTTCATTTATCATTTTATCTACATTTTATGTAAAGCCATATAAAATGGTGCATCATGCTGTACCAACTTGTCCAGTAAAATGCCTGGAACCGCGATGGGAACCAGTCTGACCCTAATAAATTCAATGCCACTGGTGTCTGGTACAGTAGTAAACTTTTTTTATTATTATTATTATTATTATTATTATTATTATTATTATTATTATTATTATTATTTTTATTATTATTATGTGGATTTACTTTTGCATTTTCGTTTAGTAATTATACGCAGGGTGATGATCACACAAAAGATCGTATGTACACAGGATTGTTAAAATCATTGCCAGTATGAACATGTCCAGTAATCAACTAATGACTGGTAACTTGCTTGTTTATATTTTGATCTTTCATACAAAACCCCTCATAACTATGGAAACTTATAAATATAAGTTAAAGGCAACATACTTGCCCATAGAAAAGAACTCTACGTTTCTTTACTACATTAGATCAGATTAGTTAAAAATTCAGGTCTTTGTTCATGAATTCAAATATTCTCATAAAATAAATACAAAGGTTAAGTCAATATGACAAATGGGAAATGGCTCCTTGACAAGAATCTATTTTCAGGAGGTTTAGTTCACAAGCTGATACAAGCTGTGGCAATTCTTCCTTTTGCTTTTACTTACAAAAATGAAAGAATTATTTTTCTACTAGAATGGCTGCAGGATAATTTATTATTCATTTATGGTTGCGTATCTTGTCTTTACATTGATGATGTTTTTAAGAGATTTTTCCAGGACTTATGTTTTGCTGACCTATATTTTAACTGTTATTAAGTATTCATTAATATACTCTATCAGTGGCAAAACCATAAATAAAATCCTGACAATTCTTCTCAAAATCGACAGTCAGGCGAACAGCGGCCAGACCTTAATACCCCTGAGTATAACGACTGCGATCGCAGAGTGTGTGACCGCAAATGGGCCTTGTGGGTGAGGATGTTCCATTGGAGCCAGCACTATTTTTAACTGGGATATAACAAGAGAACATAGAATGGCAGATTTGCAAAAATTAGCAAAAATTCTCTGCAGCCAAAAATATGGCAGTAATCAGCAAGTGCTGAACAACAAATACAGGGTATTTAGTCGATACGTTTTTTTGCAAAAAAATGTATACCAAGCTGCCTCACCAACGTCAAGGTAACCCGTGTCGAAGCAGTCCCTATCTAATGTATTTAATACCTGAACATCTGAACAGTGTCTTGACATGAACAGGATTCAGACAGGCTGCTCCACAGTGTGGGCTTATGGTCTGAGACAGCTCTTTTTTAACTGGAGTTGTGTCCAAGGATGCATCTCCACATGAAAGCTATTACAGAGCAGAAAGCCACTGTCTCCCTGCATCACAATTACTTAACAGCTCCGAGACTACCAGAGGCCCACAGTATTGTGGGGCACATGGGGGTCACATACAGAAGGCTCCAATATTAATGAAAAAGGGCCAGAACTTATTACTATATGATATGAGGGCCTCATGGATGACTTTTTTCATATGTGGGGCCACATATTACTACTATATTGGGTCAAAAAGAGGGATGTTACATCTGTATTGGGCCATCCTAGGTGGACAATGTTACAGAATAGGTGCCACAGTCGGGGCAGTTTTACTGTATTTGTAGCATTAGTACTGCCATTTTTACTAATAATATGGTGGGATTATTCGCTCAATGTGTGGTGGTAATATGTGGCCTGGTCATGGTGTATTTGTCCCTTGTATGTGTTATTATTGGTACATTCTCCTGTTGAATTTTGTTCGGTGATTTATTGGATTAACTAATAGACGGTAACTTTTTTTAAGAAGGGTCCAGGACAAAATGTTTCCCTGGTTGCCATATATTTCTAGTTTCTCCACTGTTTATATCCATGCAGGGGTGAAAAAAGCTTAGTTGATACCCAAGACAAAAGTTTCTACAAATATCCTCCATTACTAAAGTTTAGTAAGGCTGTTTGCCATTATATACCCAAAGTCAGCAATATTACTGTATAAGCCCTGAGAACCCCATTAACAATCATAAGTGGGGTCAAATAAAATATTAACCAATTTGTGTCCAACTGACTGTAGACAATAATCTGTGGCTAATCCCCCCGCACCATTGCCCCATCAGCAGCGCACATACCTCACTCTAGGCAATAAGGACATTTTGACTTTCCAGATAATTTTGAAAATATAATAATTTTACAGTCAGTGTAATAACGCTCTCTATAAATCTTACAATGTACAAAATGAAAAAGTAAATGAGAAAGATGGAAAGAAAGAGGGAACAAAAGTAATCATGAAAACGAGGCAGAAAGCAAGAGAAAGGAAGAAGGAAACAAAGCAACAATGAAAAAGAGGTAGATAGAAAGAAGGAAGGAAAAAGATATAATAAAAAATATAAAAGAAAAAATGACTTTCTGATGAAAAGTTCAGATCAGCACACAGAACAAATGCCTCAGGTTTTGTCTGAGCTCTTAGTAACATTATTTGACCTTGCATTTACCAGGAAACGTAGATATGGTGCTCTACCTGTCTAGGACTCCTGCTTTTTTATAGCAAGCTGTATGTGCTTAATATGCCTACAAACCTCGCTCGCAGAATACCTGGCATTATGATAATAAAATGTACTTTAATACTATTTCAATAGCTCTGCAATATATACATATTATTATAATACATTGTTCGCACAATTCTTAGGCCAGTGAGTATTTTCACCATATCATCAATTGTATGCAGATTTTCCAATGCTAAGCTGTAGAATTTGAATGCTTATTGGATGAAACAGATCAGGTGACTTGTATTTGTGTAATGTGAGTGGTTGTGGCCTAAGGATATCATCACCCTCTATCGTGGTGTGAGTAATTATTAGGCAGCAGCTTGCTTTTCCCAGGCAAAATGGGCCAAAAAAGAGTTTTAACTGACTCTGAGTAGTAAAAAATTGTTCAAAGTCTTACAGAGTGAAACTGCCCTCTTGAAATTGCTTAGATATTAGGGCGTGATCACAGAATCAAACGTTTTGTTGCAAATAGTCAAGAGGGTCGCAAAAAATGTGTAGAGACAAAAAAGGCACACATTAACATTAACTGCCAAAGATTTGAGATGAATCAAATGTGAAGAGACCAAGAACCCATTATCCTCCAGAGATCTCCACCTCCACATTCTCACTGCTATTCTACCATGTTCAGAAATCCAATTTTGTGCAATTACAGTACTTATGAAGCAATGGAAACCGACTTCTGGGAAAATCTTCATCCTATTCTTGAAATTAGTCTATACAATATAATTCCAAAGCTTGCAAAAAAAATAACTGCCATTAACGTCCGTTTACACTAGCCGATTGGTTACTTGTTTGCTGATCGGTGGTCATTTAATAGCCTGCTTACACAGGCAGACCCAACTTCAGATGCACTTGGAATGAGCTGTAATAGATTGTTCAGTGCGCACAGCCTACCATTTTTCTCAGCATCAAGAGTCCTGTTTACACAAGAGTTTTGTGCAGTTCAAAAGATAATTTCACCCAACCTCCAGTCAGTATGCTAGTTTGTCGGGTAACTGGCAGCCTATTTAGACTGCATGATTATTGTGAAACTAGAGTTCCTAGGAATGCTCGATCACGATAATTGTAAATGGACACTTACTCACTTGTCCTGGCTAAGGTGATGGCCAGCTCTTGATTCCTTCCCGTAGGGCTAGTTATCTTTTGTGTAAGTCAACAACGGATTACTGGTGTTTCCCAGCAACTACCTTTGACATCATCAATCAAAGCCTTTAAGGCTGTATCATACAGCTATGCTGGCAGTTAAAGGGGTATTCCCAACTCAAAGATCCTATCCCAATATGTAGTAGGTGTAATAATAGTATTAGCAAAGAGCACCAATTAGAAATGTAGTATAGTTTTTCTGATTCGCTATGTCTCTTTCCTCATGTGCAGGCATTGCAGAACCTTAGATATCCATAATTACGACCACTGATAAAGTGACAGCTACTAGTGGTCATAACCATGGATACCTGAGATCCTGCAATGCCTGCACATGAGTAAAGAGACATAGCGAATCAGAAAAATTATTCTACATTTCTAATTGGAGGTATTTGCTAATATTATTATTATTGTTGCTACTGTACACCTATTACATATTGGGATAGGGTCTTGGAGATGGGAATACCCCTTTAACTATTTGTTTACTGATTGCCTACATCACTGCCATTGACCAACTGTCTGCTGATAGCGTACAACTCTGCCATCAAGCATTTGTTGCAGTACTGAACTGACTACATCACAGAGGTTCCTCGCAACACTCCTGGCTCTGGGTTTTCCAATATTTCCTGCTCCATTTGTCTGCTTGCTGTCCTACATACCCTTTGGTCCTGGTATTTGTTGATCCATGTGTTGTTCGGCAAGTCGTGCCCACTATACCGTTGTTATCAGCCTGTAACACCAGCCTTTGGGAGAAATAGCAGATTGGGAAGCTAAACCTATCAATTTAAATTGAAATCTGGCACAATTAACTTTGTAGTATTGAATCACTGGTTTTAGTTACAAATGAATACTTCTTTATCTCACCTGTAAATTTTGACTCAAGTAGCATTTACTTTGTTTTCATCTAATTCCCAAGTGTTCCAAACGACCAGATGTTGCCACTCTTTGACTTTTTTTGCCTTTGCCTCCGATATTGGTACCGTATTGCCCATTAATATACCAGTTCAAAATGACATTGCTGTGCAACTCTATCTTCTGTATGAGCAGTACTATATCTAGGCAGGTTTTAAGCTCCTGAATGTTAACAATAAAGGTTTTTATTGACTAACATTGTCTTTAGAGATCTTGAAGACTGTGAAAAATTAACTCAAAAGTACAATAGTGAGTTGCATTCTTTTTTAGGATTTTTTCTTAACAGCCTTTGGTCTTATCTCAAGTCATGGCAAATTTATGGGTGAACGATATGTAGGAAGATCAATCTTGTGCAAGTCTAGATGGGTCATCCAGGGTCCTCTCCGCCGTTTTCTTGATACTATTAAACCATCAGATTTCTGGACATCCTCTTCGCCTTGTTCCTTCTATATTTACTATTATGATGTCATTCTCCAATGATTGCTGTCTTAGTATGATGTGTCCAAAGGTGGCAAGTCGTAGCTTTGTAATCCTTGCTTGGAGTGACATGTCTGGATTGATTTGTTACAAAATTAAGTTGTTTGTTCTTTCTACCATCCATGGTAATGATAGCATCCTTTAGCACCACATTTCGAAGGTGTTGATTTTTTTCCTGTCTTGCTTCCTTATTTTCCAGGTATCACATCCATATGTTACCACAGAAAAGACCGGACTATGTACGAGCAGTGTCTTTGTCACCAGTGAAATGTTCCTCAATTAGAAGATCTTGTCAAGTGACTTCATTGTTGGTTTGCCCATAGCTATTCTCTTATTGACTTCTGGTGTTGTCACTGCATCTTGAGTGATCATTGATCCGAGTAGGTTGAAGTCCCTTAAAAGTTCCAATTCATCGTCGTCCATTTTAAATGTGTCCTGGTCATACCTGGCAGTAGTCAATATCTTTGCCTTCTTTGTCTTTGTAACACCACTGCCTGCGTCCATGCATAGCTTCCCATCCCTCACCCTGCTGGGACACTGACTTACTCACCACCCCTCTAGCGTGCTGTAAGCTCCTTGTCCTCTGCTTGCTGTACATGTCTCCTGGCAGCATGCTTATGGCGCACATGTGGGCACTTCCTAGTCCTTAACGAGACAGTGCATGGGCTCCTAAAGTGTCATCAGCCTTAGTACTTAAGGCACCCCCATCTGTTGGGAGGCGCCTGAGCAACATTCTCCTTTTGTGTTGGTCCAACTGCTAAGTTACCAGGTCATGTCCTGTTTCTGTCTCTGAACCTGCTTCCTTGGGCCTGTATGGCCCAAGCTTGATCTCTGAACCAGTACCTGTTCTGATTCTGCCTGATTCCTTTCATCTGTATGCCCAGGCCTGTACCCTGAATCAGTACCTGTGTCTGGTCTAGTCTGAATTAGGACCTATCCCAGAGCCTGTTTGTATGTAATTCTGGATATTTCCCTAAAAATGTAGTGTCTGAACCAGTACCTGTCTCTAAACCTGCAGTGTCTGCACCAGTACCTGTCCGCTGTGCAACATTAGTGATCTGTGTGCACTTGCTACTTCATTGTATGTACCCTGTGTGAATCTGATCCTGTCTGTCCTGTGTGTACTTGTCCTTGTGTTTGTCCTGTGTGTACCTTACCCTGTCTGTTCTATGTGAACCTGCTCTTGTCTGTCCTGAGGGCATCTGCGGTTCCCTGCCTGTTAGCATCTGCGGTTCCTTGCCTGTCCGCATCTGCGGTTCCCTGCTTTCCTGCACGTGCGGTTCCCTGCCTGTCCGCACCTGCGGTTCCCTGCCTGTCCGCACCTGCAGTTCCCTACCTGTTCACACCTGCAGACTGGAACCTTTACTGCCAGTGACCTAGCTCTTCCTGATGCGTTTCCTGTCCATCCACTCTGAAATGGGTTCTACTCATGCCTGTGTATCAGCCGTGCCCGCCAGCACCTGCCTGCCTGTATATCAACAGTGTCTGCAAGCACTTGCCTGCCAGTATATCAGCCGTGCCTGCCAGCACCTGCCTGTATATCATCCATGCCCGCCAGCATCTCCCTGCCACTATACCAGCCATGAACGCCTGCAGCGGCCAGTATATCAGCTGTAACTGCCAGCATCTGCCTGCCTGTATACCAACCATGTCTGCCTATACCCGCCTGACCATACTGTTAGATGCTAGCAGGAATGCGGGATGCAGTGACGAGCAGGAGGCAGAGCAAGAGTTAACGGGCACTTTACACAAAGTAGTGTACAGTCAATACTCCATGCAGGGAGTTTGCAGTAATGATACAGTACGAATGCTGGAAGGGGAACGGTGGTTAAAACAATGTTAACAACAAATAGCACGAAACGATTCAACTTATCGGTCTGTAGCTTCCGGACGGACAGGGTTGAAAGATGCCACGATGGCGACGCAGGTGCCGCAAGACGTCTCTGAAGCAATCCCAAATGAAGTTAAGGCACTGTCTCTGTACTGCAACAGCATGGCCTGGCTTGTCCCAACGTAATCCCTTAGTCCTGGAACACTGTGTTATGTGATGGATAGGAGTTGGCTTAGCGAGTGTGAAACAAAGTCCCGGGGTGGAGGCCACAGCAGGACCCACAGACAGGCGTGCACTGTAGGGTCGGCATGGTACTGCACGTCAGTAGTCATCAGGGGTGCTGACCAGTCAGAGCTCTCGGGTGCCTTAGTCTGCGTGGTGCTCAGTCTTGTAGGTGCACCAGTAGTGCACGCAGGGGCAGACAGGCTGCAGAATAAGCCCGCTAGTTGGTCAGAAGGCGAGGAGATGGAGTCAACCTTCTCCTTCAGCATGTACTGTCTTTCTGCCAGAAGCCCCGTTTTCACACGCTCCGCTCCTTTTATAGCCACCCCACCCACTATAGTCAGGTGCAAAGGTCTGCGTTGGGCAGAAAGTCCTACAGGAAGCCCTTCCCCTTTTTATCTGGTTCGTTTCAGATCACGAATGGCACTCGTCAAGGTTGCCCACTCTCTCCTATTATCTTTGCACTGTGCATGGAGCCGCTTGCTGAGCGCATAAGAACTTCTATTAATATCACCGGAATCAGGGTTGGACAGATGGAGCACAGAATTGGCCTATATGCTGATGATGTTGTCCTGTCCTGTGTCAACTTGGAGACATCCTTGACAGCTATTATCTTGGAACTCGGGGAATTCAGTAATGTGTCATATTACAGGTTGAATCCCACGAAGTCCTTGTTGTTTCCGGTGGCGGTTCCATGCGCGGCCAAGTCAAAAATGGAAGCAGAATTTCCATTTACATGGATGACAGAGGGTATCCCGTACTTGGGAGTTATATTGACGGGTTCTGAACAGATTGTCGAGAAGAATTTCTCTAAGTTGATCACACAGGTTAAGTCACAACTTGACCATTTTCACATGGTTATGACGTCCTGGATTGCAAGGATTAATGTTTTCAAAATGATGATCCTGCCTAAAATACTGTATCTCCTTAGGTGTATCCCATTAAAAATCCCCAAACGTTTGATTTTGAAATTACAAACTATGTCATACAATTTTATTTGGTCACACAAAAAATCTAGAATCTCTAGGACCTTGATGTACTATCCGTTCAAACGGGGAGGGCTGGGAATGCCGAACCTCCTGCTGTACCATAGAGCGGCCATACTAACTGGACTCAGAGATTGGTGGCAGGCGGACAAAGACCATAGATGGCTCCAAATAGAGAACTACTATGCCAAAACTAGATCTACCCGCACAATTCTTGAGGCTGAATCAATTGCAATCACTGATTATTCCCCTACCTTACCAACCATGAAAACCGCGCTCCACTACTGGAGGGCACTGGTCCCTTCCCTGATTAAATTATCTCATGATTCCCTATCCCTAAAAGCCCTTGAGACACACATCACATTTCTTAATCTCCAGCCTTGGGTTGATGCTGGAATCGTAACATTAGGGCAGATATTGGGTGCCACTGGCCTTGTCCCCTTTGACCACTTGGCCTCTAACTTCCCGAATATCCGAAGATATTTCTATCAATACTTGCAAATACGTCATCTACTTCATAATTCCCCAAACTCGCCTTTTCTCAACTCACATTTAAATAACAGGGTTAATGGTTATTTCTTGTTGCCTGACTCTGGCCCGAAGGGAATTTCAATATTATATAAAGCCTTAAACGACCCAGCAGAAGATGTTAAACTGCCATATATGATCAAGTGGGAACAGGATTTGAACTTCCTATCTGACCCGATAGACTGGGAGGGGGGGCTGGGTGAGGTGTTACGGGTATCTGCCTGCGTCAATCATCTCGAACAATTAAAAAAAGTACACCTTAGATGGTATCAATATCCGGTTCAGGTGGCTCACTATGACCCTGCCGGGTCGGACAAATGTTGGAGGGGTTGCGGTCACAGGGGAACTCTGGAACACGCCTGGTGGTCGTGTCCAATTCTTCGGCCCTGGTGGAGAGATATGGACCTTTTAATTGCACAGGTCTTGGGGATCCAGCTGAATCTGTCACCTAGGCAGGCCATTCTTCACATTGGCCTGGAGGAAATTCCACACATACTTCGAGGTACACTATCACATATTCTAATAGCTGCCAGGTTATTAGTCGCCTCAAGATGGAAAGACACTAATTCTCCCAATATTAGTGAATTAATTGATAAACTTAATGTCCACTGCCAATATGAACTCGCCTTGGCTCACTCCATGACTGCCAAAACCAAAAGACAGAATATTTGGCACCCCTGGTTACATAGTGGTCATTCCTCTATTAACCCGCTCCACCTTGTTTGACCGTTTACTTGAGTGGGAATAAGTAAGCATCATTGACATAATATTCTCATTTTGCCATAGTTTGCCAGGAACCCTTGTCTATAACTGAACTGCTAGACAGTGCCTTGTGAATGCCTATACTCCTTTCCTCTTCCCCCTATTCCCCTTACCGTTCCTACCCCCTCCTCCCGCTTCTCTCCCCTACTTCTTTTTCTTTTCCTTACTTATTTCTGGTCATTTTTGGTTAACCTCTGTTACTGTTACTGTTATTACTGTTTGATGGCACTGTATTGTTTTGAAAATCTTTAATAAACACTAATTGATAAAAAAAAAAAAAGGAAGCACTTCCCCCCGGCAACACTGGTGACAGCCCCAACAGTTCCAGCCCGGGCACGAAAGAAGCTGCCGTAGCCCGGTCCATTCACCTACAGTACATCACCCGTACCCACTAGCACCTGTCTGTATACCAGCTGTGGTTGCAAGAATCAGCTATGCCAGACAGTATACCTACAGTACCTGCCTGCACATGCCGTTACAGTGCCCTGTCCTTTGGGGGTCAGCTGCCGTGCATCTGAGCTCCGTCCTGGAGTAGCACCTTGCATCCATCTGGAGCCAAGTCTATCCCTACTTTCAGGGGTTCTAGCGAAGAGTCAGGTGTTCATTTAGCTACGCTCCAGGTTCCATGGCACAGTGGGTCCACGCACCACGTGCGCATCCTAAGCCCGCAGCAGTCTTGATTAGCAGTCCCATATTCGAGATTTCCATCTTGACACTCCATAATAAGTCCATCATTCCATCTATTCTTGATGTTATCAATGTCGCATTGTCTGCGTATTTAAGATTGTTGATGATTCATCCAGCAATTTTGATTCCTTCTTATTTCTTCTTTTTCTTTATTCGTCCTTCTTTTCATGATAAGCTTTACTTAAAACCACAAGGGTGTGTTCACTCGTTTTTGCAGCATTTTTTTCTGTTTGTGTTTTTGTGTCTTAAAAAACGCTGCTTATTACAGTACTAGCAAGGTAAGTGAGATTTCTAAAATTTCATTCACATTCTGAGCTTTTTTAAATCCGCAGCATGCCAATTCTTTCAGCATTTTTGTAGCGTTTTTCATCTATTCAAATGAATAAAATAACGCATGAAAAGCACTGAAAAAGCAAATTAATTTTATGCAGCGCTTTTCCTGCAAAAACAGTTTTTGGTGCAGCAAAAATGCTGACTGTAGAAATCTAAAAATGTCTTCAAAGTTCCTTTAATCACTAGTAAATTGACAGGCAAAATCCAGAATGCCATGTTGTAGGTTTAACCTGATTTTTGTCACATATACCCAGTGGCTGTCTAAACAAAACAACATGAATTCCAAGTAAGCAGGCCTCAGTCCAAAATCCCTGCCTACTGTGAATGACGGTCCAGAAGCAATGCTAGCCAGTGGCTGCAAAGTCACTTCTATGGCACACCTCCCATCCTTCAGAGTGTCTGTAGACAGGCTAAAGAGCCTGGTAACCTGAGCCTTTGGGAAGACGCCTCCTCTGTTAGCAGCAGCTGATGATCACACATGCCTTGTGCCTTCCCTGGTGCACAGCACAAACACTTATGTATAGAGACAACGCAGAAGAGCAGAGGAAACCTGTCTACAGCTCATCGCCAGATTTAGCTCCTGTCCGTCTCGATGACAGGCACCCCATGCATGGATACATAGCAGGTGAGAGGTCCAGAACAACTGTGCTGTCATAACATATAACCGGACACTTGTTGAAGGGTGCAACTGGTCGGATAATGGCATTGACCTGATAGCCGCAGAGCGCTAACATCTAAGTCTCATAATGGATCAGTACAACATCTGGGCATTTGGAGACCTTGTTTATTAGTGACGTAGTCCTCGTTCCATCGTGGAAGCTATTTTTTGCTGGTGTTGAAATAAGTCATACCTGTTTTTGGACTTGCCATATTATACTTAGACGCTACTTGTCTATTCAGCTGGAAGGTTTAATACTTTTTGAACTTGTAAACCCTTTGTTTTACGTGACCGCATTAATCTTTTTATTGAAGTATATAATCTACTGGTGTGGCATTAGTAGTCACAATGGAGAAGGAAAAGAAAAGCCGTAGCTTTCGAAAACTGGGAAAGTTCTTTAAGAGCAAGTCTGCAGACCCTGAGAAAGGAACTGATGAAGTCCAGACAAGAGAAGAACAGCTAGAACCTGGATATGAAGCCCTTGTTAAGGAGACACCTGCATCTGAGGAGCACACCTCACATGTGGATGCTTACATGGAGACAAAAAAAAAAACATTTGGTAGCTGGAGGCACAAAAAGAAATATCATAATTCTCCAGCTATGTCCTCACCTTCATCTCCTGGTTCATCTAATTCTAGTGACAGGTAAGTCCCCAGATTTGGCATGTTCAGTTCATCCTGTGCACCTGTAACCATTGTCGGACTGGAGTGCCAAGGGCCTACCAGTATCGTTGGTTCTGAGTGACCACTGCTCAGCTACATGCAGATATTACCTGACCCCTATTCATAAATTTACCTATGCGTCTATATAATAATAATAAACTTGGTATTTTGTAAATGATTGATGAGATGCTACCTACTGTATGTCTGTACATAGTAGATCAATTGTATTGTGCCTACTACTGTTCATGTAGTGGGAATAGGGCTCACTTCTGCATAGGGCCTACCGGGGGATTCTCCAGCTCACCTGTGGGCCAGTCTGAGTTTGCCTGTAAATACAAGATAATAACATAATCGTCGCTTGTGGTTTAGATATAGGTAGCTAATAATGAGTAATGTTTGTAGAAGTTAGTCCAGAATAGATAATTTGCTATATATTTATTATTACAGTTCCATGCAGTTGATTTCTCCAATGCAGTGATGGGTGTACAAAGCTGTATTGTAATCACATGACATTCCTGGCGACAGCATCATACAAAGAGTATGGGAGAATTCCTGATACACTTGAATGATTTTTGCTATTTTACAATCTACAATCGTTGACATGTCCTGGAGCTTTAGGCAAGAAGCTAAGACTTTCACAATACGTGAGAATGACTAAATCATGTTTACCGATACAGACAAAAGATTATCACTGAATGTTGTTTTTTTCTATCCTTATCAGTCACTTACGATTCTGCTGTTTACTTAGATTTAATGGAGTCAAGGAAAACTGTGAGGGCATATAACAATTTCACAAAACAAGGCCTGCTCCTTGCCATAGTGCCACCTTTGTAAAGATGGATGCCATAGTTTAGACTGTTTGGTAAAGGCAGGGACTGCCAAAATGTAAACAGTGGCAGGCTCAATAGAAAAGGTTGGTGAAGCAACGTGTGACCTGACAATGGCCTGACAGAAACAGGCTTCCAAACCTTTACCTGCCTGTGTAACCGCCTGCTGCTATTCCTTGGCATGCTGGCACATTTCGGAAGTAGTGTTGCTTAGTTAACCTCTATAATTGGCATACCATTGAGTGAGTGTGTAAACACAATAGCCGCCATTCTCAGCCACGTGTTATGAATATAAACACCGATTATACAAGCTAAACAATGGACGTGCTACAGGGAAATAAGGGCAATGATGGAGTCAGCATTTTCCCTTATCTACAATTATAGGTATGTGCTGGGATAAGGTGTTATCGGAGCATGCTCGGGTGCTATCCGAGTGTCTTTGGCATGCTCGAATAATATGTTCGAGACAAGGCTGCCCGTTGTCCCCCTTGTTCTTTGTCCTCGCAATGGAGCCTTTTGCGGAAAAGATAAGGGCAAATACAGATATTTTTGGGATACAGGTGAAGTCACGCCATTATAAAATCGGTCTATTTGCCGATGATCTTTTTCTCACACTACTGAACCCAACAAGCTCAATCAGAGCTCATTCGCTGGAGTTGGACGCCTTTTCCAAAATATCTTATTTTAAAGTGAAGTCACAAAAATCGAAGTATTTGACCTTTAATATGAGTGATCAAGAAATAAAGCGTTTGAAGGACCAGACAGATTATGCTTGGGAAGACAATGGGATTACTTATCTGGGAATAACTATATCAAATAAACTATATATCAAATCTAATTTTGAAAAAACCTTAAAACTAGTCACTGCTGACATCTTCCATTTTACCAAATCAAACCTCTCCCTCTTTGGGAGAATAATGACAATTAAAACATTTATTCTACCCAAAATTCTCTATCTCTTAAGAACCATTCCCTTGACATTCTCATTTAAATTCACAGAGAATATTCAAGGAATGATAAGCTCATTTATTTGGAACGGCAGGAAAGCCAGGATATATCGGTACATTCTCTGCAAGCACAGGGGTAACAGGGGGTGGATCTACCTAATGTTCAGGCATACTATTTAGTCTCACCAATCAAACAGAGTTGGAATTGGTTTGATGGGAGGACACACCCAGCCTGTTTGCAAATGGAGAGTGACATCATCGATCCTTCTTCTACTCAAGATACCTTTTTCAGTTTTTTGCTTGATAAATCATCTAGGGATACTGCCGATCCCATTCTTAAAGCTATAATTCAAGCATGGAGGACGCTTGTTAAATCCCCAAGGAAGAATTTAAATAGAAACTAACAAGTTCTGAGGTTCCCCCTGCGTCTACTAATTAAGATTTTTAAACCTCCACTATAGACTCTTAGTTTAAAGCAGGCATCAAACGAATAGGAGACGTGTTTAACGGATCTCAATTCCTTTCTTTTAGCAAGATTAAATCTAAATTTAAAATTCCTTCCCCTGAACTGATACATTTTATAACTTTAAAGGACAGCATCCTTAAATTACTAAGCAGTAATTATTAACTTAGATCTTCTCTCTTCACTACTGTACAACGTTAAAAACAAGAATATATGGAGTCTCACCAACTTATATAGACATTTTAACAAAGATCAGGTGGATACCAAAAACATCTTCATGGGGAAATGGGAGTCTGACCTTAATCTGACTGTGCGGGCTGAATCTTGGGACAGTGCTATTAAAGCCACATATAAATCAACTATCTGGTTAGCCTTACACGAATCGTACTTCAAGGTGATTACGAGATGGTACTACACGCCTATCAGATTGGCACATACACTCCCGTATTACTCCCTCCTGTTCTGGAGGAACTGTGGTTTCCAAGGAAACCTCTATCACATTCTTTGGGGTTATCCTAGAATAAAACCCCTTTGGTCTAAGGTTTCACAGTACATTAGTTCATTTGTGGATAGTTTTGTGATTACTACACAGAAGGCCCTCCTTTCCTTGGATATGGAAGGCAAAGATCCTAAAGTAAAGTATATCATAATTCATATATTTTTGGTGGTTAAAAATACGGTACATTAGCACTTTGGTGGAAAAAATCGGAACCACCTAATTTTGAAATCATTCTAGACCTTGTCCGCCAACACAACGCTTTGGAGTGGAGACTCGCATTTAATACCGATGGCATTAAGAAATATATAAAAAATGGAAGGTTTGGAATGACAAGTTTCTCACTACTTAGTCCTCCTGTATATTCATACATACGACTATAGGAATCCACAGCATCTCTTTCCTTCTTATCTCTTTCGTTTTATATCGGCATTTATACAAAAATATGCTATTGTACATGAAGGTTATGTTCATGTAATTAATTTATATCAATGTGCGAATATTATATGGTTCTCTAGTTTTTACTGAACCCAGTTTTTTCCCTCTTCCTCTTACCTTCTTCCCCCTCCCCCACTTTCACCTTATACCTGGTTTTATTATAAAATTCAATAAACGCATTTAAAAAGAAAAATAAGTTCGAGTCCCCGCTGCTGTTCGACAGCCGTAACACATGCAGGGATAACCAGTTTGTTAGGCAATGCCTGCAAGTGTGAACCATGCGGCCACGGGGACTTCAACATAATATTCAAACACGCTGAAGACACTCGGTTAGCACCCGATAATGCTCCGATAACGCCTGATCCGGGCACGTTCTCTCTTTACTAGTTACAATCTATTACATAAAATAGTTAATAGCTCAATTTGATTTCTAAGAATGAATAATTTTGTGGGAGTCTTTCTGATCAGTGTCATGCCGCGCTCACCTGGGGGCGGGACCTCGGCCCCGACGTCATCTCTTCCGGAGCCGCGGTCACTCCGGGGGTCCCGCCGGGTGCGCACGTGCACCTCTCGTACCTACGTCCCTGCCTCCTTCATGTTATGTCTGCGCTTGCACGCTTTTCTCAGTTCGGTCTTTAGGTCAGTCCTCTCTATGGTACTGGAGGACTTGACTCAGAAGCTCTCGTGATCATGTGCTATATCAGGCTACCTCTTCCTAGGGGAGGTGCCTGATTATTGTTGTGCTTCCTGGCTTGGTCTGCCGTGTCCCTGCCTGGCTGTACGCTGTATTCTGGTCCCCTGCCTTGCACTCTGTTGTGCCTCTTGGCACACGCTCTGAACCTGCACTCTGCCTTGTACTCGGTTGTGCCTCCTGGCACACGCTCTGACCCTGTGCTCTGTCTTGTACTTAGTTGTGCCTCCTGGCACACGCTCTGACCCTGTGCTCTGTCTTGTACTTAGTTGTGCCTCCTGGCACACACTCTGATCCTGTGCTCTGTCTTATACTCAGTTGTGCCTCCTGGCACACACTCGGACCCTGTGCCTTGTCTCATACTCAGTTGTGCCTCCTGGCACATGCTCTGATCCTGTACTCTGTCTCTTACTCAGGCCGGTTTCACATTTGCGCTTTATAGCGCAGCGACGACCTGCGCACGGCCGCCGCTAAGCCCCGCCCCCTCCCGGCTCCCTGCCCGCCCCACCCGGTCATCGCCGCCTACTAGCGCACATGGACGCTTGCGATCTGCGCACCCTATCTTTAGCATCGGGTGCGCAGATGGTGCGCTGGCCGTGCGCTAGCAGGATTTTGCCATGCGCTGCGCACTTTTGAAGGTGCGCCATGCGCGCCGAGATGCAACATGCTGCGTTCGGCGCACACGGGCGCACCTTCAAAAGTGCGCAGCGCACGGCAAAATCCTGCTAGCGCACGGCCAGCGCACGATCTGCGCACCCTTTGCTAAAGATAGGGTGCGCAGATCGCAAGCGTCCATGTGCGCTAGTAGGCGGCGATGACTGGATGGGGCGGGCAGGGAGCCGGGAGGGGGCGGGGCTTAGCGGCGGCCGTGCGCAGGCCGTCGCTGCGCTATAAAGCGCAAATGTGAAACCGGCCTCAGTTGTGCCTCCTGGCACACGTTCCAATCCTGTACTCTGTCTTATGCTCAGTTGTGCCCTCTAGCACACACCCTGCTCCTGTACTCTGTTACACCTCCTGGCACACCTGCTGCCTGACTCAGTGCTCTGACGTGCTCCTTGCACGCATCCTGCTTCACTCATACCCGGACGTACGAAGTCTCTGTATACCACGTGTTCCCGTGTCCACGCTTTACACGTTCCTGCAGACACACTCACCCACTCGTGTCTCCTGTGAGCCGGCCGCCTGGTGCCAGCAGTCGTGGTACCTCACCCCCTGGGGCTTGCCCCTGACACTCCCTGTACAGGGGGTGGTCTTCACTAGGTCAGCTCGCCCTGGGAGGGTTGGTGCCACAACCCAGAGGGTCCACTCCAGGAGTCATCACAGTATAATCAGGCCATGGACCCCGCTGGTACCACCGCCTCCGTCCAAAAGGAACTGGTGTTCCTACGGGAGAGTCAGACCAGGATCATGTCCTCTCTGAAATCCATGGAGTCCCGTTTGTCGGCCATGCAGTCCTCTGACCCTGGGAATGCTTCCCAGCCAGCAAGCCTCCAGCAAGAACTCACACAGCAACGCGACACCCAGGTCCATATCCTCAACTATTTGGCGTCGGTAGACAGTCGGCTTCTTTCCATACAAGCCGTTTCTGCCCAGACCTCGGCTCAGCACCTGCTGCCGCGCCTCTGCAAGCCACCCCGATATAGCGGGGACCCTAAGTTTTGTCGAGGATTTCTGAACCAATGTCGGTTACATTTTGAGCTTTTGCCACAGCACTATCCCACTGAGCGCGCCCAAATTGCCTTTATTGTTTCACACTTAGAGGGGGAGGTGTTAGCATGGGTGAACCCCCTCTGGGAGCGCAATGACCCACTCGTCTCTCAGCTTTCCACCTTTTTGGACACCTTCCGCAAGGTGTTCAACGAGCCGGGTCGGTTGGCCTCTACCATCGAGTCTCTCTTTAACCTCCATCAGGGTACGCTACCGGTGGGACAGTATGCCATCCGTTTTCGTACCTTGTCCTCCGAACTCGGTTGGATCTACGAGGCTCTCGTAGGGATCTTTTGGTGTTGCCTGTCCGGTCTGATCAAAGACGAACTGGCAGGTCGGGATACTCCCACCTCTTTAGAGGATCTGATCTCTCTGGCGACACGCATTGACCTGCGGTTTCAGGAACGTGCCCATGAATCAGCCAGAGAGAGGAGCTCCTCTCACCTCCTTCGTTCCTGCCCCAAGAAGCCGGGAAACTTCTCCTCCTAGGGTTGGTAGGAGAGGCCTCCCTAGGCGTACGTGATCCCTCTCCTTCCCTGCTCGTGTCCGTGTTATTGAATCTCGGTGCCAAGCATTATTCTGAGGAGGCTTTTCTGGATTCTGGCGCAGAGGGGAATTTTATCACACTCGAGGCGGTTAAAAAATACCGGATTCCTGTCAGATCCCTGGAGACTCCTCGGTCGATAGTTTCGGTTAATGGTACATCCGTGCAGGAGACTGTTACCCAGGCCACCGAAGACATCGAGCTGCAGATCGGAGCCCTGCACCGGGAGAAGATCTCCTTCCTCGTCTTGTCTACCATGTCTCACACGCTTCTTCTAGGTCTCCCTTGGCTACGGACTCATGAGCCAACCCTGGACTGGCGGTCGGGCGAGATACTCCGTTGGGGACCGTCCTGTCAGGAGAAGTGCCTGTTGCCCGTCCATCCGATGAACTCTGCCTGTCCATCCCCGGCACCTTCAGGTCTGCCGTCGGCTTACTGGTCCTTTGCAGATGTCTTCGACAAGAAGGAGGCCGAGACTCTGCCCCTCCATCAGCCATATGACTGTCCGATTGACCTCATTCCTGGTTCTACGCCACCCAGGGGTAGAATATATCCGCTATCCCCAGCTGAAACCCAAGCTATGTCTGAGTATATCCAGGAGAACCTTGCGAGAAGCTTTATCCGTAAGTCCTCCTCGCCGGCGGGAGCGGGATTTTTCTTTGTCAAAAAGAAGGACGGCTCCCTCCGTCCTTGCATAGACTACCGAGGCCTGAACGATATCACGGTCAAGAACAAGTACCCATTGCCATTGATCCCGGAACTCTTTGACCGGCTTAGAGGAGCTCGAATTTTCACCAAAATGGATCTTCGTGGGGACTACAACTTGATCCGCATTCGTTCCGGTGATGAGTGGAAGACCGCCTTTAACACCAGAGACGGTCACTACGATTACTTGGTCATGCCCTTCGGCCTCTGCAATGCCCCAGCGGTGTTCCAGGAGTTCGTGAATGACGTCTTCCGGGATATGCTGTACTCCTGCGGGGTAGTCTATCTGGATGACATCCTCGTTTTTTCTCCAGACCTCTCCGCCCACAGAAAGAACGTGCGTCAAGTCCTCCAGCGCCTGAGGGAGAACCGCCTTTATGCCAAGCTTGAGAAATGTGCCTTCGAGCAAACGTCCCTGCCATTCTTGGGGTACAGTATCTCAGAATCAGGTCTACGCATGGATCCGGCAAAGGTATCCGCCGTCCTCGATTGGCCACAGCCCAATGGGGTGAAGGCAATCCAACGCTTCCTTGGTTTTGCGAACTACTACCGACAGTTCGTTCCTCATTTCTCCTCGTTGGTTCGCCCCATCTCATCCCTTATCTGCAAGGGAGCTAACCCAAAGGCTTGGCCCACTGAGGCTGAAGAGGCCTTCCAGTCGTTGAAACAAGCCTTTGCCGCTGCTCCGGCGCTTCACCGACCTGAGGTTAGTAGACCTTTCACTCTCGAGGTGGACGCATCCTCTACCGGGGCTGGCGCAGTCCTTCTGCAGAAATCCTCTGCTGGACGTTTTGTCACCTGTGGCTTCTTTTCTAAAGTATTTTCCTCCACTAAACAGAACTACTACATTGGCGACAAAGAGCTATTGGCCATTAAATTGGCCTTGGAGGAGTGGAGGTACTTACTGGAAGGCGCCATACATCCATTCAAGATCTTCACGGACCATAAGAACCTGGCGTACATCCAGTCCGCACAAAGGCTCAATCCTCGGCAAGCCAGGTGGTCCCTATTTTTCGCCCACTTTGACTTTGAACTACATTTTCGGCCCGGCGATAAAAACGTTAGAGCGGATGCGTTGTCAAGATCATTCCTGTCGTCTGATGCAGAGGAAGAACCCTCTCATATCATTGATCCATCAAAAGTAATTACCGTGGCTCCTGTCAAGTTAACCACGTTACCTCCGGGAAGAACCTTTGTGGCTGAGAATAACCGAAAACGAGTGTTAAATTGGGGACATTCATCCAAGATTGCCAGCCACGTTGGTGTCCAAAAGACTTTGGACTTAATCTCTCGCTATTATTGGTGGCCTTCACTCTCCCAGGATGTTAAAGACTTTGTGGCATCTTGCCCGTCCTGTGCCCAGAACAAGATACCCAGACAACCACCCTCTGGTCTTCTGCTCCCGCTTCCTGTTCCGTCGACTCCATGGCAGCACATAGCCATGGATTTAATTACTCATCTGCCTTGTTCTTCCGGTTGTACTGTGGTCTTGGTGGTTGTAGACCGATTTTCAAAGATGGCCCACTTCATTCCTCTTCCCGGACTACCCTCTGCTCCTGACTTGGCGAAGATCTTCATTTCCCATATCTTCAGGATTCACGGCTTCCCCCAGCACATCGTGTCAGACAGAGGGGTCCAATTCACCTCTCGGTTCAGGAGAGCTCTATGCGGACTCATGAAAGTGTCATTGGATTTCTCTTTTAATGCTCATCAGAATGACTGGGTCAGTCTACTTCCTTGGGCTGAGTTCGCCTACAATAATCACTCCAGTGAATCGTCTACCAAGTCTCATTTCTTCATCGTCTTTGGACAGCATCCCGATGTGCCTCTACCGGTACTTCCTGTCTCGGAGGTACCTGCAGCCGATTCTCTGTCTGTGGAGTTCTCCAGGGTATGGCAGGAGACCAAAACCGCTCTCGAGAAAGTACGGGACAGAATGAAATTACATGCTGACAAGAGGCGCCTGGACGTTACTCCATTTCTCCCTGGTGACAAGGTGTGGCTCTCCACCAAATACGTCCGCCTTAAGGAACCATCTTACAAACTGGGTCCCCGTTACATTGGTCCTTTTGAGGTCCTCAGGCGGATTAATGATGTTGCTTACAAATTGAAGCTGCCTCCTTCCTATTCCCAATTCCTTCCATGTGTCTCTCATAAACCTGTGGTTCTTAACCGATTTCATCCTTCTCCAGGCCACACAACCCAGCCTGTTGGCTTGGGGGATGAGTTTGAGGTGAATGACATTTTGGCCATGAGGAAGGTAAGAGGGAGAACCATGTTCTTGATCGATTGAAAGGGTTTTGGCCCCGAGGAGAGGTCATGGGAGCCCAGGGAGAATATCCACACACCCCAGATTTTGTCTAAGTTCCTCTCTAGTTTTAGAAAGAGGGGGCGTAAAGGGGGGGTACTGTCACGCCGCGCTCACCTGGGGGCGGGACCTCGGCCCCGACGTCATCTCTTCCGGAGCCGCGGTCACTCCGGGGGTCCCGCCGGGTGCTCACGCACATCTCTCGTACCTAGGTCCCTGTCTGCTTCATGTTATGTCTGCGTTTGCGCGCTTTTCTCAGTTCGGTCTCCAGGTCAGTCCTCTCTATGGTACTGGAGGACTTGACCCGGAAGCTCTCGTGATCATGTTCTATATCAGGCTACCTCTTCCTAGGGGAGGTGCCTGATTATTGTTGTGCTTCCTGGCTTGGTCTGCCGTGTCCCTGCCTGGCTGTGCGCTGTATTCGGGTCCCCTGCCTTGCACTCTGTTGTGCCTCTTGGCACACGCTCTGAACCTGCACTCTGCCTTGTACTCGGTTGTGCCTCCTGGCACACGCTCTGACCCTGTGCTCTGTCTTGTACTTAGTTGTGCCTCCTGGCACACGCTCTGACCCTGTGCTCTGTCTTGTACTTAGTTGTGCCTCCTGGCACACACTCTGATCCTGTGCTCTGTCTTATACTCAGTTGTGCCTCCTGGCACACACTCGGACCCTGTGCCTTGTCTCATACTCAGTTGTGCCTCCTGGCACATGCTCTGATCCTGTACTCTGTCTCTTACTCAGTTGTGCTTCCTGGCACACGTTCCAATCCTGCACTCTGTCTTATGCTCAGTTGTGCCCTCTGGCACACACCCTGCTCCTGTACTCTGTTACACCTCCTGGCACACCTGCTGCCTGACTCAGTGCTCTGACGTGCTCCTTGCACGCATCCTGCTTCACTCATACCCGGACGTACGAAGTCTCTGTATACCAAGTGTTCCCGTGTCCACGCTTTACACGTTCCTGCAGACACACTCACCCACTCGTGTCTCCTGTGAGCCGGCCGCCTGGTGCCAGCAGTCGTGGTACCTCACCCCCTGGGGCTTGCCCCTGACACTCCCTGTATAGGGGGTGGTCTTCACTAGATTAGCTCGCCCTGGGAGGGTTGGTGCCACGACCCAGAGGATCCACTCCAGGAGTCGTCACAATCAGTATTGGTTGAAATTTAGGAATCCATAAAGTGTAATATTGCATTATGCCATTGTACATATAGAACGGACAGGTCAAAATCGTCATGTACATCTGGACTTCTCACAGCAAACCTGTAAGCCATCACGGCTGAGCAGTTATCTCCTATTGAGATCATTTAGTATGATCTGCTCTACTCTTACTACTTCATTCTAGGGTATGCAAGGGCAAAAGATCATGCATAAAAATCATTAAAGAATATATTGATGACTTGTCCACACAGATCGTACTGATCATTCTGCGAGCACTGAGTATTATGTTGTCGGAAGCACATTATCTAGCTTGCCTAAAAATTATCGCACTCATTGAACAAACATTTTGCGAGTTTGTCGGATGCTTGCCGGCGTATGTAGACAGATCGATAGTCACAATCAAGCATTCCTAAGAACTTTCATTCCCTGATTATTGGCCTGTTTAAATGGACCTTAAGATCTATGCCAATCTTCATTATGTTCATATCATTAAAATAAGGAATATAGACATTATCACAGATATTATGATCACTGTCCCCATTGGGGGCTCACAATTTAGATTGCCTATCAGTAGTCTTTGGAGTGTGGGAGAGGACACTGGAAAACCCAGAGGAAACCCACACAAACACAAGGAGAACATACAAGCTCCTTGCAGATGTCCTTGGTGGGATACTAACTGAATAGACAATTCTCCACTGCTGCCTAAACTAGTTGTCATTTTCCATGCCTCTAATATTCCAGATACTCATCACTTGTCATTTAGGCCCTGTCTGAGCTGCCAGTACTGTGTAGATAGTAGTTTTTTCTGACACTGGCACTTTTATTAGGTTGGTGTTATTATATAGACAGGAACAGTTCCATAACTATAAATATACAATTGTGACAGACACAAAACTTATTAAATAATTCTAAGTGATTGACACAATTAGTATTGCAGGGGCGGATGTACCATTGGTGCAACCTGTACAGCCGCACAGGGGACCACAAGGTTAGGGAACCCACATCCACCTCCAAAAATTGATGAACTGTTGGACTGCAAGAGTCTTTATATTGTTTTAGCACAGGGTCCTATGTACTATTACCTCCAAACTAATGGGACAATTTTTTGCAAGGACATTGTGTTTTTTAGGAGAACTTGCTGCAGAATTTCTATGTCTGCTGTTAGTGCATAGTCCACTCTCCCCTCTCCATAGAACTTTATGAGCACTAACTGTCATCTCCAGTCTCAGTAATGGGAAAATCTGTATTGACAAACTGCAGATAATATCCTTGAATTATGAATAGAAGATCAGTCCAGGAAGAGAAATAAGCAGATTTTGTTATCTTTATATTACAATTTTTCTTATTTCTGTGTCTACTATCTGTGCTGTTCCATCTAAAGTTATGATTATATGCTTATATAGATTGTGTTATGTTACCATTCTTTGTGTTCAGTTTTGCATTTGGTCTGCTGCCACCTGCTGTCCTTTTTCTGTATAGCAGACTGCAGCTAATTAATTCTAGTACATGCCTTCCACTTCCAGTTCAGGTCAGTCCTTCTCTTCCTGTCGGTGGCCATTACTAGTTTCATTTTCTCCTGGGAGAGACACGCTTACCAGGCTGTGAAAGGCATCAGTTTTTTTACCATAATCACATACAAATCCATTGCTCACCTTGTTGCATCTTGCTGTACCACCTTGGTCGTTATACCTACATTTCTGGAGAAGTACTGCATTACCAATCATATGCTGTATATCCAGATTTCCAATAAACAAGTCTGGACTTCACAATATCTGGTGTGTATCATCTCTCCGGACACATGAACGGCAAAACAGCAACAATGGTCCTGTCTGCTCTGCATTGAGGAAACAGAAGGTAGGAATCTCTCCCAACCCCAATCAACTACACCTCCATTTGCCTCATGTGGGGACAGAACACTATCAAGTTAGAAAAAATAAAAATAATGGTTACTCTTCCATTCCTTTTGCAAGGGCAATAATCGGCAAATTCGAAGCAATGTAATCATAACAATAATCACCAGAAGAAGGAGCAAAACAGTTGTTCAGATGATTGGATTTTTATGTCTGCATGAATATCATCATCATTCATCAGCAGCAGCGGCAGCACATCATTTCTTGTAAACAGGTGCAGTGCTGACTATGTCATGTAGTGTTTGGCACAATTCATGATGATATAACAGTTGCATTATCATACCCAGGCTGAGACACTGTGTTCACTTATAGCATACTCAAAGATATTGTGAGGGCAAGGTTTCCATTTAAAAACATTTATCTGCCTCTCTGTCTATTTTGTTCTATTACCTCTTTTACACCTGCTTGTAATTCGAGTACACAAGATAATATATGCTGTACATACACCTGGTAAAGCCATAATATACATTATACTAGTTGCCAACTAGTACCGTTAAATCTTCTGTAACATGGGTTACCTGACCTGCCTTACCCACATTGTGGGTGTAGCATTGGAGGGGCTGGCGATAACAGCATCACTAGACGGGGCAGGTGCCATTACTTAAAGTTATAGTAACACTCAGCTAAGAGTATAAGTGTTGCTGACTTGTGACTCTTTGGGTTCTCCAGGAAAACAGAAAAATAAATAACTAAAGGAAATGTCATTATATGTAACTTGCTACATATTTTTAATTAGCAAATCAAACTATAGATACAAAGAACTTGGAAAATTTTGTATTTTATTGCATAGACAATCCAAATAAATGACATTTTGGTCTAAAAACAGACCTTCTTCAGAAACTGATATTAAATATAAAAAAAGTGTTCATAACAAATAAATGCAGGATTTATATACGTAGTGTAATTAGTAAGCAACATCTACAATATTACGCCAGTTATAACTCTATAAACATCTACCTACCCTTGGAGAGATCAGAAAGACAGGGTGGACAGCAGTGTGAGCAGCCTCTTCTTACCTCAGCACTCCTGGTATCTCCGACGATATTAGATCAGAAACACAGGGTGGATAGCAGTGTGAGCAGTCTCTTCTTACCTCAGCACTCCTGGTATCTCCGATATTAGATCAGAAAAACAGAGTGGATAGCAGTGTGAGCAGCCTCTTCTTACTTCAGCACTCCTGGTATCTCCGATATTAGATCAGAGTGAGCAACTTCTTTTCACCTCAGTGTCCTTTGTATCTCCAGTATTAGATCAGAAAAACATGGTGGACAACAGAGTGAGTGACATTTTCTCACCTTAGCACTCCTGGAATCTCCAGAACTAGATCGGAATGTCAAGACTGACAGCAGTATGAGCAACCCCTTTTCATTTCAGTATGCTTGATTTCTCCATTATTATATCCGAATACCCACACATCTTCTTACACATGAAGGAAGGGGACAGAGCTTCTACCACCAACTGTCATCACTAGTGATGAGAGAGTATACTCATTGCTCAGGTTTTCCTGAGCATGCTCAGGTGTCCTCCGAGTATTTTGGCGTGCTCGGAGATTTAGTTTGTGTCGACCTAGCTGCATGATTTGTGGCTGCTGGACAGGCTGAATACATGTGGGGGTTGCCTGTTTGTTAGGGAATTCCCACATGTATTCAAGCTGTCTAGCAGCCGCAAATCATGCAGCTGCTTTGACACAAACTCAATCTCTGAGCACGCCAAAATACTCGGAGGCCACCCGAGCATGCTTGGGAAAACCCGAGCAATGAGTATACTCGCTCATCACTAGTCATCACCTATCTCAGTGTGGTCACTTAAGACAAATTTTACTCATGAATTGAGAACTTTGAGAATGAAAGATCAGTTCACGAGGAGAAAGGAGATTTTTGTAATCAGATAAATCACAAAGTTTCTTATTTTCATGAATACTTTTGATTAATAAGAAAAAATGTAAATGATGGTTACTTGGTTTCTTGTATTCAATATTTTGATGCAGGGTCGATCCAAGTTTTTCTGCTGTCTCAGGCAAAATTTGAAATGGAGCCTCCACCCACAGTGTAGTATAAACCTTCAATGAATAAACACAATGTTTGGTTTGTGTTGCCATTTTTTGAGACCTGTAACGTTTTTATTGTCCCATTCATGGAGCAGTGTGAGGGTTTGTTGTTTTGTGTAGTGATCTGATGTTTTTAGTGATATCAATTTGAGGTCCATCGACGGTTGGATCGCTTTTGACTGCATTTTGTTTTGGTGGGGATGAGGTGACAAAAAAACAGAAGCAGCGTTTTTATTTTTTTTCTCTTAAGGTTATGTTTGCACACAGCTACTTTTTTTTCGTGCTTTTTTTGCTGGGGGGCTTTGGTCCAGATCACATGTGTGATTTGTCTACAGTACATATTTAAGAAATTTATCTTTATTCACCAAAAACGCAAGCTGGCCCATTCCATACAGTCCCACCACAAGCTGCCCGTCTCTATATTGTCCGCCACACACTGCTTCTCTTCTTGCTGTCCTCCATAAACTGCCTCTCCCTATACAGTCCTCTACAAGCTGCACCTCTGCACACTGTCCCCCATAAGCTGCACCTCTCTATGATTTCTACACTCTGCACCGTACATACCCTGCCCCACACACTGCTCCCTCTCTAAACTGTTTCCCCTGGCTGAACCCTTTCCATACTGTCCCCCACATGCTGCTCCCTCTCCATACAGTGCCCCACAAACTGCCCACTCTCCATACTCCAGTCTAATCTAGCAGTCTTTTGTATTCAGCTCCTATTAAGTGCTTACCTTATCGCCGTCTTTTGTATCTCTGGGGCGCAACTGTGACATCAGCAATTGTGACATCAGCAACGGGATGAGGTGCCCTCATCACACCGCTTGACGTCTGCAGTGCCTCTGTGTGACGCTAGCACAATTGAATCCAAACAGCAGGAACCAGCATTTTTCCTGTTTTCTGAACCTACTGTTACATGGACAGTTGGCTTGGAGAATCGGCCGAGTTCCACTGGGAGACTGCTCAGACCGCCGCCTGAGGCAAATTCCTCATCTCGCCTCATGGCAGAAGTGGCCCTGACATGTCTATTGTTTTTCACATTGAACTGACTGTGGTAGATGAATATCTCTTCTCTTCCTAACAGTCAAGAAACCGGTCGAATACTTTCCATTCTTGTTCTTATAGTTATTTTACTTCAATTTCTTTTACTTTTTTCTTTCTTTCTGCTTCCCTTTGTCTATTCCTCCTCTTAGTTTTTTCTTTGTCTCTTTCTCTCTTCCATGTCCATAACTTGGATTTCCAGCTTTCCAGTAATAAGAAATTGGAGGTGGAAATCACAGTAGGTATTCCAATTTAGATGGTAAACTTGATTATATCTTCCAGAATTCAACACTTCTGAATTCATTTCTCTTTCTACATGCTATTTCTGGGGTCAATAATGCACTAGTTGATGATGGACTTATAAACCACTGACTACGCGATATTGTATTGTAATACATATTTTTATTTTACTTTTGCTTATATCCTTTGCTTTAATGTTTTTCATATAATATTTGGTCTTCATTTTACTTATACCTACCTTTATGAAATATTCCAATAAAGCCTTTGAAATATAATGGATTGGCCATTGAAATTCCAATGTCCATATTCTTCTCTACTCTGACATCATCTGTCAAGGGAGTGTCAGGAGCTCCAGATACACATTAGATGGTTGCCTGATTCCACTAAATTCTGCAGGTACAGCCAGTTTATATCTAATGTGTATCGGGCCTTTACACTGTGATAAACCCTTGCCTTGACCACAACTTTCTCGATTCCACTTTGCCTGACCTCCTGTTTCCAGACACCAACTTTTCTTCTGACTTTTCCACATCTCCTGATTTTGTCCCTGTTCTTTCATTCCATTAATTGACCTGATTAGCCCGATGTCTTTTGCCTCAAGCTTGCTACTCCAGCCAGCAGCTACTCTGTAGAAACAACCCAGGGGCCCCTGTTGTAAGTTTAAATCCTTATGTAGGTTAAGAGGTGAAGGCCAAGATGCTTTGGTGGCCTGCAAAGTGGAGAGTGGCTTGCAGAAATTATTTCTGAGATCACCTTTTTGAGCAGACTTTCAGCCTTGTTATTATAACTTCTATGTAATAATGACTAAGGCCAGGGTCAGACTTGCGAGGGACTTGCACGAGTCACGCACGTCAGTACCTGGCACTGCTGCCAGCACTCGGGACTGGAGCATTCTGCTACATAGAAACACATACAGTATTGACATACGGCCTAACATACAGTTCTGGTGGAACAAATTGTCATTTTATCACCACTTCACAAAAACCACAGCAAAAATAATGTGTATCTAACTACAGTTTTTTTCGTGGTTTTCTTGCAATGGTTGTCATGACTTTATACAAAAACTTTTGCTATTGTCAGTACAATAATTGTTTTCTGGCATTCTGTATTAGTATGAGTGATGATACTTACGGTATATTGTGCAAGTTAATTCATAGTGGCAAAGTTAAAAACTATTACTTAGATATTTGTTTTACTTTTTTCCTAATCTGTGACAATTTATATTGCTCTCAAGTATGTTGCACAAGATAAATGAGGTTAGTGACATTAATTAACAGGTAGATGGGTGGGGATGGTTTTAGCTAATATGTAATAAATGTCGTGTTTAAAAATTTCTACAAAGGCAAATTCCATTACGGTACTTATAAAACTGTTTAGACAGTCGCCGGTGTTTTCTAGAAAGGCTGGCGTGATGTCAGGAGAAGAAGCGTATAATTGGGTGTCATCAGCATAGAGATGGTACTGGAAACCAAATCTACTGATTGTTTGACCAATAGGGGCAGTGTACAAGGAGAAGAGGAGGGGGCCTAGAACCGATCCTTGAGGGACCCCAACAGTAAGGGGAAGGTGAGAGGAGGAGGAACCGGCAAAAGATACAGTAAAGGAGCGGTCGGAGAGATAGGAGAATTGCACACAGGAAAATTGCCCACATGGAAAATTGCCCACATGGAAAATTGCCCATGTGGAAAATTGCCCACACGGAAAATTGCCCACACGGAAAATAGCCCACACAGAAAATAGCCAATTGCAGCATCACAAAGTTTCAGATCAATGATATTTGAGGTGCAAGGTGAGGATGTTCACATGATATGTGAAAAATGCCCACAGAAAATTGCCTACAGACATGAATACCCACAGGAAAACAGTAGCAAGTTATAGGTGAGATGCTCTGCAGGACAGAGAATAGCATAGATCTATAGGTTAAATGCTCTGCAGGACAGGGGGATAGTATGCAAGTATACGTGAGATGCTCTGCAGGGCAGAAGAATAATCTAGAATTATAGGTGAGATGCTCTGCAGGACAGAGAATAGCATAGATCTATAGGTTAAATAGTCTGCAGGACAGGAGGATAGTATGCAAGCATGTGTGAGATGCTCTCCAGGGCAGAACAATAATATAGAACTATAGGTGAGATGCTCTGCAGGACAGAGAGTAGTATAATTATTATTATAGGTTAAATGCTCTGCAGGACAGGGGCATAGTATACAGGTATAGGAGAGAAGCTCTGCAGGGCAGATAATAGCATAGATCGATAGGTTAAATGCTCTGCAGGACAGGAGGATAGTATACAGGTATAGGTGAGATGCTCTGCAGGGCAGGAGAATAATATAGAATTATAGGTGAGATGCTCTGCAGGGCAGGAGAATAATGTAGAATTCTAGGTGAGAAGGCTTCCCCTGACTGGTGTCCAGTGGTTGGGACCCGGTCCTTGTGTGCCCTTATTTGTCACAGAGTCACCTTGTCGATGGTGGGATGGTTTTTATGCTATGTTTGATCAAATACAGTATTACTAAGAACTCTGTATGATTTAAATGCACTTTTGCTTTTTACTTATTTAATTATAGCACGGTTTTTTCATTTTGTCTTTTGTAGGTTTTGTCTGTAGCACAGAAGCACATTTGCTTCTGCTTTTTGAGGGCAGAAGTCATGATAATGTTCTGTTGGTTCTTGAACTACGTTGTCATCTTTTGTTGTGAGAATTGAATGGCACTTGGAAGAGCGATGCAGTTGGCATTTCCAAGTCACCACTGCATTGCAAGATATGCAAGATATTCAAACCCCAAGAAAATCATAACTTTGTTGTTCCTCTGGCTAGAATACTTTAGATGAACTCAAAATACACTTTTATTGAAAAGAAATTAAAAAATATGGGGATAGATCTATTAAAGTACATGTTTTAACTATCCAAAACACAATTGGCTGGAACAGCAGGAAAGCCATTGTTCACTGGGGTTGTACCAAAAGGAATGATAATGGGGGTGGGGAAGCGCTGGAAGGCCCATTTGAAATAATGTCAACAAGGAAAGCCAGGTGACTTCCATGGGCTCCATTGAAATACAATACAGCACAACACAGGCAGCAAAGAAAATGCAGAATGGATTTCACCACAGACTCTGGCCCAGTTTACTTCTCTGGGTTCTACAGGTTCAGTTCACTCATACCTAGTCCCAGAGGACAGATTCTGTGCTTACGAGTTGTCATTCCACTGTGCTAAAAATAATTCCACTCTCAGTGTGGTGTGCATGAGCCTAGAGACCCTTATTCAAATGCATTCTGCATTTTCTTTCATCCTATGCCTGCCTACACTTGCAGTATATGTGTATGATACATAACTATGTAGGATCTGTGCAGTCTTATTCTCTTGGTAGTCATAAGTGGGCAGGGAAGGAAGTGCAGGTGCCAGATTCACTGCCACTGAAATCAATAGGAGAGCGGCGCTGCTCTGGCACTTTCGGGTCCTCTGTTGGTCAGTGACATCACTATGGAGACACACGGATCAGTGGGTGCTCTTGTCTGCTGACCTGGCTGTCTTTCGAGAGCCTGCAAGAACCAGGGCTCATCCCTCTGTGCACCCACACTTGATCCCGTGGGTAGAACACCACTCAGACAACACAGGGTGAGGGGAACATACATTGGTAAGACTATTGGTCACCAACAGAAAAAAACTCAGAGGTGTAGCGACTGTGGTCGCAGGGATCAAGTCTACGACCAGGCACGCGGGTACAGGTACCTGCTTCTGCTGGATCTCCGTCCTCACTGAAGACGCAGATCCAATGACATGCATCGTGTTGCAGAGACCCGTCGGGTCCATGCACAGCGATACATGCTGCACTGCGACACATGCAGTGGCTGTGAGCGTCGGAGGTGCAGCTACAGAGAGCGGTGCTTGACAATGGCGCACTCTCCAATGTCAGCTGACGGGCTGTGCGGTGGCTACAAAAGACACTGGGTGATGTGGGAGCAGAGGAAAGGTGAGTAGATTGTTTTCGCTTTTAATTATGCATTAGGGGCAGAACAGGGACACATACACTTAGGTTTGGGGACCATGTAAACCAGGTTGGGGCCATATATACCAGGAAGAGGGCATATGGATCAGGATGGAGACATGGTGGACCATACATACCAGGATGGGGACCAAATATACCAGTATTGGGACATATATTGTATACCAGGATGCGGACATATTCACCAGGATGATGGGCATATATACCAGGATGGGGGACATTTTACTACATAATGAAGGTGGCAATTCATAAGTCGTTATAGAATTTAGAACACTACAGGGGCCCATACATCTGACCAACGTGTGTGTGTGTGGGGGGGCAGGTCCAAATTTCACACTGGGGCCCATCGGACTCCAGTTACACTACTGCAAAAACATACATTCTCAGCAAGAACACAAGGTGGTACAAGTGGCAGAATTTCACCTTTCTGCTGTGCCTTCTGGGCTTTCAGGATCAACTATCTCTGCCAGGAGCACCCTGCTTTTGTTGGCCTTCCACTGAGATGATAATGTATTAGATGTGACCTGCAGTCCCATGTAACTCCACAGATAATACAGTGATACTTGTGTGAATACTGATAGCTCCTCTGGATCACATTGATGCTGGTTCTGCATGTGCTGCTGTTTTGGGCTGGTGGGAGGAGTAAGGCAGAATCAGTGAGAGATGAGAGCAGACTATATCTATCTATTGCTGATAATTACAGACTGCTACAAACACAGATCTTAATTTTTGTAGTTTTGCAGCTGTAAATCACAAGTTGATCACATATCATGTGAACATCCTCACCTTGCACCTCAAAAATCATAGATTTTAAACTTTGTGATGCTGCAATTGGCAATTTTCCGTGTGGACAATTTTCTATGTGGGCAATTTTCCATGTGGGCAATTTTCCTGTGGGCATTTTTCAGGGAACCGTGCCCAAACAGTGAATTTCCCCCACATATGGATATCTCCATACTCAGGAGAAATTTCACAACAAATTTTAGCGTCAATTTTCTCCTGTTACCCTTGTGAAAATAAAAAAAGGAGCTAAAATTATTTTTTTGTGTGTAAAATGTGATTTTTTTTTATTTTCACAGGTCTACGTCTGTGAAGCACCTGGGGGGGGGTTCAAGGTGCTCACCACACATCTAGATATATTCCTTAAGGGGTCTAGTTTCCAAAATGGGTCCATTTTATTCTGTTACCTTTGTGACAATAACAAATTTGGAGCTAAAGTAAAATTTTTGTGAAAAAAAGTTAAATTTTCATTTTTTCTTTCAGATTGCTTTAGTTCCTGTGAAGCACCGGAAGGGTTAATAAACTTCTTGAATGTGGTTTTGAGCACCTTGAACGGTGCCATTTTAAAAATGGTTTCACTTTTGGGTATTTGCTGTCATAAAGGCCCTCCCCCCCAAGATCACTTCAAATATGAGGTGGTCAATAAAAAATGGTTTTGTAAATGTTGTTGGAAAAATTAGAAATTGCAAAAAAAAGAAATTATGCTTCCAAAATTGTGCTAATGTTAAGTAGATAGGTGATAAATGTGATTTATTAACTATTCCGTGTGACATACCTCTGATTTAAGGGCACAAAAATGAAAAGTTTGAAAATTGCAAAATGTTCAACATTTTTGCCAAATTTTTTTTTTTTTTTTTTTTCATAAATAAACTCAAGTCATATCGAAGAAATTTTACCACTAACATGAAGTACAATATGTCACGAAGAAAGTCTAAGAATCAGTGGGATACGTTGAAGCATTCCTGAGTTATAAAGTGACACTGGTCAGAATTGTGACATTTGGCTTGGTCATTAAGGTAAAAATTGCATCGTTATCGCCTCAGATTCCGCATTGAAAAGCTGTGAACTATATATCTACTGGATTACAATGGGGCTAAACTTCATGTGTCTTTCCATGTTAATGTGGGGCAAACCTATACCAGAGCTTTTAACAGGTTTCTTTATAAATGATTCTGGCAGCAGCTCTTTCAGGGAGAACACAGGAATGCTGAACCGAGAGTTCCTGTATATTGGGCAGACGGGAGAGATGACTTTCCTTTTCTGTTTCTTTACATTTAGATTGATGTTTAGATCAACATAGCTGTACCTCTGCCCCACCCTGACATTTCCTCTTCTCCTTCCACATCTTCCCCCTGGGGGAGCTGGTCTTTTTCCCCCTTTTCTTCCCTAGCACTTTCCTGTTATACAAACATTAAATAATTGTGTCCAGTTGGCAGAGATCCCTAGCACCTTGTCCTTGGCTTTTTTAGCAACATGCTACTATCTAAATCCATCTCAACTCTAGATGGGCTGACTGTTCTTTTTTCATTTTGTCACTTTTCTGTTATGATGTCGCTGTTTATAAATAAATCTGATCTGCAAAGGATTCACTTATCTATGCTTGGCTTCACTTCACTAAGAATCTCAAGGACCCTACTCATCACCTAAAGAAAGTGAAGTTTTCACAGCAACAATAGAAAGAATGGAATTGCTAGAGAAAATCTTTTGTCTTGAAACAAGTTTGGAGATCAAAGACTTTCTATCTGACTATTGTTTTACTGCATACTTTATATTTTCAGGTGCAGATAAGAAGTTGCTATATAGCATTGTTCTCACTAGGTAACAAAAATGTGTCTAAATCCTTTTCTCCTCTGAAGCAGCCTTTAGAATGGTTCTGCAAGACCATAAAGACTACAGTACAGTACAGACTGGCAAATAATCGTATTGTAATCTGAGGAATCGGCTGACTCAGATATAATGTGGGAAATGTACCGGCGGCTCTAAACAACTACTGTTTGGTAAATATTTACCTATTGGCGTTCGTTTAAAAGCCTGCTTATACAGGCAGACCGCACAAAACAGTGCACACTGAGCAGGCTCTAATGTATCATTCAGTGCACATAGGCTGCAATTGTTCTCGGCAGCGAGAAAGTTGATTTTTTAAATTAAACTTAAAAATCATTTCACCCTGTGAAAAAGCATTTTTCTCATTCATTGGGTGACCGTCAATCTGTTTACAAGATTATCGTGAAATGAGCATTCCTAAGCATGTCCACTTCCACTTCTTCTGCTCAACACCATCTACTAACCTCTCTAAACCTGACATTTCCATCACCATGGGTGGCACCATAATATCACCCCAGCAGCAGGCGGGCTGTCTGGGTGTTATGTTTGACACCAATCTCTCCTTCACATCCCATATACAATCTCTTGCCCGCACTTGCCGCTTACACCTTAAGAACATCTCTAGAATCCGCCCTTTTCTCACCATGGAAACAACAATAACCCTTACTGTCGTCTTGATCCACTCCCGCCTGGACTACTGCAACGCTCTATTAATTGGTCTCCCCGTTACTCGACTTTCCCCTCTCCAGGCCATACTTAATGCAGCAGCCAGGGTCATCTATCTGGCTAATCGGTACTCGGACGCGTCCGCTTTTTGCCAATCGTTGCATTAGCTGTCCATTCATTATAGGATCCAATTCAAAGTACTTGTTCTCACCCACAAAGCTCTCCACAGTGTGCCCCTCCTACATCTCCTCCCTCATTTCTGTCTATCAGCCTAACCAACCTCTGCGCTCTGCAAACGACTTTCAACTAACCTCCGCACTAATCCGTACCTCCCAGAGGAAAGCTTGCGAAGCAACGTGCAGTTTCCTGCCAGCGGTGTTAGAGCAGGTGTGTGTGCAGCATGCTCCGCTTAGTGTGCAGCAGCACCGCAGTGTACCACGGGCGGCTACGCACGAGCACGCTGTTGAGACCAGCAGCAGAGGAAGGGTCGTGGGCTCCGTTGAGTGCCACGCGCGGGCACAGGAACAGGGGCCATGTTCAGGACTGTTCGTTGTGGCTCTCTTTGTCAGACAGCACACCACAGACCCCCATTGTTAATAGACTGCACGGAATCCCCTTGACTTTGGTTGCACAAGTTTATGGACTAATTGGCTAAACGGGTAAAAACCATAGGCCGCCTGTTGCTGCCAGAAGATATACCGTGAGCTGAGGAATCTCCTTTGAGGACACTGCACCAGTCGTTGCTGGGATAACAGCCCTCATCGGATCATCCGTGGCCGAGGAAGCTACGAACACAATAAGTTGATAGTGTGGTTGTCTATTTCCCTATCATTTGCCCCTTTAACTGTTTATCTCCCTGCGAGGAGTATCTTGACTGTTAAATTAAATTGTTAACCTTTGCTCTGCCTTTCTTGCGTCACTGCATCCCTCAACCTGCTTACATATACAGGCCTCCCGACAGCGCTAATGTGTATATAGGTTTCCTGACCGCTCTAATGGGTAATGCGGCCTTCCGACAGCCCTAATGTGTTTGCAGGCTTCCCGACAGCTCTAATGTGTATGCCGGCCTCCAGACAGCCCTAATGTGTATGCAGGCTTTGCGACAGCCCAAATGTATATGCAGGCTTCCCAACAACCCTAATGTGCATATAGGCTTCCCGACAGCTCTAATGTGTATGCGGGCTTCCCACAAGCCCTAATGTGCATACCAGCTTCCTGAAAGCTCTAATGTGCATATAGGCTTCCGACTGATGAAATGTGTATGCGGGCCTCTCGACAGCTCTAATGTATATGCAGGCCTCCCGACAGCTCTAATATATATATGGTCTTCCCGACAGCTCTAATGTGTATGCAGGCCTCCTGCCAGCTCTAATGTGTATGCGGGCCTCCTGACAGTTCTAATGTGTATGCGGGCCTCCCGACAGCTCTAATGTGTATGCGGGTCTCACAACAGCTCTAATGTGTTTGCGGGCCTCCTGACAGCTCTCATGTGTATACAAGTCTCTGGATAGCTGTATTGTGTATGAGTGCCTCTTGACAGCTCTGTTGTGTTTGCCGGTCTCCTGACAGTGCTAATGTGTAAGCGGGCCTCTCTACAGCTGTAATATGTATATTGGCTCTATGCAGGACTCCTGACAGCTTTAATGATTGTGTGAGCCCCCAATAGCTTTATGTTTTGTGGGCCTCCTAACTTTCCGACAGCTCTTGTCAATGGGAGAGAAGGATCTGTCCTGGTGAATTTCAGGTCATTTCTGTTATTCTGAATGAAGATAATCCATTGACAGATACAGATGTTGGACAAAATGTCTAGGCAACTATCTATCTGGATGTCCTTTGCCTTAGTGCAGCTTCTTTGCACAAAACACTTTAGACCACCACAAGGCTTACCTTTGTGCACACATATTGTTCAGCCCATTCATGTGCAGCAAGACATTTCTTAAGTGCTGTTCCAGCTATGGCCATTAGATGTCATAGTTGCCCTTCTCTTTCTTATTCATGTGTTTAGAATCCTCTGTCCCTTTAATAGTTATTCTGTTCAGAACCGCCCCTTCAGCCTTCCTGGGTCAGAAACATGTAACCATTTCTGGCAGACCTCTGAGGTACTCACATGTGCTCAGCTCCCCTGCAAGATCACTGCTTATATCAAGCGGATTCCGGTAAGATTTTAATACAATTATGAGCTATGCATCTGTGTTAGCAGCCATAATGCAGCACCCCATGATATTTGCAATGCATTTTTAGTTCCTTGTCTGCATGTAGTTATATGCATTTTCTGTTCAGTTAGCACAATGCTAGCAGTCTGTTTGTTTCACTGCATTGTATGTTGTGTTGCTCAGCCTACTGATATAACAGCACTCTGTATACCCTGCATTGCTACTGTTGTTAATACCTGCCAGTACTGACATACTGCATTATTTGTTTCCTTATAGTTTTTTAGCTGATATCAACGACAACTTTGTACAACAAACTCTGATATCATCCACAACTTTGTACAAAAATCTCTGATCTCATCCACATTGTGTACAACAATCTCTGATTCATCCACAATTGTGTTCAACAACCTCTGATTTCATCTACTACCGTGTTCACCAATCTCATCTACTATACCATCTGTTATCATCTCCCATTGTTGTCCATATCAACCCAATAAGCATAATTTAGACTTAAGCACCCATACAGTCTTTTTACTGGGAGTGGATGAAGGGTTTAGCCGTATGCTGGAATCCACACAGCGTCATACGTGGAAGACGCAGAACACATATCAACAGCTTTATGGTGTGGAGAGCCATCCCTTTGATCAAGATCCATCATAGCTCCACAATATTGATGTATCATTTATGTGTGATTGCTCCCCCACATGGCCCTGGATCAATCAAGCTGTCCCAAACCTATCAAGACACCTGAGCTCAAAATGTAATTCAGTGCCATAGTGTAAGGCCATATTCAAATGTTGGGAGTTTGGTTAGTATTTTAAATCTGTATTGGTAAGCCAAAATCAGGAGTGGAACAATCGGAGGAAAAGTATAATAGAAACACGTGCACCAGTTCTGTATTTATCACCAACTCCTTATTTTAGCTTACAAATACTGACCAAACACTAAACATGTTAACATGGCCTTAAGGTAGGAGCACACTACAGTTTTATCTCCATCATTTTGATCAAAGTTTGATCAGAGTGGCATCAGTTTTTCTCAGACGTGGAGAGAAAAAAAAAGTTTCTCCACCTGCTCCATTCTGTCACTCCGTAAAAATCAGACCACACTAGGATGTCATCGGAGTGAAGTTCTCTGTTTTTCACGAATCCATAGACTTCCGTTGACTAATCTGATCCAATACTTGAACCAAAATCGCAATTGTGCACTCGATCAGAGAAAAAAATCGGACATGTGCACAGCCCCATAGAATATCATGGATACAAGTAAAAACCTTGGATAAAATTCGTCCTATATAATCAGTCAAGCCCTTAGAATAGCAATAACTTGCTTATCTTTGTGGGCTTAATCACTGTGACTCCAAGAGATCTCACAATCAGGGTTCTGGAATCCCAATGAAAAGCTATAAAGCATGCTTGGCTTCCACTCCATTCCTTGTCTATGGAACAACCAGAAGTAGCCAAACACAGTATTTGACTTTCTGCAGCAGTTCCATGGAGGATTGCCTTAGGTCTATTCTGGATTTTAACCCCTTCCTGACATCAGACGTACTATCCCGTCCATGGGACCCGGGCCCCTATGCCCATGGACGGGATAGTACGTCTAGCGCGATCAGCGGCGCCCACGTGGTGAGCGCCGCTGATCGCGGCCGGGTGTCAGCTGATTATCACAGCTGACACCCGGCACTATGTGTCAGGGGCGGTCACGGACCGCCCCCAACACGTTAACCCCTTGCACACCGCGATCAAACATGATTGCGGTGTACCGGGAGTTAAAGGGAAGCATCGGCAGGGAGGGGGCTCCCTCCGTGCTTCCCTGAGCCCCCCACGACAGCGCAATGTGCAGCGCTGCTGCGGGGGACTCCTTTCCTCCAGGCCCCCGGATCCAAGATGGCGACGGGGGCCTTCGGGGGCCTGAGGAAGCTGGCTTCCTCAGTGCCTGCAAAGCGCAGGCATGAGAAAGCCTTCTGCAGTGCCTGTGTCAGATCGCTGATCTGTCACAGTGATCTGTGATGTGACAGATCAGCGATCTGTCACAGGACAGTGATGTCCCACCTGGGACTATTTAATAAAGTAAAAAAAAAAATAAAAAAAACTGTTAAAATAATTTAAAAAAAAACGCCAAATAAATTAGAAAAAAAAAAAATATTCCCCCAATAAATCCATTTTTTGGAAATAATAAAAAAAAAACAATAAAAGTACACATATTAGGTATCGCCGTGTCCATAATGACCCGCCCTATAAAACTGTCCCATTAGTTAACCCCTTTAGCGAACCCCTTAAAAAATAAAAATAAAAAACGAAGCAAAAAATAATGATTTATTATCATACCGCCAAACAAAAAGTGTAATAACGCGCGATCAAAAAGACGCATATAAATATCCATGGTACCGCTGAAAACGTCATCTTGTCCCGCAAAAAACGAGCTGTCACACAGCATCATCAGCGAAAAAATAAAAAAGTTATAGCTCGCAGAATAAAGCGATGCAAAAATAATTATTTTTTATATAAAATAGTTTTCATTGCATAAAACCGACAAAAACATAAAAAAACAACCTAAATGAGGTATCGCTGTAACCGTACTGACCCGAACAATAAAACCGCTTTATCAATTTTACCGCACGCGGAACGGTGTAAACGCACCCCCCCAAAAGAAATTCATGAAACGCTGGTCTTTGTTCATTCTGCGTCCCAAAAATAGGAATAAAAAGCGATCAAAAAATGTCACGTGCCCGAAAATGGTACCAATAAAAACGTCAACTTGTCCCGCAAAAAATAAGACCTCACATGACTCGGTGGGTCAAAATACGGAAAAATTATAGCTCTCAATATGTGGTGATGCAAAAACTATTTTTACAATAAAAAGCGTCTTTTAGCGTGCAACAGCTGCCAAATATAAAAACCGCCATAAATAGTAAATCAAACCCCCCGATATCACCCCCTTAGTTAGGGAAAAATAATAAAATTAAAAAAAAAGTATTTATCTCCATTTTCCCATTAGGGTTAGGGCTAGGGTTAGGGCTAGGGTTAGGGTTAGGGCTAGGGTTAGGGCTCAGATTAGGGTTAGGGGTGTGTTGGGGTTAGGGTTGGAGTTATAATTGGGGGGTTTCCACTGTTTGGGCACATCAGGGGCTCTCCAAATGCAACATGGCGTCTGATCTCAATTCCAGCCAATTCTGAGTTGAAAAAGTCAAATGGTGCTCCTTCCCTTCCAAGCTCTGCCATGCGCCCAAACAGTGTTTTACCCCCACATGTAGGGTATCAGCCTACTCAGGACAAATTGCAAAACAATTTTTGGGGTCCAATTCCTCCTGTTACCCTTAGGAAAATAAAAAATTGGGGGCAAAAATATCATTTTTGTGGAAAAAAATGATTTTTTTATTTTCACGTCCGAGTGTTATAAACTTCTGTGAAGCACTTGGGGGTTCAAAGTGCTCACCACACATCTAGATAAGTTCCGTGGGGGGTCTAGTGTCCAAAATGGGGTCACTTGTGGGGAGTTTCAATAGTTTAGGTACATCAGGGGCTCTCCAAACGCATATGACACCCGCAGACCATTCCATCAAAGTCTGCATTCCAAAACGTCACTGCTTCCCTTCCGAGCCCCGACGTGTGTCCATACAGTAGTTTTCTCCCACATATGGGGTGTCAGCGTACTCAGGCCAAATTGGACAACAACTTTTGGGGGTCCAATTTCTCCTGTTACCCTTGGGAAAATGAAAAAATTGGGGACTAATTGATCATGCTTCTGGAAAAAATACGATTTTTTTATTTTCATGCCCTGGCATTATAAACTTCTGTGAAGCCCTTGGGGGTTCAAAGTGCTCACCTCACATCTAGATAAGTTCCTTAGTGGGTCTAGTTTTCAAAATGGGGTCATTTGTGGGGGGTTTCCACTGTTTAGGTACATTAGGGGCTCTCCAAAGGCAACATGACACCCGCAGACCATTCCATCAAAGTCTGCATTCCAAAACGTCACTACTTCCCTTCCGAGCCCCGACGTGTGCCCATACAGTAGTTTTCTCCCACATATGGGGTATCAGCATACTCAGGACAAATTGGACAACAACTTTTGGGGTCCAATTTCTCCTGGTACCCTTGGGAAAATAAAAAAATGGTGACTAAAAGATCATGTTTGTGGAAAAAATACGAATTTTTTATTTTCACGCCCGGGCGTTATAAACTTCTGTGAAGCACTGGGGGGTTCAAAGTGCTCACCACACATCTAGATAAGTTCCTTGGGGGGTCTAGTTTACAAAATGGTGTCATTTGTGGGGGGTTTCCACTGTTTAGGTACATTAGGGGCTCTCCAAAGGCAACATGACACCCGCAGACCATTCCATCAAAGTCTGCATTCCAAAACGTCACTACTTCCCTTCCGAGCCCCGACGTGTGCCCATACAGTAGTTTTCTCCCACATATGGGGTATCAGCATACTCAGGACAAATTGGACAACAACTTTTGGGGTCCAATTTCTCCTGGTACCCTTGGGAAAATAAAAAAAATGGTGACTAAAAGATCATGTTTGTGGAAAAAATACGAATTTTTTATTTTCACGCCCGGGCATTATAAACTTCTGTGAAGCACTGGGGGGGTCAAAGTGCTCACCACACATCTAGATAAGTTCCTTAGGGGGTCTAGTTTCCAAAATGGTGTCATTTGTGGGGGGTTTCCACTGTTTTGGTACATCAGGAGTTTTCCAAACGCGACATGGTGTCCGATCTCAATTCCAGCCAAAAACGTCAAATGGCGCTGCTTCCCTTCCGAGCTCTGCCATGCGCCCAAATAGTGGTTTACCCCCACATGTGGGGTATCAGCGTACTCAGGACAAATTGCACAATAACTTTTACAGTCCTGTTACCCTTGGAAAAATAAGAATTGAGGGTGAAAAGATCATTTTTGTGGAAAAAATATGATTTTTTAATTGTATGGCTTTATGTTATAAACTTCTGTGAAGCCCATGGGGGTTCAAAGTTCTCACCACACATCTAGATAAGTTCCTTAGGGGGTCTAGTTTCCAAAATGGTGTCATTTGTGGGGGGTTTCCACTGTTTTGGTACATCAGGGGTTTTCCAAACGCGACATGGTGTCCGATCTCAATTCCAGCCAAAAACGTCAAATGGCGCTGCTTCCCTTCCGAGCTCTGCCATGCGCCCAAATAGTGGTTTACCCCCACATGTGGGGTATCAGCGTACTCAGGACAAATTGCACAATAAATTTTAGGGTCCTGTTACCCTTGGAAAAATAAGAATTGAGGGTGAAAAGATCATTTTTGTGGAAAAATATGATTTTTTAATTGTATGGCTTTATGTTATAAACTTCTGTGAAGCCCATGGGGGTTCAAAGTTCTCACCACACATCTAGATAAGTTCCTTAGGGGGTCTAGTTTCCAAAATGGTGTCATTTGTGGGGGGTTTCCACTGTTTTGGTACATCAGGGGTTTTCCAAACGTGACATGGTGTCCGATCTCAATTCCAGCCAAAAACGTCAAATGGCGCTGCTTCCCTTCCGAGCGCTGCCATGCGCCCAAATAGTGGTTTACCCCTACATGTGGGGTATCAGCATACTCAGGACAAATTGCACAATAACTTTTAGGGTCCTGTTACCCTTGGGAAAATATCAATTGGGGTGAAAAGATCATTTTTGTGGAAAAAATATGATTTTTTAATTGTACCGCTGTACGTTATAAACTTCTGTAAAGCCCTTGTGGGTTCAAAGTTCTCACCACATATCTAGATAAGTTCCTTGGGGGGTCTAGTTTCCAAAATGGGGTCACTTGTAGAGGGTTTCCACTGTTTAGGTACATCAGGGACTCTCCAAACGTGACATGGCGTCCGATCTGAATTCCAGCCAATTTTGCATTGAAAAAGTCAAACGGCGCTCCTTCCATTCTGAGCTCTGCCATGCGCCGAAACAGTCGTTCCCCCCCACAAATCAGATATCAGCGTACTCAGGACAAATTGCACAATAACTTTTGCAGTCCTATTTCTCCTGTTACCCTTGGTAAAATAAAAAAAATTGAAACTGAAGTATTTTTTTTGTGAAAAAAAGTTAGATGTTCATTTTTTTTTTAAATATTCAAAAAAATTCCTGTGACGCACCTAAAGGGTTAATAAACTTCTTGAATGTGGTTTTGAGCACCTTAAGGGGTGCAGTTTTTAGAATGGTGTCACTTTTGGGTATTTTCTATCATATAGACCCCTCAAAGTGGCTTCAAATGTGATGTGGTCCTAAAAATAAAATGGTGTTGTAAAAATGAGAAATCGCTGGTCAACTTTTAACCCTTATAACTTCCTAACAAAAAAAAATTTGGGTTCCAAAATTGTGCTGATGTAAAGTAAACATGTGGGAAAGGTTAGTTATCAAGGTTTTTGTGTGCCGTATCTCTGTGATTTAAGGGCATAAAAATTCAAAGTTGGAAAATTGCAAAATTTTTGCCAAGTTTCCTTTTTTCCACAAATAAACGCAAGTTATTTGAATGAAATTTTACCACTAACATGAAGTACAATATGTCACGAGAAAACAATGTCAGAATCACCGGGATCCATAGAAGTGTTCCAGAGTTATGACCTCATAAAGGTACAGTGGTCAGAATTGTAAAAATTGGCCCGGTCATGAACGTGCAAACCACCCTTGGGGGTGAAGGGGTTAAATATTAAACTATATTAGCTTGCATAACTTTAAATAACTATTTTATCTATTGCTTTTTAATTACCCGCATAGCAATAGAGTTTAACTGAATCTGAGTCTCAGACGCAGGTTCAGTTTCTGCATCGGCAGAATCCTGTCGCTGGGGCCCGACGCGAGCCACCTCTGCTGATTGGGCCCCATACGCCAGTCAGGGCAGTAATGCCCTGATGGCGGCCCTGCACACATCTCACATGGTGCTTAGTATGTTCTAAGTATAGTCATTATAAAAGCAATTGCTGGTAAACTACATATTCATTCTGAGTTAAAAATAAAGATATACAATATGCAGTTCTGGAGATTTCCTCCATGAATAATTTGGTTTCCTAAAATGAGAAGTCCAGACTGTGCAGCTTCATCAGATGTACAGTATGTTCTTGCTGTTATTGTAATTGAATGTAAATTATTCAGTAGCTGTTTTTTTTACATTGAGAAGCTGTGTGGAAAAAGTGATGTTACAATAGATCATTTTGATTATTGCTACTTGTTACAAACCAGAATTCTCAGGTTCAAAGTTAAAGCCCTAGGCAGTTTGTTTTTGTGGTAAAGCTGGTATTCTTACCTGCTGAGCCATGTTGATTTGCTGTAAATATTCCTCCTTCATTCAATACTAGACTTGTTTTTTTGAATATGTAATGGTTAATTATTAGAAAACAGTCACTAAATATTTTTTTTTTAACATTTTAAGTGAATTGCACACAATGACAAACCCATATAGATATCCATTTTGATACAGAATGGAAACCATTCCAGCCCACCACTCATACCGCACACAGTCGATTCTGCTGAAGGAAGCACAAGAAAGCCACACATTTCTCTTGCGACATTGATCGCAGGGAAAATGCTTTCATACATGCACATGGACAGCTCTGTCATAGAGAACACAGGGGGGCTCGGGTGGACGTGAAGCGATGGCCGGGGGACCACCACAATGCAGGGAGACTATGGTACACAAGATGAGGTGCAAACAAGAAAGGGTTAATGTATTTACAGGCAAGGAATGCAGTGATAGGAAGGTGTAAACAGGGGTATGCAATGACATAAAACAATTAACAAAAGTGATATTCTCTAGCTGGGCCGGCAAATGGCACGGTGCACCAACTATTACAGGTCAGTGTAATTTTCAAAATGCAAAACAATGCAATAAAGTACAGTACACTGCTATTCTAACTATAGCCTAACTGTCCGCTGCTACTCCGGCCGCACGGCTTCCGTGCTCATTCTATTGCAGCCTATCCTAAGCCCTAAACATGTGCGCACACGAGGTTAACAATCACAGTAAAGTTGGTGTCTCAGTTCCTTCCCGGGGGGGCCCCCTGCAGTTCTCTGCAAGGTGATGCGATGTCCTCCCTGGAAGCTCTGTGCAATGTGGTATCGTCCTTGTGTGAAGATCCTGAGCCTGTTCCAAGAAACGGTGGATTCCCTCCCTGCATATCTTCGTGGCTCCTCACAGCAACACAGGAAAACCACTTTCGTTATCCCCAGAAGGGTCTACACAATCCCACAAGTTCAGTTAGTTACAAGCTGCACGCTTTCTCCTCACAGCTCCCAGCACGTCAGTCTCCTGCAGACTCCCAGCTCAGAACACTCACAGGAAAAACAGCCCCTCCCCTTTCATAGCTGGCAGAACAAACCAAAACAGTCTAATTGCAGGGGAGATCCGAATGTCCCATTGCTCTAGCCAAGGGGGTTCTGTCTCTTAAAGTGGCAGTTTGTCTCTACTGTCCATAGCAATGCCACCCCCTTACAGACGTGCTCTCCTGTGTTTGGGAGAGACTACCGAGATGGATGCTAATTGATCGGCCAAACCACGTTCACCCAACGGCCACCTAAAGTGTATGTAAGGTGGCCTTCACAGTGCAGAACTCTATTCATTGGCCTTAGGGCAAGTCTCTGCTGAGGGGCTTCTCTACTATGATGTCCAGTACCTTGAAAACATGCAAAGGACAAAACCGACCATAAGTCCATAATGTTAAATAGGTGACATAAAATTTATTAGTATAGCAGGATATTAATAATGAAGAAAAATCAATGTACAGATAAAATCTTTATAAGCTTATAAAGGCGCTACTATCCATAAAAAATATTGCTAATAAAAGTGAAAAACGCAATACTGAAATGTGCTAAAAATCATAAAATCACAATAATATGCACAAAACATCATATATTAAGTGCACAAAAAAGTGTAGCCAACAAGTACTGTATATAGAATGTGCATATATGGACAAATATGCACCACCTGACGAAGGCAGCGTGCCAAAACGCGCGTACATTGATTTTTCTTCATTATTAATCTCCTGCTATACTAATAAATTTTATGTTACCTATTTAACATTATGGACTTATGGTCGGTTTTGTCCTTTACTTGTTTTGTTGTTTAATTTTCCAACTGTCCTGTTGTTTTTAACTTGTCCATTTAGTCGGCCAGCAAAGATACCACTTGGTTCTTGATACATGAAATTTGGTTATATCCGTTGATACGCAAAATTGCTGTGCTCTGATATTATACCCCCTTTGGTGTTTTGGTTTGTCCAGTACCCTTGGAAGAGTGGATATATAGAGAGATAGGTAGATAGCTGTTATCTTCATGAGAAAATGCCTTTAAAAATGGAACTCTACTGGTACAAAATAAATTATGATAAAAGATTGGAATATTGCGAAATTATCTGCTAGGTAATAGAAAAATCACTTTCATGACATATTATTTCACCCTTTCATAACGCTGCCAATTTCCATTTTTGTTTTTTCCTCCCCTACTTCCCAGAGCCATAATGTTTTCTTTTTCTGCCCACATGGATGTGTGAGGGCTTGTTTTTGCAGGACGAGTTGGACTTTTGAACAGCACCATTAATTTTACCACATATTGTACTGGAAAATGGGAAATAAAAATCTAAGGCTAGTTTCACACTAGCGTTTATTTGACGTAGCGCATGGTGCCGCTAAGCCCCGCCCCCTGCCGGCACCCTGCCCGCCCCATCCGGTCATCGCCGCCTACTATCGCACATGGACGCTTGTGATCTGCACACCCTATCTTTAGCATAGGGTGCGCAGATCGTGCGCTGGCCGTGCGCTAGTAGGATTTTGGCGTGCGCTGCGCACTTTTGAAGGTGCGCCCGTGCGCAGCATGTTGCATTTAGGCGCGCACGGCGCACCTTCAAAAGTGCGCAGCGCACGCCAAAATCCTACTAGCGCACGGCCAGCGCACGATCTGCGCACCCTATGCTAAAGATAGGGTGCGCAGATCGCAAGCGTCCATGTGCGATAGTAGGTGGCGATGACCGGATGGGGCGGGCAGGGAGCCGGCAGGGGGCGGAGCTTAGCGGCGCCGTGCGCTGCGTCGAATAAACGCTAGTGTGAAACTAGCCTAAGTGCGGAGAAATTGTGAAAAAAAAGACGCATTTTTGGGGAATTGTTCTAACTATGTACAGAAATTAATTTTGGCATTTTTGAATTTTTTTCTTTTACAGTGGTTACCATTTGGGTTAATCAGAATTTTCTAAACGCGGTGATACCGCATATGTGTATTTTTTTTATTACCTTTATTTTTAATGGGGAGGAGAGAGTGATTTGAACCTTTTTGTATTTTTTTTGAGTATTTTTAAAACTTTTTTTTTTTTACTTTTCAGTGTACTTGTTAACTGCGATCGCCTGATTGCTTGTGGTACATACAGCAATGCGGCAATATTGTTGCATTTATTGTAAATCACAGTCTCTTTTGAAGCCCGACCATTGAATGATGTGTCCGAATTCCGCCGTGTGTTAAATGCCGCTGTTAAAGGTTGACAGCGGTATTTAACAGGTAACCAATTGCTCCCACAGTTCCACGCAACTCGTAATTGTACGGCCCTTGTATCTGTCACCATGTTTTTACATAGCGTAGGGACAGAGCCCTGGTTCCAGCTTTGTGTCACTTTCTGGGATGTTTGCTGCAGTTTTGGTAAAATTACTGTTTTAATAACTTGTACATACATACTGTAATTAGATTATTACATCGTTACATAGTTAGTATGGTTGAAAAAATACAAATGTCCATCAAATTTAACTGAGGCATGGGAAAGGACAATGGGAAGGGACAAATGGACAGCCACAATAAATGATCCAGTCCACCTCAAACCGGGTAATGTTTTACTCCTTATCCCAATTGTTGAGCCAACAGCTATCTAATCTGTATGATCAGCTTTACAAAGGTTTCCTTGCATTCATTATGTGTAGAGGAAAGGCTCTTCCTGAAGCTACCATATTTTGTGGACTAGAAGATGAACCATACACTAAGAAGCAAAAATGGGAAGTAAATAGGAAAGAAAAGTTTAAAATTAAGTAGTGCATTTTATTTATGGCAGCTTTCCAGGGGGTTGAGGGGCGACTATGGTGGAGCACTGTCGCGGGAGGCAGGGTCAGTGCTGTAGCAGGCCTGTGGTGGCAGGAGTGTGACGATGCTGTGGGCCGAGAGGAGGTAGTGTTCCGGCATGATCTGGGCTCCCAATATTTCAATCTGTGCATATACCGCCTCCAGCAATCATTTTCCCATAGCCCATAGGAAAATCAGAGGCATTCAAGTGACTTGGTGCACATGGTTGTGCCTCCTGTCGCTTGCACTCTGAAGTGAGATGCTGGCTTCAGAAGAGGACGCTAAGCGGAAGTGTAGCGGATGGGATGTGAGTATTTTTTTTTTAAAATCAGTAAGTACACGGTGGCCATACTACTACATGTATGACTATGGGCTGTGAATTATAATATATTGATGACTATGGGCCATGCATTTCACTACATGGATGACTATTGGCTGTACATTATACTACATGGATGACTATGGTATGTGTATTTTACTATATGAAGGCCTATGGGCTATGCATTATACTACATGGATTACTATTAGCTGTGCACTATACTACAGTGATTACTATGAAGTTGCATTATACTACATGAATGACTATGGAATGTGTATATTACTATATGAAGGACTGTGGGCTGTGCATTATACTACATGGATGACTGGGCTGTGCATTATATATGGAGGTGCATTATACTATATTGAGGAATATGGGATGTGCATTATAATATATGAAGGACTATGGGCTATGCATTATATTATATGAAGGATATCGGCTATATATTATAATAATATCATATAATGTTAGAAGGGACCTCAAGGGTCATCGTGTCCAACCCCTTGCTCAGTGCAGCGCAGGATTCACTAAACCATCTCAGACAGATGTCTGTCCAGCCTCTGTTTGAAGACTTCCATTGAAGGACAACTCCTTTGCGCCAGTCACTAGAGTGTTTTATGTTGTGTTTCTCTGTGTATAGGTAATGTATAACCTGGGAATTACCTCCATTTATTGTATACTAGTATGGCTTGTAATATTGCATAGGACATTGACCCACATACTGACTAGACAGCAGGGTCAATGATAAATGAAGGTATAGCAACACAGCATGAAAACATTCTACAATCCAGCTACAATTTAACCCCTTCTTGTCACAACACTTTTGCACTTCATTCTTTCTTTGGTGATCCATAACTTTTTTTTTACTTTTCCATCAACATGGCCTATGAAAGTTTGTTTTCTGCAGGATGAGTTGTAGTTTTGGCACCATACCAGGAACTGAAAAAGAATTAAAACAATACGTAATGGGGGTGAAATGGTGGAAAAATGCATTTGTTTTATTGGTTTCATTTTTCCATTGTTCACTTTTAGATAAAAATTATCTGGCAACTTATTCTGCAGCGAAATACAATACGAAATCAAACTTATTCAGGTTTTCTTTTCTAAATGTCACTGCATTGGAACAAATAACTTTTTAAAAATAAATTTAGTGTAACAACCCTGCTGGCATCACTGCATGGCCTCCCATTCCCCGCACACCAACTTACTTTCTGCTTCAAGCCATGCTGTGAACTCTGTCTGTTGCCAGCCCTGAGCTCCAGGTGCTATGCCTCTTGTTTTCCTGCTTGCTCTCCATGTTTCCTGACTGTGTGTATAGGGGGGCAGCGCCTGAACTTTCTGGTTCTTATGCAGTCAGGGTGCACCTGTGTAATATGTCCCTTACCAATCACCTAGAGCCCTTGACTATTTAGTTTCGCCACACCCACTGACCTTTGCCTGTGCAATGTCTAAACTCAGTTAGCGCCTTGCTGCTGAGCTAGCCAGGCCCTGTCCTATGTCTTGCCTTCTCTGAAGGCTCTTTTGCGTATTCCTGTGTCTTGGTACCTTGCTTAGTACTTCTCTGTCCGCCTGCCAGGAGGCAGAATATCGTGGTCCTTGTGTCTTTGTCCCTGTGTCTCTGTCTGAACTCAGTCTTACCTCTGTCTGTCAGTCTCCTTGTCTGTGGTTCCTTCTCTGCTGTGTCTTTCCTTGTGTCCTCCCTATCAGAGGCTCTGCTCCCTTGCAGCTCTGCCCACACGGCTCCCTAGCCGCTCTGCCCGCACGGCTCCCTAGCCGCTCTGCCTGCACGGCTCCCTAGCCGCTCTGCCTGCACGGCTCCCTAGCTGCTCTGCCTGCATGGCTCCCTAGCCGCTCTGCCTGGACGGCTCCCTAGCCGTCCAGCCTACTCCGCACCTCCAGTGTGAACAGGTCCAAACCTCTTCCTTCATATTCCACTCCTTCCTGCCTATATCCATACCTGCACCTCCTGTGTGAACAGGTCCAAACCTGTTCCTTCATATTCCACTCCTTCCTGCCTATATCCATACCTGCACCTCCTGTGTGAACAGGTCCAAACCTGTTCCTTCATATTCCACTCCTTCCTGCCTATATCCATACTTGCACCTCCTGTGTGAACAGGTCCAAACCTGTCTCTCATATTCCACTCCTGCTTGCCCAGTGTCTCCAAGCCGTGCCCGCTTGCCCAGTGTCTCCAAGCCGTGCCCGCTTGCCCAGTGTCTCCAAGTCGTGCCCGCTTGCCCAGTGTCTCCAAGCCGTGCCCGCTTGCCCAGTGTCTCCAAGCCGTGCCCGCTTGCCCAGTGTCTCAGTCGTGCCTGTCGTGTCTACCTGCCTGCCAGTCTATAGCACCTGTCCAAGTGACTTGTCCCCGAGTGGGATCAGCAGCCACAGCCAGACACCACCCTGGAGTGGCACCCGACATCTACCTGCCACACAAGCCTGAACTCACCATCAGAGGCTCCAGTGAAGACTGAGGTAGCTGTCGTAGTCACGCCCCTTCCAGGGTAGTCTGGTTCGTGGCACAGTGGGGCCACAAACCCCCGGCTCGCGCCATTCAGCCAAGGCGCGAGCGTGACATTTAGTTTGTGTTGCCTGAGACCCATTATCTTATTTTTCCAATTATGGAGTGTGTCAAGGTTTGTTTTTCTGCAGGTTGGACTGTATTGGTGCCATTTTGGGGTACATATGACTTGTTGATTACTTTTTATTACATTTTTTTGGGGGGGGCAAATGAAGTAATAGGAAACTTCAATTCTGGCATTTTTATTTTTTTTCTAAGTCATTTTTTTGAACTTTAATAGATGCAGCGATGGCAAATTTTCTTTTTTTTAATTTTTTTTCTATTCTATTTTCAGAATGGCAAATGAGGGATGATGTAAATTTTTGAGATTTTTTATTTTTAAAATATTTTTCCTATGTTTACATTTATATATAATCTCCCTAGGGAACCTTCTGTTGCTTGATTGCTTCTTCAGCTTAAGAAACCAAACACTGTTAAAAATCTGATGAGAATTTATCCTATTTTTGTATGAGAAAAATCACTGGCATCTCAGCGATGCCTTATTTTATTCTAAGTTCTTTTCACTTTATCCAAAGATAATTACAAATTGAGAAAATAATATTTAAGAGGATAGTGGAGTCTCAGATACATGGCATGGTTTGTGTAATGAAATACCAGAAAATGTATTACATTAAAGGAATATGGGCAGGCAGTGCCCATGAAAAAGTTGTCAACTTGAAAACCCCTTCTTAAAGGGGTATTCTCAAGTTTGCAAGTTATTCCGTATCCGTAGGGGATAACTTCTCAATCACTGCAACCAATTAGCAGGCTGCAAACCTTCTAGAGAAGTGTGAGTGAAACAGTGCATTAGTGCATGATAGTCAGCGGCAGCGCTCATGCAACATAACGATAGTGTACTAGTGACGGGAGATCCAACACTGTTGGAACAGCAACGGTTTTGGGATGTGATTTTAAAGTTTTTCTTATTTTATTCAAGGGGACTAGCACATTTTAATAAGGGGCTCTTCAAGCATGGAACCACCACGTTAAGGAATTGTCTACTTCAATTTTATGTCTACTGTAAATAGCAAACATTAGACAACTCTGTCTACGCTTATCAGCAAGTAAACCAACTGGTAATGTGAGTTGCTGAGCTATAGCTAGACTTCCCTTTGGCTTATTTCACTGTCCTAGCCCTTGATCTGAATTCTCTAGCCAAGGCAAAGTGACCTTTTGGCCCCCTATCTCCTCTAACGCCAAGCACCAGGTATATGCTGCAATACTGGCAATCCTACCATGCCGCGGGTTCTCACGTAATCCTGAGGTCTGTTCCAGTCTAATTACAGCTTCATACTTCATGCTTTACAATACACAGAAACTGATTATATAGCTGAACAAATCTTTAACTATGAAAACATAAATAATTGATTTTCTTTCCTGGCCTCACCCTGCAGTATTCAATTATGATATATCTATGGAGATAGTTTGCCAGAATAATATTTACTGAAGTAATAAAAGGCTGCGATCAACCCAGTGCAGCGGTATGTATACGTTGTCGCACGGTAGAGCTATAGCCTTACTAGCCGGTGGCTCATTTTTCTGATAGGAAGGCCTGATAGAAAGGTGCAGTGCTCTGTCAGTGAGACATTCTGTTGACAACACTGATATATTTCTTGTATTTATTTATTGTCTTGGCGCCATTAAGAAAATATATGACCTGTATCTATTTTATTTTATAGCATATTGAGAGGGAATTTCCTACTTTCCTTTTGTTATTCTAACAATTAGTTACAATGGCCTAATAGTTTAACCTTCTTTTCCTTTTTTTGTAAATATTGTGAGACTGATTGTAACATACAGCATTTACAACATGCTGTCCATAGTGTGGTACAGCAAAGAGAGTGTCTTACTGGATGGGAGATACATTTCTCCCAGCAGGTTAATGTTTGGCCGGGATTTTCCCTAAAGACAAGGACCTGCGATGATGTCAGGGTCACGTGATCAGCCCATGTGATGTCTACCTCACCTGTGGGAGGGGTTATGGGCTCTGTAATGGAGGTTGGTGTTTGGCACATGGTGAGTGTGTCTGGAAGTTACAGAAACTTGGCTGGACTTAGCCCGAATCTGTTTGTTGAACTGCACGTGCTGCAGAGCTATAACAGCAAGACTCCAAACAAACCCTGGGAATGGCACCTGGCGGATGTCGCTGACCTGGCAGCGGCCTAGTTAAGCCCGTCCCGTGCAAGGGTGAGTCTGGGACCAGTGGTTCTCCAAGCTGGAGTATATTTGTGTTTTTCTGTTAACCTGCTGTCTTAAAATGACATTAAACCACTGAAGTTGGACTCTAACCCTGTGTGTTGCCTCATTACTGCGTCCCTGCCATTGCCTACCAGCGCGAATCCCTACAATAGTCATAAGATATTTATTTGCAGATCATTGGTATCCAGCCTGCATCTGCATTTATGCACAGGGCCACCGCAGACATGGAAATGTCATCAGATCTCACAGAATTGAACAGGAATCTGATTTCGGACTGCAAATTAATATCTTTATGGCCAGCATAAAAGGGAATCTGTCAGTAAGATCAACACTCCAAAACCACATATGTGGGCATGCAGGTCTTTAAAAGCCCAATCCATCGACATCTTTATAGCTTTTATTTGTTGCTGCATTCCCGAGAAATCAGCATTTTAAAGAAGCCCTAGAAGAACTGTTTTATCCATAAATCTGTGTACATGTGTGGATAAGAATGCAAGAAAATTATACCCCCTGAAAATTATATAATAATTGTATTGTGTTATGTGGATGCTTTTCAGTTGCTGCTTTGATTTATATAGTGTACTATTTTAGCAATTAGTGAGAAGCTCAAGGAGGGGCTTCAGCTATAAGAGGGGCTGTAGAGGCCCAGAACACCAGACTGCCTGTAGTTCCAAAACAGTGAGCATCATTGACCAAAAGCAGAGTCTGTAAGAGCAGGAATCCAGGAGAATTGGCAGAAGCATTGTTCAAGATGTGAGGACATGTTAGTGGGATGCTTGGAGAAGTCCAAATGGGAGGAGAGTTGGGAACAACGGAGGTGCAGAGTTACTGGTAGTCTTGAGACTGCTGTGGCTGGTTTGACAAGGTCACCCTGATACAATGGTGGATTGTAAGATGCCAACCTAGTGTGGAAGATTTGGAGAAGGAATTCTATTTCTTGCCTCATAGGAGAATCTGGAAATGTTGCGGCTGCAGCCGATGTGCGGGAAGTAGTACAGAAGGATTATGCTAATATGGAATTGTATGAAGATGAAATGTAAAGTGCTGCCATGTATAACTATCTATATGAAAATGCCGTCAATTCCAAATGTGCATAATGTCTGATGCCAGTTATATGTTATGTCTTTTTAATCTCTACCTCAGTAAAAGCCGTTTTGTTGTTAACTATAATGGCCTTTCCTGCTTTCTTGTTTGTCCCCTTCACCACACTACATCACAGGCCGTTGCCACCAGCCCCCAACTGAGCAGTACAGTTAGTGTGAGGGAAGATATTGTCACTACATCACAAGTTCCACTGGTTTCTGGGTTTCCAAATCACACTCGGCCAAATAAAACTTCACATGTGAATGTAGTGTAATATTCGTGTGTTAATTGTGCTTCCGGACATCGCTCTCTGGTTGCTTGGGGTGGGGTGTTGCCTTCCAGGGGAAGGGTCCCGCCATGCCCGTGTACTCTGTTCCAGGGATATGCCTCAGGGCATGGTATGGTTAGGAGGCGGAACGCTGTCGCTCCCAGCACTGACACTGTTCAGGGATCCCAGACACTGAGTTCCCCAGCATCAGCTGTTGCCAGGAGACAAAGGGCGCTATATCTTTTGGTTCAGGTATGTGGTGGGAGGTTCCGCCGTACTTGCCCCTTTCTCTGTCTCTCTGTAGAGGGTGAAGTTTGGGGGATACCTCAGCAGTGTCAGGTGATCCATGAAAGGGATATTTAAACCCGTCATATCCTCTTCTTCACCACTGATTATTCAGTTTCACTTCAGCAGTACGGTTGTTAACTCTTTGAGTGTTTCTTTGACTTGGCTCTGGCTCTTGTGTTTGGTGTCCCTGTTTATGGTCCCTTACTTTCCTAGTTTGTTAGGTTAGTCTCTGCCTTCCTGGTCTAGTTTATTGGTGTGTATGACCCATCTGTGGCCAGTGTGCTCAGCCTCCAGCCCAGGATAAGGGATATACTGTATACCAGGATAAATGACATATAGACCAGGATGGGGGATATATGTATTAGGATGGGGCCCAGTCAGGATAAGGTGTATATATATATATACTGTATATATATATATATATACCAAGATGAAGGACATATATATACCAGGTTAGGGGTGACCCCGGTCCAAATCTTGCACCGGGACCAATCTGACTATATTTACGCCATTGCTCTAACTTATGACATGATGGACCAGTGTTGCTAAGCAATAGGCTCCTGGACCATCATTACAATTGCGCCCATCATACAGTCCCTTTTCATTCAGACGCCGACGGATAGTACGGGTTAACACTGTTGTACCCTCGGACTGCAGGGCAGCTTGAACTTGTTTGGAGGTTAGTCGAGGTTCTTTATCCAACATCCGCACTATCTTGCGTTGAAATCTCTTGTCAATTTTTCTTTTCCATCCACATCTAGGGAGGTTAGCCACAGTGCCATGGACTTTAAGCTTCTTGATGACACTGCGCACGGTAGACACAGGAGCATTCAGGTCTTTGGAGATGGACTTGTAGCCTTGAGATTGCTCATGCTTCCTCACAATTTGGTTTCTCAAGTCCTCAGACAGTTCGTTAGTCTTCTTTCTTTTCTCCATGCTCAATGTGGTACACACAAGGACACAGGACAGAGGTTGAGTCAACTTTAATCCATGTCAACTGGCTGCAAGTGTGATTTAGTTATTGCCAACACCTGTTAGGTGCCACAGGTAAGTTACAGGTGCTGTTAATTACACAAATTAGAGAAGCATCACATGATTTTTCGAACAGTGCCAATACTTTTGTCCACCCTCTTTTTTATGTTTGGTGTGGAATTATATCCAGTTTGGCTTTAGGACAATTCTTTTTGTGTTTTTTCATTTAAGACAAATTAAATGAAGATAATAATACCAAAGAATTTGTGTTTGCAATCATTTTCAGGAAGAAACTGAGTATTATCTGACAGAATTGCAGGGGTGTCAATACTTTTGGCCACAACTGTAATACAGCCTCCCCCATAGAATATAATACAGCCTCCCTCATAGAATATAATACAGCCCGCCTCCCAGTCCCCATAGAATATAATGTAGCCACCCCCCCAAGTCCCCATAGAATATAATGTAGCCATCCCCTCACCAGTTCCCATAGAATATAATGTTGCCACCCCCTCAGTCCGGATGGAATATAATGTAGCCACCCCCCACCAGTCCCCATGGAATATAATGTAGCCACCCCCCCAGTCCCCATGGAATATAATGTAGCTACCCCTCACCCCCCCCAGTCCCCATGGAATATAATGAAGCCACCCCCCCCAGTCCCCATGGAATATAATGTAGCCACCCCCCCAGTCCCCATAAAATATAATGTAGCCACCCCCCCAGTCCACAATGGAATATAATGTAGCCACCCCCACCCCCCAGTCCCCATGGAATTTAATTTAGCCACCCCCCACCAGTCCCCATGGAATATAATGTAGCCATCCCCCCCAGTCCCCATGGAATATAATGTAGCCACCCCCCACTAGTCCCCATGGAATATAATGTAGCCACCCCCCCAGTCCCCATGGAATATAATGTAGCCACCCCCCACCAGTCCCCATAGAATATAATGTAGCCACCCCTCCAGTCCCCATGGAATATAATGTAGCCACCGCCCACCAGCCCCATAGAATATAATGTAGCCACTACCCCCAGTCCACATAGAATATAATGTAGCCTCCCCCTTGAGAATGGCCCCACAGTCCAGTAATCACTGACTTATTAAAAAAACCACAATCCTCACCTCGTGCTGCTCACGGCTCCGGTCTCAGCAGCTGCACTGCCCAGCACACAGCGGGTACGCAATGAAGTGACATCATCGCGCACCCACAGTGTCAGAGGCAGAGGGAAATGATGGGAGAGGAAGTGTCATGTGACGCTCTCTCCTCCATCATTGCATTGAACTGTACCAGTGCATAGACGTCGGTATAGCTGAATGCGGTGGTGGCCACTGGCTGGTAGCCCCTGGGGAAGCGGGGGCCCTAGGCAGCTGCCTGGTCTGCCTGCCACTAACACTGGCCCTGGCAGTACTAGCTCAAAAGGGTGCTTCTACGCAATACTGAGCAAAGGGTCTGAATACTTATGACCTTGTGATATTTTAGTTTTTCTTTTTTTAAAAATTTTCAAAAAATGTATACATTTATGTTTTTTTCAGTCAAGATGGGGTGCAGAGTGTGCATTCATGAGAAAAACATAGAACTTTTTTAAATTTAACAAATGACTGCAATGAAACAAAGAGTGAAAAATTTAAAGGGGTCTGAATACTTTCCGTACCCTCTGTAAGTAACATTGGCATACTATATTTTTCTAGTATATATGTCAGAATGACCTGCAGCAATGAAACCTGTTCAACTACATATAATCAGTTTACCATACATAAAGCGGCTTCTTTAAAACTGACAATCAAACACATGGATATTTTAAGCAATGCAGATAAAAGTAGCCATAGATGCGCAATATTACATCCACAGCCAACAGTCTACACAGCTATGGGTATCATCAGACTGTCCTAGTCAAGTGTAGCCAAGTTTTATTTTTTTTTTCAGCATTTTCTTCTTTACTGATCTAGACTTGCACTCTCATGAGTGCATTTTTAGCCAAAGATCGCAACACAATGATTTTTTAGAAACCCCATAAATTACATCACACTTGTGTAAAAAGGTGCTATTTAAAACTATGGCTCTTCTAAAATGCTGTTATCAGTTCCAAAGCACTAGATTTTTAAACCTACTATACATGAAGCATTTCAGGCATTTTATTAGGCATTTCAGAAATCATAAATCCATAAATTAGTGGGGGTCCCAGTTCAATGAAAGCCCGTTTGTGCAGGCCGTAGGCATTATACAACATCTGATTGGTAAATGATGCACCCTGTGCGACCTATACTAGATTTCTTAGTGGCCATGAGCTGCCATTGTTCTCGGCAGTGCAAATCCTGTTTACACAAGACTACTATGGTAAATCGGCTCACTCGGCTACACATGGAGGTAGACGCAGGTACACTGCAGTTTTAAGAACTTCTTTTGGTTTATTATAAGCAGCATAAATCATGGTTTAGTAAAGCAAATACAGTCCTCTGGGCAAAATCAGGAAAACAAGACAAAATGGTGGCAGGTAACAGTCCTTCTGAAAGCGGGGCTCCTCCCGCTCACCGCTAGCAGAACACACACGGTTCAGGTTTTAGCATACAACACAGGTACAAACACTTTCCTGGAGTGCTACCCCTCCAGGCACACTGAACACTATGGCCTTTGAAAGTCAGCTACTTAAGCCCCAGACCATGTGACTCTCCATCATGTGACTGATCACATGACTGTGACATCACACAGGTCCTGTCAGGACACAGTGGTGCCGGCTCTGCAGTTGGAGATAAGGTGGACATCTTCCCACCCACTCTATAGATGTCAACACAATACCAGCCCATGCATGCAACTTTAACTTAAGCCTCACAACACTTAAGCCCCCGTTACACTAAGCGATGTCCCAGCGATCCCACCAGCGATCCGATATGATGGGATCTCTGGGACATCGTTAGGCTGATCGCTGGTGAGCTGTCACATAGACAGCCCCAGCGATCAGGACCAGCGACGCTGGATGCTGGTTTCTATGTAAACGTCGGGTATCTAGGAGCCGCGCGACTCCTGGATACCCGTCATTTACCTTGGAAACCAGTGTGTACGCCGGTTTCCAAGGTAAACAGCGGGTATCCAGGAGCCACGGCTCCTGGATACCCAACGTTTACATTAAAAACCAGCGTCCAGCGTTGTTGATCGCTGGTCTCTCGCTGCCACACGCAGCGATGCGTGCTGGGCAGCGGGAGACCAGCGATCAAAAAATGGCCCTGGCCGCTCGAGCACGGTCAGCAATAACCGGCAGGGGGGCCGGTCGCTGATCCCCGCCACACACAGCGATCTCGCTGGCGAGATCGCTGTGATGTCACAAAATCAGCAATCTCGCTAGCGAGATCGCTGTGTGTGACGGGACCCTTAGTGTGCTAGAAGAAAACATCACTGGCACTATTAAGCGTAGTGACACATATCTCCCCTCCAGTACTTTACCAGTGACTTTGTCACACTACACACTGCCTACAATGATGATATTTAATGCTTCGAGCGTTTTGCTCGATCATCAAGTGATCAGCAGCTTGTTTACACAGGACTGCGCAAAGCCAAGAATGATGATCTTTAATGCTACGAGCGTTTTGCTCATTTATCAGGTGATCAGCAGTCTGTTTACACAGCAAGATATTTGTGAAATAAGCTTTTGAAACAACACTTGTTTGCAATTATCTTGCAATGTCAATGCCAGTTGAGTCATGAGATGACCATCTGTCTTTATGACGTATAAAAAGATATAACACAAAGCAGAGTGCCCAGTAGAATAATATTCTAATCTGGGTGTAAAAATGTGTAATATTTCCTGTTTTTTCTTGCATGTTGTTAAATGTTACTAATGGGATATTTAATACTGTTAATAAGTGTGTTAGAGATGTACTTTTATTGTCTCGATAATCGATATGTTATGGTGTGGTGCTTTTCCATTTTTGGCAGGCGATGTAGAGGTTTTATAGGTGACGTGGTGCTAGATATCATGTCGCTGAAGGCTAGGGCTGCAGATTTCCCTCCCTGGGAGGGGACTAGTTATCAGATGTAGAGAATAAGGCCGGAGTCACACTAGCGATTAAAACGGTCGAATGCAATGCGATAAAAAATCGCATTGCATTCGAACCCATCTTATTCTATGGGGCAGCTCACATCATGCGATTTTTTATCGCATCCGATCCTCGGACCGAGACAATCGCAGCATGCTGCGATTGTCACCGATTTTCGGATCGGATTCCCCAATGCAAGTCTATGGATGCGATAAAAAAACGCATGGAAAAGGCACCAGACGTGTGACTTGCGATTAAATCGCACAACTTCTCCAGGTCTACAGGATAGGGCATCAGGCATTGGCATTGGATGTCAATTTGATGCTTAGATGCGATTAAAATTGGTTCCTTGCCGGAAAATGGGATGACAGACGGATATCTGGCCAAGAATTCTTTGTGCGATTTCGTACCGTTAAAATGGGACCGATTTTTTAATGGTTGTGTGTGACTCCAGCCTCATGTGTAGCTTAGCACCACAGATTTAGCATGTTGGAGGCATCCACCTATATAAATAATGGCAATGTGTGCACTAGTAGCTGAGCATGTGCCTAACCATAATGAAACTGTGGGCGAGCTTTCCAAAGGAATAGGAAAACAGCAGTTATTCCACCGTCATTGCAAACCTGACTTAGGCTAACTTCACATTTTCTTTTTATTTGTACATTTTGTTTGTCTTTCCCGTTTAGAAGAACAGAGAAATGGAATCCATGTGGGAAATGGATCTGTTGCCCAGAGGGTTCGTCTGAGTTCCGTTTTGTGTCAGATTTTGGAATAGAAGAGAAATAACAAACAGAAATATAAACTTAGCCGAAAAGAGTCTGACAAAAATTATTGTGAGGTGGAGTGAAGTGTTCCTCAAAGACGATGGATTCTCCCTGTGTCAAAGGAATAGAGTCCTACACAGAGAAGAACAGAGGGTGATAAATGAATGGTGAACTTAGGCTAGTTTCACATTAGCGTTTACGGCCGCAGCATCGGGCTGCGCACGGCCGCTGTTAAGCCCCGCCCCCTGCCGCGCCTCTACCGGTAGCTCCGCCTACGGGCGCATGATGCTTCATGCGTCCTGCATCCCCTATCTTTAGCACTGGGGACGCAGGCCGAGCGCAGGTATGAGTTTGGCGGCGCATGCGTCCTTTTGACGGTGCGCCGACCAGCGCCAAACGCAACCTGTAGCAATTTGGTGCGGTCGGCGCAGCGTCAAAAGGGCGCATGCGCCGCCAAACGCATACCTGCGCTCTGCCTGCGTCCCCAGTGCTAAAGATAGGGGACGCAGGATGTAAACGCTAATGTGAAACTAGCCTTAGAAAGCTAAGATCTTGAGTCACTTGGATGCTTGAGAAACTTGGGCAAATTCAGGTGTGTGCCTGAAAAAATAATACAAAAGAAGTCATCATAGAGAACCCACTGATTTGCATGCATACAACTGTTAAGCAATGTGGAGGTTGAGAAATCTTACAATTTTGTGCATTTTGAAATAAAAAAAAAGTATAGGTTGCACTTTTTCTTTTTCTTCAACATTCCTGCAGAGTGACCACTCCCTGTCGTCTGGAAAGACACGTCTCTCTCAACACACTTTCTCCGTTGACCCTGGAACTTCCGTAGTGCTGTTGCCTCTCTATCTTCATACATAGGGATGTACCGTACCTCTGAACAGTTGCACACATCTGGTGTCAGGGATCCCATATGAATACAATACAATGGTTAGCTGAGTGTGGAAAAATTGAGTTTAATCTGTATTTGGACCTTCAGTGTGATGTTATGAGCTTGTTTACACTCTGTTGCTTCAGACGTCTATTGAAGATATGTTTTCGCTCTAGCAAAATGTATGAAGCCTGGACGTCTTTGATTATTTGGCACAAGTATTATTGTGTTTTCGCTTTCTAATTGTAGTTTTGGTACCTGTCCTGCAGCTACTTGCACCAATCAATTTGGTATCACAAACCTGATGATCAAGATATTCATTTTATTTTGTTTCTAGCAGTGAACTGTGAGATTAATGGCCTGAAATAGTTTTTATTGTGTAAAGGGCCCGTCACACTAAGCGATATCGCTAGCAATATCGCTATAACGTCACTGGTTTTGTGACGTAGCAGCGATATTGCTAGCGATATCGCTATGTGTGATACTTACCTCTGACCGGCTCCCCCGCTGGTTATCGCTGATCACGCGAGAACGTTCTGGGCCGTTTCTCGTTGTCAGCTTCCTGCTGGGCTTCCTGCTGTGGTGACGAGCGACGCGTGGACACGGGCGGGAGGACGTCTTCATCGCCTCGTCTGACAGGTAAGTAGCGACCGCCGACCGCTGCTATGTCACTGGTGAGATCTGCCTGTTTGGCAGCTCACTAGTGACCACTTAGCGATACACCAGCGATCCAGACCGGGTCATATCGTTGTCGGGATCGCTGGTGCATCGCTAAGTGTGACAGTACCTTAAGTTTAGCCCAATGTTAAAGTGGTTGTCCGGTCATCTAATAAAAGTCTGCAGTCTATGTGACTGCAGACTTCTGAATCCTTAGAACAAGCACAATGCACTTCTTTGGTGTTGGCACCGAAAACAAGACCGAAGGTATGTGACTTGCATACCTCCGGATGCATTTCAATTAGGTGTTCTCGGCCTCCCTCAATTAACTTTCACTGAGCAAGTCCGAGCATGTCTAGTCAGCACATATGCAAATCCATACTTGCAGTCATGTGACCGCCCACTCTTACCGACATTACCAGAGAATCCTGGCAGCGTGCGGTGTGGACACTGTAAGAAATCAGAAATCTGCAGTTATGTTGAATGAGACTGGACTTTTAATAGAAGACTGGAGACCTTTAAGGTGCAAGACAATGAGGACAACTATTGCCTTTTTGCTGCATCAGCAGGACTCAGGCGGTCTTTAATAGTAGCTTGAATATTGCCCATAAGGTGGCACGTGAGAGAGACAACCGCGGCACCTGGCTCCATTTTTTCAAGGATCGCCTGTTTCTTTGCTCTCCTTTGTTGAGGACTTATCGAAATCTATGCAAATCGACCATCTTGCCTTTGCTAGACAGCGACTGAGGAATCGTTACGCTAAAGGCCAATGCCTGTACTATGGAGTTATGGGTCACTCCATTCGAGTCTGCCCAGTGAAACCGGAGAAGCTCTGGTGTATAGGGGCGGTAGGAGAGGCCTCCCTAGACGGAAAGGGCATCTCTCTACCTCTGACCCTTACTGTGGCCGTGGCAACCGATGAATCCCAGTTTGTTGAGTCTGCGTATTTTGACCCGGAGCAGCCGGAAATTTTATCCTCCAGGCTGTAGTGGATCGGTTCCAAATTCCTGTGCATCCAATCAAGTCGATTGGAGAACTCTTCGGAAGACGGGTCCCCTGACTAATGAACCGCTTGAGGTCCGTATTGGGATGCTTCATGTTGAGAAAATTGCCTTCCATGTTCTTTCCCACATGTCTCACGCCTTTCTCCTAGGCCCACCATGGCTGCGGCAGCATGAACCTGTGTTAGATTGGAGAACTGGAGAGGTGCTCCGCTGGGGACATTCCTGTCATGTGAAGTGTCTAGCTCCAGTACGTCCAGTTAAGGTCCCGTCTTGTCCAGCACCGTTGCCTGGTTTGCCGTCTGCTTATTGGTCTTTTGCCGATGTTTTTTACATGTAGGAAGCAGAGACTTTGCCACCCCACAAGCCGTACGACTGCCCTATTGATTTTATTCCCGGATCTACACCCCCTAGAGGCAGAATTTACCCTCTGTCCCCAGCTGAGACTCAAGCTATGTCGGACTACAATGAGGAGAATTTTGCCAGGGGCTTCATTCAGAAGTCCTCCACTCCTGCTGGGGCTGGGTTTTTCTTCATTAAGAAGAAGGATGAATCACTCCGACCCTGTACTGACTATCGAGGTCTCAACCAGATCACGGTGATGAATACCCTATCCCACTGATTCCTGAGTTGTGCGACTGATTAAGAGGTGCCAGGATCTTCACCAAATTAGACTTAAGGGGCGCCTACTATCTAAACCGCATTCGCCGGGGAGACAAATGGAAGACGGCTTTTAACACCAGGGACGGACATTATGAATACCAAGTGATGCCCTTTGGTCTCAGTAATGCTCCAGCAGTTTTTCTAGAATTTGTCAATGACATCTTCCGAGACCTGCTTTATTCCTGTGTAGTTGTGTATCTAGACAATATTTTGGCATTTTCCTCGGATCTGGCCTCCCACAGATGAGCAGTTCGGCAGGTTCTTCAGCGTCTTCGGGAGAATCGCCTCTACGTCAAGTATGAGAAATGCATGTTCGAACACTCCTCTCTTCCCTTCTTGTGCTACATTATCTCGGATACCAGACTCAGGATGGATCCTGAGAAATTCTCTTCCATCCTTAAATGGCCGCTGCCTGTAGGGATCAAAGCAATCCAGCGATTCCTTGTCTTTGCTAACTACTATCGGCAATTCATACCTTACTTCTTCATGCTTACCGCTCCTGTCTCTGCTATGACCCGAAAAGGAGCTGATCCAAAGAACTGATTCTCCAAGGCTGAAGAGGCCTTCCGCTCTCTTAAATAGTTCTTCTCCACTGCTCCTATTCTGCATTGCCTGGATTTGAACAAACAGTTCATCCTAGAGGTGGATGCATCCTTATTAGGGGCTGGAGCTGTATTCACCTAGAAGTCCTCCTCAGGTCGTCGTGTGTCCTGTGGTTTCTTTTCTAAAGCTTTCTCTGCTCCTGAGCGTAACTACTCCATAGGGGATCGAGAGTTACTCACCATTAAGATGGCTCTGGAGGAATGGCGCTACCTGCTGGAGGGCGCAGTCTATCCAGTGGTCATCTGCATGGACCATAAGAGCCTGGCGTATCCCCAGGCTGCCCAGAGACTTTATTCATGCCAAGCTAGGTGGTCTTTGTATTTTGCCTGCTTTATCTTTCTTTTGCATTTCAGGTCCAGTGACAAGAATATCAGAGCCGATGCCCTCTCTCGCTCTTTTCTGTCTGAGGATCAAGAGGAGGATCCACAATATATCATTGAACCATCTAAGATGGTCACTGTCGCTCCAGTCAGTCTGTCACAAATTCTTCCAGGGAAGCCCCTTGTGGCTAAAACAGAGAAGGAGCGTGTTTTGTCTTGGGGCCACTCATCCAAGGTGGCTGGTCACGCAGGACAAAGGAAGACTCTACAGTTGATTTCTCACCACTTCTGGTGGCCGTCCATGAGGAAAGAGATATATGCTTACGTGGCTGCCTGTCCTACTTGTGCCCGCAATAAAGTCCCCAGACGACTTCATGCCGGTTCTCTCCTGCTGTTACCTGTACCATCTGGTCCATGGCAGCACATAGCTATGGACTTCATTACGGATTTGCCAGTATCCGAGGGTTACACAGTCATCTGAGTAGTTGTGGATCACTTCTCCAAAATAGCGCACTTTACCCCGTTGTCTGCTCTTCCGTCCACTCCTGAACTGCCTGACAGCTTCATCAAGCATATTTTCCGCCTACACAGATTTCCTCAACACATCGTGTCCGATTGAGGTTCACAGTTCCCTTCCAGATTCTGGTGAGCTCTCTGTAAGCATCTGGATGTCATCATGGATTTCTCTTCGGCCTATCACCCCCAGTCCAATGAACATGTGGAGCATGTCAACCAGGTCCTGGGCAATTACCTGCAACACTTCACAAATGCCCACGATAATGATTGGGTGAAATTGCTTCCGTGGGCTGAGTTGTTGTATAACAATCACGTTGATGAAGCCTCGGGAGAATCTCCGTTCTACATTGTGTTTGGTTGGAAACCCGAGGTTCCCCTCCCAGTGACATTTCCTCTGATGATCCTGCGGCAGGTGTCCTTTCCAAGAATTTTTTTGAAGTTGTGGGAGGACACCAAGCCACTTTAGAAGCATCCTCCGAGACAGAAGGTGTCAGGATCCTACGTGCTTCTGTCCTGGTGAATCTTGAATTTTTATTCTGTTAAACCAGAGCGTTATGTGGCACAAAGTGGTTACTAAGTAACATTTCCCACATGTCTACTTTACATCAGCACAATATTGGAAACAAATTTTTTTTTGTTAGGAAGTTATAAGGGTTAAAAGTTGACCAGTGATTTCTCATTTTTACAGCAAAATTTGCAAAACCATTTTTTTTAGGGACCACCTTACATTTGAAGTCACTTTGAGGGGTCTATATGGCGGAAAATACCCAAAAGTGACACCATTCTAAAAACTGCACCCCTCAAGCTACTCAAAACTACATTCAAGAAGATTATTAACCCTTCAGGTGTTTCACAGGAACTAAAGCAATGTGGAAAGAAAAAATGGACATTTTAATTTTTCCAACAAAAATTTTCTTTTAGCATCAATTTTTTCATTTTCACATGGGCAACAGGATAAAATGGATCCTGGAATATTTAGCGGGTGCCATGTTGCGTTTGGAGAGCCCCTGTGCGGCTAAACATTGGAGCTCCCCCACAAGTGACCCCATTTTGGGAACTAGACCCCCCAAGGAACTTATCTACATGCATAATGATCACTTTGAACCCCCAGGTGCTTCACAAATTGATCGGTAAAAAAATTTTCTTTTAGCCTCAGTTTTTTCATGGGCAACAGGATAAAATGGATGCTAAAATTTGTTGGGCAAGTTCTCCTGAGTGCACAGATACCTCATATGTGGTCATAAACCACTGTTTGTGCGCACGGCAGGGTCCGGAAGGGAAGGAGTGCTATTTGACTTTTTGAATGGAAAATTAGCTCCAATCGTTATCGGACACCATGTCGCGTTTGGAGAGCCCCTGTGTGCCTAAACAGTGAAACCCCCCCACAAGTGACACCATTTTGGAAACTAGACCCCTTATGGAACTTATCTAGATGTGTAGTGAGCACTTTGAACCCCCAGGTGCTTCACAAAAGTTTATAACGCAGAGCAGTGAAAATAAAAAATCATTTTTTTCCCTCAAAAATGATTTTTTAGCACGTTATTTTTTTTTCACAAGGGTAACAGGAGAAATTGGACCACAAAAGTTGTTGTTCAGTTTGTCCTGAGAACACCGATACCCCATATGTGGGGGGGACCAACTGTTTGGGTGCACGGCAGGGCTCAGAAGGGAAGGAGAACCATTTGACTTTTTGAAATGAAAATTACCTCTAATCGTTAGCGTACACCATGTCGTGTTTGGAGAGCCCCTGTGTGCCTAAACATTGGAGCACCCCCACAAATGACCCCATTTTGGAAAAAAGACCCCCTAAGGAACTAAGAAGATGGGGGGGAGCAGATGATGACGGCGGCGGCACATTGCCGCCGTCAGTCGGTATTGGGGGCCGATCGGCCCCATGAGTCGTGGGGGGGGCGGATCTGGGTCTCCAGCCGTGTCCGATGCTACTGCAGCATCGGCCATGGCTGGATTGTAATATTTCATCAATTTTCAAATATTACTATCGCTCTGATTGGCTGTTTCACTTTTAACAGCCAATCAGAGCGATCGTAGCCACGTGGGATGAAGAACAAAGCCCGCTGTATCTGCGGGTCGGGTGACCTTTTAGTGACTCTGGTCAGCCGACCCGTAGGGGGGGCTTTAAAGTCATGATGCCTATGTGGTGTCATTGGTCGGGAAGGGGTTCAGTTGGTCTTATTTGGTTTGTTATATGGCAGTTGGTCTTCAGTTGGTTTATTATATGGTAGCCAGCATAAACCAATTAGAAGTGGAAAGTAAACACAACCCTTCATGCAAAAACAGGAATACAATAAAGAAAACAAAATGCTGTAACAGAGTCTATGCGCTGCGGGTAACATCCTGCTCTGGAGCAACACAGGTTCAGTCATTCCTCAACAAGACACAAATCACTGGAGAATCCTCTTTCCAGTCTTGCTGACCAAAGACTGCCTCTAGAGCCCAGTTATTTATGCCCAAGACCATGTGACTCTTTCCATCATGTGGTCCTGTCAGTACAAGGCGGTGCACGTAGAGAGACGGTGGACCTCCTCCCTCCCGCTTTATTAATGTTCACAAAAACCAGCCCATTAATGCAACTTTAACACGTAGTGTGCTGGAGTAAAATACTCTGGTTTCATATCACTGATGCCAGTGACACATATCTCCTCTCTATTACATTACCAGTGACTTTGTCACACCCAGTAAAAGCCGCTATCGATATCGATTTTAACACATGCAAGACTGGGAGAGCGAGGGGTGTTCCCTCTCCCTTCTGATCAGCAGCCCCGTGATGGAAAAAATTGTCAAAATATTAAAAAATAAATGACTAAAATATGATACCAATAAACACATGTATAACAAAAATAAACAAAAAAGTACACATTTTGTTTTGCCGCGTCCATGTAGTTTGTAAAATGTGGTCACCTATGGGGGGGTTCTGCTGTTCTGGCAACTTAGGGGCTCTAAGTGATATGGCACCCTCAAACCATTGCAGCAAAATCTGCACTCTAATATGACTCTCCTTCCTTTCTAAGCTTTGCACTGTGTCTCAAAAGTAGTTTTCAACCACATACAGGGTATTGGCATATTCAGGAGAAATTGTAAAACAAATTGTAACGTTTATTTTCTCCTATTACAAGTAATTGGCGAACATGCTCGGATATACAGTGGGGCAAAAAAGTATTTAGTCAGTCAGCAATAGTGCAAGTTCCACCACTTAAAAAGATGAGAGGCGTCTGTAATTTACATCATAGGTAGACCTCAACTATGGGAGACAAACTGAGAAAAAAAAATCCAGAAAATCACATTGTCTGTTTTTTTTTCATTTTATTTGCATATTATGGTGGAAAATAAGTATTTGGTCAGAAACAAAATTTCATCTCAATACTTTGTGATATATCCTTTGTTGGCAATGACAGAGGTCAAACGTTTTCTGTAAGTCTTCACAAGGTTGCCACACACTGTTGTTGGTATGTTGGCCCATTCCTCCATGCAGATCTCCTCTAGAGCAGTGATGTTTTTGGCTTTTCGCTTGGCAACACGGACTTTCAACTCCCTCCAAAGGTTTTCTATAGGGTTGAGATCTGGAGACTGGCTAGGCCACTCCAGGACCTTGAAATGCTTCTTACGAAGCCACTCCTTCGTTGCCCTGGCGGTGTGCTTTGGATCATTGTCATGTTGAAAGACCCAGCCACGTTTCATCTTCAATGCCCTTGCTGATGGAAGGAGGTTTGCACTCAAAATCTCACGATACATGGCCCCATTCATTCTTTCATGTACCCGGATCAGTCGTCCTGGCCCCTTTGCAGAGAAACAGCCCCAAAGCATGATTTTTCCACCACCATGCTTTACAGTAGGTATGGTCTTTGATGGATGCAACTCAGTATTCTTTTTCCTCCAAACACGACAAGTTGTGTTTCTACCAAACAGTTCCAGTTTGGTTTCATCAGACCATAGGACATTCTCCCAAAACTCCTCTGGATCATCCAAATGCTCTCTAGCAAACTTCAGACGGGCCCGGACATGTACAGGCTTAAGCAGTGGGACACGTCTGGCACTGCAGGATCTGAGTCCATGGTGGCGTAGTGTGTTACTTATGGTAGGCCTTGTTACATTGGTCCCAGCTCTCTGCAGTTCATTCACTAGGTCCCCCCGCGTGGTTCTGGGATTTTTGCTCACCGTTCTTGTGATCATTCTGACCCCACGGGGTGGGATTTTGCGTGGAGCACCAGATCGAGGGAGATTATCAGTGGTCTTGTATTTCTTCCATTTTCTAATTATTGCTCCCACAGTTGATTTCTTCACTCCAAGCTGGTTGGCTATTGCAGATTCAGTCTTCCCAGCCTGGTGCAGGGCTACAATTTTGTTTCTGGTGTCCTTTGACAGCTCTTTGGTCTTCACCATAGTGGAGTTTGGAGTCAGACTGTTTGAGGGTGTGCACAGGTGTCTTTTTATACTGATAACAAGTTTAAACAGGTGCCATTACTACAGGTAATGAGTGGAGGAAAGAGGAGACTCTTAAAGAAGAAGTTACAGGTCTGTGAGAGCCAGAAATCTTGATTGCTTGTTTCTGACCAAATACTTATTTTCCACCATAATATGCAAATAAAATGAAAAAAAAAACAGACAATGTGATTTTCTGGATTTTTTTTTCTCAGTTTGTCTCCCATAGCTGAGGTCTACCTATGATATAAATTACAGACGCCTCTCATCTTTTTAAGTGGTGGAACTTGCACTATTGCTGACTGACTAAATACTTTTTTGCCCCACTGTACATGTTGTCCGAGAACGCTCTGAAGTTATCTGAGCATCCGGGTGTGCTCATATAATATTGTCAAATCTCTGCAGGTGCATGATTTGTGGCTGGTACAGCATCAACACATGTGGGAATCCCCTAACAAACAGGCAATCACTGCATGTGTTAAAGGGAATCTGTCACCCCTTTTCTCGAATATGAGCTGTCGACACCGACATCAGAGGCTTCTCTACAGCATTCTGTAATGCTGTAGATAAGCCCCCGATGTAACCTGAATGAAACATAAGAAAAAGGAGTTAGATTATACTCACCCAGGGGTGGTCTGTGTCCGGTTCGGGTCCAGAGGGTGTCGCGGTCCGGTCCAGCGCCTCCCATCTTGCAGCGATGACATCCTCTTCATTCCTGCCCGTCGCGACTCCAGCGCAGGTGCACTGATCAGCCCTGTTGAGGGCAGAGCAGAATACTGCAGTGTGCAGGCGCCGGACTTCTCCCGGAGCCTGCGCACTGCAGGACTTTGCTCTGCCCTCAACAGGGCAGAGCAGTGCGCCTGCGCAGGTGCCACGACAGGAAGGAAAGAGGACTGCATCGTATGAAGATGGGAGGTGCCGGACCTGACGGCGACACCCATCGGGTTTAACCCTTTAAGGCTGTAACAGTCGCAAATCATGCAGCCGCAGAGACTAACCTAATATACGAGCATGCCAAGATCCTCAGATAACACCCAAGTGTGCTTAGATAAGACGTTATTCGAGTACGTTCGCTCATCACTACCTATTACTCCTTCTGAAAATTAAAAACTTGGGGCCAAAGCAAGATTTAAGTGGAAAAAATGTTAATTGCCCATTTACTCATCCCAGTGTTATACAATTCTGTGAATCGCTTGAGGTTTAAAATTGTTCACTACACACCTAGATAAATTTCACAAGGTGTAGTTTCTAAAATGGGGTGAAAGTTTAAGGTTTATGCTGTCTTGGCATGTCAGGGGCTCTTCAAATGTGACATGGCATCTGCAATCTATTCCAGCCAAAATGGTGCTCCAAAGTTCAAATGGCGCTCCTTTCTTTGTGAACCCTTTCGTGCACCCAAACAGTAGTTTTCCATTACAAATGGTGTATTGCTGTACTAAGGAGAAATTGCACTACAGGGACTCTGCAAACACAACATGGCGTCTGCTAACTATTCCGCACAATTTTACGCTCCTAAAGTTAAATGGCGCCCTTTCCCCTCCGAGCCCTGCTGTGCACCCAAACAGTAGTTTTCCTCCACATAAGGGACATCAATGTGCTGGGTAGAAATTGGACAACAAATTACATTGTCTATTTTCTCCTGTTACCCTTGAGAAAATGAAAAATGGTGCAAAAACATTTTTGTGGGAAAAATATGTTGCTTCTTTTTCACAGCTCAACGTTATAAAATTCTATATAACATATGCAGGTTTAAGGTACTCACGGCACCTTTATATAAATTTATAAGGTGTGCATTTTCCAAAATGGGGGCACTTGTGGGGGATTTCCACTGTTTAGACACATTAGGAGCTCTGCAAATGCGACATGATGTCCGTTATCTATTCCAGCCAATTTTGCACTCCAGTTGTTTAAATTACACTTCTTCCGAGCCCTGCCATGTGTTAGGCGTCGGGTTCCTGTCACTGCACAGCAGGAATCCCAAGCCTTGCATTCAGCAGTCTCCTATTCCTCTCCGGCCACAGAGGGGGCTGCTCAGCAGACTCGTCGATCCCGGCACTCTGCTCAGACCAGCTCTGTGGGTTTGGTTGCTGCTGCCACCTCTGGTCCAGCTATAGCAATGCATGCTGGTCAGCAGCGAGCTACTCCAGGGACTAAGTCCTCCTTTCAGTTCACTGAGCATGCCCGTGGGATGATCTCTCATTGGAGATCGGAGGTCAGATGCTCAGGTCCTTCTCCAGCTCGGATTGGACCATCAGGAAGGTCAGAAAGGTCCCGGAAGTACGCTGCTATAAAAGGCTTGCATGGCCGCTCGGCCATGTGCTAGTATAGACTGCATTACCAGACTATGAGGAGTGAGTGTTGTATGCATGTATGAATGTCTCTGGTGAATAACTCATTAAGAAACCCCTACCCGTGGTATGCATGTGTTGTGCAGCCTAGCCTGTTAAGCGCCCAGGCTTAGGTGTAAGTAAAGGCAGAGTCTGAGACTGGCGTCAGTGTCCACCGGTGGCTCTGCACGCCACTGTGCACGTGCTCGACACTCCACCACAGTCAACGTCTATAGTGGCATTCGCAGGTGCGACGTCGCATGCTCAGAAGGTCTAGAGGGACTCTGACCCCGTGTCCTTGGGGCAGAGTTCTGTGACCGCATTCTGTGCACTCCGTTGCCGAGCTCTGTGAGCTAAACAGGCTCTGGCATTTATGTTCTGCGGTAGTGCGGCTCTGTTAGGTAACAGAGTTCGCCCTGTTCACACTGGGTGACGTTAACCCATGTGTGACCTTTTGTATACCGCTTTATACTTCTGCCATTACTAAGCAGCAGTTTACCACCCCTGCACGGTGGACCCCGGGCTGCGAACGCACCTTACAATTATTTTATTATTTCGTGTGTTCCGCCAGCCCTAACTCCATGCGCTCAAACAGTAGTTTTCCACCACATATGAGGTATTGGTGTACTCAGGAGAAATTTTAGCAACAAACATTGGTGCCCATTTTTTCCTGATACCTATGTGAAAAGGAAAAATTTGTAGCAAAAACAACTTTTTAGTGGTAAAAAAGTATTGTTTCATTTCCTCAACTTTGTAAAATTCTGTGAAGCACCTGTGGGTCTACAGTGCTTACCACACCTCTAAATTCCTTGAGTGGTTTAAGCTTCCAAAATGGGGTCAATTATGAGTAGTTTCTACAGTTTAGGTACCTTTCTGCAAACATGACATGGCATCTATTCCAGCCAGTTTTGCGCTTCAAAAGTCAAATGGCGCTCCTTCCTTTCTGAGCTCTGCCGAGCTTCCAGGAGAAATTGTACTGTAGCTTTCCAGAGTTATTACCACATAAAGTGACATTGGTCAGAATTATAAAATTTGGCTTGGTCAGGAAGGTGAAAACAGGCTGGGTGTTTTAGAGGTTAAACGGGTCATTTTTTGATTCCACTTTCATTTTATGAAGTATCTTACTGATCCACTAACGTATTCAGTTTCATTATAGTCTGATAGCGTATGGGCTTAAATATATAGCTGTATGCAGTACGGTATTTTTTTTCTAGACATACTGCTCTGGCAAAAATTAAGAGACCACTTCCAAATGTTCAGTTTGTCTGATTTTTCTCTTTATAGGTTTATTTTTGAGTAAAATGTAAATTGTTCTTTTAGTCTATAAACTTCTGACAACATGTCTCTGAATTTCCAAGCAATAAATTTTGTATTTTTTTCTGAAAAGGAGAAATGGTCAAAATGTAAAAAAAAAAAACAGTGCTTTCAGACCTCAAATAATGCACAGAAAACAAGTTCATAATCATTTAGAAACAGCAATACTAATGTTTTAACTGAGTCTCATTATCAGCATTTTCTACACCTCATGATTATTTACTGTTTGATTAGCAGGCTACGAAGGCCGAGCACAAAACAAATGTTGATTTTTGTATGATAAACAAATTTGCAGTCTAAAGCCCCCGTTACACATAGCGATATTGCTAGCAATATCTCTGTAACGTCACCGATTTTGTGACGTAGCAGCGATATTGCTTGCGATATCGCTATGTCTGATACTTACCTCCGACCGGCTCCCCCGCTGCTCATTGCTGGTGGCGCGAAAACGTCCTGGATCATTTCTCGTCATCAACTTCCTGCTGTGGAGACGAGCGATGCGTGGACGCGGGCGGGAGGACGTCAGGATCGCCACGTCTGATAGGTAAGTAGCGACCCCTGACCCCTGCTATGTCACTGGTGAAATCTGCCTGTGTGGCAGCTCACTAGCGACCAGTTAGCGATGCACCAGCGATCCATATCGTTGTCGGGATCGCTGGTGCATCGCTAAGTGTAGCGGTACCCTAAAAAGTGTGTTCAGAATTTCTGGTACTTTGTACTGCTGGATTTGAGATCCTTTGTCTGGCTATATCAAATGAAAATAGTGATGTTTGTCTAAAACTTGCAGCCAACTTCCGATGCCAAGCTTGTTATAAGAGATTTTCTCAAATTTCGACACGTGTTTAATGGAACCAGATAATTAGAATCTTAAAGAGGTAGTCCGGTTTAAAATTAAAAGTCTGCAACCACTCTGTGTGACTGCAGACTTATGAATCCCAGTGCACAGTGGTAATATATGCGTTATTTTTATTTCCAGCCAGAGTCTGATTAGTTGGTGCAGCCCCACTCCATACACTTATACTGAGAGGCCGTGCCCACTAGACAGCTGCACCCACTGGATGGGCATGTCTCTAGATGGGGCACAACCTCAAGAGAATAAGAAGAGGAAAAACCAACCAAAAAGTCCCAATACATCGGATAGTGAGCCAAAATTAATAAAATTAATACTTTATTTGAATCAGGTGATAAACAAGGACAACAGAACAATGAAGGAAAGATAAACCAATGTAAAAACAGGAGCACACACCCAGAAGGGATGTAGACAAGTGTCCAAAGGAGTGATTAAGAAGCTGATGCAATACAGTCATGATAATATAAAGTCCATAGGAATTGGCACATTATGATTAACCCTATTAATCTGTACGTAACAGATATAAACCAACAAATTGCGAAATGGGTAAAGTGCTAGTGCAAAAGGGTTATAGTAACAACTATAGCATGATATAAGATGGATAGTAGTACCTAATGAATAAATATGGAATCCATATATTTGTAAAGTGCCAATATGATGAATCACAGTGATAAACCCAGACAAATGATGAGGGAAGGAAAGTCAGTGTTCCCGCATCATGTTAAACAGAACATTGTCACCTATGGTAAAAAGTCAACTGATTTAAATGCAAAAAGGCTTAGTGTCAAGACTCCTTCATCCACCCCAACGTGCATTTTGGCTTCTGCCTTTATTATAGGCACAGCCTCACTCAATACAAGTGTAAAAAGCAAAGCCACGCCCACTAGATGGGCTCTGCCCGGGAGTATCCAAAACTCACACATCACCACTGTTCCTGGCTCGAAACTGATGTGATTCCTCAGTCTGTAGTTACACAGAGTGACAGTAAACTTATTAATTTATAACGGACAACCCCTTCAATGGGATGCAACAACTACCATATGCTTTTTTAAAATGATTCTTAGATTGTTAATCCGTGTACAAGTACGAGTATATTTAGTGGATTTAAAAAATCGACACACCCCTGTTAAAATGCCAGGTTTCTGTCATGTAAAATAATCATTCTGAGAAGAATAATGTTAGCATTTTTAAAGGGAAACTGTAAGTAGGATTAACCCTCCATTATCCATCTACATGGGCATGCAGGTCATAGAAAGTTAAATAAAATGACACCTTCATATCTGTGATCTGATGTCTTATTCCAGAGAAATCCACGTTTTTCTTACATGTAAATGGGCTAAGATCTATGGTCCAAAAACAGATATGCATGAGAATCTGCATCCAGGGTTTTAAAAGAAAGGGGATGTTACCCATGTCAAACATGTAATGACTGACACTTTGCTCTTATAATCACATACAGCTCTGTAGTGAGATCAGAACTAACATAGTAGAGCAGAAGTGAACTTTGTCATTATAAACACATTTGCAGCTGCAGTCTTTTCATACTGCTTCAGTTTTCGTCTCATAAGCAGCCAGTGTGGGGGAAGGGCAGCAGAGCTGACACCTGAAAACACTCTGCTGTACTGTGTTGGATGTAATGAGGCAGAGCTCCGCAACAGAGCTGACAGCTGACAGGAGTATGAGAGGACAAGTGTTGCTGCAAATGTTTGTAATGAGATAATGTTTACTTGTACTGTAGTGTGTTCACTCTGATTTCACTTGTCATGACTCTGTCGGGCTCCTTCCCTGTCCCTACCACTAGGGGTGCCCTAGCACACCTTGTCTCCTGGATTATTTCTGATGGTGAAGAAGCCGGGGCCACGCACCTTGCCTTAGGTCCTGAATCTGTCCTTAGTCAGAGTTATTCTGTACCCTTCTGCCACCCAGGGAAGAGGGGAGTAGTAGTGTACTGTAATACACCAAGCAGACTAACAAGGTAATACAAACAGGGATAAAGGAAAATTCTAATCGTACAAATATACTCGCACAAACAACAGAGGTAAATATCGGGGGAATGGAGGATGGGGTAAAACCAAAGTAGAAGCAACACACATCCAAAACCTAGCAACAGTCTCAGATAAATCCACCAAAAGCTTTCTCAAACAACATCCACAACCACCATCTCCTAACCATGCAGCATAAGTTAACTCTGGCAATGAGTGCTAGCCAGGGCCCAGATTATGTAGGAGAATGGGAGTGGCTGACAGTGAACATCTGACAGCCTTAATGCAGGAAAGCTTCCAAGAACTCTTAAGGCTGAGTGCAGACATACTTTTTGGCCCTGTGGATTTTTCCGCGCAGAATGGAAGAAATCCGCAGGTCAAATGACCTGCATTTTTCCTGCGGATTTCTTCCATTTTTCATGCGGTTTTCTTGCGGTTTTTGTGCGGTTTTCCATCGCGGTTTTCCCCCTGCGGATTTGGTGACAGGGGAGATGGAAAACCGCACAAAAGAAGTAACATGCTGCGGATTTTGTACCGCGGGGAAACCGCGCGGAAAAATCCGCAGCGTCTGCACAGCGTTTTTTTTTTACATTGATTTAAAGGCTACTGTACATCACAATGCGGATATGCAACGTTTCTGCGCGGTAAAATCCGCTGCGTAACCGCTGCAAATCTGCATCGTTTGCACACAGCCTAACTGAGCAGATTAACCCCTGCGCTGCTAAGCAAAATTTACACGGTTTAATATGAAGATGAAGTGCTTCTAAACAGTGCAGGAGAAGGAGAAATCAGATGCTGCAGTGTTCTGGCTCCTCTTTGTCGCAGTAAACTCATGACATCACTGCTGTGTGATTAAGAGAGCAAAGTGTAAGACATTACATCTCACACTGGTAACGCCCCCTTTTTAAAAAATAAGCTCTGGAGACAGATTCTCATGCAGATCTGTGTTGAGTGCATAAATCTTAACACCGCATATGCATTTAAGAAAAATGTAGATTTCTCTGGAATAAAACATCAGATAAATAAAATTATGCTTTGATATTTGCTAACTTTCTAGGTCATGCACAGCCATATAGACGGCTTAGGAGGGTTAATCCTAACAGATTCACTTTAATGTCACCCATAATATGAACAACTCCATTGAGAAGCAAACTGAAATAATTTTAATGGGGAAAATAACAAAACTAAAATTATGTAGTTTCGTAATTGTGAATGCCTTCTTATCGTTGTGAATGTGGTTTTGTTTATAATTAACCAGTCACATTTAAACTCATGTTAAATAATAGTCAGTACACTGCTGCCATCATTTAAAGTGATTCTGATGAACTCCATATAAAGTTTCACTGTTCTAGTAGAATTTCCTTTACATTTTCCTAGTGGCATTTTACATCAAAGCCATGTTCAGTACAGTTTGCAACACAGCAAAGGAATATCATTGTGTAACGCTGCTGTCAGCGCCCCTGTATGGTGTCCCCTTCCCCCTCCATGCAGTGATGCCAATTTACTCACCACCCCAGCCCTGCAGCGTGTTCCTCAGTGTCCTCCTGCCTCCCTGTCCTACCTGCTGCCTGTATGGTGCACGCCGAATTCCATCGGTGCACCTAGTACGTGCGTGCCCTCGCTTCCCTGTTCTCAAAGGGGAAGCACGCGCATTATGCTAAATACTCTCAGCTTGTAGCTGAGAGGCATTTAGCATAAGTAGTACACCTGCAAGATGGCTCCCAGACAACAGCTAGGAAGCATCTTGTATAAAAGACTCCCTCTTCCCTAGGGAGTCACCAAGCAATGTAGTGAATCACTAGTTAGTAAGGTATACTCCTAGAGAGTTCTGAGGTCCCGGTGTGTGGCCAGGGTTTGAACAATACCCCCTGGTCCCAATGTGACCTGTCCAGTGTCCATATTCCCCTGGTCCCGGAGTGGTCAGTACTGTATTCGTAGTCCCCTGGTCCTGGTGCGGCCAGTGCTTGAACATTGTCCCCTGGTTCTAGAGCAACCAATGCCTGAATCTCGTCCCCTGGTCCCGGAGAAGCCAGTGCCTAAACCTCATTCACTGGTCCTGGAGCAGCCAGTGCCTGAACCCTGTCCCTTGGTCTTGGAGCGGCCAGTGGCTGAACCTTGTCCTCTGGTCCTGGAGTGGCCAGTGCTTGAAACTGTCCTCTGGTCCCGGAGTGGCCTTTGCCTGAACCATGTCTCCTGGTTCCAGAGTGGCCAGCACCTGAACGTCGTCTCCTTGTCCCGGAAAGACCAGTACCTCAACCTCATCTCCTGGTCCCAAAGCGGCCAGTCCTTTTCCTGAAGTTCCTTGGTCCCAGTGCAACCAGTGGATGAAAATTATTCCCAGGTCCATGAGTGGCCTAACCCTGATGCTGACTCTTAGACCGGCGTGTCTGAACAAAGCCCTAAAGTAGTGTCAGCATACTTGACCCCTGGGGTCAGCAGCTGCAGTACCGGGTTTTGCCCAGGTGTGGTACCTGGCAGCTACCTGCAACACAAGCCTGACCTCACAACTAGAGGCTCTAGTGAACAACAAGGTAATTGCTTAGTTATGCCCCTTCCTGGGTAGACCCACTCCTTTGACACAGTGGGTCCACAAATCCTTGTGCGCAACGGCTGGGTGTAGTAGTTTGCACTGTCCAGCCATTGTTGAAAGCTATCAGATAGGAGAAGGGTACAAAAACATTTCCATGGCATTGGAACACTGTGATAATGAACATCTAGAAGTTAATAATAATTGACTTAAAAGTCATATTATCTCGAACTGGATATCCCTCAAAATTGATTAACAGACAAGAAAAAATGGTCTGGGAGGCTGCCAAGAGGCTTACAGCAACACTAAAGGAGTTACAGGAATTTCTGACAAGTACTGGTTCTGTAATGCATGTGACAACAATCTTCTGTAATCTTCATATGTTTTGGCCTGTGGAGTAAGGTGGCAAAATGGAAGCCTTTTCTTACAAAGAAAAACATCCAAGCTACGTTTTGCAAAAACCTATATCTGCCAATTGCGTGTGTGAAAATGTGTTTTGCACTGATGAGACCAAGGTTGAAATCCCTTTCCATAATTCTAAAACGTATGTTTCACACAAAGCCAACACTGCTTATCAACAAAAGAACACCAAACTTACAGTGAAGCATGGAGGAGGAAGCATTATGTTTTGGAGTTGTTTTTTGACAGCTGAAACTGGGGCTTTAATTAAGGTAGAAGTAAATTTAAATAGTTCCAAATATCAGTCAATTTTGCAACAAAACTTTCAGACCAAACAAAACCTCCAGAGCACCTCCAAATTAACAAAAAAAATGGCTCGGATAGAAGAAGAACAAAGTTTAGGAATGGCCCAGCCAGAGCTTGCACTCCAATTGAAAATGTGTGAGTTGACCTGGAGATGACTGCATAGAGGAGATGCCCTTGCAATGTGACAGAGTGGGAGAGCTACTGCAAAGAAGAGTGAGCAAAGACTGCCAATACAAGATGTATGATGCTGATGGAAATATATTTAAAGGGTACGTCAACAAAGTATTAGTTTAATAGTATGCAAATTTATGCAACCACTTTATTTTAGTTCTTTATTTTTCTTTTTACATCAGAAAATATTTCAGTTTATTTTTTAATTGAATTATATACAGTGGGGAAAAAAAGTATTTAGTCAGTCAGCAATAGTGCAAGTTCCACCACTTAAAAAGATGAGAGGCGTCTGTAATTTACATCATAGGTAGACCTCAACTATGGGAGACAAACTGAGAAAAAAAAATCCAGAAAATCACATTGTCTGTTTTTTTTTCATTTTATTTGCATATTATGGTGGAAAATAAGTATTTGGTCAGAAACAAGCAATCAAGATTTCTGGCTCTCACAGACCTGTAACTTCTTCTTTAAGAGTTTCCTCTTTCCTCCACTCATTACCTGTAGTAATGGCACCTGTTTAAACTTGTTATCAGTATAAAAAGACACCTGTGCACACCCTCAAACAGTCTGACTCCAAACTCCACTATGGTGAAGACCAAAGAGCTGTCAAAGGACACCAGAAACAAAATTGTAGCCCTGCACCAGGCTGGGAAGACTGAATCTGCAATAGCCAACCAGCTTGGAGTGAAGAAATCAACTGTGGGAGCAATAATTAGAAAATGGAAGACATACAAGACCACTGATAATCTCCCTCGATCTGGTGCTCCACGCAAAATCCCACCCCGTGGGGTCAGAATGATCACAAGAACGGTGAGCAAAAATCCCAGAACCACGCGGGGGGACCTAGTGAATGAACTGCAGAGAGCTGGGACCAATGTAACAAGGCCTACCATAAGTAACACACTACGCCACTATGGACTCAGATCCTGCAGTGCCAGACGTGTCCCACTGCTTAAGCCTGTACATGTCCGGGCCCGTCTGAAGTTTGCTAGAGAGCATTTGGATGATCCAGAGGAGTTTTGGGAGAATGTCCTATGGTCTGATGAAACCAAACTGGAACTGTTTGGTAGAAACACAACTTGTCGTGTTTGGAGGAAAAAGAATACTGAGTTGCATCCATCAAACACCCTACCTACTGTAAAGCATGGTGGTGGAAACATCATGCTTTGGGGCTGTTTCTCTGCAAAGGGGCCAGGACGACTGATCCGGGTACATGAAAGAATGAATGGGGCCATGTATCGTGAGATTTTGAGTGCAAACCTCCTTCCATCAGCAAGGGCATTGAAGATGAAACGTGGCTGGGTCTTTCAACATGACAATGATCCAAAGCACACCGCCAGGGCAACGAAGGAGTGGCTTCGTAAGAAGCATTTCAAGGTCCTGGAGTGGCCTAGCCAGTCTCCAGATCTTAACCCTATAGAAAACCTTTGGAGGGAGTTGAAAGTCCGTGTTGCCAAGCGAAAAGCCAAAAACATCACTGCTCTAGAGGAGATCTGCATGGAGGAATGGGCCAACATACCAACAACAGTGTGTGGCAACCTTGTGAAGACTTACAGAAAACGTTTGACCTCTGTCATTGCCAACAAAGGATATATCACAAAGTATTGAGATGAAATTTTGTTTCTGACCAAATACTTATTTTCCACCATAATATGCAAATAAAATGAAAAAAAAACAGACAATGTGATTTTCTGGATTTTTTTTTCTCAGTTTGTCTCCCATAGTTGAGGTCTACCTATGATGTAAATTACAGACGCCTCTCATCTTTTTAAGTGGTGGAACTTGCACTATTGCTGACTGACTAAATACTTTTTTTCCCCACTGTAGATTATTGTGGACATTAAAAGTGCCAAAATTGCTGAAATTATTCTTCTTGGTATAATTTTTTTACATGACTAAAACTTGGCTATTTAAACAGGAGTGTAGTTATGTACCTGTCCCGGATCCGTGCCTGATTTCCCTCTCCCTGTTCGGCTAGACTCCGCTGCAAGCTTTGCAGTTGACCCGGCAGTATCCCATGTGAGCATCAGCCCCGGCCTATATAAAACTCACTGAGACATACCCTTGTGTCTTGGTATTGTATTAAGACTTCTGGTGTCATGATCCAGGACAGGGTTTCGCTTTTGGCCCGTCCTGATCAGACTGGGGGCTAATTGTGCTGCCTCTCTCTGGCAGAGGGTGGCTATTTAATGCTCACTGGACCTAGGTCCGGTGTCAGTTATACTCCTGCCCTCGGCTGAGTTAGTTGACCTTGTGCGTACGTGTGCCTTGTGCCTGATATCTTGCTTGCTTGTTTGGTTTTGATCCGGTTCTGTCCCTGTTACGAGTTCTGCCTGCCCCTCTTGTACTGCTCTACCTCTCGTGTATGACTCTCTGCTTGTGACCTGACTTCTCTCTGCTCATCCCCTTGGTACCACGTCGCCCTCTTGTGTATGACCTTTGGCTTTGTCTGACTACCCATCTGTTTGTCCCTCCTGTGCCTCGTTTGCCCGTACTGTTGTGACCTCCATTTTGCCTGAATCTGAGTTGTTGTATGGTGTCCTGTCATATCTGAAAGCAGGACGCTAAGCCCCGCCCCCTTGCAGTCACCTGACCATAGGTCCTGTGCCAGCTTGCTAACTTCAGTGTCCGCAGGTCCTGTGCATCTTTACTTTCCGGCGCTGACTAGACCCTGACACTAATAGTTTGAAGCACGCATTGTCACCTCTGCTGCCCTGCTCCACAGGTATCTTTTAGCACTGTTTCTGTACTCAGGACACACGCACTGGCTCTGTGAGCGAGTGTAGTGCGGTGTCTCTGACATCTGGTTGCTAAACCTTGGGTTGCTACACACCTTTCCTGCACTCAACCCTGACTGCCTGCGGTCTCCTGACATCTTCGCCTGCCTGCAGTTTCCTCCATGCCGTCTGCTTGCCTGTGGTCTCCTGATGTCTTCCGCTTGCCTGCGGTGTTCTGCACTCCATCTTCGTGCGTTCAGTTTCCTAATGTCCTCCGCCTGCCTGTGGTTTCCTGCACTTTGCTTGCCTGTTGTTTCCTGCACTCCACCTGCCTGCCTGCTGTTTCCTGAAGTCTTCTGCCTGCCTGAGGTCTGCTGCACTGTGCCTGCCTGCATGCAGTTTCCTGATGTCCTCTACCTGCCTATGGTTTCCTGCACTCCATCTACCTGACTGCGTGCTCTTTTTTTCCCCTCGACTGTCCGTGTCCTGTGTACCCCACCTATCTGCTGTGCTGACACCCATGGTCCGTGCGCTCACCTGGACTTTGGGCTTGGAGAATCCACCTCACCTGGTGAGTCTAACAGATGTGTACACTTTTTATATCCACTGTTTGATACATAAAAATTAATGGGAACCATGCCGTACAGTGTTTGCTGGCAAATTTTTATTACATTTATCTTCAAATGTCCGGGCAGAAAAATGGTTAGCACTCCAGTCTTGAAGTGCTGGGATCCTGGGTTCAAATCCCACCAAAAATAACACCTTTTTAGGCTATGTGCCCACGATGCGATTTTTAAGCGTTTTTGCCGCGATTTTCGGCGCGAAAACGCTGCGAAAACATTTAAAAATCTTGTACAGAACGCACCCCATGCATTCCTATGGCATTCCGCACATGCTGTGCTAATGCTGCGCTTTTTTCCGCGGCGGAATCGCATCGTGGAAAAAATCGCAGCATGCTCATTCTTTTGTGTGGAATCGTAAAGAATTGCCGCGATTCCGCACCCATAGGAATGCATGAGAATCGCTTACTTCCCGAATGTGGCTATGCCCACCAAGCGCGAAGTTAAGCGTCTCATGTGCGGTTGGTACCCACAGTGTGGAGGAGACTGTCCTCCCGGCCCTGGGTACCATACCTCTGTAAAAAAAAATAAAAAAAATAAAAAATCGGGGTATATTTACCTTCCGACGTCCCGCGCTGACAATGACAATGCAGGGGAAACACCACTTAGCTTTGCTCTGTTGCATATGCTCCTAGCAACAGAGCCCACCACCTGTGTGCATCTTCTCCTCCACCCAGATCCATCACATACTGGATCCTTCACCATAATGCAGCCTTGGAGCAGAGTCCACCACCAGTTGCAGCTGTCCAGTAACAGAGTCCCAAAGATGAGTTCAGCTTCTGCCCAAAAAGTCCAGCATGCTTGAGTCCAGCTCTCAGCAACCAAGTCCCGCATGCTGAGTGCAACTCTCTCCATAGTCGTCACTCCACCAAGCCATGCAAGCACTTCCTGCAAACACCATAAACTGTGACTCCACCACGCCATGCCAGCCCTTCTTGCAGACCACCTAGCTGCCACTCGTCCCCTCTGGCTGGGCTGCGCAGGACTCATGTTCAGCTCCTTCTTTCACCCAGACCTCCTTGTGAATGACTAACACACAATATCACCAACCGTGATTGATTCCACCTGGCTCTCTTTTATAGAGCCTAACACCTGATTTGTAATTAAGTGCACATTAAACCAAAGAAACTAAAGTGCACTACCACTCACCACCAGCGGCAACTTAAAATGAACGACACCACGTGTAATAATTCTAATGGCCACCGGGGGCAATCACTTTGGCACCTAGCCAATGGAAAAAAAGTTAAACTTTGTCCATTTAAATTGTCAGATCCAGCCTGGATCATGACATGACCAACCTGTCAATCACTTTCCAAGCGATGCTTCAAATCGCTTGGAAAGTGCTTGAATATCGCACGCTAAAATCGCGGCAAAATCGCGAACATAATCGCGGTAAAATCGCGCGAAAAAAATGCGCGATTTCTGGGAAGGAGTCCGGTTTTCAGTGTCCGGATTTAAACGCTACGTGGGCACATAGCCTTAAGTAGTTTGTATGGTCTCCTCGTGTTTGTGTGGATTTCAATGACAAAATGTCAGGGAAATTTATATGTGAGCCCCAGTGGGGACAGTGATGAGGTTTGTAAAGTGATGTGGAATCAATGGTGCTACATACCGTAAGTAACATGAATAAATTACTGGCTATCCAGGTCATTTGGAGAAGCAGAATCAGCTAGTGATGTTGTGTAGGGCATTTGCGGTTGCCGCGTCCCTTCTTGATATTGGAATGCCAGAGCACTTATATAACAGCAGCTGCTGTGGATGGTTGGAGCACAGAAGAGAAGCTACACAGTGCATCACCTGTAACACAGATGGATCTGGCTCTCCACTGCTGCAACTTTCCTGTTTTCTGGCGCTCTAAAAGCAGTAAGGGAGGTAGTAACTGTGGAAAAGAAGAGTAACAAAATGCCCACAGAGAAGTTGTGCGGTTATAGCCAATGTAGCTGAAGAAACGTGTATTTGCAACTTTGGATTGAAGGGGCACAAAAGAAAAAAAATTCCAGTGGAGCATCACTTAATGGAGAATATACACACTTTAAATTTAAAAAATCCAATGTATAGTCCTCTTTAAGGTTCAATCTGCAAAAAAATCCACCTTTTTCATGTATTCCATGCTACCACATGACAAAATAGTTACTCACTATGTAGCTATAAATCATGAGACACAGTTGTGCTCAAAAGTTTACATACCCTGGCAGAATTTTTGCCTTCTTGACCTTTTTTCTGAGAATGTGAATGATAACACCAAAACTTTTTCTCCACTCGTGGTTAGTGGTTGGGTGAAACCATTTATTGTCAAACTACTGTGTTTTCTCTTTTTAAATCATAATGACAACCCAAAACATCCAAATGACCCTGATCAAAAGTTCACATACCCCATTTCTTAATACTGTGTATTGCACCCTGTAACATCAATGACAGCTTGAAGTCTTTTATGGTAGTTGTGGATGAGGTTCTTTATTTTCTCAGATGGTAAAGCTGCCCACTCTTCTTGGCACTCTTCTTGTATACTTTTGAGCACAACTGTATAATATAAATATAAGTGAAAAGTTGGATATATCAATTATTTTCATTAGTTTTGCTCCTTGTTTTGGTGAGACTTTTATAAGCACCACCTGTCTTTATTGTTATCTCTAGTTTTGTAAAAAGACCTAAAAAAAAGTTAAAGAGTGTGACCCAGGTTGTTATGAGCAGATGGCATTCTTCTCACCAAGGACTGATTGTAATTGGCAGGTCATGTAGTGTACGTTAAGACTTTCAGGCAAAAAAAATAGAACGCTCAAGGAATAAAATAAAACATCTGTTTATTTGGGGTTATTTGGTAAAAAGTTGTTTACAAGTGAGCCTCCACTTTAAGCAAACATTGACATTTATATACTAATATATCCACCCTTGATCTGCTACCCAAACAATGCTCAGTAATAAGGAACTAAAGGAAAGCAACATTGTGAAATGCTAACCGTAATAATCAAAGGCAAAATTGTGACTCACTCTAAGTACATAAAATGACAAGCTGTCATGAAAACATGTATTTAGTAGGTCATAGATATTAGATAGCTACAAATCTAATGATTATTTAACCAACAAGTATTACCTGCAAGTCATTTAGGAACATCTTTTATGGTTTGGCCAACTCTTCATTGAAGAGTTCACATATACATTAGATGAAAAAGGCCAAACCAGCCAAATTTGATGAATCTAATCATCTCCTAAATATAGGGGCATACTAGTGCCTTCTTGAAGCAGGTATCCAAAATGCCCGAAGGTAAACCAGAGGCTGACAGCTTATTCCCCTCTTACTTTGAGAACATACAGTGGGTACGGAAAGTATTCAGACCCTTTTAAATTTTTCACTGTTTGTTTCCTTGCAGCCATTTGGTAAATTCAAAAAAATTACTTTTTTTTCTCATTAATGTACACTCTGCACCCCATCTTGACTGAAAAAAACAGAAATGTCAAAATTTTTGCAAATTTATTAAAAAAAAAAAACTGAAATATCACATAGTGATAAGTATTCAGACCCTTTGCTCAGTATTGAGTAGAAGCACCTTTTGAGCTAGTACAGCCATGAGTCTTCTTGGGAATGATGCAACACGTTTTTCACACCTGGATTTGGGGATCCTCTCCAGTTCTGTCAGGTTGGATGGTGAACAGCGATTTTCAGGTCTCTCCAGAGATACTCAATTGGGTTTAGGTCAGGGCTCTGGCTGGGCCAATCAAGAACGGTCACAGAGTTGTTCCAAAGCCACTCCTTTGTTATTTTAGCTTTGTGCTTAGGGTCATTGTCTTGTTGAAAGGTGAACCTTCAGCCAAGTCTGAGGTCCGGAGCACTGTGGAAGAGGTGTTCACCCAGGATATCTCTGTACTTGGCCGCATTCATGCTTCCTTCAATGGCAACCAGTCATCCTGTCCCTACAGCTAAAAAACATCCCCATAGCATGATGCTGCAACCACCATGTTTCACTGTTGGGATTGTATTGGGCAGGTTATGAACAGTGCCTTGTTTTCTCCACACATACTGCTTAGAATTAACACCAAAAAGGTCTTTCTTCGTATCATCAGACCAGAGTTTCTCATAGTCTGGGAGTCCTACATGTGTTTTTTAGCAAATCCTATGCAGGCTTTCATATGTCTTGCACTGAGGAGAGGCTTCCGTCGGGCCACTCTGCTATAAAGGCCCGACTGGTGGAGGGCTGCAGTGATAGTTGACTTTGTGTAATTTTCTCCCATCTCCCTACCGCATCTGTGGAGCTCAGCCACAGGGATCTTGGGGTTCTTCTTTACTCACTCATCAAGGCTCTTCTCCCACAATTGCTCAGTTTGGCTGGACAGCCAGGTCTAGGAAGACTTCTGGTGGTCCCAAACTTAGAATCATAGAATCGTAGAGTTGGAAGGGACCTCCTGGGCCATCTGGTCCAACCCCCTGCTCAAAGCAGGATTCACTAAATCATCCCAGTCAGATGTCTGTCCAGCCTCTGTTTGAAGACTTCCATTGAAGGAGAACTCACCACTTCTCGTGGCAGCTTGTTCCACTCATTGATCACTCTAACTGTCAAAAAGTTTTTTCTAATATCTAATCTGTGTCTCCTCCCATTCAGTTTCATCCCATTGCTTCTAGTCTTTCCTTGTGCAAATGAGAATAAAGTTGATCCTTCTACAATGTGACAGCCCTTTAGATATTTGTAGACAGCTATTAAGTCTCCTCTCAGCCTTCTCTTTTGCAAACTAAACATTCCCAAATCCTGCAACCTTTCCTCATAAGACAGGGTTTGCAGACCGGTCACCATTCTGGTCGCTCTTTTCTGAACTTGCTCCAGTTTGTTGATGTCTTTTTTAAAATGTGGTGCCCAAAACTGGACACATTATTCCAGATGAGGTCTGACCAAAGAGGAGTAGAGGGAAATAATGACTTCACGTGATCTAGACTGTATGCTTCTGTTAATACATCCTAGAATTGCATTTGCCTCTTTTGCTGCTGCATCACACTGTTGACTCATATTCAGTCTGTGATCTATTAGTATACCCAAGTCTTTTTCACATGTGCTGTTGCTTAACCCTATTCCTCCCATTCTGTATATGCTTTTTTCATTTTTATTGCCCAGATGTAGTACTTTGCATTTTTCCCTGTTAAAAACCATTCTGTTAGTTGCTGCCCACTTCTCCAGTTTATTTATATATTTTTGAATCCTCTCTCTCTTCTCTAGTATTAGCTATCCCTCCTAGCTTTGTGTCATCAGCAAATTTAATCAGTTTACCCTCAATTCCTTCATCTAAATCATTGATAAAGATGTTGAACAATACAGGGCCCAGGACAGAGCCCTGTGGTACCCCACTTGAGACATTCTTCCAACTGGATGTGCAGCCATTTACGACCACTCTTTGGGTCCGATCACTAAGCCAGTTATGAATCCACCTAACAGTTGCCTTGTCCATTCCATACTTAGTCATTTTTTCAATAAGGATTGTATGAGATACTTTGTCAAATGCTTTGCTGAAGTCAAGATATACTACATCTATAGCATTTCCTTGATCCACCCAATCAGTGATTCCATTATAGAAGGAAATTAAGTTAGTCTGACATGACTTCTTCCATTTAAGGATTATGGAGGCCACTGTGTTCTTAGGAACCTTGAGTACTGCAGACAGACATTCTTTTGTAACCTTGGCCAGATGTGTGCCTTGCCACAATTCTGTCTCTGAGCTCCTTGGCCAGTTCCTTTGACCTCATGATTCTCATTTGGTCTGACATGCACTGTGAGCTGTGAGGTCTTATATAGACAGGTGTGTGCCTTTCCAAATCAAGTCCTATCAGTTTAATTAAACAAAGCTGGACTCCAATGAAGTAGTAGAACCATCTCAAGGAGCATCACAAGGAAATGGACAGCATGTGACTGTGAGAATCATGTGGGAATAGTGGATGAGGGCAGGTACATCTCGCCCAGATACCTTTCCTATGTGGCCTAGTCTGGTCAGTATCGCACCTGGTTACTAATGAATAATGGGAGGCGGATATAAAAGGATGCCAGGTGGTTGTGTGAGTGTCTCAACCTGGGAACACAGAGAGCCTGTCTGTGTGAGAGACACACGTGTGTGAAAGCAGTGCCCACTGCAACTGTGGTTTGGCTGGATGGGAGAAGCCCGCCAGTTGGTAGTTAAGTTGTACCTTGTTTAGTTAGTGCCGGACAGGCAAGGATTTGTTTTATGTTTTATTTCTTTATGCATTGCTTTCACAGTTAATAAACCTGACCCAGTGTCAGTTATACCCGAATCCCAGCTCTGCGTCTGAGTTTCATGCTGAACGCACGTGACCTTTGACCCCAGCAAAGGCGATCCCGGAGTGTTTTATCCCATTGTGGTGGAGAACGCGGGCATCACGTTGGAAGCATGAGCATGGAGGACGTGGTGAAATCGCTGGTACAGTCCACCGCCGTCCAGCAAGAAGCTAATCGGGTGATGATGGCCCAGCTGAAGGAGTTGGTGGACATGACAGCTACCGATCGTTCGCTTCTCCAGCAGGTGGCGCAGCGCCTGCCAAGCTTACCTGAGGTTAACCTGGAAGCAGAGTCGAGAGTGATTCACGTGAGTCGGTACTGGCAGAAGATGACGACCGAAGATGACATCGAGGCATACCTGACCACGTTTGAACAGACGGCGGTGCGAGAAAAATGGCCGAAGGCACGATGGGCCGGCCTGATTGCCCCGTTTCTTTCCGGTGAGGCCCAAAAGGCTTATTATGACTTAGAGCCTGAAGCTGCGCAGGACTTTGACAAACTGAAAGCCGAGATCTTGGCCCGGCTGGGAGTGACGACCGCTGTCCGTGCACAGAGAGTGCATCAATGGACTTATCAGCTGGATAAATCACTGCGGTCACAGATGTTCGACCTGATCCACGTGACGAAGAAGTGGCTACAACCCGAGGTGCTGACAGTGCCAGAGATAATCCAGAGAGTCGTCATGGACAAGTACCTGAGAGCTCTACCGCCAGCCCTGAGGAAGTGGGTAAGCCATGGAAATCCTACGACGGCAGATCAACTGGTAGATCTGGTTGAACGTTACTCCGTGGCGGAAGGACTCCGAGACGACGCTACCCCTCCTCGTTTTTCATCATCTCCACGTGGAACCGGTAAGACTGTTCCAGGGAGTAGGGGAGAAGGAAAAATCCCTAAGACAGTGGGGGAGGAAACCGGGACTGCCCGCAATGCGAGGCCGAGAGTAACAAACTATGGTCTAAGCAAGGGGCCCATTAGGTGTTTCCGCTGCCAAGAGATGGGACACATTGTTGCGAACTGTCCGCTCACTACTGAACCCATGCAGTGCGACGTCACAGACTCTAAAAACCGCATGTCTATGGTTGCACGGGTAGTGAGTGTGAATGCTGGTCAAAAGGATGTGGAAAAACACTTGTGTGATTTAACTGTTGATGGAAAAAATGTGGTGGCATTGTTAGACTCGGGAAGTGTGGTGACTCTGGTGAAGGCCAGTCTGGTGTCAGCCCTGACTGGACCATCAGACAAATTTTCTGTAACGTGTGTGCATGGAGACACCTGTTCGTACCTCACCACGGTCATATGCATTACTACTTCCTATGCGTCTGTGCAACATAAAGTGGGACTCGTCCCGGCGTTATTGCATGATGTTATCCTGGGCCGGGATTTTCCCCACTTCTGGCAATTGTGGGAGAATCAGTTGATACCCCAGGGTAATAGTGTATATGATTCTTCTCCCAGGGCGCGTGTGGGTCCCGAACCCCTGGAAGAGGTCTTCCCGGAAGACTCGGGGGAAGAGTCTGCTGGAAATGACCTGCAGTTCCCGTTTTCAGTCATGGCGGGTGATACGGAGGAGACCGTGGAAGAGGAGGAGGCCGACAGCCGTCCACCTCCCCGTTTGCCGGATTTAGAAGTTCAGAAAGATGACTTCCAAAGCGAGCAAATAAAGGATCCTACCCTTTCTCAGGCTAGGACAAAAGTAAAAGTGATAAATGGGGTTCCCGTAGAACCTGGCTCCAGGCTGGCATATCCTTACATGGTTCTGGAGAATGATTTACTCTATCAGATAGAGAAAAAGGAGGAAGACACGGTGCAACTGTTAGTCGTGCCAAAACCCTACCGGCGGCAGGTGCTGGACCTGGCCCATGGACATGTGATGGAAGGTCATCTGGGAGTCCAGAAAACCACCGAAAGGATATTACACTGTTTTGTTTGGCCAGGCATGCATCACGATATTCGTGTATATTGTGAGTCTTGTCCTGACTGCCAAGCCTCTGCACCTAAGCCCCGGTTCTGTAGCCCTTTGGTACCCCTACCTATTATTGAAGTCCCGTTTGAGAGGATTGGGATGGATTTAGTTGGGCCCCTTCCACGGTCTGCACGTGGACACCAACATATCCTGGTCATCTTGGATTATGCCACTCGTTACCCAGAGGCCATCCCTTTGCGTAACATGGCCACCAAGACGATTGCCAAGGAACTGGTGCATGTGTTTAGTCGGGTCGGTATACCAAAACAGATACTCACCGACCAGGGGACCCCCTTTATGTCCAGGGTAATGAAGGAGCTCTGCCGATTGTTACAAATGGAACCGTTACGCACATCCGTGTATCTCCCTCAAACAGACGGGTTGGTCGAACGGTTCAATAAAACTCTGAAGCAGATGCTGAGAAGGGTGATAGACAAGGATGGGAAGAACTGGGACTATTTACTTCCGTATTTGCTTTTTGCCATCAGGGAAGTACCCCAGTCATCCACGGGATTCTCGCCTTTCGAGTTATTGTACGCCCGACGTCCTCGCGGACTGTTAGACGTTGCAAAAGAAACCTGGGAGGGTCAGGTCACTCCGTTTAAAACGGTGATAGATCACGTCACACAGATGCAGGGCCGTATTGCGGCTGTTATGCCTATCGTCAAAGAACACATGATGCAGGCTCAAGGAGCCCAAAAAAGAATCTATGATAGGGGCGCCAAGATCCGTACGTTTGCACCCGGAGATAGGGTGTTGATCCTGGTCCCCACGGTGGACAGTAAGTTCCTGGCAAAGTGGCAGGGCCCCTTTGAGATTAAGGAAAGAGTTGGTGAAGTAAACTACAAAGTATACCAGGCAGGTAAACGGAAACCTGAACAGATTTATCATGTAAATCTGATAAAACCCTGGAAAGATCGGTCTGCCTTGTCAGCGGAGCTGGCCCATCCCGTCTGCTCCCATACCGTACCGGAGGTACGGGTTGCAGAGACTCTCTCAGAGCTGCAAAAGACTGAGGTCAGGCAGTTTCTACTTCACAACCAAAAGTTTTTCTCAGAAAAACCCGGGCAGACTACGCTAATGAAACATGACATCGTAACGGAACCTGGTGTCACAGTTCACGTAAAACCCTACCGAATCCGGGAAGCGCGCCGTGAAGCCGTTTCCTGAGAAGTGAAGGCAATGTTAGAGTTAGGAGTCATTGAGGAATCGCACAGTGCTTGGTCCAGCCCGATTGTGCTAATTCCTAAACCGGACGGCACCATCCGGTTCTGCAATGACTTCAGGAAACTGAATGCGGTCTCAAAATTTGATGCCTACCCTATGCCCCGGGTCGACAAGTTAATAGATCGGTTAGGAAAAGCCCGGTATATTACGACCCTAGATCTAACAAAGGGGTATTGGCAGATCTCTCTGACTGAGGCTGCCAGAGAAAAGACGGCATTTGCTACGCCGGAAGGTTTATTTCAGTATGTGTATATGCCGTTTGGACTGCACGGCACGGGGCACCGGCGACCTTCCAGAGACTGATGGATCGAGTCCTTAGGCCACATAGGTGGTACGCTTCGGCCTATTTGGATGATATTGTCATTTACAGCTTGGACTGGGAGACTCATCTCCAGAAAGTACAAGCTGTGATTGATGACCTGTTGGAGACAGGTCTAACCCCGAACCCCAAGAAATGTCACATCGGGCTAGAAGAAGTCCGGTATTTGGGGTATGTAATTGGGAGGGGTATTGTTAAACCCCAGCTCGATAAGATTCAGGCGGTTCAGGACTGGCCGCAACCTGTCAACAAGAAGCAGATGCAAGCCTTTCTGGGGATCGCCGGCTATTATCGCCGGTTCATACCCAATTTTGCAGCCATCGTTACCCCCCTGACGGATCTTACAAAAGGGAAAGACTCCGTCATGATTAAATGGAGTTTAGCGGCTGAAGAAGCCTTCCATAGCCTAAAACGGGCACTTTGCTCTCAACCAGTACTGGTGACTCCGGACTTCTGCAGCGAGTTTGTGGTACAAACGGATGCCTCTGATACCGGTATCGGGGCCGTACTGTCACAAGTGAGGGACAGAGGGGAACACCCAGTCCTCTATCTCAGCAGGAAGCTGAACAAACATTTGCAAAAGTATGCAGTCATAGAAAAAGAGTGCCTAGCCATTAAGTGGGCTCTAGAGGCCCTCAAATATTACCTGGTGGGCCGAAAGTTCAGGCTGATCACTGACCATGCCCCTCTCAAGTGGATGCACTTGAACAAGGAACTGAATAGCCGGGTGACCCGGTGGTTCCTTGCCCTGCAGGCCTACACTTTTACGGTGGAGCACCGCCCAGGGGTACAGATGGGGAATGCAGATGCCCTGTCCCGAGTGCACTGTTTGGCGGGTGTCATTGCTCGACCGGAGTGGTCTGAGCTGAGGGGGGGATATGTGAGAATCATGTGGGAATAGTGGATGAGGGCAGGTATATCTCGCCCAGATACCTTTCCTATGTGGCCTAGTCTGGTCAGTATCGCACCTGGTTACTAATGAATAATGGGAGGCGGATATAAAAGGATGCCAGGTGGTTGTGTAAGTGTCTCAGCCTGGGAACACAGAGAGCCTGTCTGTGTGACAGACACACGTGAGTGAAAGCAGTGCCCACTGCAACTGTGGTTTGGCTGGACAGGAGAAGCCCGCCAGTTGGTAGTTAGGTTATACCTTGTTTAGTTAGTGCCGGACAGGCAAGGATTTGTTTTATGTTTTATTTCTTTATGCATTGCTTTCACCGTTAATAAACCTGACCCAGTGTCAGTTATACCCGAATCCCAGCTCTGCGCCTGAGTTTCATGCTGAACGCACCTGACCTTTGACCCCAGCAAAGGCGATCCCGGAGTGTTTTATCACAGTGACTTAAATATGAGTGTCTGAGCAAAGGGTCTGAATACTTATGACCATGTGATATTTCGGTTTTTCTTTTTTAATAAATTAGCAAAAAATTCTACATTTCTGGTTTTTTAGACAAGATGGGGTGCAGAGTGTAAATTAATGATAAAAAAATGAACTTTTTTGAATATACCAAATGGCTGCAATGAATCAAAGAGTGACAAATTTAAAGGGGTCTGAATACTTTCTGAACCCACTGTATGTATGCTTTGCTAAAACCAGAATGCATGGGCAAGGAAGGAGGCTGAGAGGCATAGGTGTATATTTGTATTTAGGGTGTATGGCCACCTTTATTTCACTAATACAGGACATAAAGATAAGTGTGTTAGGCGTCGGGTTTCTCCCTCTGTACAGGAAGAATCCCGAGTCTTGCCTTCTGCGGTTTCCCAATCAGTCCCAGCCGCAGAGGAGCCTGCTCAGCAAAGATATAGTTCCCGGCGTCTTGCTCAAGCTAGTGCTGTCAGGTTGGTTGCTACTGCCATCCCTGGTTCAGCTATAGCAGTCTGCACTAGCCAGCGGTGAGCAGCTCCTGGGACCAAGTCCCTTTTTCACTCCACTGAGCATGCCCGTGGCTCATCCTCTCATTGGAGCTCAGGGGTCACATGCTCAGGTCTCGTGCATGTTCCTATTGGACCACATGGAAGGTCCCGGAAGGTCGCCGCTATAAAGACTTGCATGGCCGCTCGGCCATGCGCTAATATAGACTCAAATTGCTAGTTGTGTGTGTGTGATGAAGGATGCTTGTGAACCGCTGAATGACTCATTATGACTCCCTCCCTCTGGTTGTGCTTGTATATAGGGTTAAATATAAATCAAAGTAAAATACTGTATCAAGGCATCAATTCTAATAGGTATATTTCTGCAAAGTTTTTGAAGAAACTCGGCAAGGAGGTTGTTCCAAACATCTTGGAGAGCTAATCAAAGATCTTCTGTGTATGCGGTGTTTCTGCAAATTCCTCTGTCTCTTCATGTAACACCAGCAAAGTTGATGTTGCGATCAGGGCTCTGTGGGGGCCATATCATCACTTCCAGGAGTCCTTGTTTTTCTTAATGAGACTGCATGTTTTAGGTTACATTTAGAGCCAATCAGACTCCCTGATGATACCGCATATTAATAAGTATCTACCTGTATTTCTCAGCATTGAGGACACCATTAATTCTGACCAAATTTCCAACTTTTTATGCTTAAATGCAGTCCTAAACGTGCAAGGAACTTTCCCCATGCTTCACTGTTATCTGCAGACACTCATTATTTACCGTTCTCCAGCCCTTCAAACTACCTTCTGATACTGTCAAATATTTCAGATGTTGACTCATCAGTCCAGAGGACTTACTGCCATTTTTCTGCCCCTGTTTCTCATGTTTTTCTGCAAAGTTGAGTCACTTGGCCTTGCTTCCATGTCATGCTTTTGGAATTCTATCATGAAGAGCACTTCTGGCCAAAATCCTCCAAATAATATATAGGTGCTGCTTGTCCAACTGGTTACTGACATTTCTGAGCTAATGGCACTACTAGACATCTTCCATTTATGAAGGAAAGCATGATGTGTCTTTTATCTCCTGTGTTTAGGACCACTGCATATACGATCCTAAGCATGGCCATTTCTTGGTATCGTAAATTCTGAGAAATACAGGCAGATACTTCTCCATAACGCAATGCCATAAGTGTTTAAGAGAAACCCCCATTAAAGGGGTTGTCCATCTTTGAGGACAATTTTTTTTCTTACTTAATTGCATTTGTAAAAAATATATTGTTGCAATAGGGTTTTGTTAAATTTTGCACAGTTTTGCTTTTACATGGTCTGTTTCCCTGCACATTCGACTTTGAAAGGGGTTGTCCAAGTTTATCAAGAAAGTCTGCAGTCACTCTATCACTATTTGACTGCAGACTTGTGAATCCTCACAGTGCACATTGCGCACTGTGGGGATTCTCCTCTGCGGAAGGCGAGACCGAGTGGTCATGTGACCGAAGTATGTGATCTGCATATTTCCAGCCATATTCTTACTAGACGTGTGTGGCATCATCCAGTAAAAGTGAACTAAGCGAGGCAGCGCAGTGCGCACGTGTACTCAGAATATAGCTAGGAGTATGCATATTCCATAAGACTCACCATCAGCACAGGAGAATACCCACAGCTCACAGCATGCGTTGTGAGAATTCACAAGTCTGCAGTTGCCGACTCTCTCACTGCCGCAGTCCCGCATTTCTCCCTCATTTTCCTGCAGCTGCTGTGACACTGGCATCTCTGCACTCTGCCTCCCTCCCACAGCAGAGATGCCGACACACCACAACAGTCCCACATTTCTCCCTCATGCTCTTGCTGCTGCGGCTCACAGATCCCCGGGTACTGTGCTGTCCCACCCTCTTAACGGGACAGTGCACCCTCCTAAAGTGTCCCCAGCCAATGGCTGGGAGACCCTTATTACTGAAGGCACCTCCACCAGGTGGGAGGTACCTACGCAACATTGTATACTTTGACACACTTGCTAGTGCTTAGGTCCCATTGCTCATTCCTGTCTATCAGACATGCCAGCCTGCCTGCCTGTCCATCAGCTGTACACACCTCCCTGCCTGTCAACCATTCTGAGCCAGCTGCCATCTACTCACGGCATAGTGGTTCTACCACCCTGTCCGTTACAATAAGCCTGGACAAACCCTTTAAAATGATATGCAGTTATAAATTGTCTGAAAGGAGCTCAGAAAAATAAGGCTAAAAAAAAGGCCTATCAGACATTCATAGTTGGTTGACTGATGAATTATCGGTTGTCTTATACTGCAGCTAGCAATAGACAGTGAAGCACAGAGGCTGTAAATGGAAACTGTGCAAAATTTCTAATGGAACCCAATAAATTTGACCCTAAAAGTGGACAAGCCCTTTAAAGTGCAGTAACACAAATTCCCATATTTTCAGGCAGTTTTTTTCTGCGGGCTTCAATTTCAGCAGAAAAGCATATATACTTACATATAATTTACCTTGGTGCAGTAAACTTTCGGCTTGTTCTACTCCTGACAAATATAATTTGTTAGAAAATCACATACAGCAAATATGGCAGCACGACAGACATGAGATGAAAAAACTGTGGTCTTTATTCACCCATGTATGTACGGCGTTTCGGTTCTTCAAACTATGAGCCTTTCTCAGCTATTCTGCCAAAAGATACACTTTGTAGACTACTGCATACAGATATGTGAAAACACGTATAAAGTATTTTATTATTGTACTCCTTATATGCTTTGCCGGTATTGACATGCAGATACCCATTTAATAATATGAATTGTTCAATTAAGAGTCATTGCTGCAACTGAAAATAATTTATTCTATGTACAAAAAAGCTGTACAGAACAAACAAATGATACATCATAAATGGCTTGTGATTACCTGCCACAGTTTAATAGATTTTATCTTGTTTTATTATGTTTGTATATATTTGAGTATGGACTTATATTTTCCTTCCATTAGATACATTACAACAAGTTATCTTGTAATGGGCCTAGTTCACAATGTATTTGGCATGATATTCTGCTATTTGTGTACTTCATTCTTTGGTTATTGCTATACTCCATTCATTACAAATGGCTCTGAGAGCCAACCCGGACATTAGGGGCATATCCAATTACACAAAGCAAGATTACACTCTTGTAGCTAGCTGTGGCGTTACCTGCCCTCATAAAGTGGTTCAAGAGGTTTGGTCACATTAACAATTTTAAAGCCAATAATTAAAAGTAGGAAGCCCTGAACTTATCCATTAATACCCAAGAAGGACATTATACAGTACATGCCTTCCACTCTAAAGGCCCCCCATTAACATTGTGGAACCGTTGTCTGAACCTGCTGATATGGGTGGATTGGCCAAAATTCTGATAAATATTTGGGCCTCACAATGAACCCCTTCCCAAATCCCAGGATTCTTATTTTATGTGTGTTGAATATTTTGTGGAATTCACTAAGGCTAGCATTTATTTGCAGTCCTAACCCCTTAATGACTTATTATTATTTATTTATATAGCAGCATTAATTCCATGGTGCTGTACATGAGACGGGGTTACATCAAAATACAAATATCACTTACACTAAACAAACTAACAATAACAGACTGGTACAGTCTGCGGGCTTACATTCTACAGGATTTTAGGGAAGGAGACAGTAGGTCGGGGGTTGCAGTAGCTCAGATGGTGTTGAGGTGACCGCGTGGTCATTACAGGTTGTAAGCTTTTTTTTTTTTTTTTTTTAAGAGATGGGTTTTCAGGTTCCGTCTGAAGGATCCAAATGTGGTGGATAACCAGACGTGTTGGGGCACAGAATTCAAGAGGATGGGGATTATTTGGGAGAAATCTTGGAGGCGATTGGGTGGGAAGCGAATAAGCATGGAGGTGAGAAGGAGGTCTTGGGAGGATGGGAGATTACGTGAAGGAAGATATTGAGAGATTAGTTCAGAAATATACGTAGGAGAAAAGTTATGGATGGCTATGTAGGTCAGAGTTAGTAGTTTAAACTGGATACGCTGGGAAATTGGGAGCCAGTGAAGGGATTTGCAAATAGGTGAAGTAGGAGTGTAGCAAGGAGAGAGATTAATTAGTTGGGCAGCAGAGTTAAGGACAGACTGAAGGGGTGCGAGAGTGTTAGAAGGTAGGCCACAGAGGATGTTGCAGTGGTCGAGGCGGGAGATGATTAGGGCATGCACAAGCATTTTGGTAGAGTGAGGGTTGAGGATTGAGGAAAGGACGGATTCTGGAAATATTTTTGAGCCGGAGGCGACAGGAGGTGGCGAGAGCTTGGATGTGCGGTTTGAAGGACAGGGCAGAGTCAAGGGTTACTCCGAGGCAGCAGATTTCCAGGACAGGGGAAAGTGTGATTTCATTTATTGTGATAGATAGATCAGGTAGGGAAGTTATGCGAGCTGGAGGAAAGATTAGTTCAGATTTGTCCACGTTGAGCTTGAGGAAGCAAGAGGAGAATCAGGAGCATATGGCTGATAGACACTCTGGAATTCTGGACAGTATAGAGGTGACATCTGGGCCAGAGAGGTAGATCTGAGTGTCATCAGCATATAGATGCTACTGGAAGCCATAGGACTTTATGAGTTGTCTCAGGCCAATTGTATAGTTTTCAAAGAGAAGGGGTCCTAGGACAGAGCCTTGAGGGACACCAACAGAGAGAGGGTGAGATGAGGAGGTAGTGTGGGAGTAGGAAACTCTAAATGTGTGGTTGGTAAGGTATGAGGAGATCCAGGATAGGGCAAGGTCTTTGACACCAAAGGAAGAGAGGATCTGTAGTAGGAGGCAGTTGTCAACTGTGTCGAAGGCCGACAACAGGTCTAGAAGGAGGAGTATAGCGAACTGTCTGTTAGCTTTGGCTGTATGTATGTCATTAGTAAGTTTGGTCAGGGAAGTCTCAGTGGAATGGTGGGGACGGAAGCCAGATTGTAGGCTGTGAAAGAGTGAGTTAGATGCAAAGTGCGAGGAAAGTTCATCGTGGACATGCTGCTCAAGGAGTTTGTAAGCAAATGGGAGCAAAAATATGGGGCGATAGCTGGACATAGCGCTCGGGTCAAGGGATGGCTTTTTAATGATAAGTGTGATTGTAGCATGTTTGAAAGCAGAGAGGAAGGTACCAGAAGTTAGTGATAGATTGAAGAGATGGGTTAGGGATGGTATTAGTGTAGTGGTGAGGTCGGGGAGGAGGTGGGATGGGGTCAAGCGCACAAGCGGTGAGGTGTGATTTGGAGAAAAGATGAGCAAGCTCTCCTTCAGTGGTTTTGGAAAGGGAAGATATGGGGTTAGGTCATTGGTCTGGTGACTTATGCCCATCATAAGTAGAGATGAGTGAATTTGATCGAGTCCCTGCTTATTCGGCCAGCTATAGCGCTTACCGAATAGCTGCATCGGTAACTCAGATACCTGCAGCGCTCCTGATAATCAGCTGTTCGGCGCCACAGCTGTTTGTAACCTAGTAACATAGCTTTGAAGGTTGAAGGAAGATCTTATGTCCATCTAGTTCAGCCTATTTTTATTGCAGCTGTTCTGCATTGTTGATCCTGGGGAAGGCAAAAAACCCACAGAGTAGAAGCCAATTTTCTCCATAGGGAAAAAATTCCTTCCCGACTCCTAAGCTGGGTCAACCATCTACCTATAATATTATGTTATTCGTAACCTTCTATACTGTTACTCACAAGAAAAGTATCCATTCCTTTCTTAAATTCATTCAGTGAGTTGGCCATCACCACTTCCTCAGGAAGAGAATTCCAGAGCCTCACTGCTCTTACCATGAAGAACCCTCTTCTATGCTGGTGCAGAAATTGTCTTTCCTCCAAATAAAGAGAATGCCCCCTTGTTCTTGTCACAGTCCTTGGTACAAACAGTTCATTGGAGAGATCTCTGTATTGCCCTCTGATATACTTGTACATATATATTAGGTCTCCCCTAAGTCTTCTCTTTTCTAGAGTAAATAGACCAAATTTTGATAACCTTTCTGGGTATTGTAGTGAACCAACTCCATTTATCATTTTAGTAGCCTGCCTTTGAACCCTTTCAAGTTCAGTAATGTCTTTCTTGAGCACCGGCGTCCAAAATTGCATACAATACTCCAAGTGTGGTCTGACGAGTGATTTGTACAGAGGGAGAATTATGTTTTCATCTCGTGTCCCCAGACCTCTTCTAATGCATCCCATGACCCTATTTGCTTTAGTGGCAGCTGCCTGACACTGGGCACTCCAATTTAGCTTCTTAATGACTAAGATGCCCAAGTCTTTTTCCATGTCTGATTTCCCCAGCAGTTTCCTATTTAGTAAGTAATTGTAGCATCTGTTTCTCCTTTCCATGTGCATAACCTTACACTTATATGTGTTAAACCTCATTTGCCATTTTTCAGCCCAATTCTCCAATTTACTCAAATCTGTCTGTAGTTGCAAACTGTCCTCCTTTGTGTTAACTACCTTACATAGTTTTGTATCATCTGCAAATACTGATATTTTACTGTGTAAGCCATCCACTAGATCATTAATATAAATATATTAAATAGTAGAGGGCCCAATACAGAACCCTGTGGTACCCCACTAGTAACCCTGGCCCAATCTGAGTATGCACCATTAATAACCACCCTTTGTTTTCTATCACTAAGCCAGCTACCTACCCATCTACACACATTTTCCCCTAGCCCAAGTTTTCTCATCTTACTTACCAATCTTTTATGTGGGACAGTGTCAAATGCTTTAGAGAAGTCGAGATAAATGACATCCAATGATTCTCCTTGGTCCATTTGAGAGCTTACATCCTCATAGAAGCTAATCAGGTTAGTTTGACAGGAGCAATCCTTCATAAATCCATGTTGATATGGAGTTAAACATTTATTAACACTGAGATATTCCATAATGGTATCCCTTAGAAACCCTTCAAAAATTTTACCCACAACAGATGTTAAGCTTACCGGCCTATAGTTTCCAGGTTCCCTTTTACAACCCTTTTTGAATATTGGTACCACATTTGCTTGCCGCCAATCAAAAGGAACAGACCCTGTTTCTATAGAGTCTTTAAATATAAGGAATAGAGGCCTGTATCACATTACTTAACTCCCTTAATACCCGAGGGTGAATGCCATCAGGGCCTGGTGATTTGTCAATTTTAATCTTACTAATGCGGCTTGCGGCTGTGTCACTGTCACAACACATGCATGGTTAGCCTGTTTGTGGGGCTCTCCTTGCATGTGCGGTGACTGTCACACAGCTGCGACACATTCAGCTGTGGAGCTGAACAGCTGATTATCGGGAGCACTCCAGGTGTCCGGGTTACCGATGCAGCTATTCGGTAAGCGCTGTAGCTTGCCGAATAAGCAGGGACCCGATCAAATTCGCTCATCTCTAGTCATAAGTCATCATAAGAGATCATTTCATCTTCAACATTATTAACTGTTCAAAATAACAGTCATTTTGACCAGGGGTGCACAAATTTCTTCATACCACTGTATCGCCTTTAAAGTAACCATATTTAGTTATCTATATGAAAATCATTAAACATCCCTTTTTACAATACCTTAGTTTATTGAGCTACTTTATATAACGTGCAACATATCATATTTCCAGGTAGAAGTAAAGCAGTCAGGAGATCAACTGATTCACACCACAACTCACCTGAATGTGATGTCTGGTGGCAGAAAGGTTCTAAATCTGCTGATACAATTGTAATGAGAACTTATAATTCAGCCACAAGGTTCATCTGCAGGATCAGGTGCAAAATCAAAATGACAAGTTAAGACATTGATTAGTCATGCAAAACAAAAAGTTATTCAGCACCTCCAACAAAATGAAATATATGTACAGGTGCAAAAAACTGCTGTCATTGTAGAAGCAGATTCCCAACAAAGAACGAAAGTCGGACTTAACAATAATCTAATTACTCACTTCCATAATAACATGTAGAAATACATAAAAACCCACGCATAGAGAAAATAAAAATGCAAATGGGCACTTTATGTGACCATTACAAAAAATATAAAAAGCTATCTCACTTGATTCTTGCATGCACAGGACCACTCGCTCTGCCAAGTGTCATGGTCCAGTCTGGAGTTTATTTTCTGCTGTCTTCTCTCTGGACTGGTCATGAGGGGGTTAATCTCCTCGGCCTCGTTCTGGAGCTAGCTGGGCTATTTCAGTCCGTCACAGCCTGCTGACCAGTGTTAGTGATAGCTCAAGCTTCCAGTTTAGAGCCTCTGACCCTTGTACCTTGGTGATCCTCCTGCTTTTGACTTGTATCCACGTGTATGATCCGGACTGATCTCTGACCCCGTCTCTTGGTATTCGTCTCTGCTGCTACATTCTCTGTCTGGCTTTTGATTCCCCGGCTTGTACCCCGACCACGTCTTCCATCTCACGTTTTTGGACCCCTCGCTCATGTTTGGCTTTTTGACCCTCGGCTTGGTATTTTGACTATGTGTATTGCTGCTAATTCTGGTACGTCTGCTCCTGATCGTTTCTGACTCGGTTTGTCTGACCATTCTCTCATTACCTGTGACACCTGTGTGGTTGCTCAGTGTTGCTACGCTTAGTGTGTAACCTCTCTTCCCTCTCCAGCTCCCCCTGGTGGAGGTTTCACTACACCAAGCTTTCCAGTGTTCTCTATGAGAAGGCCACTGCCAGATATGTCTAGCAGCTTATCTCATAGAGAACAAAAGGCTCATGATCTGTCGGGTGAAAATCAGGGGCTCTCATACGCATCAGACTGTTGGCTAAACCCGTCAATATCAGTGGGTGGCAGACGTTAGTATAATGTGTATGGGGCCTTAATACGGGAGCCTAGACCTGTAGACATATTAAAAGGTACTGTATCCAAGGGATGTGCACAAATTCAAATGCTATAAGTCACACATAATTCATTAAACATGTCTCTAACAAGTAAAATGCAACTAGACAGGCAGAGGAACACCAAGCGCAATATGGTCCTATGAGATGGATACATTTATTAGATGAGGGTTAATGATAACTGCGCACCTTATATGGTTTAACCCCGAACTGAGGAATCGGGGATTAACAACTGCCACAGTATCCTCAGGTTAGGAGAAGCAAGTAGTAGGAGGATAGGATTGGTAGTCTGCACTGCTGATGTGGAAATCAAGAAATACAGAAAATGTAGCACAGGATTGACCACTTTGTTAATTCTCAACGCGTTTCGAAGTTACATCAATTTCTTAATCAGAAGAACCATAATGTTAAATAAGAATTACATTAACAGACTGAAGTAATTTATAGTAGTTTAATTACTAGTAGTTATTTGGAATTACAAATTGCTTATGTCTGTCAGTGTTATGTCTTATTTGTTATTCTGGTTTTCTTGATGAAGCAGTTGGTTTAACTTTGAAGCACGTTGAGCATAAACTGCATGGTTTATACATCTTCTGGATTTCTTAATTTCCACATCAGCAGCGTAGATTTCCATTCCTATTCTCCTACCACTTACTGGTACAGAGCAAAACAAAAAAAAGCCGAACACATACACGGCCGGGAGTGGCCACAGGAACTAATAAATGTACAAGTAAATGAAAAGGTGAAAAGCTGCTAAGCAAACATGCCTAATAAAAGTAAATAATAGCCAGCTCTACCATTTTGAGAGCAACAAATAGACAAGTAGAGCTTGGTACAGTACAGTGAAATGTCAGTAGCATGCACCAAGTGACTCACATTTATTACATTTCAAAGTGAAGAAGTAGCAAAAATCTAATGGGTTCATTGTGCCCATTTATGGGAACCTGTCAGGTGATACATGCTTCACAATGCATTGGCACCGTGTATCAGGCACTGGCTGTAGGAACTCAGCCAGTTAGGCTTGACTCAAATGCTTCAGAGTTTCAGAGTAAAACCTACTTTAATAGCCACTGGGGACTGTCACCTGAGCAAGAATGGTACTCACCAAGAAATGTGGTCACTATGGTAAGTGCATGAGAAATTAAAGGGAGGCTATCATTAGAAAATTATTTATTGTTTAAATCAAGTTTTTATGTTATATGTAATTTTTAGCGGCCAATACTTTTGTTGTTAATATATCATATTTTTTATGAAAAAATATATAAATCTTGCAATTTTCACATTGGCCATGGGGTCTTTTGTAGATTCTAACTTCCTGTTGTTTCAGGAAACAACACATGGACATTAGCCACAATGAACAGAATTTTGGCCCTATCTTTTGAATAAAAGCATTTAACCAGCATCACTTCCTGGGAGTGGTGGGTCTTATGTTACCAGCTGTGTATACAGGTGTTACCTGTTGTTGTAATCCTACCTCTGTTGATAATGCGACTGCTGTAAATTGTTCCTGAAAGGGTAGGAAATAGAGTTTAAAAAACCTCCATTGGCCAGTGTGAAAGTTTCATGCTTATGAATTTAGATTTTTAATAGAGATTGTGCGATGAGCACAAAAATACTTTAAATTATTTTTTTTAAAATACATGTACATCAAAAACCTGAATTAGGGTATGTACACACCACGTCGTATTCAGGTGGACTTGGTTGGAAATTCGGCAGAAAAGGAATTGACCTATGTACTGTAAAATGTCAAAACGACTTGATGTGCCTACGGTTAGGTCCACAAATATTTGGACAGTGACTGAACCTTCATGATTTAGGTTCCACATGACACTATTTTGTATTTAAAATGAAACAACTGAGATCCAATTGAAGTGTAAACTTTCAGGTTTAATTAAAGGGGTTTTAAAAAATGTCCTGTGAAACGTTTAGGAATTTCAACCATTTTTCTACAAAGCCTCCTCATTTCAAGGACTCAAAAGTAAGTAGAAAAATTAACTTTACCATTAATAAAATGTTCATTTTTAATACTTTACAGAAAATTGTTTACAGGCAATGACTGCTTGAAGTCTGGAAGCCATGAATGTCACCAAACACTGGGTTTCCTACTTTGTGATGCTTTGTGAGGCCCTTACTGCAGCAGACTTCAGTTGTTGCCTGTTTGTGGGTCATGCTGCTTTAAGTTTCTTCCATTATTAGCTATTTTAACCCCATTTTTGTTGTTCACAGCAACAGCTTCCAAATGCAAATGCCACACCTGGAATCAGCTTCAGACCTTTTACTGCATAACTGATGATGAATTAACACAGGAAAATCCTATACAACCCATTAAAGAGCTTTTGAGATATCTGTCAAATTACTTTAGGCTGGTATAAAAAGAGGCAGCTACATATTAAAGAGCTGTAATTCCTAAATTGTTACTCCTGTTATAATATGAATGTCTTCAACTTAAAGCTGAGAGTTTGCACTTTAATCAATCTCATATTGATGATATAACTGTATCTTGAATATGCTTTGGTAAACAGCTAAAATGACAAAACTTCTGTCACTGTCCAGATATTTCTGGTCCTAACTGTATGTTCTGTCTTTTGTAACTGACCTTTCTTCAAGCGGCTTCTGCATGGAAGCCACCACTATTTTATATGAATACATTTTTTAAAAAAAAAAGGACAAGCATCAAAGCCGTGGCAAAAATGACTGAAAAGGTGACATATTATACACTTTCCTGAAGCTTCTTCCGCTTCAAAATCTATGCGGGTACGCTGGTGTCTAAAAGACGGCCTGTGCTCATACCTCTAAGATCATTTTCTGATGATAACTTCCCTTTACACATTACACTGTGCCTATTGTAATCTTTTTGTTGTAGCTTTCTAACCTAGCTAAGGGGATCCCAAGAAGTGAACTGAAAGGACATTTAGATAAAAGTGTTCTTCCAGCTGCAATATTTTTATTGTGCGTTCAGTACATGATTGTCTCTACTATACCTACGCTCTGGGTACAGTTTACATAGCACTGGATTTTAAGACTTCTCATAATTTGCAAAGATAAAATGACCTGTAATTTGGCCTCCTTTTAGTGAGTAATGTCACCTGTTTGGTCAATTTAGTGCAGTTAATACATACCAAGTACATGTCAGAGCAGCCATTACATAAATATTCTCTTGATGTGTTTGCTGCTTTACAGTTTATCATGTGTAACATCAGAATGACTGTAAAACAGCGCATATTTTAGCAGATTAAATACATTTCTTACGGATTACTTCTACCAAATAGCTATTTTAAAAGCTTTAGTTTTATGACTCATTGTAGGAATGAGTAATTAGTATTTCTATAGGGCTAGTCTCACATCCTATTAGTGACATGACACTTATGTAGCCTTTTTTTTTCTTCAATTTTTAATATTGCATCAAACAGTTAAAGCATGAATAAAAGAAGATTTTACACCTGTCTTTTCTGCTGGATTCCACCTCTATTTTCACACCTAAAATGATGGACAGCAAATGCAGGATGGTGTACGGTCTAAGGCCATGTTCACATGAGGCATATTTATTTGTGTGTTGTTTTTTTTAATTCTGCAAGAAAATGCATCAGAATGAGGTTTCTAAAAAAAACTATGTACATTACATAGAAGTAATCCAATGCAAATCTATGAGGTGGCTGCTCTACCGTGACAGGTGACATTTTTATCCATACAGGTAAAATTTGAAATGTGGATTTACAATTGTTTCTCGCAGGGTTTTGCTGTAAGAAAAAAAAGTAATACTCTTACAATTTTTAAAGATGGGTAGTTTTCACTGCAAATGCAATTAACATTATATGAATTGATGAAAATTGTTTAATATTTGCAAGGAAAAACTATTTTCTATATGGGCTCGGAAGACAGAATACCTCCATCTCCATTTCTCCATCTTCTCCATTGTGTGACTGCAGTCCGATGTCATTGAAGTGCAGTCTGAATAGTTCCAAGCACTCATTAACTTGAAAGGCCGAGTGCGTTCCGAATATCAGATCAAAATCAAACATGTGCACGGCCCTATAGACTAACATTGAGTGTGATCTGATGTTTTGTCGGATCGCACAAGGACCAATAATAAGGCCATCTGCAAGAGCCCTACTGTATACACAGTTAAGATTTTTTTCTTTAACCCCTTCACGATTTTTGCCGTAAGTGAACATCATGGTCGGATAGGGGTTCACGACCTATGATGTAAACTTACGCCATGAAGGAAGATTGTTCAGGTGGTCCGCTGAACGCTGCCCAGTGTCATCCAGTCAAATGTAGAGATGTGGAATATTTTATAAAAATGTATTTGCTGCGCTTTTTCTAAGCACTCATTTTGATGCATTTTTACTGAGCGTTTGAAAGCATAGTTTATTATTTCTTTTTGGATAATGTTTTTCTGTAAATCTTTCTTTTAAACTGCAAGCTTCTTTAAAAAAAAATCAACATCATCTGTGCAGTTTTTTCGTATTCTTCTATATTGTCCAACACTTTTGAAAAAAAGTTGAAGTCAAAATGGTGTCTTGTTTCCCCTTGAAGATCTTCAAATCTAGGAATTCTACAGTTCTATGGGAAAAAAATTATGAGAGAATTTCAAACCTCTTGAATTTCTGCTGAGTTCCTGTATGAACTCATCTGCCTCTTCCAAGTTCAAAGCTTATTTGCATAATTTAATTACCACCTGATTTCGCTAACACCTGATTTGCTAGTTGACACCCACAATTATTTGAACAAATTGTATATGGTATATTCATGTTTTGCCTGAAGAAGGGGCAAGAACTGCTCCGAAACGCGTAGAAAATAAATTTTTATAAAATATCCCATATGTCTACTTTTGACTGGATGACCCTGGGCAGCGCTCAGCAGATCACCTGAACAATCTTCCTTCATGAAGTACAAAATGTCATGAAAAAAAGAATCTCAGAATCTGTGAAGCATTCGATTTATTACCACATAAAGTGTTAGGCGTTGGACTCCCTCTGCACAGGGTAGATCCCAAGCCTAATCTTCTCCTGTGGTCTCCCATTCAGTCTCAGCCACAGTAGATGCTGCTCAGCATCAGCAAAGATGTTGGTCTCAGCATTTTGCTCAGACTGTGCACATTGTTACTGCTGTGTCTCCAGGTCCAGCTATGGTAACTAACAATAGACAGCAGCAAACAGTCGTTCCTGTGGCTAAGTCCAGGATTCGCGCTACTGAGCATGGTCGTGATGTGGCAACCTCTCATTGGTGGTTGGCCGTCAGCTGCTCAGGTCCTTTGTCGGCTCCGGATTGGTTCGCGAGCAAGGTCCTGTCTGATTGGCACTGTCTATAAAAGGATCTTTGGCGCGCCCTTCGGTGCGCTTAGATCATGCGTATTTGCTGTGTGTAGGTGGGACTGTTACCACCCTGTATGCATGTGTGCCTCTAATAGCACCACAAGTGTGTTTCTAGGCAGGCAGTGTAGGGTGGAAACTCCTGCTTAAACTTAGCATCTGCACCGGGCGTCCTCAGGTGCAGGCTCAAAAGCCACTGTGTGTCAGAGCAGGTTCAATCACCAGCATAGTGGGGAGAGAGTTATAAGGACCCCAAATAGTGTCAATTCTTCTATGCTCCTGTGATGCCTAACAGGACATAGCTTAGAGTGCTCTCAGCTCTTGTACTGCTCTATGGAGTAACAGTCAGACACGTTGCACTCTTTACACCGAGTGACGTTTAACTCGGTGTGTTTATGGTGATTTCTCGCAGCTACATTCCGCCATTGTCCTCTAGCTGCGGATTTTCCAACACCACATGGTGGACCCTGGGTTGCGATCGCTCCTTCTCATAATTTATATTTGGTGCGATCTGCAAACCCTAACATAAAATGACACTAGTCAAAATTACTTGTCATGAAGGTGAAAACAGGTTCGGGGAAGGGGGGGTAAACAATTAACTGAAGCTCTTCTAGCATTTCGATTGCAGTAGTAATGTGAATGAATCATACATTTTAGTCCCCACGTTTGTCAGTCACCTAACTGGTCAGAGAGCTTTTTGAGTGAGGTCTTTAACTTACAGGCACTTATTTCTGGATTTATCGTATTTGGCAAGCTCTTTTTGTCAAGTCATAAATTTTTTGCATTGTGTTTGGGCTTGTAAGCCTGGTATGAAATTCCTTTGCATAGACTTTTGTCTGTACATCACAGGTAGTTAATTTAAAATATTACACTGGATTGTGGCTGTACTCAGTGGCCATTTGTGCTGGCACTACTACAGGTCTAAAACATGTATTCACACACATCAGTTTTGCTGAATTTTGCTCCTACAGTAAATTTCTGAAGTACAATCTTCTAATTGATTTTCTAAAATGTGATTAACAGAGCAATTGACACAATGCCAATTTCAGATCATACTTTTTTAGCTATAGGGTGGTACATTGAGATGATTAAAAGCTATTTCTACATTGGCAACCCTTAATACAAATCATGAATATTCCCATTTGTGGATTTTTTGTGAGAATACCCCTTTAAGCATGACCTTATCACTTTGTTTTCTTTTTTGCTTTCTCATCATGCTAAAACCTGCCTTCGCGCCATTGTTTTAACAGATTGTTGTGCTGATTCATATCTGTAAAACAAAACTTGCCCTACTGGATTACCTTTGCTCTTCAGGCGTGCAGGCGGGTGTTATAAAATGCTTCTTTTGGCCGAGTTGAATGAATTTCGACATATTTTATGAGCAATTTGAGGGTGGAAAGTTATCCAGATATTATATATACTCCATTGTAAAAGGATTTTATGATTTCAGAAAAATCCTGTCCCCAGACTGCAGTTTGTTTATGAAAACTGTCTTTTAGGCTGGGGTCACACTTGCGAGTGCAATGCGAGAAACTGGCGCGAGTCTCTCGCCTCAATACCCGGCACTGCCTCCGGCACTCGAGACCGGAGCATTTAGCTGCATAGAAATACATGCAGGCACACACTCCAGTCCTGAGTGCCGGCGACAGTGCCGGGTATTGAGGCGAGAGACTCGCGCAAGCTTCTCGCATTGCACTCGCAAGTGTAACCCCAGCCTTACTCACTTTCCTGGGTTCAAATGCTGCTCCCAGTGTGTGTAAGGGCTCTTTCACACATCCTAATATTTCCGGTACTGGAAAAACCAGTACTGGAGATATCCGTGTGTGTTCCTGTGTTTAATACGTGTGGCAACCATGTGCTGCCTGGGTGTCGCATCAGTACCACACATACTGGCACCTGGGAATCAGTGGTACTGTTTGTGCTGTTACCCGGTGCCGGGTGCTGAAGATAACTCGCATCACTGTCCCCTTCTCACCCTGCGATCAGTGCTAGCAGGGGACAATGTTGAGAGTTGTATTCAGCTGATAACAATGAGAGCAGTCAGTGGCGGAGTAATCATCAGTAATCATGAGCTATAAATGTTTTTCTTTTTCAAAAAAATGATGTGGGGTTCCTCTGTATTTTTGATAACCAGCGAGGCAAAATTGATAGCTGCGGGCTGCAACCCTCAGCTGTCAGCTTTAGCAGGATTTGTTATCAAGAATAGAGGGGTCCCCATGCCATATTTTTAAATTGTTTAAATAATTTCCATTACTAACATATGGGCTTGATGTGACCAGACACTACAAAGGTGGCATCGACACCACAAATATGAACCCAACTTGCCACCGCCACAGGGCAAGTGGGAAGAGCTGGCCAAAGAGCCAGAATTGGCACATCTAATAGATGTACCCTTTCTGGGCAGCTGCAACTGCTACTTTTAGGCTGGGGAAGCCAATATCCATGGCCCCTTACTAGTCTGAGAATATCATCCCCCAGCTGTCTGCTTTAGTTTGGCTGGTTCTCAAAAATGGAGGAGTCCCTATGCTATGTTTTAAATTTATTTATTTAAATAATTACAAAATACGTCATGGGGACCCCTCTATTCTTGATAACCAACCTTGCTAATGTTGACAGCTGAGAGTTACAACCCGGAGTTGTCAATTTTGCCTGGCTGGTTATCAAAAATACATGGGAATCCCAAGTAAAACTTTTTTTTAATTATTTATTAATAGTGCAGGCGATGGCTGATGAATATTCCCATCAGCCGCCATCTGCTCTCGCTGTTATCAGCTGAATACAACACTCAACATTGTCCCTTGCTGGCGCTGATTGCAGCGCGAGCAGGGGACAGGGATGTGAGCTGTCCTCAGCACCCGGTGCCAGGGAACAGCACAAACAGTACCACTAATTCCCAGGCACTGGTACGTCTCACACTGATGACACACGGACGTCATCCGTGGGTCCTCAGTGTGCACATGTGCAGGAAATTTTGGTGACCGTGCTGCTTTTAAAAAATGGATATGTCAGCGTGCTTTGCCCATGGAAACACACTGACATGTGCACAGACCCATTCACTTGTGTAAGTGTTTACGGTACATGTGAAAACTGTCACCTCATGTAGTGGACACACTGATGTGTGAAACAGCCCTAAGACTGAGTTCCCACAATGAATATTTGGCACTATATATTTTCAAGCACAAAAATTCAGCGTGATACGGTTACAGCAGAGCGAATTGGATTTATATAAATCTTAGGCCCTCTGAGGTTTCTATGTTGTGGAAATTGACCTTCAAATTGATTTCTAAATTTGCAACGTCAATCCCTCTTGCAGTAAATATTCTTTTATTTGAGGATTTTGTCATAGAATGAATGTGTTTTTATTGCATTTCTGCAGCATAAGGTTAACTTTCTAAGATGAGTTTTTGACACTGCATATATTCACCTCAGCAGAAACTTACTAAAAACACATGTAATCTGCACATGACTGTATCAAAAAGGTTTGTCAGAGCCAAAACCTATCAGCTCTATTTAAAACCTGATATACCAAAAAGAGATAAAAACGCTGCATCAGAAACGCGATAAAAACTCATGTAAAAAAAAAAGCAATGAAAAAACACAAATAACCTAATTAACCTAATCAGAGTCGGTCTGGGGTACCTAGACCCCACCAGTAGAACTGGCTTAAGGAGCCCACTCTAAAGTTCAATGTTCAGGATAGGTTCAGCCTCATGTAGTTGTAAGTTCCATCATATTTACTGGAAGAACAGGTGCAACATGCTACGTTAAAAATATAGAAACCATAACGGAACCTAAAAAGATCTGACTATATTCAATTGGTTCTGTCAATCACCATTTGCCTTTGTCATGTTACATATGCATTTTTGTTCAGAGTTTCAAAAAAATATTCTTGCTATACAAAAAAAAAATTGCCTCTTTCAAGATGACGCCGCCGGCGCCTGCGCACCTTGTTTGTTTTTTAAAAAAAAACAAATAGCGCTGTGAAAGGTTTTTTTTTTTCAAAACCAGAAAACACTTTTAGGCTGGAGTCACACACAACATATAAAAATACGGTTCGTTTTACACGGATGAGAATCGCAGAAATGTTCCCTGAACAGTGATCCATATGTCATCTGTGGGCAATGCGAGGATGCGATTTTCTCGCATTTAAGCATCCGTGTGACATCCATATGTTTCTCGCCGACTTGCAAAATGGACATCTAATGGATCCATGGCCTCAAATATTTGTGAAAACATATATACAGTCATATATATATATATATATATATATATATATATATATATATCAGTGAGACACACACATATATTTATTTATATTTCATACAGAGCTAGATAGCAGAATAGCCGATAATTCAATTGTCGGCATCTGTAAAATCATTACAGAACCCCACAGGATATGAGACATGGTTTACATATAGTAAACCATTGCATATCCATTAGCTTTATATGTCCCTCACTAATAATATTAGTAGTGTGTGTGTGTAAAATTTTGAAGCAGTCGGTGTTAAATTAAAGAATTAATTCATGGAAAAAAACTAGCGTGGGCTCCCGCACAATTTTCTCCACCAGAGAGGGAAAGCCAGTGACTGAGGGTGGAAATTAATAGCCTAGAGAGGGACTATGGTTATTGGTGCCCCCCCTCCCGGCTAAAAAGAAAAGTGAGGGACATATATAAATCTAACGGATATGCCAAGCTCTCAGCAAGTTATTACCTATCTTGTGGATATGTGACAACTTGCTAGGATGGAAATAATTATTTAAAAAAGAAAAAAGAATTCAAGGACACATTCAATATAGCAATGTATAACCTGAAATAAAACCATAAATACAGTATCATCAAGCAATATACCATTAGGCAATGTTCTCACTTAAGAGTCATTATCTTTCATCAAAGGTAGTAACTTACTGACGCAATGCATTATTCACAAAATAATTACATCATTTTTACATTAAAATTCCTTAAGATTATCTTCACAAAATTTCATAATTTTACTTTAAGGCTAATTCAATCATCATTAAGTATTGCAGGCAGCTAAAAAGATTGTCTAGGCATGTTTCATAAGAATAAAAAGTATCTTAGTGATTTGTTACTTTTCTGCTTCAATGCATTTGGTCACTGCAACTGTCCTTGCTGGATTGTAAGTGGTAACATCAGAACCTGGTTGTAGAGTCAAGAGATTGGTGGTCAGGGCATCTTTGCATTCAGTCCAAATGAGAATATTAAAATATACTCAAGAACCTCTTTATCTTGTAGGATTTTGCCACGTTGGAGAGGAGAATTTAGTGCTTGATTTCTCTTTCCCATTTATTGTATAACTAGATTAAGGCCCGATGCTATCGCATCGGGAGGATAGTGATGTAGCGTTGACCATGTGTTGTGCGGCACTGTGAGTCTTCTTATAGAAGTGGGGTACAGCAAAACAGGGCATATAAATGGCGTGAGATAAATGACTTATTAACTGGTGTAATTATGCAGAAGACTTAAACTGGGGTCCTCCTGTAGCTATGCTTAACGTTTGAAGAAACTGGTATCCTCCTAGTCGAGGCAAAATTGGCCCTGTAATTGCCCAGCAGTAGTTATGAAGTGGTAGAGGCAAATTGGCCCTGTAATTGCCCAGCAGTAGTTATGAAGTGGTAGCGGCAAATTGGCCCTGTAATTGCCCAGCAGTAGTTATGAAGTGGTAGAGGCAAATTGGCCCTGTAATTAGACACCGGCAGTGAACAGGCAGAGGAGCAAGGCAACACGTCTGCACAGCAAGTCGGCGTGAGGTAAATGACGAAATTCCGCGGGATCCAAGATGGCGTCGGCGAAATCTCGCAAGATTTCGCTGACGTCATCTTGGATCCCGACGTCATCCACGCCGGCGACATGTTCTTGCGGCGACGCCATCTTGGATCGGCGAAATCCTGCGATCCTCAAGATGGCGTAGGTGAAATCTCGCGAGATTTTGCCAACGCCATCTTGAGTATCGCGGGATTTCGCCGATCCAAGATGGCGTCGCCGCAAGAGCATGTCGCCGGCATGGACAACATCTGGATCAAGGATGGCGCCGGCGGAAGAGGAGGTCGGGGATCGAGCCGATGCCGACGGCGATCGTGGAGCAGCGGCGATGACGGCGTGAGTATGAGAGACGGAGTGAGAGAAAGGGTCGTAAGTGGAGTGAAAGAGGGGGGGGACGTGAGTGGAGATGGCAGTGGCATAGCAACTGTTTGTGGCGCCCGGGGCGGTCGAAAAATTTGCTGCCCCTTTGGTCGTTGATAATCCGGAAGCATCCAAAGAGCCCACACTACTCTCAAAGATCTAATCTTTAGTCTACTACTAACTCTGCTGTTATTATTTCTAAATTTCTAGACTTTCATCTTCTTGCAGTTCTTTCTCTCTCTCTCTCTCTCTCTATATATATATATATATGTGTGTATGTATGTATTAGCTTGAGGACCCTACTGAACCTCCACCACTGCCCTGCCGAGAGCCGCACCATAAAACAGTGTAAGGAGACCCACGTGTCCTCCCCCTGCACAGACCCACAGTACACCCGCTACAGAGCCCTCATGTTCTCCCCTTGAACAGCCCCCCTCCCCGTGTACCCCCCTGCACAGCCCCTCCATGTCCTCCCCTGCACAGCCCCCCATGTCCTCCCCTACACAGCCTCCCAATGTACCCCCCAGCACAGCCCCGCATGTCATCCCCTACACAGCCTCCCCATATACCCCCCTGCACAGCCCCCCCATGTCCCTCCTACAGAGCCCCCATGTTCTCACATACATAGCCCCCCATGTCCTTCCCTGCACAGCCCCCATGTCCTCCCCCTACAGAGTCCCCCCATGTCCTCCGCTGCACAGCCCCCATGTCCTCCCCCTACAGAGCCCCCATGTCCTCCCCTACAGAGCCCCCATGTCCTCTCCCTACAGAGTCCCCCCATGTCCTCTCCCTACAGAGCCCCCCATGTCCTCCCCTGTACAGCCCCCCATGTCCTCCCCCTACAGAGCCCCCATGTCCTCCCCTGCACAGCCTCGCCATGGCCACCTATCTGCACAGCCCCCCAGTTCCCAGTATCCCTCCTCCCGCCCTCACCTGCCGGTTGCCGGTTCCGTTCAGCAGCAGCGTGCTCTCCCTGGCCTCCTCCAGCTGCTCCCGGCCGGACCACGACACCATTAGCCATACTCCGTGCTGTGCGGCCGCTCCGCTTGCTGTTTGGGCATGTGACAGCCGGAGCCTCGGCAGATCCCACGGTCATGTGACTGCCAATCTCCATCGCTGCAGCGGGGTCATACCAGGAACGCGCGCCCGAGGCATGACGGGTAATGTAGTCCTACAGTGTTACCATAACAACACGGCTGCTGGGGCCTTTCCTAAAAGCAGCTGAGGAGCTGTCATGCTGCCGCGCCGCCCCCACACAGTGCCGCCTGGGGCAGACCGCCCCCCCACACGCTACGCCACTGTGTCGGGGAGTGTGCGGGGGCCAGAAGAGGCACAGTGCTACTGCCAAAGGCAGCTTCTGTTTGGATGTGACGTCACCAAGTTACAACCGGACGGAAGCTGCGTTACAACCGGACGGAAGCTGCTTAGCGCATTTATTATACTAGATTGTGGGGCTTGTTCCCTAATATCTTGTTTGCTAGCAATGCAATTTTGGACAGGAAAGTCATAAACAGTGTTGGTACACCTAGTAGAAAAGGGTATGAGACCAGGCCTGGGCACCTTCTCAGAATAGGTTCCACAGCAGCTGTAAGTTCTGTTTCTATGGTACATATTTCTTAATGAGGTTGTCCAAAAATAGAAAAAAAATAATGAACTAAAGGAAGTGAATCTCTGTGAATCATATACTCCTTTGTCAGTCACAGCTTCCTGTGTTGGTACCAGAATCAGACAAAATGAGAAGAGTATATCTATAGTAAGAGCAGGGCTATCTTTCAATGAGTGACTGGAGTCTGCACACACATGCTCAGATCACTGACTTCACCCTCTTCCCCTATGCACGGATCCTGTTGATGTTTTGGAGCTTCGGCTCCTTAGCTAACGAGTGCTACTTGTTATTAGAAAGCATAACCCAGAGCTTGTCAGCTGAAAGGATTGGCTCTTCAAAGCATCAGCAGGATCCAAGCAATGGAGGACAGTGAAACCTGATCTGAGTTAGTCATGCATGGGGCAGATTGGCTCTGCCGATGTTTTGGAGTTCTGGCCCTTCAGCAGACAAGCACTGTGACATGCTCCCTAATGACAAGCAGCACATTGCAGCGCTTGTCAGCTGAAGGGCCGGCGCTCCAATGTATCAGCAGAATGAGTCTGTTTCATGCATGACAAACTCAGATTAAACATCACTGTCCTCTGCACAGATCCCACCCATGCCTTGAAGCACCGGACCCTTCAGTAGACAAGTGTTGTGACATTCTCTCTAATGACAAGCTGCACATTGCAGCCCTTGTCAGCTGAAGGACTGGGGCACCAAAGCATGGGCAGGATTCATGCACAGGAGGACAGTGAAGTCAGTGATCTGTGCATGCATGCTCAGATTGCCATCACTCATTTAAAAGTAGTCCCACCGCCACACAGTGATGCGCTTCCAAAAGCAGCGCAATTAATAAAAATATAATAGGAAACTGATTGTTAGGAAGAGTTAGGAAATATGAAAGGTGGTCAAATAGTGGAAAACCTCTAACTTAAGTAGTTGCAAATTGAGAAATGGTTCAAAATAATTTTCCGTTTTCTTGCTATGCTTTCAATATTCAAAGATATTATTTAAAATATAATTACATTTTACCCCAAATTATTATGTGGTTTCCACAATAAAACATGTTTCAAAATAATAAAGACATTTAAGAGTTCTTAATATTGTTAACTACTATAAATTGTACTTAAAAAAGTAAAAATAAAATGTTTTGTGGATGTGTTATATGATAAAATATAGATTGGTAGCTCACCACTTGTTAAGAATCTTGTCTAGCTGCTTTTGGTTTTGTACAAGAGCTGCAGGATACTACCGACCTTTGTAGAATTCAATGAACTTACAGTAATTCTGAAGTTATTAGTAGACATGTTTCCAATTCTACAAATACTTCCTGGTGGTTGTGACCATTTCAAACTAGAAAATGAACATTGTACTGTATAGACAATAGCTACAATAAAGTATAAGATCCTGTATGCACAGTATAGAAACGAATACATATGATGAAAGACGTGCACGACGCGAAATATCGAAAACAAAAAATTCACTTTTTATTGAAAACACAAATGTAAAAAAGGCAATATAAAAATAAACAAAATATTAGACAAAAAAATACCAGCTGACCAAAAAAAATCCATGTTCCACTATCATTAACAATGCAATAGGTAAATTGAATACATCAGAAAATAAATAAAGTTATCAGTAGTCTGTAATATAAGGAACACTTATCATCCTCCATACACATAATGCTAATTGGATAAACCTCATTGATATCAATGGATTAAGCTGATAGTCTAATGTGTATGGGGGCCTCCCAACTGTCCCCTGATAATGTACGGGGACAAAAGAATCCGGCATGTCCAATTTCAGACTGCCTATCCATTTGTTCTCTAATATATAAACTACATCCAGAAGAATCTGGCAGCAGCTCTCTCATAGAGAATACAGGAGCGCTCGGCAGAACAAGGGCTCCCTTGTATAGGAGAGTCAAAGGAGAAAGCTGTCAAGTGAACGATCTGTGGAATGAGCTGTGCGAATGACAGCTATCTAGAGTTTAAGGTTGACTTTAGATTTCCTGATCCAATATCACTAACAATACAATTGATAGAATCTGTTTGGTTTTATACAAAGTGAGCAGAAGTCTATTATATAGAAAATACTTATTTCCTTAAAGAAAGATAAAAGGAATTTAAGAACTATGGGCCCAATTCATCAAAGCTTTTATGCTAGAATGCTGGTGTAAAAAGCTTTAAAAAGTAGCAAGGTTTTGGCAAAACTCAAAGCTGCATCAAAATTTTGCGACTTTTGGCATTCTCACGTAATTTTTGCCAAGCTCCAACAAAGTGGGTGGCGCTGATGCAGGATGTGGGAATGGCAACAACTGCTCATCAAATTCATGAGAGATGTGACATTTACACACAAATCTTACTCCAGTCTCTAAAGGCGCACATGGTGGTCCTCCAATATCCCAAATTCATTAACAGGCATGTCTTCATGAATCAGAAGTGTCTGACTCCAGCACATCCCTGCATTAAGACCAGCGTGAACAATTGGGGCCTTTATTTTATTGCCAATTACATAGAAGACAGATGGTCAGAGGGAAAAGAGACCAAAGGTCACAAATGGAGATGGGCGAACCTGAATAGTAAAGTTTGGGGTCAATACTGAACACCTAGTGTTCATTCATGGACCCAAAACACAGACTCCTCCAGGAAGTCTGTGTTACTGTTTGGGTTTGGCACCCTGAACATTGGATGTTTTCCTCACTGTCATCTGCATGACACAGCAAGAAACGCCAACAGCACTGATAGGCCTGAAGATCATTACTGTCAGAGAGCTGCGGTTGACAAGCTGTCAGATAACAGCGTGAACCAGCAGCTGTGACCGTCAGTAAAAAGTTTACCACCAGTCACAGGTGTCATTTGATGAGAGAGTACTACTCTCATTAGCCTACTCCTATGCCTGCTGTTGCTGATAATAGCGAGAGCAGGCACGGCTGATGGGAGTATTCATCAGCCAGCGTCTGTGCAATGTAAATAAATAGAAAAATAAATAAATGATGTGATGTTTCTTCTATTTTTGATAACTAGGGCAGGAAAACTGACAGCTATGGGTTGCAACCCTCTGCTGTCAGATTTATAATAGCTGTTTATCAAGAATAGAGGGGTCCTATGCCTTTTTCCTAAAACTAAATAAATAATTTTAAAAAATGGCTTGGGGTTCCTCCCCATTTTCAACAACGATCCAAGCTAAAGCAAACATATGTGGGCTGGTATTCTCAGACTGGTAAGAAATCATGGCCTCTCCACCCTAAAAAAATAGCAGTCTGCATCAGCCCCAGGAAAAGCACATCTATTAGCGGCACGAATTCTGGTGCTTTGACTAGCTCTTCCCAATGGCCCTGGTGCGGTGGCAAGTGGGGTAATGGTTGTGGGTTTGATGTCAGCTGTTTTATGGCCGCTGACATACAGCCCACAAGTTAGTAATGGAAAGGCATCTATAAAACGCCCCCATTACTAACCTTATAGTAAGATTGTAAAAAAAAAGACACAGCCAGTTTAAAATCCTTTATTTTAAATAATAAACAACTGTCCCCATTACCTGTTCGATGTGAAGATAATCCATACTGTCCCATGACGATCCAGATGATTTGGATAGCGCTCACATCAGTGATGTGACCACTATCCACACCAGCCTGCTTTCACTAAAACAGGAGTGTAATAATGCCGTGTCACACTCCTGCATTGTCTAGCGCTGACCAGTCATGAGAAAGTTCACCAGAGATCAAAGCTGATGAACCCTGGGACCTTACTTACGGCTGAGGTTGACGTTAATATTCTGGGAAGGAGCCAATAGTCATAAAGGTTCCCAGGCTATTATTATGAGTTCACAACTGTTTACTTAGCTTTTACTGCTAATTATAGGGGAGACCCCTCCCAAAAAAAGTGACTTGGGGTCCCTCCTATACTCAGTATCCAGCAAAAGCTATACAGACAGCTGCAGGCTGAAATTAATAGCCTAGGAAAGGGCAGTGAATATTGGCCCCTTCGCAGACTAAAAACATCAGCTTTCATCCATCCCAGAAATGTTGCATCAATAAGATGTGCCAAATCTGGAGCTTAGCCTCGCTCTTCCCACTTCCTCTGGTACAGTAGCAAGTGGGGTAAAATTTGTGGGGTTGGTGTCAGCTTTGTTTTGGCAGCTGACATCAAGCTCAGGGGTTAGTAATGGAGAGGCATCTATAAGACACTCCCATTACTAACCCCATAGTTAGATTGTAAAAAAAAATACAGCCAGAATAATATCCTGTAATTGAAAGAAAGACACTGACACCTTTTTTTTAAATAAAAAAAAGCAAAAAAAGTTATACTCACCTTTACGCCTAATCCACCAATTCCCATGTCCCCTGGAAAAGAAAAAAAAATAATAACCATATCCCTCACCTGTCCGACGTGAAGATAATCCATACTGTCCCACGATGATCCGGATGATCCACGATGATCCAGTGATGCAACCTCAATTCACGCCAGCCGGCTCACACTGAGACAGGAGCATAATAATGCTATCATTATTTCAATTAAAGGATTTCACTCTGGCTGTATCTTTTTGTCTTTTTTTACAATCTATGAGGTTAGTAATCGGGATGTCTTATAAACGCCTCTCCATTACTAACTTGTGGGCTAGATGTAATTGTCCCTAAAACAGATGACATCAACCCCACAATCATTACCCCACTTGCCAACACATCAGGGTAAATGGGAAGAGTCGGGCATAGCACCAGAATTGGCACATCCAATTGATACACCTTTTCTGGGGCGGCTGTGAGCTGCTATTTTTCAGCTGGAGGACCAATATCCATGGTCCTTTATCAGTCTGAGAATACTAGCCCCCAGGTGTTTGCTTTAGCTTGGATGTTTGTCAAAAATGGGGGGGACCCTACAACGTTTTTTTAAATGATTTTTTTTAAATAATGAAAAAAAACGCAAGGCACCCCTCTATTGTTGATAACCAGCCATGATAAAGCTGACAGCTGAGCACTGCAGACCGCAGTTGTCAATTTTGCCTGTGCTGGTTATTAAAATAGAAGAGATCCCACGTAATTTTTTTTTTATTTATTTATTTAAAGAACAGGTATCAGCTGGTGAATACTTCCATCAGTGGCGTTTACTCTAGCTGTTATCAGTGACAGTAGTACTCTCTCATCAGCCGATGCCGATGACTGGCGGTAACCTTTTTACCTCTGGTCACAGCTGCTGGCTCACGCTGTCATCCGACAGCATAGGAATCACAACTCTCTGACTTTTTTTAGATGTTCAGCCAAACTTGCCTGCCAGACCCGAACATCCACGAGTTCGCCCATCACTAATCACAATGTTAGATGTAAAGAGCAATATATACAAATGAAAGGAAAAAAAATAATATCGGTAGCCTATGGGAAAAGTAAAAGACAGAGTAAATACCTAGTGGTAATAATGCAGCCTCACCTGGAGAAACAATGCATCATGCAGCTTTTGTGGCATTCTTTTGAGGCAGTGTTTCACTTTGCATATTTAAATGTGTCTTTAGCTGTAAAAGCTGTAATAATTCTACATGTGTAATTCAACCTTTGACTGTGCTCACAAATTACATCTCTGGATGCGGGTTTCCAAAATTACTGGAAAACTGCAGCTTTTTTGCCACAGCTTTTCAAAATAATAGCAAATTATTCACAGTGCAATACAGACTATGCTCTTACTCTGTTTCTGTTGTTATTTTGATGTGACTCTATCCTTAGCTACTTCTACCAGACTGCACTTCTGTCTTGCTCATTGGATGTGTCATCTGGCTGTAATTGGCATGTCTGTAATGTAGCGTTGCGCCTACTGAGTGTGTTGGGGGACACTCGCTTGGCACGGGATTAACATAGACAGGCACGGTTTTGCACATAAAACAGTCTATAACGGTTTATTGTACACAGCATAAATCAAACCATAGGCCCTGTTGCGCGTCACAGGCCTACCACAGTTCATAATATTTCAACGTATGGCTTTAACTTGCAGTCCCTAGACACGCTGGACCTCTCTGTCCAGTGACCGTGGATGACCGCACGCCAAGCAGTTCATTAACGTTGATAGAAGTTTACAAGCACCAACAGTCTGTCGAGGTACCTTACAGGAGCTCCTGCTCCAGACGTCGACTCCTTGTCAGTTCGCTTTCTCCCCCAATGCAGGGCCATCACAGACTCTGCTCACACATGGCCTCAGCGGGTGCTGTTCAGGATGTCCGTTCCCCCCGGGACCGTCCAACACACAGGATTCACCGGGTGCTATTCAGGGATCTGATCCTATGGCCAGGACCTCCCAACACATCGGCCTGCAGGTCCAAGGCCTCACCATGTGCTCTTCAGGAAGTTAGCAGCTCCCAACACACAAGCCTTCCAGGACCTTGCACTCTGACTACTCAGGTTAAAAACACAACCATGTGACCAGATCTCATTCACATTATATATCCAAAACGATCCCCATATGTGGGCGGTGTATGTGTGGCTAGTCGATCCCACCCAGCTCTCCAACTAGCCCTATAAGCCCCCCCCTATAGGTAAATAAACCCATGGACTACAAGTCCCAGCACAACAACATCATTTTTGGGCTTACAGCGCAGAGGACCTCTGCAACACATACCGGCCATTTACAATCATTCCGGTCACTGTTTCACCACCACAATCAAGGAAACGCCTACATGCATATCCTGAGGAGCACATACAGTGCCCCCTAGCTGTAACAGGGGTACCTGCATCAAAGTACACAAAAGATGTTTCGGTTACGATAGTTTGTGAAAGTCAATGGGTGATACATGTGTCTATATGATATACAATTGCATAACTTGGTTGTTAAAAAATCTAATTATTTATTTCAACTCTTTCCTTGAGTATATGGTAGACAAACAAAATAAATTATGAGCAGAGCTAAAATTCTCATTTCCCCAATATAATGGAAAAATAAAAAATTGTGATTGCATTTTTCCCTAGGAAAAGCCCACTAAAATATAAGCTGATCAACGGAAGGTCAGGGATAGGCCATTGATAATTAATATTGAATAAACCCCTTTAACAACAGTTTTCTATGATTTGCTTCATTTTTCTCCAAATATACTCTTAGTTTATTGATTGCCATCCCGGCTTTTCAATAATCCGCTTTTTCTTGATTTGTCATACATAACTTATTAGCAAAAAAATAATTAAAAATATTGTACAATGATGGTATGTAAAAATCATGACTTACCGGGTTTCAATGGAACACAATACAAATCGTTCTGGTTCAGAAAATATTTTTAATACTCTGGAAACAAAAATGTTCCCATTAGCTGACAGCATGCTGAGAAGTTGATATTGAGGGGTTAAAAAAAATTTTATAAAAAAATTTGCTGAAGTTTTCACTATACAATGATCAAGCTTAATTTACATAAAAATGAAAAAATGAGTGAACTCTCTAAATATTCTTTTTTTTTACGTTCCAAATATATAATTATTTTATGGTCAGTTAGTGTCAACTTAAAATTTGTATATTATGTATGTGTCATTAGCATTTCCACTTTATACACAGATAATGTATGTGAAGCGCTGTGGAGTTAATGGCGCTATATAAATGAGTAAAATACACAAATAAAACTTCCAGCCTTTTTGGTATTCTTGATCGCCATCTAGTGTTTGTTGTTTTCTATAGTTAATTGTAGTTACACGTCAAGATCACTAGGTGGTGGCATTGACTAGAAACTAAGAGGAAAATGTTTTGAACCATTTGATGAATCAGTAACTTGTGGATTATTCAGGACTGTCAACATAATGGTCTTCTTATTTCCTAGTTGCTTTGACTGGCTATGTGATTTTTATAATTTTACTAATTCCATGAATGGAACGGAATATAACAGCTAAAATATTTGGATCTGGCCTAATAAAGTACATGCCACTCTCTACATTGAATTAACTGGGGGAAAGGAAAAACACTTATTTTATGTGCAGTTTTGAATTATATGGTGCCAAGGTTCTGACACTTTTTTTGCTGCATCACACTTACTTTGATTCTATATGATAGGAGCACTATAGCAAGGTGGTCCTACTCTAATTGTCAACTGTGATTGCAGAACTGCTTTGCCATTCACGCCCTGAGAGCCTGTGGCTGTTGAAACGAAACTATGTTAGAAATTGTAGTTATGAAACAGCTTGAGGGATACATGTTGGTAACCCTCAACTTACTGAATACAAGAGATTGAGCGATCAGAAGTCATTATGTTCAAACTCAAGAGTATACCTTTTACAAGGGCCAATATACCAGCCATTTTGCATTTGTACAGGCGGACATAAACAGTATTGGGAAAGAACAATCGTTAATAAAATTGCTCTGTTGCTTGTTGTCAGTAGCACATCACTGCTGAGCTGCTCACAATGAGGATTTAATGGCCCACATGGTCAATCCAGTAAAGTATTCCGTTGCATAGAATACATCCACACAAGTCGACTATATTTTCAGTAGTGCTCCAACTCAGATTGGAGGGTATCTCCTGTATTTAGCCCTCTTCAGGTCACCCACAAATTATCAATTGGATTCAGATATAGTTTTTGGCTGGGCCATTCCTAAACGTTGATCTTCTTCTGGCAAAGCCATTCTTTTGTTGATTTTGAGGGATGCTTAGGATCATTGCTATAATAAAATGTGAAAATCTTCTTGATCTTCAACTTTTTTTTGAAGAGGCCTGAAGGTTTTATTGCAAAACTGACTGATATTTGGAACTGTTCATAATTCCCTCCGCCATGACTAAAGAGCAAGTTCCATCTGCCAAACGCCCCAAAATATTATGCTGTCTCCTCCATGCTTCACTGTGGGTATGGTGATCTTTGGAGATGAGCAGATTTTTGGAATCATGGCCAGAAAGTTCAACCATGGTCTCATCAGAAGATAACATGTTTTCCCACATGCTTTTGGCAAAGTTGTGGGTTTTTTGAAAACTTAGCGGGGCTTTGATGTTTTTCTTTGTAAGAAAAGGCTTTCGTTTTAGCACCTTACAAGACAGAACAAACATAAGTAGAATATGAGAGATTGTGGTCACGTGCAGTATACAACTAGTACTTGCCAGAAAATCCTGCAGCTCCTTTAGGCTGTGTGCCCACGTTGCGTTTTTTTAAGCGTTTGTGCCGGATCAGACGCTTCAGAAGCGCTTAAAATAAGCATCCCATTCATTTTAATGCACTTTTGTGCCAATTGATGCGTTTTTTTCCGCATAGGAAACGCTTAGCGGCTAAAAACGCAGCATGCTCATTATTTTCCGCTTCAGTCCGCGTTTTTAGCTGTTTCCTATGAGTCCAGAAGACGCGCGGAAAAAAACATGTGGCTTTTATGCAAAAAACGCGTGGAAAAAAAGTGCGTTTTCTGGGAAGAAGTCCGTTTTTCTATCAGTTTTAAAACGCTAACGTGGGCACATAGCCTGAATGTTGCTGCAAGCCTCTTTGCAACTTCCTGGGCTAATTTTATTCTTTTCAAGTTTTGAGGGACATCTAGTTCTAGGTAATGTCAATATTGTGCCAAATTTAAGCCACTTTCTGATGACTTGACTGTATTTACAGTGTTACATGGTATATCAAAGGCCTTCTTCTGACTGATAACTTTCAACAATGAGATTATTTTGCTGTGTTGTAAGCTGTTTACAGACCATGGCTTTTGCTTTAAAATGTGGTCAGTAACAATTTTTTATAGGGGTGTGTAGACTATTAATATCAACTGTAGAAAACGGTTTTGAGTCTTGAAAATGTTATTCAATGTTGATGTATAAAAACAAACTCTATGTGGATGCCATATGAATTGCATATGGATGACAATATAGATTACAAATCATATATTTTTACTGGTTTAAAATTGGAACATTTTTAACACGTTCATTAAACTTACATGCTGATTTGTCCACGAAAAGCCCCATATACTAATAAGGCCAGGTTCATACTGCGTTAAAGCAGTCCGTTCAACGCATAGCGTTGACGGACTGCGTTAACGCTATCGTTATGCTATACAGCTAGCGCAGATGCTTCATCTGCGCTAGCGGTGACAGACCCTCAGAGGCTGCAGCCCGCGTCCGAGAGTCCGTCACAGAATGACGGCACATCGCTAGCGCATGCCGATTATGGCATGCGTTGGCAATATGCTTGATAATGGGGGTTAATGGCAGCGTTAACGGATTGCTTTACATCGCGTTATGCCCGCGGTGTAACTCAATCCGTTAAACAGCTTCCTGAACACAGTATGAACTCAGCCTAACAGGTACTAGTGCTATCCAAGAAAAAATACATCACAATGAGCCCTAATAAAGAGGGAATATAAATTGATGTTAGCACTGTGTGATCTTTAAAAAGAGTAATTGATGATTTTTTTATTATTTAGATTAGGCCTCATTCACTCATCAGTTTTTTACGTACAAGTGCTATCTGTTTTTTTCATAATAGCACTCATGTCTACAACAGTCTATGGGGCCATTCAAATGTCAGTGGCTTTTTGTGGACCGAGGCCCATGCAAAATCAAAGAAACATGTTCCATACTGATCCAAGTATTGGATCAAACTTGGTAATGAAAGTCTATGGGTCCGCGATTCCTCAAGAGTCCTCAGAATGTAATCATAAGACAATCTGTTTTTGTTACAGATCATTTGATACTCCAGATGGTGATCATCAGTTACGATTATATTCAGTGAGTGTAAATTCCTCAGAAGATCCTGAAATCCTTGTCGCCAACATGAGGGAAGCCAACGCCAATTTCCAAGAGAATATGGTAAAGTACCTTGAATTCAAAAAGTTAACTTCTAATTTAAGCTTGGTTTACATACTGAGAATAAAAACTGTGGCGGCCCTGTGCCACTGTGGTTGTTTCTCTACTGCCTTGCACAATAACATAAGCCTTTAACGTGTGGCTTGGTGGTTGTTGTTAACCTATTGTTTCCTTATTGGATGGTAGTACCAAGACAGATTTTCAAATTTTGGGTTATTCAGTCTGGAAAAAAAGACAGCTTAGTTGGTGCTCTATCTACAGTATACATTGAGATTACAGAGATGTGTCTAGTTTTTAAACCTAGGCCTATGCCCATTATAATGAGGCATACTGTACTTCTGGAAAAATTAAGGTTTTATAATTAATAGACTGGGATTCTTAAAGGGGTTGTCCATCCTTAGGGTACAAGTCTGTAGTCACTCTATGGCCACGTTCACATATTCAGTATTTAATGAGTTTCTTCCCTCAGTATCTCAGTACAGAAGTGGTGTCGGGTTTCTATTATACTTTTCCTCTGATTGTTCCTCTCCTGGTTTTGGCTTACACATACTGAGGTAAAATACTGACCAAATACTGAATGTGTGAATGTGGCCTATATGACTGCAGACTTGTGAATTCTCAGAACGCGTACATTCTACTGTGTCGTGAGCGGTGGGTGCGTGACTGCACAAATGTGATTTACATAGAATCATAGAATCGTAAAGTTGGAAGGGACCTCCTGGGCCATCTGGTCCAACCCCCTGCTCAAAGCAGGATTCGCTAAATCATCCCAGTCAGATGTCTGTCCAGCCTCTGTTTGAAGACTTCCATTGAAGGAGAACTCACCACTTCTCGTGGCAGCCTGTTCCACTCATTGACCACTCTAACTGTCAAAAAGTTTTTTCTAATATCTAATCTGTGTCTCCTCCCATTCAGTTTCATCCCATACATGCGGTCACGTGCTGAACAGACGCACGCAGCCTCGCTCAAAGAAAACAGTTCTAATCAAAATGCGGTCAGAAGTATGTAAATCATATACTTGGGGGTCACATGACCTCCCGCTCCCAGCCCCGACACCAAAGAGTATAAAGTGACTGTAGACGTGTAACCTAAGGCCGGACAACAGCTACTGTAAGAACAGTTCAACTATAGAATTCTCCGCCGCACAATGTAGTACTTGATTCACTGAAGGTAAAGGGGGCCCTAAATAATATCATATCACAAGTTATGTGAACTAGATTTATGTACATGAAACCTTAATCTAGGGATTTTCTGATTGCTGTATTAAAAGTCCAGAAGGAATTGTTCCTTTTTTCCTGTTTCACTAGTTACAAATTACACATATTGTCTCTAAAGGTACCGTCACACTTAGCGATGCACCAGCGATCCCGACCAGCGATATGACGTGGTCAGGATCGCTGGTGCATCGCTAAGTGGTCGCTAGTGAGCTGCCACACAGGCAGATCTCACCAGCGACATAGCAGGGGTCGGAGGTCGCTACTTAACTGTCACACTAGGCGATCCTGACGTCCTCCCATCCGCGTCCATGTGTCGCTCGTTGGCGCCACAGGAAGCCCAGCAGGAAGCTGACGACGAGAAGCGGTCCAGGCCGTTCTCGTGCGATCAGCGATAGCCAGCGGGGGAGCCGGTCGGAGGTAAGTATCAGACATAGCGATATCGCTATCAATATCGCTATAACGTCACAAAGCCAGTGACGTTATAGCAATATTGCTAGCGATATCGCTTAGTGTGACAGGCCCTTAAGTCTTTGATCAAAACAGAAGCTTCATTACATCTTGCGGTACTGATGCCGAGATGAATGTATGTACAGCAAGCGGGGTATTTTGAATCTCAATATAATGTCTTGGTTTTCTGGGCAACATGAACAAAAAGTTATAGCAAAATACACTAATGCCTCATTCATACATTCCACAACAAAGAAGCAGTGATGGAAAAGCTACCATTGACATGAATAGGATTAAAGATCTCAGACAGGCAAAAATAGATAGGTTAGTTACATTTATAGGTGATGTCAGTTCGTTCTGTCCTAACCACTATCAGATCCCATGATCCTGAAAAACTCTGTTTAGCGCTAAAGCCCTGATATTTTAGAAAATTGGTGGAGAAAGGTTGAACTTGATGGATCTAGGTCTTTTTTCAACCTATGTAGATTATGCCCCAAAACTCAAGTTAGCACAGTCTATAAAGACAGAAGATACGGTAAGTTGCTAATCACCAGAGACCTGACTGTTGGGACACCCAACAATCCCAATATCATGGCTGAAGTACTCCAAGAATGGGACTCTCAATTCCCACCCTAAGCTAAGCAGAGGTACACATGCTCATATTCCGCTCCATTAATTGTCTGTGGTACTACCAGACATAGCCAAGCGTTGTGCTCGCCAGTTCTATAGACAATGTGTCAGATCGAGGATGCGCATCTCTGCTCCATTCAGGATGGGGCTGCAGAGCCCTGTTCCTGAGGTTAAATAGCCCTGATCTGTGAATTGCTGTAGCTCCCAGCAGACAGATCCCCAGTGATCGCAAGTTATCTGATAAAGGATAGGGGATTAAAATTACTCCCAAAAAAGTTAACACTATCTTTCACACAGTTTTCAGTAAAAAAATATCCACAGGTTGGATTGTTGCTAGCAGCACATTGTTAACATATTTTATGGATCTGTTATTGTTAAGCCCCATATAATGTGTTTAGCTACTTGCAAAAGTAACCAACATTTTAAAACTTGGGGTGGTTTGCATATATCTCTGCCAGGACATTTTAGAACATCCTTGCAGACTCAGCATCTGGACAAACAATGTGCAATTGGATATCAGAGAGAGTATAAAAGAATATGTGGTGTATTTCTATGTTTGCCTTCCTGATCACTGTATACACAGTTTTGAATGAAGGCTATTCATACAATATCGGAAGCACTAATGAAGCTTCCAGCTCCAGTCCCAGTAGTCATGTGATCCTTGGGTGCCATTAGGGTACAGGAACCTGCTAGATCTTATCAGATCCAAATCTGCTCTACAGTGTATTCAGGAGGCTAAATTTGTCCTGAAACTTGGGCTAAAATGCCAGCAAGTGGATGATGCACCACCAAGAATGTAAAAATCTCATTTTAAATTACAAAGCGAGTTAAAACACTATACTGCACATATACAGGTGCTTCTGAAAAAAATAAAATATCATCAAATAGTTAATTTATTTCAGTTCTTCAATACAAAAAGTGAAACTCATATATTATATAGAGTCATTACAGAATTATGTATTTCAAGTGCTTATTTCTGTTAATGTTGATGATTATGGCTTACAGCCAAAGAAAACCCAAAAGTCATTATCTCAGTAAATTAGAATACTTTATAACACCAGCTTGAAAAATGATTTTAAAATCAAAATCTGAAATGTTGGTCTACTTAAATGTATGTTCAGTAAATGCACTCAATACTTAGTCGGGGCTCCTTTTGCATCAATTACTGCATCAATGCGGCGTGGCATGGAGGCGATCAGCCTGTGGCAGTGCTGAGGTTTTATGGAAGCCCAGGTTGCTTTGATAGCAGCCTTCAGCTCATCTGCATTGTTGGGTCTGGTGTCTCTCATCTTCCTCTTGATAATATCCCATAGATTCTCTATGGGGTTAAGGTCAGGTGAGTTTGCTGGCCAATCAAGCACAGTGATACTGTTGTTTTTAAACCAGGAATTGGTACTTTTAGCAGTGTGGACAGGTGCATTGTTCTGATGCTGCATAGACTTTCATTGTAAAAATCCACTTATGGATTACACAGAGCGCCACGTTATCCAGAGAGTCTGAGAGAGCCTGAAGTGTGGTGATGTCACTGAGAGGAGGCGCAGAACAGCGCTGGATCCTGGAGAAGACGACAGTACGTGAGTATATTAAACAGCCTGACACTACACTTGTTAAACACAGGTTTAGGAGAAAAACATGTCAGGAGTACTTCTTTAACCATATGCCAGCCCCAGCTACTGAGGACTTACATTTTTTTTTTTAAAAAAGCGTTAAAGTATTGAAATGCCTCCCAAAGGAATTGTATGACTTTATGAAGGACACAATATCTGGAAAAAAAAAATTAAATTAAAGCAAGAAAAAAAAATGTTTAAAAAAAAAGCAAGAAACTGTCAGTCAAAACTATTTTTAGCACAGAGGAAAAAAATATGCTTCCAATATATACAAATATGTGTAAAAGTAAGGGAGACACAGGTTAAAATGTACCTTAGTTACCTTTTGATGTCTTAAAATAATTAATAACAAATTGAAAAATGTGAAACCTATGCATATTTCATTTTTTTCATTACATTTTCCCCTGATATCAACAAAAATTGAAAAATATAAATAAGACGTAAAACTAAGGACTTAGGCTAGTTTCACATTAGTGTTTACGGCTGCAGCGTCAGGCTGCGCACGGCCGCCACTAAGCCCCGCCCCCTGCCGCGCCGACGCCGGTAGCTCCGCCTACAGACGCATGATGCTGCATGCGTCCTGCGTCCCCTATCTTTAGCACTGGGGACGCAGGCCATGCGCAGTATGCGTTTGGCGGTGCATGCGTCCTTTTGACGCTGCGCCGATCAGCGCCAAACGCAACAGGTTGCAATTTGGTGCGCTCGGCGCAGCGTCAAAAGGACGCCTGCCCCACCAAACGCATACTGCGCACTGCCTGCGTCCCCAGTACTAAAGATAGGGGACGCAGGACGCATGCAGCGTCCTGCATCCGTAGGCGGAGCTACCGGCGGAGGCGCGGCAGGTGGCGGGGCTTAGCGGCGGCCATGCGCAGCCCGACGCTGCGGCCGTAAACGCTAATGTGAAACTAGCCTTAAGTATCATGAAAAAATGATTTTGTGAAGGAGAAATAACACTAGAGATCTTGAAATTAAAAAAAAAGGAAAATATGCCTAGTCATGAAAAGAAAAAAAATATCAGCCCTTAGTTGGTTAAAGACGACCTATCACCGCAAACTTCATACTGAAAAAAATAAACTATATTCTAAAACCTTTCTCAAATATAGAAGAAAAATCCAGCGTGGAAGTAGGTAAGTAAATGTCCAATTTTATTGAACAAACTAGCTGAAGAGCCCGGCGCTGCCCGGGCATAGTAACTAACTACGGTTAGTTATAACAAATTATAATGATTATATCTACATATAAAGCTGAGTGTATAGCCCCACCCACTCTGCATAGCCACATTCACTTTAATATCCCACATCATCCCGTCAGCCAGAGCTACCGGACTACTACCCCTTATATCCCACATCGTCCCGTCAGCCAGAGCCACCGGACTACTATCCCTAATATCCCACATCATCCAATCAGCCAGAGCCACCGGATTACTACCCCTAATATCCCACATCATCCCGTCAACCAGAGCCACCGGACTACTACCCCTAATATCCCACATCATCCCGTCAGCCTGGGGTCAGAACCAGAGCGCTGAGTGGAACGGTCCTAACTTCCATACCAGGGATCCGTTTAAGAGAGGCCTGGCATCAGAACCAGAGCTCTGAGCGGATTTGCCCTGACTTCCATACGAATGATCCCTTTAATAGAAGCCTGGGGTGAGAGTCAGAGTGCTGAGGAATTTACCCCAACTTTCATACCAGAGATCTCTTTAAGAGAGGCCTGGGGTCAGTTCCAAAGCACAGAGTGGATTTGCCCTCACTTCCATACCGGGGATCCCTTTAAGAGGGGCCTTGGGTCAGAACCAGAGCTCTGAGTGGATTTGCCCTGACTTCCATATCAATGATCCCTTTAATAGAACCCTGGGGTCAGAATCAGAGCGCTGAGGGATTTGCCCTAACTTCCATACAGGAGATTCCTTTAAGAGAGCCTGGGGTCAGCACCAGAGCATTTGAAGGCAATTACCCTAACTTCCATACCAATGATCCCTTTAAGAGACCCTGGGGTCAGAACCACAGAGCTGAGTGGAATTGCGCTAACTTCCATACCGGGGATCCCTTTAAGAGAGGCCTGGTATCAAAACCAAAGCGCTTAGTGGAATTGCCCTAACTTCCATACCAGTGATCCCTTTAAGATAGGCCTGGGGTCAAAACCAAAGTGCTGGATGGATTTGCTCTGACTTCCATACCATTGATCCCTTGCACGGGAGGGGGGTATTCATTTCTGTAATGCTCTCTGCTCCTTTCTGGGGGCAGACAACGGCTGGGAGCTTGTTTCCAGGGATGTTAGATTTCTCCCACCATGTCAGTGTCTGCTGAGGTGTTGTCAAGTGGGAAAACTTGCTCATAGCAACCAATCTCAGCTCAGCTTCTTTTAACCAGCTCTGGTGAAATGAGAAATGCTTAGTGATTGGCTGCAAGGAAAATTGTTGCTCATAGCAACCAATCACAGCTCAGCTTCTTTTGAACAGCTCTGGTGAAATGAAAGATGCTTCGTGATTGGTTGGTGATGCACACACACACACACACACACACACACATTCATATTTATATATAGAGATTAGCCACATCCATAAAAACATGGTAGATTTGGTTCTGGCCACAGTGGATACAACCGACGTGTTTCAGCTCCGATGAGCCTTATTCATGGTGATTAATTTCTTCAGTAAAATTGGACATTTTACTTACCTGCTTCCACGCTGGATTTTTCTTCTTTGCTTGCCTCAGCCGGATCCCAGGATTTTCCATGCGCTTCCCAGCGGGATTTTGGCTGCATTAACGGTGAGCTGACTCTCCTTCTCCCCTTCTCCACTTGTTTCCATTGCTCAAATATGCATATTTAGGAAAAGCAAAAAGTATCCTGCCTAATTTATTGAAAAAGCTTTGTCCATTTAAATAGAACCTGTCATCAGGGTTATTGTGTGTTAAACTAAAGGTATGCCCATAATGGTAACAAAAAGTAGAAAAGTTGAATATCGGCTTACCGACTGTTGAAAAATGCCTTGAATTGAGGTACGGTGCATGGAGGCTCCAGATCTACTTCTGGATGTAGCTGTAGCAACAAAATGGAAAAATCCAGCACCCTCAGGAAATGAGTAAGTATATTAAAACATTATTTTATTAGCAACATAGTTAAAAAAAGGTAAAAATTAAAAATCAAAACATAAAGAGAATAAAGGACATGTGTCTACGCATTTTGAGCATAACCGCTCTTAGTCCTGACAGCACATGTGTCCATTAAATAGTAATATATAGAAAAAACCAACAGAAGCTGGATTTTTTCAATTTGCTGCTACTCCAATAATGGTTCTGGTATACTGTATTAATACATATATTCATTAAAGAAACAGCCTGCTTGTTTTAAAATCATCATTAGAAGTTTTGGTCTCCATGCATCAGGGTGGGACTCTAGGCCAGATCTGTGGGTAGGGTCTTTGGTTCTGCCATGGGCTTTCCTTTGCCTCTGATGTCTTTATACACTTTCTTATTTAAATTTCACACCTGTGCTGTCCTCGTTATGGGCACTAGAGATTGATCTTGCAGTGGGCTCAACATGCGCAGATTGGCCTGTTCAGTAGAATGGAGCCAGTGGCTGCACAGATTGGCTTCCAGCGGTCTCCGGTAACATCGAGCAGGCGCATGCGCAGATTGAAATCTCGGCTAGTCAGTGAGATCAATCTGCGCAAGAGCTGCCTGCGGCTAGGATGGTGTAGACGTGAAATTTAAATAAGGAACAGAATAAAAACACCAGAGGTAGCCATAACAGAGCCAAAGACCCTACCCACAATCCCACCCTACAGTCCACGGAGAACAAAACTTCTAATAATGATTTTAAAACAACCAGGCTGCGGATTTCTTCACTGAATAAATGAATTAAATCAGTATAACAGCATCATTATGGGTATACCTTTAGTTTAATATGCATAACCCTGATTACAGGTTCGCTTTAACCTCTAAATGACTTTTGACATATACATACGTCCAGGTTGCCTGGTACTTAATGACCTTGGATGTGACAGCTGACAACCAGCATGCAGTGCAGGAGTGGTGCCCGCACCACTCCCAGCACTTTAACCCGGAATGCAATATTTAGCAGGCAAACAGAGGGAGGGAGACCCCTCTGCTCTCCGATCAGCACCCCCACGAAGTCATCGCAAGGGGCCGATCGTCTCCATGGTGACCCAATGTGGTCATGACGACATCTGGGTCATCAGAGTTGGGAAACTTGCTCTGAGCATGTTGTAGCAAGTTTGTCTGTCAGTGCAGTGCTGACAGTTTGTAAAGCATAGCAAAGCTCCTGCTTTGCTATGCTTTCCAAGGGATCAGACTGCAAAAAGTAAAAGTCCCATAGTGGGACAAAGTAAAAAAAAAACAAAAAACAAAACAAAAGTACACATATTTGGTATTACCAAGTCTGGAACGACCAGACCTATAACACTGTCCCACTAGTTAACCCCTTTAGTGAACAATGCAAAAAATAAAATAAAAACCGAGGCAAAAACTGATGCTTTATCATCATACCGCCACACAAAAGGTGGAATAAAACGCAATCAAAAAGATAAATGTAGATAAAAATGGTATTACCAAAATCATCATCTTGTCCCGTAAAAAACAAGCCTACATACAGATCCAGCAGAGGAAAAATAAAGTTATAGCTCTGAGAATAAAGCGATCCAAAAATAATTTTTTCTATAACATTGCTTTTTTTTTTGTTCGTTTATTTAACCTCAAAACAAAAATGTACAACATACATATTTGCTTATGGTAGTAAGCATTATACAGAGCATACACATTTCCATATACTGTTAACTACAAAACAAAATGAACCCTCTTATTGATATGCAAAGTGATATATACATAGCCCATCAAGCACACGCAAAGAACATCAGGCTATATACTATGAAGCATGTATATCAGTCAAATCTCACAAGCCCTTATCGTGTTACTCAGATAATAAAACCTGTTCGTAAATTTCTAAACTACAACTACATCATCTACTATTTCACAGCCTAATATCTTACATTATATTATCTCCTATGCGATGCCTCCACCTTGCAAAGTAAGATGAGAGGAATTCCACCTCTCCCAAATCTTTTCAAATTTACCCGGGTATCCCCTATTCTGATACAATGTGCGCTCATATGGAATAATAGAGTTTACCAAGTCGATCCAGATTCTAAGGGAGGGACATGAACTTCCAATCCACCGGAGCGCCAATACCTTCCGTGCCATAAACAGCGTCTCTTGCAGAAAGATCCCGACATAGTGACCCCAAACCAAATCTCCTCATCCCATACCCCAAACAAACAGATCAGTGGTTCAAGAGGAACAGGAACTTGTACCAGGGATGTCAAGAATGACGTCACCTCTTTCCAGTAGTGTAGAATAGTGGGACACTGCCATATCATGTGAATAAAATCTGCATCTGATTAGTGGCATCGTAAACATTCTGATAATTGAAATCGACCCATGCTAAAAGCCGTGTCGGAGTCAAATATGATTGGTTTATTATTTGTAACTGTATCATTCTGTTATTAATAGATGGAGATACCCCGATCAGAGACTCCAGAATCTCTTCCCACTCCTCTCCCTGCGTATCGGGGATGAGTCTTTCCCACTTCCCCTTAATAGTGCTTATGGCAGATTCCATGTATGTATACAAAGAGGAGATAAGGCCCTGGGGACCCTCCGAGTTAAGGATTCCTATCAGATGTAGAGACAAAATAGCATGGCCCACATCCATACACTTTATGTGCAACTGAAAAGCTGATCTTAGCTGTAAATAGCGGAAAAATTGGGATCTCGGGATATCATGTTTAACTTGAAGTTGCTCAGGAGACATTAAGGTCCCATGATCATACAAATCACCTATCAAGGAGACATTATGATGAATCAAAAAAATAAAAAAAAATACCGGAAGATAATCATTATTCCACAGGGTCATTTTAGCTATAATGTCTTTAAATCCAGTTACTTTCTTAATTTGCCTTCATACTAATCGCGCCAGTCGGAGCAGGAGCAATAGACAAGCAATATTTGTATTTTCCAACTCCAGGAAACCCAGTGGGCAGTCAGCTCGTGCAGTATGAAGTAGGTGATGTTCAGAATTGGGGCGATACCGTAACTACCAGGCATCCATTTACTTACGGCTTTAGCCTGCCAAGCCAGATAATATAGGAAAACATCTGGTAACGCCGCCCCACCTCCCCTTTTAGGCCTTTGTAGGGTGGACAATCTAAGTTTGGGTCTAGTTTTCCCCCATATAAAATATGTAATCTGGGAATTTAGATTCGCAAAGAAGCATTTGGGTACCATTACAGCACTATGCTAAAGGGAATAGCTAAGCTTAGGGAGCAATATCATTTTGATCAGGTTAATGCGTCCGGCTACAGACAGCGGAAGTTTGCTCCAAGATGCAAATTTAACTCTAACTAGTTCTAGCAGTGGGTGGACATTAAGTTGTAAGTCAAGCGTACTGTTTTGAGATATGTTTACACCCAGATATTTAAAGCTAGATACAATAGACAACGAGGAGAGAGCCTCAAGTCAGGGCATCGGGGCATGGGAGAGGGGTAACAGGGCAGACTTCTCCCAATTTATATATAAGCCTGAATATTTACTGAATCTATATATAGTGGCAATCACTTGCGGCAATGTTTCCCCCCCCCCATCCATAAATATCACCATACCGTCAGCATATAAGCCTATGGTATCTACCCGGCCCACTATATCTATACCCTTAATGTCAGGGGAAGACCTTATACGTATTGCCAGTGCCTCGATCGCAAGGGTGAAGGGGCCGGGGAAAGGGGAACCCCTGACGAGTCCCCTTATGTAATGAAAAAGACTCAGATATGGAATTATTTACGATAATATGGGCTTTGGGTTTCATATATAGTATTTTGACCCATTTTATTAACTTATCACCAAAGCCATACCTCTGCAAACTTGCAGAGGAAAGGCCACTCAAGAGAGTCAAAGGCCTTGGCCGCATTCAGCGATGCCAATGCCCATTTGTTATCTGGCATCAGGGAGCTGTATTCGACCACTGATTGTACTCGCCTGATATTAATAGAAGTACTCTTACCAGGCATAAAGCCAGTCTAGTCAGGATGTATAAGGTCCAATATAATTGAATTCAATCTGGTAGCTAGGACCTTAGTAAAGATTTTATAGTCCACATTTACTAACGATATGGGGCGATAAGATCCACAGTCCAAAGGGTCCTTCCCCTCCATCCTAAGCACTATGATATTGGCCTCGTAAAAGGATTCCGGCATAGATTCCCCCTCCCAAATTCCCTGAAATACCTTTAACAGAAGTGGCGCTAATATATCCCAATATTTCCTGTACAATTCAATGGGAAACCTGTCTGGCCCAGGGGCCTTCCCAGAGGCCATGTCCGTCATGGCATTCTCTATCTCCTCTACAGTGAACTCAGCGTCCATAAAGGCCCGCTGGTCAGGACTTAGTGTAGGGAATGTTACATCTGACAGGTAATCCAAACACCCCAAATGATCAGAGCCACTTTTAGATTTATATAATGACCTGTAGTAATCATGGAAGCAGCCAAGTATCTCTTCGGTTGAAGACACCAATGAATCATCCGATTTACGAATCTGTAATATTGTATTAGAGGTATTATGTTGGCGCACCAGATAGGCCAAAAATTTACTTGCCTGGTTCCCCATCTCAAAATAGGACTGACGGGCAAAGAATAATTTACGCTTAGACTTAGTGTCTATATGCTGGGTATATAACCTTTGAGCAGCTAACCACTCAATCCTATTGCCTCTAGTCTGATTAGATATGTATGCAGCCTCCGAATTTTTCAATCTTTTCTCCATCTCCTCATCCTCCCTCGAGGTTACCCGCTTGATATAAGAAATCGTGGAGGATAAGCAAACCCTCAAATATGCCTTAAGGGCATCCCAAAATAAATTGATATCCTGAGGTTCTGGGTGAGACGAGATGAAACAATGCAATTGATCGATCGTTCTATCGGGAGATTCTACTAACTTTAGCCAGGTTCAGCTTCCAAACCATCCTATTATTTAGTTGCCCATATTTAAGTTTAAGAAGGACCGGCCTATGGGCTGAGATCCCTCTACTGACATGCTCTATATTATCCACTCACATCGCCAGACCACTGGATCCAAATATATAATCTATGCGTGATAGAGAGCTCTTAGTGGATGTGTGACAGGTATACTCCTTCGTCTCAGGGTGAAGCACCTTCCACAAATCCAACCACCCGCTACCCTCCATGAACTGTGACAGCTGGGATGTAGCCGGTCGAGGGACCCCCCAGGTATTGAATCACCCAATCTCAGTCTATCAAGGCAGTTGTTCATGACCATATTGAAGTCTCCCATGCAGATAACATCCGCGTCCGGATAATTTAGGGCAAAACTCATCGCCTTATGGAGAATGGACATATTAGCCAGGGGGGGGGATTATAAGCCAATAGAATGACATAATATCCTGGTATTTATCAGTGCATATACAAAGACAAAATGACCCTGAGGATCCCTCAGGGTCTCCCTGGCCTCCTACCTAACGTCTCTATGTATCAACAGTGAGACCCCTCTCGAGTAGCTAGTATGGAATGCGTGAACAGACCATTGTACCCATGGCTTCTGTACGCACCGAGCTGTATCTGTGGTCAGGTGTGTCTCCACCAAGGACACAATGTGAGGGTGATAGTGCCTGATCTGTGAAAAAAACCTTGATCTTCTTCCGGGGGGGTTTTATACCCCTCACGTTCCAGGTCATGCATATTATTTCAGACCCCATGTTTACTCCACTGGATATGGTGTACATTATTACCCAAGTAAGATTTAGAGACATCACACAGAAATTGAGATTGCCGTTGGCTGCGACTTTTACCTAAAGAACAAATAAAATCACTATAAAGAAAAAAACGGGTAAAAAAAACAAAGACTATAGGAGCAAAGTGTTAGTGACGGCGGAACGCACTAAATATAAATAATAGAAAGTGCGTTCGCCGCCCGGGGTCCACCGTGCAGTAGGTGTAAAAACCACTGCTAGACAATGGCAGACGCGCTATATGGTGGTACAACGGGCACGGGTTAATTGCCACCCGATGTGCGCTGAGCGGACTCTGTTAACACACAGAGACGCTGTAGGGAAAATGAAACATAAACGCCGAGCCTGTTAGCTTCACAGGTCTCAGCTGGATTGCACGCATGGTATACGGTCACAGGACACGGCCCAAGACTGAGGTCGGTGTCCGTCTAGACCTACCGTGCATTCGGTGTCGCTACCGCGGACGCTGGTAAGTGCTGCTAACTGCAGTGTGGTGGTAACTACTGCCACTATACGATAGTGCCGTGAGGTGTGACACCATCGGACGCTAGTGTAGAGGTGCGGTATGGACTGTGGCCTATAGCTTGCCACTGACTGGCGCTGACTATCTCTCTAGTTCCCTATCCACATACGTAATATCAGAGGGAGGGGAATCTTAATGAGTCAGTCACCAGCATCATACATCCATCACCATTCACACATAGCAAGTATAGTTTATACTAGCGCATGGCCAAGCGGCCCTTGTTTGTTTCATGATGGGTGCACAGGACTTTGTGTTAGGCGTCGGGGTCCTGCGGCCATGCGGGACTTTTATAGACCTTCCAGACCTCTGAGATGGGCCAATCAGATCAGGAGAAGGACCTGAGCATGTGACACCCGATCTCCACTGGGAGATCGTCTCGTGGGCATGCCCAGTAGCGCGGCGAGAGGACTTAGCCTCTGGAGTGGTTTCCTGCAAAGCAGGTTGCGCTACCATTGCTGGTCCAGAGGTGGCAGCAACATCCAGACCCAGAGAGCTGGTCTGAGCAGGGCGCCTGGATCGCCGAGATTGCTGTGCAGGTCCTTGAACGGTTGGAAAGGAATGGGAGACTGCTGGATGTATGACTCTGGATTCCTGCTGTGCAGCTGCAGGACCCTGACGCCTAACACAAAGTCCTGTGCACCCATCATGAAACAAACAAGGGGATACCGTCACTGAGCCCAGTGTCAGGTATTGTTGGTAATCTGGGCGCCTGTGGAAAAAGCTCCAATCAAAACTATTAGTAAAAGAATTCTGGTTAACAATAGATACATTAGGATTCCTTTGCAGTAGACCCCTTGTGGGACTGCTGGATCCGTATAAAACATAGAAGAACCCTCATGGGCCACCCGGAGCCAAACCAGATAGCTCATTGAGTACATAACATTATTCTCCCTGAGCCGCTTCTTGATTTCTATGAACTGTGCCTGCTGTTTCTGAAGTTCCATAGAAAAATCCAGAAAAACCGAGATCGTGGCATAGAATCATAGAATCGTAGAGTTGGAAGGGACCTCCTGGGCCATCTGGTCCAACCCCCTGCTCAAAGCAGGATTCGCTAAATCATCCCAGTCAGATGTCTGTCCAGCCTCTGTTTGAAGACTTCCATTGAAGGAGAACTCACCACTTCTCGTGGCAGCCTGTTCCACTCATTGATCACTCTAACTGTCAAAAAGTTTTTTCTAATATCTAATCTGTGTCTCTTCCCATTCAGTTTCATCCCATTGCTTCTAGTCTTTCCTTGTGCAAATGAGAATAAAGTTGATCCTTCTACAATGTGACAGCCCTTTAGATATTTGTAGACAGCTATTAAGTCTCCTCTCAGTCTTCTCTTTTGCAAACTAAACATTCCCAAATCCTGCAACCTTTCCTCATAAGACAGGGTTTGCAGACCGGTCACCATTCTGGTCGCTCTTTTCTGAACTTGCTCCAGTTTGTTGATGTCTTTTTTAAAATGTGGTGCCCAAAACTGGACACAATATTCCAGATGAGGTCTGACCAAAGAGGAGTAGAGGGAAATAATGACTTCACGTGATCTAGACTGTATGCTTCTGTTAATACATCCTAGAATTGCATTTGCCTTTTTTGCTGCTGCATCACACTGTTGACTCATATTCAGTCTGTGATCTATTAGTATACCCAAGTCTTTTTCACATGTGCTGTCACTTAGCCCTATTCCTCCCATTCTATATATGCTTTTTTCATTTTTATTGCCCAGATGTAGTACTTTGCATTTCTCCCTGTTAAAAACCATTCTGTTAGTTGCTGCCCACTTCTCCAGTTTATTTAAATCTTTTTGAATCCTCTCTCTCTCCTCTCTAGTATTAGCTATCCCTCCTAGCTTTGTGTCATCAGCAAATTTAATCAGTTTACCCTCAATTCCTTCATCTAAATCGTTGATAAAGATGTTGAACAATACAGGGCCCAGGACAGAGCCCTGTGGTACCCCACTTGAGACATTCTTCCAACTGGATGTGCAGCCATTTACGACCACTCTTTGGGTCCGATCACTAAGCCAGTTATGAATCCACCTAACAGTTGCCTTGTCCATTCCATACTTAGTCATTTTTTCAATAAGGATTGTATGAGAGACTTTGTCAAATGCTTTGCTGAAGTCAAGATATACTATATCTACAGCATTTCCTTGATCCACCCAATCAGTGATACCGTCATAGAAGGAAATTAAGTTAGTCTGACATGACTTATCAGTTACAAACCCATGCTGACTCTGTTTAATCACTTCATTCTTATCCAGGTATTGACATACATGTTGTTTAATAATTTGTTCAAAGATCTTTCCTGGTATAGAAGTCAGACTCACCGGCCTATAGTTGCCTGGGTCCACCTTCTTCCCCTTTTTGAAGATAGGAACAACATTTGCTCTTCTCCAGTCTTCTGGCACTTCTCCTGTTCTCCAAGAATTTTCAAAGATTATGGAGAGGGGTTCAAAAATTTCTTCTGCTATCTCCTTCAGTACTCTGGGGTGTAATTCATCTGGACCTGGAGACTTGAATTCATTTAGGTTAGCTAAGTGTTTCCTCACTATCTTTCTGTTTATAGATATCCTGGATTCTTCTATTCCCTTAATAGGACAGTGAATAACAGTTGATGTTGCATTTCCTTTCTGAGAGAAAACAGATGCAAAATAGGAATTTAAAAGTTCAGCCTTCTCAACATCCTGTCTTACCATTTCATCATTTTCATCCTGTAAAAATACTATAGCATCTTTGACTTTTCTTTTACTTTTGACATATCCCCAAAATCCTTTATTATTGCTTTTGACATCTCTTGCAAGCCTCAGTTTATTTTCAGCTTTAGATAATCTGATTTGTGCCCTGCAGGTTCTGCAGACAGCATTATATTCTTCTTTAGATATGCCTCCCTCTTTCCATTTTATAAACATTTTTTTCTTCCTTTTTAGCATGTGCTTAAGTTCTGTGTTCATCCATCCTGGTTTCCTCAAATGCTTCCTATTCTTCCCTCTTTTCGGAATTGTTAACAACTGTGCATTGAGAATTTCATTTTTCAAGATTTCCCATCCTTCCTGGACATTTTTGTCTTTAAGGATATCCAGCCATTGGATCCCTCCAATTCTCTTTCTGAATCCCTTAAAATCTGCCTCTCTGAAATCTAACCTTGACGTCTGAGTCTTCACAGGTCTTCCACCTCTAGTTATCCAAAATTCTAAAATAGCATGGTCGCTACCTCCTAGGGTCCCAGCCACTTTTACCTCCTCAACCATTTCCTCCCTGTTTATAAGGATTAGATCCAAGGTAGCAGTTCCCCTTGTTTTCTCCCTTACCTTTTGGAAGATAAAGTTGTCAGCAAGAGAGGATAAGAATTTATTAAGAATTGTTGAACTTAATGGGACTTTTTTGCCCTGCTAGACACAGAATAGCATCCCTATCCTTGCAGTTGAGGAGACGTGCCAGGAAAGGTCTAGGTGGGGCTCCAGGAGGAAGAGGCCTTGTAGGGACCCAGTGAGCCCTTTCTACAGCAAATATTGGGGAGAATTCATCTCCCAGAGAAGCTTTAAGCCAATCTTCTAGAAATTGCTGGATGTTGACCTTCCGAGCGTTACGGCAGACCAATAACTCGGATATTATTTTGACACATTCTATTCTCCAGGTCGTCCGCTTTTTGCCTCCATGCATTTATAGAGCCTGATACTTTTGTTAGCTTGGCTTCCAAAGGTGTAATGGTATCCACGATCTGAGAAACTCTTGTCTCCATCTCCGTAATGCACCCCCTCATGGCCTGCATGTCTTGCCGAAGACGCCCCACCTCAGTGTATACGTCCTCTATTTTCCCAGTCAGTGATGTCCTGGTTTAGGAGATCCCCTGCATCAACTGTTCGGACGCCTGTTTGAGGATTAATTCTTCCTGCTGGCTCCCCTCCTCACCCCCAGAGGGATGGTTTTTACGCTGAGCTTCTGAGGGATTGTTTCTGAGGGACCGTGTCATAACAGAGGGATCAGCTCTAGCAAACTCTTTTAATTTTTTGGCTGCTCCGGACCCCCTGGGGAGATTCATTTTCAATAGCAATATGGCACTGCAAGGTAACAGGATTTATATATTCTGGAGGTTCCCCTGTCCAAAATTATAAGCACAGTAGGGCTATTATGTGATGGTGATAATATCCCAAGAGCAGCCCAGAGCAGAAGGGTCACGCAGAGAGGTAATGTCTGGCTCTGAGCTATGAACCAAAGTCCCTATGGCCAGGGGGGGATCCGCAGTGTCCACAGAGAGCAGCCGGGGAGGGGTCCAGAGGCCTTTAAAGTAATGGCGCCGGCAGGCTAGCTGACTTAGCTGGGGGAGCGCGGGGCTCAATCTTTCAGCGCACTCACCGCTTGTCCCCCTCAGGTCTTCAGGATGCGTGCTCACCGCCCTGTCAGCGCTGCAGCAATGGGAGCTGGTGCCGCATCTCTTACTGTCAGAGCGTGCCCTTCTGAAAATGGCTGCCGCCTCATGCAGGTCCCGCCGGCTGCTCCGGCCTCCACAGCCGTCGGCCCACCAGAGCCCAGTAATGTCCTCCCGCGGGGGTCCAGGAGCGCTCCGGAGTCCAGGGGGTCCCGACACCGGCAGGTATGCTGCAGTAGCAGGGGTCTATCAGCCGGATAATGACAGGAAATCAGGAGCACTCCCTATATGTGTCTTCTCTCCACTGCTACACAGCAACACCCCCTATAACATTGTTTTTATTGCGTAAAAGCGCCAAAACATAAAAAACTATATAGATGTGGTATCAATATAATCATACTATTCATCCTGCCTCACAAAAATGGGAATAGAAAGCGATCAAAAAATGTTATGTGTCTGAAAATGGTACCAATAATAATGTCAACTCTTTCTGCAAAAAACAAGCCCTCACATGATTATGTGGGCCGAAATATGGAAAAATGATAGCTCTCAAAATATGGCGATACTTTTTGCAAAAAATATAAAATCTGGTATCGCTGTAATTGCACTGACCCAAAGAATACAGTCGTCTAATCACTTAACCGCACAAGGAACAGCATAAAAAATAAAACCAATTCTTCACCTTCTGTTTATTTGTTCATTCTACCTGCCAACGATCGCAGTAAGGCTTGGCTCACATTTATCCTGTACTCTGTGCTGAGCGCCTACACCGGGTTTCTGGGTAAATCTCTAATATACGTGATTCAGACGTAAGCCCTGGCAGAAGATTCCCTGTAATGAGACAGATAAATACACAGTGGATGCCGTCTGACCAATGATCCAGCGGTGTCTCTTTTTTAGACGTGCATAAAAACGCAGTCCACCACAGTTTTGTGCACTTCTGAAAAAAAGGACATCGCTGAACAGAGGTAATGCTGCTACCTCATTATAGTGAATGGATCCTTTGGGGGGTTTCATCTGAATAATTCAGGGATTTAGCTGGAAACCCCAAAGCAAGTGCTCAGCATACAGCACAGGATAGACGTGACTCCAAACATTATGTAAAATGTTCCCAATTAAAGCTTCAACTCAATCCACAAAAAAAGTCCCCACTTTTGTCCATCTTCTGTAAATGGAAATATAGGGGGCATCTATGTTACTAGTAGCACAAAGGCTCTGGAAAAGCAAAATGTCCCCTCGCTCCCCAAGAGAAGTTCAGCAAATTCTGCACTCCCAAATCCAAATGCCCCCCCTTCTGAGCCACACAGTATGCTTAAACCACATTTAGCGACCACATGTTTGGCATTTCTGTAGTGGTGAGAGCCCACCTTCCTCCACCTCAACATCACACCCAATACAGTCCACAGAAATTCTCCTTGCTTCCCCCCACGTCCCAACTCTCCAACCATACAACTGACTGTAAGAAACCAAAGATGGGTAAGTCTAAATAGCTGTTCACACATTCTATGCCATGGTCATCAGAAGTGTCCTCAAAAGCTTCAGAGTCAAGACGAGGAAATCTGCACCGATACCCAATATTTTTCTAGCTTGGATCACTCTGCGTCTGCAGGTCTGCAGCTCGCAAAGGTGGCAAGGGTTGCCTAGCCTAGGTCTTTTTGGACACTGCAAAGGCTGAGCCAACTCACATAATCTGCCAACTTTGCAAAAAAAACTGAGTCGAGGTAAAAAGTGCAATAATTTGACTACTACTTGTATGAACCTTCACATGTGCAATGAACATGCGTTACTGTGGGGATGCCATTGCGCAAAAGTGCGGACCAGTGGACCTCAACAACCATCAGCCACCCCATCAATCGCATCTGCGGCTTCTTCCTCCTCCTCTGTTACTGTGCCAACTATTGAGACACAGGTCTTCAACTGCAGAACCTCGAGTTCTTTACCAGCTCCAGTCACGCTGACTGAGAGCCCGCTGTCAACTGTAACGAAAGCAGACATGCCTGCTGTTTTTGACCGATCTCAGAGAAAGAGCATACCACAACTTTCTCAATCCACCATAACATCTCTGCCTGCATCTCTCTCACGGTCCAGCAGTTTGTCTAGTTCACCAAACTCTGCTCTCTCAGCACTGCAGCCAGCCCATAGTTCCACAGTTGTGGTCACATGAAAGATTGTTTCCTCCTACGTATGACAAAGCTAAAAGGTTGAACTATACCGTCTTCAATCTGTTGGCCACGGAAATGCTGCCTTTCCGCCTGGTAGATACAGATGGTTTCTGAAAGGTGATGGCCGTCACAGTCCCCCAGTACCAATTGCCCAATTGCCATTATTTTTCTAAGAAACCTGTACCTGCGCTACACCAACATGTCGCTGACATCACCCATTCCTTGACTGTCTGTCTGCCAGGGTTCATTTCACCATGGACACTCAGACGAGTAGGCTTGACCAAGGTCGTTCCATCTCTCTGACTGGGCACTGGGTGACTCTGGTGGCTGTGGGGGCAGGTGCTGTTCCACAAGTCTTGGAATCCCCAAGGTTTACAGGACAAACCTCTACATTTAACACTTCCTCCACTGCTTCTGCCTCCTCCTCTATTTCCTCTAGGGCCTCCACCTGCACCCTCAACCTCTGCCTTAATGAGACATGCATTCCAACAATGCAGATTGAATCCCCACCACCTCTATACAGCCAGAGCTCACTGCAATCAGGCAGTATTAAAGTTGATATGCCTTGGAGATCGCAGTCATACAGGTGAAGAGTTGTGGACAGCTGTTCAGGCTGAGTTTGATCAATGGCTGTCTCCACTGAACCTACTTCCAGGGAAGGCCGTGTCCGATAACGGTGCAAACCAGGTGGCTTCCCTATGGCGAGGCAAGCTCACACACGTGCCTTGCTTGGTTCATGTCCTCAACCTGGTGGTACAACGTTTTCTCTGCCACTATCCTGGCCTGGATGAGCTGCTCCAGAAAGCACGTAAGCTGTGTGCTTATGTCCGCCGTTCACACCCCTAAGGTCATCGACTTGCAGCGATACAGAGGTCTTTGTCCATGCCAGTTAACAGGTGGATATACAATGTGCCGACATGGTGGAATTGCACTCTGCACATGTTGCAGCGACTGGCAGCAGCAACGAGCCCTGAAGCAGTATGTCATGTCGTATAGCCGGGGCCAACGCAGTACGGATGTGGCGCATATCACGTTTAAAGAGTGAGCGCAGATTAAGGACCTCTGCACCCTTCAGCATAGTTTTGAAATAGTTACTAAGATGGTTAGCACTGACGACGCCATCATCAGCATCACTATTCATCTTGGACCTCATGGTAGAGCTCGATATGCGAGTGCCTTCTTGCTGCTCTATCTGTAATATGATCCCCGTATAATTATGATTAGGAATACTTCTGACTACTGGGTTGCCACTCTGTTAGATCCACATTATAAAACCAAATTTTGCCAGATTCTTCCCGCCCTGGAAAGGGACCTGCGAATGCACACAGTTCGCATTGCAACTCTAGACTTCCAAGCTTCGGTATGTCAATTCGTCAACGCCAAAGCATTAGCAGCAGTGGTGTAAGTGTAAGAAGCAATTTCTGTGATTCCTTTGACACTTTTTTTTTAGGCTTGCTTGTGCACCACCACAACAGAGTTCAAGTCTTATACATGGTGACTGAATGGAGAGGGTCAATATCATCAAGGAGGGTTTGGACCCTTTCACAACTTGGTCTTTCAAAATGGATGAGTCGTCTGAGCTCACCTCACACAACTTGCATCGTGCCCGGCAGCCAGCGGTCTCTTAGAACGTGTCTTCAGTGCTGCTGGTGGTGTCCTGATGGATAAGCGCAGCCGGCTATCCCCTGAAAGTGTAGACCGCTTAACTTTCATAAAGATGAACAAGTCATGGATCTCCAAGAACTTTTTCACCCCAAATCGCAGAGTGTACAGACTAGGTGATATTTCATTTTTTAGTGTGATGCATTAATGTCACGTAACTGCAGTCTGTAATATCTTTATTGTTGCTTCTGTGCCTGCTGTGACTGCTGCTGATGTTAACACAAATTTGTGTAAATGTGAAAAGTCATGGTTGGTCTACATCTGCTGGGTTAGCTGTAGTAGAAGATGTGTCGGTCCCAATGATACTATTTCTTTTTTGTGACAGTTATTCCTCGTTGGTGATGTCAGGCCCTCATTTTTAAAATGTGAAAATTCCAGGTTGGGTGTCCATCTTCTGGTTTGGGCGTAGTGGAAGACCTGTCGGGCCCTATTATACTATCTGTACTGTGGTGAAATTGATGCCACTTTGGTGGTGTCTGCCAATAATTTTTGGAAATGGGAACACTCCTGGTTGGGTCTCCTTCATGCATGTTGCCTGTAGCAGTAGGCATCCGAGACCGTCAGACCTCCACCACCTTGGACTCAGCTACCCGTTTTACTATCCTTAAATTTTTCTGACAATGGTTGTCTACTAAACTGATATTTGAGCCACCTGAGTGTGGCTCCACATGAAAGTCAGTAGAGGTGTTGCATGTGTTATCAGGGCTCCCAGCAAAGGAGGCCTACACCAATCCCTCATCCACCTCATCTTACTGTGACATTCAATTGAAAGCTGTAAATGCTGTCCCAGACCTCGATATCTCATGCCTGGCTGATTGCTGCAGTGCCATGCTACAATTTGTACTGTGGGTGAATTGAGGCCACTTTCCTGGTGTCTATCCCTCATTTGATGTGTTTTGGCAGCATTTGGGTCGTTATAAGGTGTTGTCCCTGCGTTTGTTTTGGCCTCCCATTGACATGAATGGCGTTCGGTAATGTTTGGCGAATATTCAATGAAATAATAGGCAAAAATTGCAAATTCGGTGATCATAATCCAAACAGAACATTTAAATATTCTCTCATCTCTACACATGAACTTTGTTAGAGATCCTGCTTCTGAGTTGGGAAATATCACTGAAAGTGGAAGGAGCAGCATGGGGAGATCTGTGCTGCACTCTTACTTCTTACTGGGTGTTATATAAGAAGTAATGTAACATGGATTACTGTGTGGTATGTTGCAACATATATAAACTATGCCAGTCTTCTCTTCACTATTGCTGCTGCTTGTTATGTATGTTCGGAGAAAAACAAAGTAACCATTTACAGACAATTGTTTAGTACTCAGTTTGCAGAGTGGGCTGCCATGACATGCTAACTTGGCCACACTGAACCTCTACCACATGTTCAACTTAAACATGCAATATAGCTCAGGCTAGAATAGACTACATACTGCAACAGAATACACAGAGAAAATCAAATTAAGGTTGAAAGGCTCAAACAGATATAAAGAAAAAGCAAAATATAAGATTCTATCCAAAAGAAGTTGTAAAAAAATCCTAATAACAGTGTTTATACCTCTGCTTTTCTGTTTTTAATTAACTGTGCCACACCCAGTACTTGATTAGAAATGTATAGTTCTCACACAACAAATGCAATTACTAGGGATGGGAAAGCATAAGAGAGCCAGGAGAATATTAGTCAGTACCTCAGCGAGGACCAATTTTCAACTACAGTATGTTTTATGAAGACCTATATAGGCCTTATAATTCATTTCACAAAAAAAGTACTTAACTATGAAAAAAGCAAAAAGCTGTTCCTCACATCTGTTATATATCAATCAGCAGAGTAGTGTCATTAATGTGGAACTATCAGTGTTCAGAAAAAAAGCCATACAAAATAATAGAAGATACAATTCTAAGACTTTTTTCAAAACGTATCAATAGCAAACAAGATGATTTCTTCCAGTACCATCGCATTGCAGATTTTACTTCCATTTTACCAGACTCAGCACAAAATCTGGTGAGATTAACTTCTCTGGGATGAACTGTGAGGGGAGTGGATTTTACTATATACATAATAATATTAGTATCCATTTAATTACATTTACCTCTGTATTATACAGCATAGATAAAGGAGGTGGATAAAGTTGCTTCTAATTGGTTGATCTGCAAGAGAGAGCATAGCTACAACTAAAGGTTTAATCTGCAGAAGGACATAGCTGCTTCTAAATGGATAATCTTAACCCCTTAATGACAGCCATTACGTCTTTTAACTGACCTCAGATATAAGTGAATATCACCCCCACACAGGTGATAATCCAGCAGCTGTCGGCTGTACACTATAGCTGACAACTTGCTGCATCACAAACGATCAGTGTTGACACCGTCCATATCTGTTTAACCCCTTAGTTGCTGCTGTCAAAAGTGAGTACATCAAATAAATGGTTAATAGATTGTGGGGGCTTCCACTTTAATCTAATTGACACACAGAGATCATGATTGTGTAGTCCAGATGTTTGCCTATAGCATTTCATGGCCAAATAGCGGCCTTGGAGTCTCCCGGCTATAGCGGTCAGTTCAGAAGTTAGCGACATTTAGGTGGTAAACAAACACTTTTTCATTCCGGCTATACCACTTTGCATTAATTCCTGAAAATCACCTCAAGGGTTAATAAACTACTTGACAGCAGTTTTCAATGTGTCAGGGGGTGCCGTTTTTAAAGTGGTAATATGTTTGGGGTTTCCCAATAAATAGCACCCCAAAAGTCACTTCAAACATTTATAGGTCACTTCAAAAAATAAATTTTGTAAATTTCCTTGAAAAAATGAAAAATTATTGCTACATTTTTAAACCTCCTAAAAGGCTAACAAAATAAAGTAGCGCTTTAAAAATTGTGCTGATGTAAAGCCGACATGTGGGAAATGTTATTGATTAAAAAATCAATCTCAAAATCAATGGGATTTGCTGAAGCGTTCCAGAGTTCTCACCATATAAACTGACAATGGTCAGAATTTAAAAAATGACTCCGTTACTAAGGGGTTAAAGTGTGATTCTCTAAATTGAGACTTCCACTTATGAACTAAAATTGACCAGAGACACAATATGTCATTTGGCAGAATTTGAAGACAATCTAATGTTGATGAAGACCTCATGACATCATAAAAAACAGGATTTGACCTGTTATATTTTTATTTTTCTGTTTTCCTGCTGTCTATTAGGGTTATTAATAGCAGTTGTCATGGCCCAGTCATGAAAAATTAGCATATTCATCTTCCATCCCATAGAGTCACGCACAGATATAGAGAATATATGGTGCATTCTTTAAGTTTAAGGTATATTCCAAACAGCGCTCAGAAATTGGGGAAAAAATATACTTTTGTCTTTTTTCTACTTTATCTGACAGCAGGTGGTTACTGTCACCCAAACTCAGCAGCTGGAAACCCAGAGGGCTTTATATATATATATATATATATATATATATATATACAGTGGGGAAAAAAAGTATTTAGTCAGTCAGCAATAGTGCAAGTTCCACCACTTAAAAAGATGAGAGGCGTCTGTAATTTACATCATAGGTAGACCTCAACTATGGGAGACAAACTGAGAAAAAGAAATCCAGAAAATCACATTGTCTGTTTTTTTTTCATTTTATTTGCATATTATGGTGGAAAATAAGTATTTGGTCAGAAACAAAATTTCATCTCAATACTTTGTGATATATCCTTTGTTGGCAATGACAGAGGTCAAACGTTTTCTGTAAGTCTTCACAAGGTTGCCACACACTGTTGTTGGTATGTTGGCCCATTCCTCCATGCAGATCTCCTCTAGAGCAGTGATGTTTTTGGCTTTTCGCTTGGCAACACGGACTTTCAACTCCCTCCAAAGGTTTTCTATAGGGTTGAGATCTGGAGACTGGCTAGGCCACTCCAGGACTTTGAAATGCTTCTTACGAAGCCACTCCTTCGTTGCCCTGGCGGTGTGCTTTGGATCATTGTCATGTTGAAAGACCCAACCACGTTTCATCTTCAATGCCCTTGCTGATGGAAGGAGGTTTGCACTCAAAATCTCACGATACATGGCCCCATTCATTCTTTCATGTACCCGGATCAGTCGTCCTGGCCCCTTTGCAGAGAAACAGCCCCAAAGCATGATGTTTCCACCACCATGCTTTACAGTAGGTATGGTGTTTGATGGATGCAACTCAGTATTCTTTTTCCTCCAAACACGACAAGTTGTGTTTCTACCAAACAGTTCCAGTTTGGTTTCATCAGACCATAGGACATTCTCCCAAAACTCCTCTGGATCATCCAAATGCTCTCTAGCAAACTTCAGACGGGCCCGGACATGTACAGGCTTAAGCAGTGGGACACGTCTGGCACTGCAGGATCTGAGTCCATGGTGGCGTAGTGTGTTACTTATGGTAGGCCTTGTTACATTGGTCCCAGCTCTCTGCAGTTCATTCACTAGGTCCCCCCGCGTGGTTCTGGGATTTTTGCTCACCGTTCTTGTGATCATTCTGACCCCACGGGGTGGAATTTTGCGTGGAGCACCAGATCGAGGGAGATTATCAGTGGTCTTGTATGTCTTCCATTTTCTAATTATTGCTCCCACAGTTGATTTATTCACTCCAAGCTGGTTGGCTATTGCAGATTCAGTCTTCCCAGCCTGGTGCAGGGCTACAATTTTGTTTCTGGTGTCCTTTGACAGCTCTTTGGTCTTCACCATAGTGGAGTTTGGAGTCAGACTGTTTGAGGGTGTGCACAGGTGTCTTTTTATACTGATAACAAGTTTAAACAGGTGCCATTACTACAGGTAATGAGTGGAGGAAAGAGGAGACTCTTAAAGAAGAAGTTACAGGTCTGTGAGAGCCAGAAATCTTGATTGCTTGTTTCTGACCAAATACTTATTTTCCACCATAATATGCAAATAAAATGAAAAAAAAACAGACAATGTGATTTTCTGGATTTTTTTTTCTCAGTTTGTCTCCCATAGTTGAGGTCTACCTATGATGTAAGTTACAGACGCCTCTCATCTTTTTAAGTGGTGGAACTTGCACTATTGCTGACTGACTAAATACTTTTTTTCCCCACTGTATATATATTATCATTCTTTAAGTTTATTTTCAAAGTAGTAGTGGAACATTATATTCCATCTACAACTTGTTTCAGTAAGATATGGTATGTGTAAGGTACTCCTGGGGTGGACCCACTAGACCGTGGCAACGAACCTCCCGAGGGCGAGCTGACCAGGTGGACCACCCCCTATACAGGGAGTGTATGGGGCAGGCCCACGGGTAACTATCACCACGGTAGCCGGTACCCGGGAAAGTCAGAGCGGACAGACAGGTAGATCCAAAGAGCAGGCACTGGACAGACGACACGGCTCGGAGACACAGGAGAGACGGCACGTCTTGGCGAGACAGGAGGGATGGCAAGGCTTGAAGACACAGGAGGGACACGGACGAGGACCGAAGCCACAGAACCTAGGAGAGGAAGCACAAGAGGAACTAGGTAAATGCACGGGAGAAGGCAGGGGAGCACTAGGAGAGCGGCCAGAGTCACTAGCAAGTTCTAGTGATAGTCAGGCATCGCCTCCAGAAGGAGGCGGCCTGATATAGGGAGAGAGAAGGCCTTCCAGGTCATGACCTCCAGCTGGAGGAGGAGACGCGCATCCTCAGGTGGGGGAGAGCGCGCGCCCGGCCATAGCGAGGAGACGCACCCGCCGAGGAGGAGGAGCGGGAGCGCGCACCAGGGGGCTGGACAGAGGCGATCGTGGGCCGTGGACGGGAGGCCGGGAGAGACCGCACCGAGACCCGCAGCGGCCGGTGCGGCAGAGAGGTGGCCCCCGGAGAGCGGGTGAGCCGGGGCCGGAGGGAGGTAAGAGAGGAAGTCCCCCCCCTTACGCGCCCTCCCCCGCAGACCGGACAAAAATTTAGCCAGGATTCGAGGAGCTTGGATATTCTCCTGGGGCTCCCAGGATCTCTCCTCAGGACCAAAGCCCTTCCAATCAACCAAAAAAAAAGGTTTTCCCTTTTTGCTTTCTCATGGCCAAAATATCTCTCACCTCAAATACATCGTCTGCGGCGGCAGGCGGAGGTGAGTGAGGAGCTTCAGAAAGGAAACGATTGAAAATAACTGGCTTAAGCAAAGACACATGGAAAGCATTAGGGATGCGGAGAGAGGCGGGAAGACGCAATTTATAGGAGACATCATTAATACGGGACAAGACCTCAAAAGGTCCAATAGAGCGGGGGCCCAGTTTGTGGGACGGGACTTTGAGGCGAATAAACTTGGAGGCTAGCCAAACTTTATCACCTGGGTGATATGGTGGGACATCCAGGTGCCTCTTGTCTGCGTATCCTTTTACCCTGTTACGCACCAACTCGAGAGCGGTCTTGGTCTCCTGCCAGATCCTGGAGAATTCGCCGGACAGAAGATCAGCCGCCGGTACACCCGAGGCGGGGGGAACTGGTAGAGGTACACCAGGATGTAGACCGTAGACGACAAAGAACGGGGATTTGCCAGAAGATTCACTGATGTGGTTATTATAGGAAAACTCAGCCCACGGGAGTAATTCAGACCAGTCGTTCTGGTGGATATTAGAAAAGTGCCGGAGGTAGTTCACCAAACTCTGATTCGTCCGTTCTGCCTGACCGTTGGACTGTGGATGATAAGATGAGGAGAAGTCAAGGGTGACATCCATCGATTTGCATAGAGCTCTCCAGAAGCGAGAGGTGAATTGGACTCCTCTGTCCGAGACAATATGTTGGGGCAGTCCATGGAGACGAAAGATGTGCTGGACGAAAATCTTCGCCAAGGCGGAAGCCGATGGCAAGCCAGGCAAAGGGATGAAGTGGGCCATTTTAGAGAATCTATCTACTACCACTAAGACGACAGTACACTTGGCAGAGGAGGGTAGGTCCGTAATAAAGTCCATGGCAATGTGTTGCCAAGGCGACGAGGGTACTGGAAGTGGATGTAGAAGACCAGAAGGCAGCTGCCGAGGCACCTTGATTTTGGCACACGAGAGACAGGAGGCGACGAAATCCCGGACATCTTGGGAAAGGGTCGGCCACCAGTAATAGCGGGACACCAGAAGAAGTGTCTTTTTATGGCCGAGATGACCCGCCAGTTTAGAAGCATGGCCCCAGTGGAGGATTCGTCTTCGGTCCCTCTCAGAAACAAAAGTCTTGCCAGGTGGGGTAGTGAGGAGAGAAAGCGGTGCCACGGTGATGAACCTGGATGGGTCCAAGATATGTGCAGGTTCCTCCTCGACATCCGTGGAAAGAGAGGACCTGGACAAGGCGTCGGCTTTGAGGTTCTTGTTGCCTGGACGAAAATGCAGGTCAAAATCGAATCGGCCGAAGAACAGAGACCACCTGGCCTGCCGAGGGTTGAGTCTTTGTGCAGACCGCAGGTACGCCAGATTCTTATGGTCTGTGTAGATTGTGAAGGGATGTGCGGCGCCCTCCAATAAGTACCTCCACTCTTCTAGGGCTAACTTGATGGCAAGCAGTTCTCGGTCTCCGATGGAATAATTCCGCTCTGGGGTGGAGAAAGATTTTGAAAAGAAACCGCACGTAACAAGCCTGCTGGAGGAGGACCTCTGAGACAAAACAGCTCCGGCTCCAGTTGCGGATGCATCTACCTCAAGGACGAATGGTTTGTTGACCTCAGGGCGATGGAGTACGGGGGCCATGGCAAAGGCACGTTTCAGAGATAGAAAGGCTTCTTCTGCTTCAGGGGTCCAGACGTGTGGGTTGGCTCCCTTACGGATCAAAGATGAGATAGCGCCAGTCAAAGAGGAGAAATGGGAGATGAACTGCCGGTAGTAGTTTGCGAAGCCGAGAAAACGCTGAATGGCTTTCACCCCTTGAGGACGTGGCCAGTTAAGCACGGCCGAAACCTTCTCAGGATCCATACGCAGACCAGAGTCGGAGATGATATAGCCCAGAAATGGAAGAGAGGACTGCTCAAAGGCACACTTCTCCAACTTGGCGTACAGACGATTCTCCCTCAAACGGAACAGCACGCGGCGGACATCTCTTCTATGGGTGGACAGATCAGGAGAGAAGACCAGGATATCGTCGAGGTACACAACCACGCAGGAATACAGAAGGTCTCGGAAGATGTCGTTCACAAATTCCTGAAAGACTGCGGGAGCGTTGCATAACCCAAAGGGCATGACGAGATACTCATAGTGTCCATCTCTGGTGTTGAAGGCGGTCTTCCACTCATCTCCAGAGCGAATACGGATGAGATTGTAGGCTCCACGGAGATCCAATTTAGAAAAGATTCGTGCCCCACGTAGCCGGTCGAACAACTCGGGGATGAGAGGTAGCGGATATCTATTCTTAACGGTAATCTCGTTGAGACCACGATAGTCAATACAGGGGCGCAGGGACCCGTCTTTCTTCTTGACAAAAAAGAAGCCAGCTCCAGCAGGGGAAGAAGACTTTCGGATGAAGCCCCTTGCCAAATTCTCCTGTACATATTCGGTCATGGCCTGGGACTCGAGTGGACTCAACGGATAGATCCGCCCTCAGGGCGGAGTCGAGCCAGGAACAAGCTCGATGGGACAATCATATTGCCGGTGCGGAGGGAGGACCTCCGCTTCCTTTTTATCGAAGACGTCTGCGAAGGCCCAGTAAGCCGAAGGCAACTCCGCAGGGCCCGAGACAGGAGACGAGCATTTGAGGGGTCGTACTGGGCGGAGACATCTGGTTTGGCAGAAACGGCCCCAGCGAAGGATGTCTCCGGACCGCCAATCCAGAACAGGTTCATGCATCCGCAACCACGGAAGACCCAGAAGCACGGTGTGGGACAAAGACGGCAGCACGAAGAAGGTTATCTTTTCACGGTGCAAGACCCCGATCTGTAACTCCAGCTCTTCGTGACCAGTGTAACGGCTTCGCGCAAGGGAGCACCGTCGACAGAGGCTAACTGCCGGGGAACCTCCAAGGACCTGACAGGTATCCCTAATCTCTTCACCGCCTCGAGTTGGATGAAGTTTCCCGCAGCCCCCGAATCAATATAGGCTAACTCCGAAAAACGTTTGGAGCCCAGGAAAAACACAACAGAAAGGGTCAAGGGTAGAGAGGTGTCAGTGACACCTAGGGAGGCCTCTCTTACCTGTCCTAGGCGGAGGAGTTTCCCGGCCTCACAGGACAGGAACGCAGGAGATGGGAGGCGCTGCCACAATAGAGACAAAGGCCATGAGCGAGTCTGTCCTGGCGGCGAAGCTCCGCGGGCCTTAGTCGGTCCACTTGCATGGGTTCGGGAGCTGCGGCTGCGGCGGAGGACCGCGAGCGTGGTGGGCTGTGTGTAGGAGGAGAAAAACGATTGGGCCTTCTCTCCCTGGCGATCTCGCGGGAACGCTCCCGGAAACGCAGATCAACTCGTGTTGCCAGCGAGATGAGGTCCTCCAAAGTCGTGGGTGTATCCCGGCCTGCCAGCTCGTCCTTGATTCGGGACGATAAGCCTCGCCAAAAAGCCCCAACCAGGGCCTCATTGTTCCACCCCAGCTCCGAGGATAACGTACGGAACTGGATGGCGTACTGTCCTACCGAGAGGGTACCCTGGCGAAGGCAGAATAAAGACTCGGTAGCAGAGACCAGGCGACCGGGCTCATCGAAGACCTTACGAAAGGTCTCCAAGAAAGTCGCGAGCTGGGAGACTATCGGGTCATCGCGTTCCCACAAGGGATTCACCCAGACCAGTGCCTCACCCTCAAAGTGGGAAATCATAAAAGCCACTTTGGCCCGGTCGGAGGGATACTGTAGGGGAGCCAACTCGAAATGCAACTGGCACTGGTTGATGAACCCCCGACAGAGTTTGGGATCTCCGCTATAACGTGGGGGTTTGGCCAACCGGGGAGAGGAGTGTGGAACTGCCACAGGTGCCGGAACTGCGGCTGCCGCCTGTAGGGCTAGTAAGCGGTTATCTACAGAGGCAATGTAGTTCAAAATATGGGCCTGGGTGTCGCGCTGCTGGGCCAGTTCCTGCTGCAGGCCGGAGATCTGGGAGGCAATTCCCGGATCGGAGGTCTGCAAAGAGGAAAGTCGGGACTCCATCGATTTGAGGAACGACATGATCCTCGCCTGGTTCTCACGAAGGAACAAAAGTTCCTTTTGGGTCGGGGTCGAGGTACCAGCGGGATCCATGGCCTGACTATACTGTAAGGTACTCCTGGGGTGGACCCACTAGACCGTGGCAACGAACCTCCCGAGGGCGAGCTGACCAGGTGGACCACCCCCTATACAGGGAGTGTATGGGGCAGGCCCACGGGTAACTATCACCACGGTAGCCGGTACCCGGGAAAGTCAGAGCGGACAGACAGGTAGATCCAAAGAGCAGGCACTGGACAGACGACACGGCTCGGAGACACAGGAGAGACGGCACGTCTTGGCGAGACAGGAGGGATGGCAAGGCTTGAAGACACAGGAGGGACACGGACGAGGACTGAAGCCACAGAACCTAGGAGAGGAAGCACAAGAGGAACTAGGTAAATGCACGGGAGAAGGCAGGGGAGCACTAGGAGAGCGGCCAGAGTCACTAGCAAGTTCTAGTGATAGTCAGGCATCGCCTCCAGAAGGAGGCGGCCTGATATAGGGAGAGAGAAGGCCTTCCAGGTCATGACCTCCAGCTGGAGGAGGAGACGCGCGTCCTCAGGTGGGGGAGAGCGCGCGCCCGGCCATAGCGAGGAGACGCACCCGCCGAGGAGGAGGAGCGGGAGCGCGCACCAGGGGGCTGGACAGAGGCGATCGTGGGCCGTGGACGGGAGGCCGGGAGAGACCGCGCCGAGACCCGCAGCGGCCGGTGCGGCAGAGAGGTGGCCCCCGGAGAGCGGGTGAGCCGGGGCCGGAGGGAGGTAAGAGAGGAAGTCCGCGACAGCCGCCGCGTGACAGTATGTAATCTTCATTTGATCTTATCATATGAGTAAGTCAACTTGCCTACAGCATTTTATGTCTCCTTTCATTTTTCGCTATTGTATGTCTATGCTTCTAGTTAACATTAACATTATCCTGCATCCTATATGAAGCTCATATTTTTGCATTAGGAGATACATTCTACGATCAGTTTGGCTCCAAGCATACATGTTGAATTTATCTCTTACATCTCAATATTAGTTAATATTATAGCTGTGTCAAATTAAATCGGTGGTGACAAAATATGTTCCGTGTTGTGAAAAGCATGACATTACTTAACAAGTGCACTATCTTGCACAACTTCCTTTGCAAGTGTAACAATGAAAAATTATGGTGTCACTAATGGGTGTAGCTTCCTTGTAGTACTCAATGATTATTCAATGCTTACTTAGGAAAGTAAGATGACAACAAAAAACTGGCAGGTATTGTACCTGGAACTTGTTTCTAAAAAAAACCCCCAGCATCATCAATTATTTTTACATTTTACTTAATTATGTTACATATCTCAGTGTGGTGCAGTAATATGAACATGGTCTTATCTCTTCCATACACCCACCTATTAAAATATCTGGAAAGGGGAATGGTATTTTTTTTATCTGTAAGTGACCTGAATAATAAAGAATAGATTTTTAGAGTGCAGAAACTGTGGTTTGGGCAGAATGTATCCGCTGACAAGTTCCCTTTAGATGTATTTGTAGGACTATATTTACTCAACAGAGTTCAAAAGAGTGTCCTTTTTGCCTTTGTTTGGGTGGAAAGCATCAGCATGCTTTTTTTTTCAGCTGTATAAAAACACGCACTTGATTACATATGCCGGAGATATGTGTCAAGAACGTATTCCCCCGATAGCGTGTTCCGACGGTCATTTCTGCCCAATCATATCCTTCAGATACAATTTAATAAATGTCTGGGATGGTGTCTTTTCTAACATTCTGGGAAAAATGCCTATTAATTTGGAATAAATATGGATGTTGACTTATAGTGGATAAAATACAGTATATTTAATATTATGCCTAACAGTAATCTGGTGTGCGGTACCATTGTTTCTCATATATCTAATAAACTTCGGCTCCAGGCACTAAGTGTCAGCTTTATATACCTCAGATGGATGTCTCAATGATCAGTGTCCAGAGACTAAAGGTCCCATTACATTTAGGGATGCACCAGTGATCCAGACAACGATACGACCCGGTCAGGATCGCTGGTGCATCGCTAAATGGTCGCTAGTGAGCTGCCAAACAGGCAGATCTCAGCAGCGATGCAGCAGCGGTCGGCGGTCGTTACTTACCTGTCAGACGGCAGCTCTGGTGATGACTTCCTCCCGCGTCCATGGAGTCGCTCGTCGGCGCCAGCAGGAAGACGACGACGAGAAATGGACCAGGACGATCTCGCACGATCAACGATATCCAGCCGGAGGCCGGGTCGGAGGTAAGTGTCACATGTAGCGAGATCGCTACCGATATCGCTGTTGCGTCACAAAATCGGTGACGCTTTAGCGAGATCACTAGCAACCTCGCTATGTGTGAAGGGGGCTTAAGCTTACACTGGCCTATTATGTTTTTTAAATGCTTGTGTCCAAGTAAAGGTGGAGATTAATGGTTTATTGTGTAAAAAATAGATCATCAATAAGTAAAAACACAGGTTCTAAGTCATTATTGCATTCGTACATTTTTTGTCTAGGTGTTGTTGTTTTGTTTTTCACCTGATTTTATGTGTGTCTGGTTCTTTTACATTGCATCTTTTTCTTTTTAAGTCTATTTTATATAGTCTTTTTATGTTCGCCATTATGGGCGGAGTTTAAGGTTTTTCAGATGTTTTCTCCTGATTCATCATTTGGAACTTTTTGAAAAGCTGCAAAATATGTTGCAAATGTAGTCCAGTGTCTCCTGAAGTGATTTTTTTCGCCAATAAATGGTTCGTGCAGTTTTTGCAACATTATGAAAAATGTGGGTTTTTTTGCAATAAAATGTCTCAAATAAAGGTTAAATTAATTAAAAAGCATTTTTGACTATACACTAAATTCATCTGCAAAAAAACACCACAACAAATACCAGGAGACAAAAGCAACTTATACCTCCCCCTCCACAAATGATGAATCAAGGCCATTATGATTTATTAATGGTTCACATGAATTTTGTCAATGTAAAAGTAAACACTTTTGAAGTCACTGTAAGTAATCGGTAACTGTAAGTAATACTTTATGTGACATATTAGATGAAAATGGGCTGAACTTTCAATGCTGGCCAAAAATGCATCACAGATAACATCGGCCAATTTTGGATTTTGTTAGCTAATGGTGCAGCAAGAACCAATCTTAGAATCATAGAATGGTAGAGTTGGAAGGGACCTCCTGGGCCATCTGGTCCAACCCCCTGCTCAAAGCAGGGTTCGCTAAATCATCCCAGACAGATGTCTGTCCAGCCTCTGTTTGAAGACTTCTATTGAAGGAGAACTCACCACCTCTCGTGGCAGCCTGTTCCACTCATTGATCACTCAAAAAGTTTTTTCCAATATCTAATCTGTGCCTCCTCCCATTCAGTTTCATCCCATTGCTTCTAGTCTTTCCTTGTGCATATGAGAATAAAGATGATCCTTCTACAATGTGACAGCCCTTGAGATATTTGTAGACAGCTATTAAGTCTCCTCTCAGTCTTCTCTTCTGCAAGCTAAACATTCCCAAATCCTCCAACCTTTCCTCATAAGACAGGGTTTGCAGACCGGTCACCATTCTGGTCGCTCCCTCTTTTCTGAACTTGCTCCAGTTTGTTAATGTCTTTTTTAAAATGTGGCGCCCAAAACTGGACACAGTATTCCAGATGAGGTCTAACCAAGGAGGAGTAGAGGGCAATAATGACTTCACATGATCTAGACTGTATGCTTCTGTTAATACATCCTGGAATCACATTTGCCTTTTTTGCTGCTGCATCACACTGAGGACTCATTCAGTCTGTGATCTATTACTATACCCAAGACTTTTTCACATGTGCTGTTGCTTAGCCCTATTCCTCCCATTTGTTAGAGTGTTAGAGTGTTAGCGACTCCTGGAGTGGACCCTCTGGGTCGCGGCACCAACCCTGCCAGGGCGAGCTAGCCTAGCGAGGACCACCCCCTATACAGGGAGTGTCAGGAGCAAGCCCCAGGGGATACGATACCACGACTGCTGGCACCAGGCGGCCGGCTCACAGGAGATACAAGACTGTGTGACTGGAGGGTGCAGGATACTAGGGAACACAGGAGAGTACACGGGAGTGCGCTGAGTACAGGGTAGTGCTAGACGGGTACACGTGGGCACATAAGGCGTGTAGCAAGTAACAGAACACAGGAATAGAGTGAATGCCAGGAGGCACGGCGGAGCAAGAAACAAGGGACAGGATACGAGAGGATGTGCCAGGAGGCACAACTGAGCATGAAGCAACAAGGGTTCAGAGCAAGTGCTAGGAGCACCACAGAATAGCAGACAGAGCAGAGGACCTGAGAACAGCGCACAGCCAGGCTGGGACACAGCTCACCCAGCCAGGAAGCACAACAATAATCAGGCACCTCCCCTAGGGGGAGGTCGTCTGATATAGCACATGACTACTACTGGTTCTGGGTCAGGACCTAGCCAGAAAGCACATGACCACTAGTGGTTCCGGGTCAGGTCCTCCAATACCATAGAGAGGACCGAGCCCTATACAGCACTGACAGGAGCGCGCAAGCGCAAACGTGGCATGGAGGAGGAGACCCGGGGACGAGAGTTGCGCGTGCGCACCCGACGGGGACCCATGAGGGACCGCCGTACCGGAGGGAGTGACGTCGGGGCCGAAGCCCCGCCTCCTGGTGAGCGCGGCATAACAGTACCCCCTCCTTTAAGCCCCCTCTCTCTAGAACTGGAAAATAGCACCTTGACACTAGGAGCGGGATCCAGACACTTCCTAACTGCATGAGGACCAATGAGATCCAGAGTCTCAATACGAGAAAATTCGGTCTCCTGCCATACCCTGGAGAACTCCACGGACAGAGAGTCGGAGGCAGGTATCCCAGAGACAGGTCGAACCGGCAGAGGCACACAGACATGCTTGGAGGCCGAAGTGGTGGTGCAGTCATTGGAAGTCAATTCATCCTTAGGAGGCGAGCTGTCGGAGGATGGTTGCTTGGGAAGTCTCTTCTTGGCACACGATGGGCAAGCAGCCACGAAGTCTTTGACGTCCTGAGCAATAGACGGCCACCAGTAATCGTGGGATAAACGGGAGAGTGTCCTCTTGGCACCAACATGACCGGCAGCCAGAGAAGAATGTCCCCAGGATAACACACCTTTACGGTTACCTTTAGACACAAAGGTCTCCCCTGGACGCTGGGGCGTCAATTTGACGGAAGCCACGGTAATTACCTTGGGACGGTCACTTGACGGAGGTGGAGACTGACTCTCAGCCCCCCTGTTGATAATGTCACAAGTCACAGACCGGTTGCTTGAAGGATGTGGAGACTGACTCTCAGCCTCCTTCTCGACAATGTCACAAGTTACAGACGGGATGCTTGACGGATGTGGAGACTGACTCTCAGCCTCCTTCTCGACAATGTCACAAGTCACAGACGGGATGCTTGACGGATGTGGAGACTGACTCTCAGCCTCCTTCTCGACAATGTCACAAGTCACAGACGGGATGCTTGACGGATGTGGAGACTGACTCTCAGCCTCCTTCTCGACAATGTCACAAGTCACAGACGGGATGGTGGACGGCGGACCTATAACCGTCGAAGACGAGCAAGCAGGGTTCTTCGGATGAATGAACAGCAGGCAACTCTTTTGACAGGACGGTCCCCAACGGAGTATATCACCAGATTGCCAGTCCAGGGTCGGCCCATGAATACGTAACCAAGGAAGGCCAAGAAGAAGGGTATGAGGCGAAGTCGGCAATACGTAGAAGGAGATCCGCTCCCGATGACATGTGCCAATCTGCAACTCAACTTCTTCAGTGACCTGGTTAACGGTGTCCTGCAAGGGCTTATCGTCGACCGGAACTACTGACCTAGGAGACTCCAGGGATCTGACAGGGATGCGAAACTTCTTAACTGCCTCGAGACTAATAAAGTTACCCACTGCGCCAGAGTCCACAATAGCTTTCACAGTAAAAGTCTCGAAACCAAAATTCAGGGAGACAGGCACGGTCAGGGGTAGAGAGGAATCACATACACTTGGGGAGACCTCACTTAACAGTCCCAGGCGGAGAGACTTCCCCGGTCTCTTGGGACATGAGCGTTGAAAGTGGGAGGCATCCCCACAATAGAAACAGAGCCCTTGTGCCTGCCTTTACACACGACGCCGTTGAGCTATCTGGAGGCGATCCACCTGCATAGGCTCAGGTACCGGATCTGCCGCAGATAACTCGGGTAACGGATGAGAAAAACTGCGAGTGGACGAAGAGAGGCGAGAGGACCCTCTCTCTCTGGCTGACTCACGGGTGCGCTCCTGGAAGCGCAAATCAATGCGTGTCGCGAGAGAGATAAGATCCTCCAAATTGGTAGGGGTATCTCGGCCCGCCAGTTCGTCTTTGATCCGACCGGACAGACCACGCCAAAAGGCCCCTACGAGGGCATCATTATTCCAACCTAGCTCAGAGGACAAAGTGCGAAAACATATCGCGTATTGTCCAACCGATAGAGAACCTTGACGAAGATTAAAGAGGGACTCGGTGGTGGAAGCAAGGCGACCCGGCTCGTCGAACACCTTACGGAAAGTGTCCAAAAAGATGGAAAGCTGAGCGACGAGCGGGTCATCACGCTCCCAAAGGGGATTCACCCACGCAAGCGCCTTACCCTCTAAGTGAGAAACAATAAATGCTATTTTAGCACGATCGGTGGGGTAATGCTGCGGCAAAAACTCAAAATGCAAACGACACTGGTTCAAGAATCCGTGACACAACACAGGGTCACCACTATACCGGGGTGGCTTGCATAGGCGTGGAAGCAAGTGTGGAAGCATGGCCTGGGCAGATTGTATGGAAAGGAGCCGATTATCTACCGACGCTATATAGTTGAGAATCTGAGCCTGGGAGTCGCGTTGCTGCGCAAGTTCCTGCTGGAGACTAGCCAACTGGGCAGCATTCCCAGGCTCAGAGGACTGAGAGGCAGATAAACCAGACTCCATGGACTTGAGAAATGCCATAATCCTAATCTGGTTTTCCCGGAGGAACGTCAGCTCCTTTTGGACGGAAGCCGCAGTACCAGCGGGGTCCATGGCCTGATTATACTGTTAGAGTGTTAGAGTGTTAGCGACTCCTGGAGTGGACCCTCTGGGTCGCGGCACCAACCCTCCCAGGGCGAGCTAGCCTAGTGAGGACCACCCCCTATACAGGGAGTGTCAGGAGCAAGCCCCAGGGGATACGATACCACGACTGCTGGCACCAGGCGGCCGGCTCACAGGAGATACGAGACTGTGTGACTGGAGGGTGCAGGATACTAGGGAACACAGGAGAGTACACGGGAGTGCGCTGAGTACAGGGTAGTGCTAGACGGGTACACGTGGGCACATAAGGCATGTAGCAAGTAACAGAACACAGGAATAGAGTGAATGCCAGGAGGCACGGCGGAGCAAGAAACAAGGGACAGGATACGAGAGGATGTGCCAGGAGACACAACTGAGCATGAAGCAACAAGGGTTCAGAGCAAGTGCTAGGAGCACCACAGAATAGCAGACAGAGCAGAGGACCTGAGAACAGTGCACAGCCAGGCTGGGACACAGCTCACCCAGCCAGGAAGCACAACAATAATCAGGCACCTCCCCTAGGGGGAGGTTGTCTGATATAGCACATGACTACTACTGGTTCCGGGTCAGGACCTAGCCAGAAAGCACATGACCACTAGTGGTTCCGGGTCAGGTCCTCCAATACCATAGAGAGGACCGAGCCCTATACAGCACTGACAGGAGCGCGCATGCGCAAACGTGGCATGGAGGAGGAGACCCGGGGACGAGAGTTGCGCGTGCGCACCCGACGGGGACCCCTGAGGGACCGCCGTACCGGAGGGAGTGACGTCAGGGCCGAAGCCCCGCCTCCTGGTGAGCGCGGCATAACACCATTCTGTATATGATTTTTTCATTTTTATTGCCCAGATGTAGTATTTTGCATTTTTCCCTGATAAAAACCATTCTGTTAGTTGCTGCCCACTGCTCCAGTTTATTTATATCTTTTTGAATCCTCTCTCTCCCTTCTCTAGTATTAGCTATCCCTCCTAGCTTTGTGTCATCAGCAAATTTAATCAGTTTACCCTCAATTCTTTCATCTAAATCGCTGATAAAGATGTTGAACAATACAAGGCCCAAGACAGAGCCCTGTGGTACCCCACTTGAGACATTCTTTCAACTGGATGTGCAGCCATTTACAACCACTCTTTGGGTCCGACCACTAAGCCAGTTATGAATCCACCTAACAGCTGCCTTGTCCATTCCATACTTAACCATTTTTTCAATAAGGATTGTGTGAGATACTTTGTCAAATGCTTTGCTGAAGTCAAGATATACTATATCTACAGCATTTCCCTGATCCACCCAATCAGTGATTCTGTCATAGAAGGAAATTAAGTTAGTCTGACCTGACTTATTAGTTACAAACCCATGCTGACTCTGTTTAATCACTTCATTCATATCCAGGTACTTACATACATGTTGTTTAATAATTTGTTCAAAGATCTTTCCTGGTATAGAAGTCAGACTCACCGGCCTATAGTTGCCTGGGTCCACCTTCTTCCCCTTCTTCCCCTTTTTTTGTCAGAAAAAAATCTAACATTCATTCTAATCATTGAATTTTGAATAAATACAACTATTTTCGGTTGTCAGTCGAAACAAACCATCATTCATTTCTCCAAAATAGCAGTTTATTACAGTCAAAATCATCCATTACATTTTACAAATCACTAATGTATTGTTGCATAATTTAACAGGTTATCCCTTGTAAAGGACCTTTAGTCAAGTGCTAAGTATATCTTATCTACATCTGCAGACATGTGCTGAGAATACTTAAAGCCCCCGCTACACACTGCGATATCGCTAGCAATATCGCTGTAAAGTCACCGATTTTGTGACGTAGCAGCGATATTGCTAGCGATATCGCTACATGTGATACTTACCTCCAACCGGCTCCCCCGCTGGTTATCACTGGTCACGTGAGAAGGTCCTGGACCATTTCTCGTCATCAGCTTCCTGCTGGGCTTCCTGTAGCGCCGACAAGCGACGCGTGTACGCGGGCGGGAGGACGTCTTCATCACCTCGTCTGACAGGTAAATAGCGACCCCCGACCCCTGCTATGTCGCTGGTGAGATCTGCCTGTGTGGCAGCTCACTAGCGACCACTTAGCGATGCACCAGCGATCCTGATCGCGTCATATCTCTGGTCAGGATCGCTGGTGCATCGCTAAGTGTGACAGTACCTTTAAGATGGTTTTAGACTAGATGACCCACAGCATTAAATGACCTGCTGTTCAACTACATAGAAGTTGACCAGAGATCATTTAATTACCTGTTTAGACATACTGACAGCTGTTATGGGATACTGCGACAGTTTGGAGCCAGAAGACTGCAGTGTCTGATTGCTCCTACTCTGGTGCTGAGAAGCAGCACTTCTTCATTTTAATGGTGTTTATTCCTTCTGGTAAAGAGGGGTTAATCGGCCTTGTTGTAAATCTCTGCTCAGTTAGCCACTCCTTTCCCTTTTATAATCTGGGCTCTGATGCAAATCCTTGTCAGAGCTAGCATTTTCTGCATGGCTTCAGGGGGGAGAAGTGTTCATATGAGGAGTGTTGGAGGAGTTATTTGTGACTGTTGCTTGGTTTGTAAGTGTGGTAATTCCCTATCCTTCTCTATTTTGGTTTATTCCCCTACCTCCACGCCCCGATACATTCCTCTGTTATATGTGAGTGAATATTTTGTATGCCTGGAGTTTTCTGTTAACTCTTGTTTGTGTTACCTTGTTTGTCGGGTTGGTGTACTATGTTGCACAGTAGTGCCCCTCTTCCCTGGGTGGGGGAAGTGAACAGACGGAGGGCTGACTCAGGAGATGAGGCAAGGATGGAGGCCCCAACATCTTCACCTTCAAAAGTATCCTGGGGAATAGGGTGAGCTAGGGCGCCCCCTAGTGTTAGGGACAGGGAAGGAGCCCCTGGTCCCAGGTCACCCGACAGCTGTGTCATGACAACAGCACTTGAATTCACACAGAACGATCACTGCCACAATTGTTCTGCTTGCTTATGTAAAATTGTGCGGGGTGTTATTCATGGATGAGGGACTTACTTCCAACGCCCTGGCACGATACATGAAAGATGAGGTCCTGGCTGGATGTGTGGACTTTGGTAGTGTGGGCTGTATGTTCATGCAGGCCATATGCTGCCTCTGTTCTAGGCCACTCAGGACCTTAAGACAACTTGAGAGACCGACAGTTCATCTTAAACATTAATCCTTTACTTAATGTTTCAATAGTTCATCAGTTACATCTTTACACACAAGATAGCAACACATAACTTCCAATACCTTTCAGTTTCACAGCACATTAGCAGATACAGTTTCAGTTCCCGATATTACTGGTCCTATGAGTTCAAGCAAAACGCACCCAAAACAACATTATAGTTTGTGATGGTCACCTTCCATTCCAGCTGTTCCAAGTCTTGTCTCTTTAATGGTCCCATCATCATCAGAGTAAGGCCTTATGCTCCAAGATGCTTGGGGACAACCTGCTCGGGAAGTTGACTACGCTCACAGAATGTAGATAACCCCGTACCTTGACAGCTAAGGGGCCTGGCCATTAGTCTGTTCACTGACTACTTCAGTCTTAGGATGCTCATTCTAGATTTAGTTTCCAGATCGTGCTTCTATTGGAGATTCTTTTGTGCTGTTTTGGGTGTATGCCTGCCTCTTTATTCCTATTCCCATTTGGCTAGTACCTGCCTATCCTTTCCTATATACCTCCCTACACTTGGTGAGTGTTTTTGTATGCAAGTTGCTTTTGTTATCCCGGTTTGTCTTACCTGTGTATGCACTACTGTAACATATCTGTCCCAGGCCTCCTGGGAGAGGGGCAGGCAACAGCTTGGGACATTAACAGGAGCATGGTAAGGTTGGATACTCAGGTGTCTCTACCTTCAAGAGTATCCCTGGGACAGAGATAGTTAAGGTCTCAGTTCCAGGGATAGTTTGAGACCCCCCTTCCTTACTGAAGAAAGTTACAGTGTGACAGTAATAGTTTGAGGGGGATTTTTATACCAATTGCATCTTAGAGTAAAAAGTTTACTGAAACTTTAATGCATACACTTACCCATCCTTGAAATGAACTTTGTGGATTTGGGAAACTCTTGTTCTACAACTACAGCTTGTTTAAAAAAAGAGCTAAGCTTTATTCACCCTCCCTGGGTGCAGCACTGAGTCTCCTCTGTTGCTCCCAATGTCTGTTATTGACAGCACTGACATCAAGTGAAAAGCACTGCAGAAAATGAGTGAGCTCAGTGTCTCTGAGCTCGTGTCTTCTACATGGGCAGAGTGCTGAGCTCTCTTATTGGCTGCAGTGTTGTTGATGTGACTGCAGCGCTGCAGACAATAAGGGTACCGTTACACATAACTATGTCCCAGCGATCCCACCAACGATCTGACGTGGATGGGATCGCTTGGACATTGTTAGCTGATTATTGGTGAGTTGTCACATAGACAGCCCCTCCAGCGATCAGGACCAGCGAGAACGCTGATTACCAGCGTAAACACCGGGTTTCTAAGGGCTGCGGGGTCCTTAGAAACCCGATGTTTACCCTAGATACCAGCTTGCACTACAGGTAGGGCGGGAGGTGGAGGCAGAGCGGCGCAGACAGACCGGTGTAGCTCGCTCTGCTATCTGCTACTCCGGTCTGACAGACTGGAGTAGCAGATAGCAGAGCTACTCCGGTCTGTGCGCCGCCCTGCCTGCAGTGCAGGCTGGTATCTAGGGTAAACATCGGTAACCAGCGTGCAGCGGCCCTCATCGCTGGCTCCCGCTGCCACACGCAGCGATGCGCGCTGGCCAGCGGGAGACCAGCGATGAAAAAAACAGACCAGGACGATCCAGCACGATCAGCGATACCCCGCGGGGGGACCGATCGCTGCTGGATGTCACACACAGCGATCTCGCTGGAGAGATCGCTGATGTTTCACAAAATCGGCGATCTCGCCAGCGAGATCGCAGTGTGTAACGGGCCCTTAACAGACATCAGCAGCAGCGTTTGAGATTACGTGCTGGGCCCTGGAGGAGGGGAGGTGACTAAAGGCACAGTTTGTGTTTTTTAAAACAAATAGCATTAGATAGAGAGGTTTTCAGAAACCAGAAAACCCCTTTAAGCTTTATTTCACAGAAAAAAAAAAGTCAAAACAAGTATGAACTTGGAAAATGGTGTTGGCTTCTATGTAAAATCACTTAGGAATGTGAGGTATTTATTTCAGGACAATCTCTACAACTTGATTTCACCGTGGTTTAAATCACTGTTATTCATAATATAAAACTGAAAGGTCTTGATGCTGCTGTGTTCTGAAGACCAGAGACTGGTCCCAAGGAACTCCACTGTTTCATGAAATCCTTAATGGCAAACAATTACATAGGTTAAGCTAGAAAACCACGTTTAGTGAGCTCCTGTTGAAGTTATCCTTGACTGATCTATGGCATCTTAAATATCTCAACAGGCCACTTTTTTCCACAGTGGAAACACTTGAAAAATGCATCCCATGCAATCCTATGGGATTCTGCAGTTGCTGTGCCCATGCTGCGGATTTTTCCGCTGCAGAATCACATAGCAGTAAAGTCCGTAGCATGTTCATTATTTCTGCGGAATCGCGGCGATTCTGCCGCCATAGGATTGCATTGACCGCTCAATTTACGCATGTGGCTATGCCCACTATTCGTAAAGTGAGCGCTTCATGTGCGGATGGTACCCAGGGTCTGGAGGAAAGGAGACTGTCCATACCATATTCCTATAAAAAAAAGAATTAAAATTAAAAATCGGGATATACTTATCTTCTGACTGCCCCCGGAGCTCTCACGCCTGTCCACCACGCTGCCGGCATCTTCCGTTCCAAGGGATGCATTGTGCGAATCAGCCCAAATGATGTCACAGTCGCATGACCGCTACGTCATCTGAGGTGATTCTCGCAATGCATTCCTGGGAACGGAGCTTGCCGGCAGCGTCGCTGAGGGCCGGGGGCCGACAGATGGTGATTATATCCCTATTTTTTTTTTTTTTTATTATTATTATTATTGTTTACATTCTATCTTTTACTATTGATGCTGCATAGGCAGCATCAATAGTAAAAAGGTGGTCACACTTGTCAAGCACTATGCTTGACAAGTGTGACCAACCTTGTCAATCACCTTTCCAAGCGATGCTTCAAATCGCTTGGAAAGCGCAAGCATTCTGCAAGCTCAAAACGCTTGTTTTTGCGGGAAAATGCATGCTAATTCCGCATGCGTTTTACCCGCTGCAGGGCCTTTGAGAAATACTGCGGACATTTCCGCAGCATTTCTGCAACGTGGGCACATAGCCTAAATCACATAATACACTCTCACGCATAAGTGAGGGGTGTATTGGGATTGTGTAATACTCCACTCCCTTTCTTAGTGTAACTATTCCCTATGCTTATATTTGTATAAATGTAAATACACCAGTCTTGCTATGTATAATAGTTCTGACATAGGGAAAGTGCAGCACCCTTGTAGTCCACAAGATGGTGTTCTGACAGTCTCTAGTTAGTTCACACATTGTACATAGTTTAACTATAGGACGGGTCAGCTGCATTTAAGGGAGGAGGACTTCCTCTAAAAGTCAGTCGGGCCCGGGTGGCCCAACCGTCTGGATGGGCTATAGAGCCCGGAATAGAAGCAGTGACCACGCAACGTTTTTAAGGGAGAATCCCAGAACAGCAGCGGGCTACAGCAGTGTTGGAACAGAGGCTAAAGACAAGGCCAGGACAGTATGGGGACGCAGGTGGCTCCATAATGTGGCAACTTATCGCATGGGCTGATGCCCTCAGATCTGGGGTGAAACGGCTGAGGGAACCCCCAAGCTCAGTGAGTCTGGACAGGGAGGATGCTGCATCACCACAAGAGACAGTACAGAAGGGCAGATGTTAAAATTATAGCAAAAGCTCTGGTAACCAGGATAAATAACATAATATCTAATGTCATACATAGTGATCAATCAGGTCTACTGCTAGGTTTACAGCCCTTAATATCCATAGATTATTTCTTAATCTTTAGCTACCAGTGGATAATGCAGGAGATAGGGTCATATGCTCGTTTGACGCTGCTAAAGCATTTGACTCTGTTGAATGGGAATACTTATGGGTAGTTTTGGAGAAATTTGCTATGGGTGCCGAATTTATTTCATGGCTCATACTACTATATAAGAGGCCATTGGCACGATTAAGGGTAAATGGGCATCTTACTTCCGTCTTTGAACTGGGGAGGAGTACAATACAGGGTTTTCTTCTGTCCCCTCTACTGTTCGCATTAGCCATTGAACCACTAGCTGCGATTATTAGGAAACACCGTGGAGTAGTGGGTTTTCGCAGAGGGAATATGGAGAAGAAAATTGTGCTTTATGCTGATGATGCTCTATTATTCTTGGCTGAATCCTCCAAAACATTACCTGTAGCTATAGAGACAATTAAGAAGTTTGAGAAAAATTCAGGTTTGGTGATTAACTGGACTAAATCAGTATTGCTTCCACTGGATGACGGGAACATTAATGCACCTCACTATACTGATTCAGGATTACAAGTGGTCACTGAATTTAAATATTTAGGTATTAGGTAACCTCTAAGATTACTGATTATGAGAAATTTAATTTTAACCCAATATTGGTGAGATTCAAATGCAAACTGGACACATGGTCTAAACTACAACTGTCAGTTGTCACTGTGTACAAACTATGCCAGAATCTCATCATTCATTTAACAGACTAAACAGTTTATTATTATTGTTAATAGTAATAATAATTATATAAATGCATAGGTACATTTGTGTACTTAACTAATACTTTAGTGTACATGATTGGTGATGCAACAGATGTGGCTTGCAGAGGTGAAGGAGCAAAGCTTGTCCAGAGATCAAGGAAAAGAAGAACAGGAGAGAGACTACGGATAAACTTTGCATGGAGGGAGTTCCCTAAACTCTATCTGCTCTTCATACAGCAGCTAACAGCTAGCAGATATTAAACCGGCCCCTACTTAATGTGATGCGTCTTTCTGCTCCTCTAAAACGAAAGACTGATTTCACCTTATAAACATCACTGGAAAGAAAGTTACAGAGGAGAGAAACATATAGAAGCTGAATTTTAGGGCATTTTTACAGGGGTAAGGGTAAATTTTCTGTAAAGGGATTTACAAATTTGCTATCAATTTGAGATAAGTTAATTGAAACAATAGTGACCATCTCAGATACAGTGCTACATTACATGCAAAAAATGTGGCCTATTAGTGAGACTCATAGATTGTAAAAACTAGAGACATAAGATGCCTTGTGTATTTGTTTGCATTTAAACTTTTTTATGAAAGTCATAACAGCTTTAGTAGGAAAATTGCTTATAATATTAAAATCATAGTTTGGGCATAGATTACAACTCTAATATCTATAAGTGATGAGCCTAGAGCAGGCCTGAATTGGCAACCTGCCAAGTAGGCAGATTTCAGGTAGGCAGCAATTTTGTATATGGATGTGTATCTGTGTCTATACAGCCCTCTCAGTGTCTCTTATGTGATGTATATACAGCAGTCTCAGTGTATCTTATGCGATGTGTATACAGCACAGTCTCAATGTATCCTATGAGATAGATAGACAGCAGTCTCAGAGTAACCCATGTGATGTATAAATCAGGCTCATTGTCTTCTAAGTGATGTGTGTAGCGGCCTCAGTGTTTTTTATATGATATACATGTAAGGAGAAGAAGCAAGCCAGGCTTGTCTCATCCATAACGGGCTCAGAACCGTCAGGTCTGTCATCTCAGTTACAGTGGGGAGCGCTTAGAGTAACAGGATGTTCCCTGTGCTCAAGAAAAGGGGGCGTGGCTAAGCAGACAGAAAATGCCCGTGCAGAAATTTAAACTGTGAAGGCGGGAACGCCAAGTGCACGTGAGTGGTGTGAGGTCATTTCTGCTGTGAGGTGAGGGGGTGGAGCTAAGGGGAGCTAGAGACGAGAGGACGCGCTGACAGGAGCTGACCGACGGGGTCCCGCTGACAGGCCACCTGTACTGCTGTCCCCGCTAACATCGCTGTCCCCACCTACATCAAGGTCCTTGACAAGACTGCAAACTTGGCTGACGACACTGACACAACTGCCCCGGCCGACGTTACTGACTGGGGAAGGCAAGGTCTGTGTGAGGGATACCGATGCTCAACAGTACAACTCAGCAGACCGAACAGACTACTGTGAACTGTTTCGGGACCGTCTCCCAGGCCCCGATAGTACAAGAATTCCCACCGCTGAGGGAAGAATCTACCCTTCCTTCTACCCTGCATCCGTTGGGGTTAGTGCCCATACTAGAACCCGGGCAATCACCACCAACGACAGAATTGAAAATAAGACACCGTCAGGACCACAAGAGGACATTCTCAATGCCAGAAAAGCTGCCCCCATTTTCCACAAGACTGTAACAGATCCCTGTCGTGGCACATTCCAAGTGGCCCCTGTCAAAGTGAGGAGCACATCTGTGACTGGAGCGCAAAGTGATAAGTGCATAGTTTACATTTTCTTCTCCTATTAGTTAAAACCCCCTAGAAGTATTCTTTGTATTAGGGAAGAACTCTCCCCTTCATTTAAATATCTCCCTGCGAGGAGTATCCTCCTGTGAATTAAACTCTTTTTTAACCCTTGGTCTGCCTCTTGTCCATTACTGCATACGGCTACCTGCTCACATATATACAGTACATAGCAGTCTCAGTGTATCCTATGTAATGTATACAGCTGCCTCAATTTTTCCTATGTTATATATACAGCAATCAATATTAGTGATTTTTAGAACCAGGGCTCTGAAGAGCCCATATGAATGGAGCGGTGACCAGAAAAATGCCCACAGGAAAAATGCCCACAGGAAAATTGCCCACACGGAAAATTGCCCACACGGAAAACTGCCCACACGGGGCAAGGTGAGAATGTTCACATGATATGTGAAAAATGCCGACAGAAAATTGCCCACAGACATGAATACCCATAGGAAAACAGTAGCAAGTTATAGGTGAGATGCTCTGCAGGACAGAGAGTAGCATAGATATATAGGTTAAATGCTCTGCAGGACAGGGGGATAGTATGCAAGTATACATGAGATGCTCGGCAGGGCAGGAAAATAATATACAATTATAGGTGAGATGCTCTGCAGGACAGAGAATAGTATAGAATTATAGGTTAAATGCTCTGCAGGACAGGGAGATAGTATACAAGTATATGTGAGATGCTCTGCAGGGCAGGAGAATAATATAGAATTCTAGGTGAGATGCTCTGCAGCACAGAAGCACATTTGCTTCTGCTTTTTGAGGGCAGGAGTTTTGATAATGTTCTGTTGGTTCTTGAACTACGTTGTCATCTTTTGTTTTGAGAATTGAATGGCACTTTGAAGAGCGATGCAGTTGGCATTTCCAAGTCACCACTCCGCTGATAGTATGAAATGCAAGATATTCAAACCCCAAGTAAATCATAACTTTGTTGTTCCTCTGGCTAGAATACTTGAGATGAACTCAAAATACACTTTTAATGAAAAGAAATTAAAAAATATGGGGATAGAGCTATTAAAGTACATGCTTTCACTAACCAAAACACAATTGGCTGGCACCGCAGGAAAGTCATTGTTCACTGGGGTTGTACCAAAAGTAATGACAGGATTGCCAATTTGAAACAATGGGGGTGGGGAAGCGCTGGAAGGAACATGTGAAATAATGTCAACAAGGAAACCCAGTTGACTTCCATGGGCTCCATTGAAATACAATACAGCACAACACAGGCAGCAAAGAAAATGCAGAATGGATTTCACCACAGGTCTCTGGGCCCAGCTGACTGCTCCGGGATCTAGAGGTTCGGTTCACTCATACCTAGTCCCAGAGGACAGATTCTGTTCTTACGAGTTGTCATTCCACTCTCAGTGTGGTGTGTATGAGCATAGAGACCCTTAATTAAATTCATTCTGCATTTTCTTTCATCCTAAGCCTGCCTACACTTGCAGTATATGTGTATGATACATAACTACGTAGGCTCTGTTCACTCTTATTCTCTTGGTAGCCATAAGTGGACAGGGAAGGAAGTGCAGGTGCCAGATTCACTGCCACTGAAATCAATAGAAGAGCGGCGCTGCTCTGGCACTTCCGGCTCCTCTGCTAGTCAGTGACATCACTATGGACGCACATCGGTCAGTGGGGGCTCTTGTCTGCTGACCTGGCTGTCTTTTGAGAGCCCTCAAAAACCAGGGCTCATCCCACTGAATGCCCGCACTCGATCCCCACGGGTAGAACACCACTCAGACAACACAGGGTGAGGGAAACACACATTGGTAAGACTATTGGTTCACCAACAGAAAAAACACAGAGGTGCAACGACTGTTTTGAAGGCCACGAGCAGGCACGGGCATACAGATGCCTGCTTCTGCTGGATCTCTGTCCTCACTGAAGACGCAGATCCAGATGACATGCATGGTGTTGCAGAGACCCGTTGGGTCGCTGCACTGCAATACATGCTGCACTGCAACACATGCAGTGGCTGTGAGCTGATGTCGGAGGTGCAGCCACAGGGAACGGCGCATGACAATGGCGCACACTCCGATGTCAGCTGCCGGGCTGTGCGGTGGATACAAAAGACACTGGGCGATGTGGGGGCAGAGGATAGGTGAGTAGAATTTTTTTGTTTTTAATTATGCATTAGGGGCAGAACGGGGACACATACACTAGGATTGGGGACCATATAAACCAGGATGGGGACATATATACCAGGAAGTGGGCATATATATCAGGATGGAAGCCATTTGGACCATACATACCAGGATGGAGACCATATATACTATCATTGGGACATATACTGTATACCAGGATGCGGACATATTCACCAGGATGATGGGCATATATACCAGGATGGGGGACATTTTACTACATAATGAAGGGGGCAATTCATAAGTCTTTATAGAATTTAGAAAACTACAGGGGCCCATACATCTGACCAACGTGTGTGTGTGGGGGGGGGGCAGGTCCAAATTTGGCACTGGGGCCCATTGGACTCCAGTTACACTACTGCAAAAACATACATTCCCAGAAAGTACACAAGGTGGTACAAGTAGCAGAATTTCACCTTTCTTCTGTGCCTTCTGGGCTTCCAGGAACAACTATCTCTGCCAGCAGCTCCCTGCTTTTGGTGGGCTCCCACTGAGATGATAATGTATTAGATGTGACCTGCAGTCCCATGTAACTCCACAGATACAGTGATACTTTTGTGAGTACTGATAGCAGTGATAGCTCCTCTGGATCACATTGCTGCTGGTTCTGCATGTGCTGCTGTTTTGGGCTGGTGGGAGGAGTAAGGCAGAATCAGTGAGAGATGAGAGCAGATTATCTATTGCTGATAATGACAGACTGCTACAAACACAGATCTTCATTTTTGCAGTTTTGCACTAGATCAACTGTAAATCACAAGTTAATCACATATCATGTGAACATTCTCACCTTGCACCTCAAAAATCATAGATCTTAAACTTTGTGATGCTGCAATTGGCAATTTTCTGTGTGGGCAATTTTCCATGTGGGCAATTTTCTGTGTGGGTAATTTTCCATGTGGGCAATTTTCCGTGTGGGCAATTTTCCGTGTGGGCAATTTTCCTATGGGCATTTTTCAGGGAACCGAATGGAGCTATCATTTGTACATCCACTCTAATCACATGGGCTCTTCAGAGCCTAGTTTCTCAGAATGAGTGGGGGTCCCAGTGGTTGGACTCCCAGCAATCAGCAAGCTACCCCCCTTCAAAACTGGTGATAATACCTTTAAGGGAGGCATGAGGGGCATAAGTAAGTAAATTGCTGAACCTTGCATTGTGCCTTGATGTGGGGGGAGGGGGAGGTTGTTCTATGTAATAGCAGATGGACTGCTGGTATTTTTGTGCCAGCCAGGGATGCTTTTTTGTCCTAGTCTGGCCCTGGCACATATTATGGAGAGCTTTATGATACATCATGTAAATATATTGTTGAAATTGAGCTCTCCTATACAGTGTTGATTACAATATTTTAAAGGGGCACTTATCTGTCCAAACCCCCTACTCAGTTATTTATTATAAAGTACACAAGACAAGACTTTGCACAAATTTGGTTTAGCAACATATTTTACTCATTTTGTTTTCATCTTAAAGAAATTGTCTACTACTTGGACAAAATCTTCTCATGCACCTCCCTTGGCCCCGATAAAATAGAAACGCTTATACTTATCTCCCGATGCGGCGCTGTTCCAGTGGTGTCAGCACTCGCATTCCCGGGGCTCCCATGCGGTTGTTATGACACGTGAGCCCGTCACCCAGTCAGCGCTGGCATCACTGTCTTCACTTTCATACGGTTAAGTAATTAATAGGACATCGAGGCTGTGGCTTCTCTCTCAGTTGTACCGGTTGTCAGCCTACTATATGGGGTGTTTTATATCTCTACTTTTAAAGATGTTTTCATGTCTTTAATTCACTAGCTAACATTGCTAATCTTCAGAGTCAGTTTAAAGTAATGTTGTATCCATCTTAGAGCTCTATGGGTGACGCCAGTGCTGATTGAGCGCAGGGTTCATGTGACATAACAACCTCACGTGAGAGCCGGGAACATGAGTACCGACACTGCTGGCACATTTCCAGAGCTGAGTATAGGGGTTGTCCAAGTAGTGGACAACCCCTTTAAAGAAGAGGAGGCCAAATTAAGTGCTTACCCTACCCAATAGTTTGATAATATGATGTGTTTAAGCAAGATCCTTGATTTAAGCTTATACATTCACAGAAAATCTTAGATTTGTAATGTAGAGACTTTTTGTCTTCCCAATGAAAAGCACCAGAAAAATAAAACAGACCATTTCAGCGGTTCTTAAACAATTGTTATCTATCCATGGTCCTGTTACAAAGGCTACCAGTTGTATACAGAGCATTTTGTATGATAATTTTGTGCTTCTGTAGTTAAAAAAAACTTTTTAGTATAAATTCATAGCATATATATGGTGATCAAGGGCCAAGAAATTCTTGAGACAGAGGGACAGTTTGTTAGCTGTGGCAATATACTTTATTTTTATGACCATGTTTAATGTGATTTATAAGTTTTGCAGTCAGTCGTTGTCAAACATTAACTGCAATTTCAATTTAGTGGAGGTGTCAGATATTGGACTTGTTTGTAAAGTGCCTGACAGATCCTACTGATTTTCTGTAACAAGGGCGTAGATAGCAAGCAGTAATCATGCATGTTAATCTGTGTTGTTCCAGTTAATTTAATGATAGAAGATATTTAGGTGCAAGTCCTATTTTGCCTTATTTATGCAACACACATTGAGGCATAAACTCTCAATCAGCTAGTTTATTGGCTGACATTCAAAAGAGTTAGGCTTGTAAATTACAATTAAATCTCTGATCAAGAAACGGCAAGCAGTTAAATAGATTTTAGGCAATAAACAACTTTTAGTCCAACAAAATTATAAAAAACTATCCCTAATTTGCCAATTACTAGGCAATTTTGGAAGTTAATTTCTTACTCCAGAATGAATCTTGAACATACATATGTAGGCAGATTTATTAGACATTGGGCTTCATCAGCGAAAAGCAGGGAGCTGAACACATACCATTAGTACTACCTATCCTATAAATTATAATGATAATAAATTACGGCTTGAGACACAGGGCAAGCAGGCAGGCATGGCTTGAGGCACAGGGCAAGCAGGCAGGCACGGCTTGAGACACAGGTAAAGCAGGCAGGCACGGCTTGAGACACAGGTAAAGCAGGCAGGCACGGCTTGAGACACAGGGAAGGCGAGCACAGCTTGAGACACAGGGCAGGCTGGAGTGATATATGAAGGAACAGTTAGAGGCCTGTTCACACAGTGGGTGCTAGTACTGGAACAGGCAGGAGTGCAGAGTAGGCGGAGCGGCAGAAGTGCAGAGCACAGACGGGGCTTGCAAGGGTGCAGAGCACAGACAAGGCTTGCAAGGGTGCAGAGCACAGACAGGGAGGACACAGGAAAGACACAGCAAGGAAAAAAGCCACAGACAGGGAGACAAATGTAGGACAGAGTTCAGACAGGGAGACAGCACGAGACAAGGTACCGGGTCCAGGAAATGCTGCCTCCTGGAGGGCGGAAGGTTAGGTATAAGACAAAGCTAGGACGGAGACACAGAGGCCAGGATATTCTACCTCCTGGCCGGCAGACACAGAATACTAAGCAAGGCTAGGAGTATTCCTGCAGAGAAGGAGGAGATACAGAGGAGAGGACCTGGCAGGCTCAGTAGCAAGATACTAACTGAGTTTAGACATTGCACAGGCCCTGTTCCAGTGAATGGCGCAGGTTTAAATAGTAGAGGGCTCTAGGTCATTGGTCAGGGACACGTTAGCCAGGTGCACCCTGACTCCATAAGAAGCAGAGAGTTCAGGCGCCGCCCCCCTATACACACAGCCAGGAAACATGAACACATCAGACAGGAGGCAAGGCAAGGAGCTGGCAGTAAACAGAATTCACAGCTTGGCCTTGAGCAGCGATCAGGTTGGTGAGTGGGGAATGGGAGGCCATGCAGGGATGTCAGCAGAGTTGTTACAATTATAGAGAGATGACCAGATAAGATGCACAATGGCCACTGATATCAAGCTGTGTTTGACCTGAAAAGTTGGTTAAAGGGAATCTGTCAGCAGGATCCCCCTCAACTATTTATATTAGCATGCCACACTTTCAAAGACTAGTCAAGCAATACCTTTAACATGGACTGTTGATTTCTCCATTCTTGAGAAATCAGCATTTGAATTGAAATGCAAATAGCTATGGTAGATCTGAATCCTCCAACTCTATTCCATATTACCCCATCTAGTGCCACCTCCTCCTGCTTCAATGACAGCCTCTATACTGTGCGACTTCAGGCTAAAAGAGCTGTTAGCGTAGCAGGAGGAAGCAGTGCTGTGTGGGAAATAGAGCTGGAGTGACAAAGGTCTTAGATCTACAGCCTCATTTGCAGATCAACTGATTTCTCAGTAACAGATAGGACTAGTCATGTAAAGAGATTGCTACATGTACATAAAAATAGTTTGGGGTGTGATATCCTGCTGAAAGATTCCTATTAAATGGACTGTCCCTGTCACTTTTTTTCGCATATAGGTGCTCCTGCAGCACATCTCTATTTAAAAGGAACCTGTCACCTGAAAAAAAACATTATTAACCTTCAGATATGGAGTTAATCTACAGGTTAATAGCATTTTGAACCTGACGAGCACTGGCACTTAGAACCATGTGCCGGGAGGACGTGAACTTTATTCCTGCCGGTAGTGTTCCAGTTTCAGTCACGGGGGCTGCGCCATCGCTGGTTTAGTCATCACTCTGTGTATAGCGAGTGGAAATAGTAACCGAGCCCTCGGCACTGACTGACAACCAGCCCTAATGATGAGTGAGCTGTCAGTCAATGACAGGGTGTGGTTACAGTGGCCATACTCTATAGACAGAGCGGTGACTGAACTCACGCCACCACCGCTCCCGTAACTGCAACTGGAACATTACCTGGGGCAACAAAGTTAATTTCCTCCAAGCAGCATGAGTGTAAAGGGCCCGTTGCACGAAGCGATATCGCTAGCAATATCGCTGTAACGTCACTGATTTTGTGACGTAGCAGCGATATTGCTAGCGATATCGCTACATGTGACACTTACCTCTGACTGGCTCCCTCGCGATGATCGCTGATCGCGCGAGAACGGCCTGGGCCATTTCTCGTCAGCAGATTCCTGCTGGGCTTCCTGTGGCGCCGACGGGCGACGCGTGGACGCGGGCGGGAGGACGTCAGGATCGCCTCGTCTGACAGGTAAGTCGCGACCCCCGACCCCTGCTATGTCACTGGTGAGATCTGCCTGTGTGGCAGCTCACTAGCGACCACTTAGCGATGCACCAGCGATCCATATCATTGTCGGGATCACTGGTGCATCGCTACATGTAACGGTACCCTAAGTGCCAGCTCCAGGCAGGTTCACAACACTACCAAACTGCAGATTAACCCCATATCTGTATTTTAATACTGTTTTTTTCAGATGACAGGGTCCTTTTAAGTGAGGTTCTCAGTTGGTGGACATTCACAGATCAAAAAGTGATGGACTATCCTAGCTGTGTGCTTTCACTTTATGAAATGGAAGAAAAAAAACTTTTAATTGTTGTCCTATTTATAATGAAACCCTTGTAATAATCTGTTTTATGTGTCATGCTTCTTGTAGTCCTTTGTTCACCATTATATCACATGCATTTTTTTACTATAGCATGTAAGACAGGTAAATCTGGACATGTAGGTTTTACACTACTTTAAACTGAAGCATCCTTATTATTAGCCTTTTTAAAATATAAAAAACTTATTGTTTCTGTGACCATATCCATCAACGCTCTGGAAACAATGGTAAGAGAGTCATGGCATCTGCTGTCTGATATTACTGGATTTAGTAAGGTGTGCTAGGTATTTTTATTGTTCCATACTTCCATTATTTATTACCCATCTAACAGATAAATAGAATCTTAATACATAGAGGGATGATATTATTCAGGTAAAATTAAGAGGACATCATCATCAATGTTAAAGTTCAACTTTTAAGTGAGCATACAGGAAAAGTTGTGATGTATTGACACAAAGAATGAGTCTGAGCCTTTCTACTGCCTTGAGAAAAGCTCGCTCTGGGCCAAAATATGGAAAAAATCAAGATATCATACAGATAAATGATCTAAAACTTATCCACAAGATCCCGGAAAATATCGTTCATAAAAGATTGGAAGACGGAAGGGGCATTAGTGAGCCCAAAAGGCATCACTAGGAACTCAAAATGTCTCTCTGGAGTATTAAATGCCGTCTTCCATTCATCCCCGTGCTTGATGCAAATAAGATTATACGCCCCCCTGAGGTAAAGTTTGGTAAACCAACAAGCACTTTTAACTCTGGAAAATAAATCAGAAATCAGGGGTAACGGGTACTGATATTTAACAGTGATTTTGTTAAGGGAACGATAGTCAATACATGGCCTTAATGAGCCATCTTTTTGGCCACAAAATAAAAACCAGCACTCAAAGGCGAAGAGGATGGTCTGATATGACCCTTCTCCGATGATTCCTTGATATAAGATTGCATAGCATCATGTTCAGGTACCGATAAGTTGAAAAGCCTACCCTTGGGAAATTTACAACCGGGCATTAACTCAATTGCGCAGTCATAACTCCTATGAGGAGGTAAAGACGCGGACTTACTCTCACTAAATACATCAGAAAAATCAGCCAAATAGTCAGGAACATCTTGAGACTGGGGAGAGGTGAAGAAAACAGGAGTGTCACTAAGAACACATTGACAACCCCAACTCACAGACTCAGAATTTCCAATCCAAAACAGGATTATGGGTTTGCAACCAAGGAAGACCCAGTACAATAGTATAATGTAAATTGTGCAACACCAAAAATTTACAATTCTCTTGATGGTCCGGGGCGACCCGCATTATCACCTGGGTCCAAAACTGGCGTTTATTCTCCGCCAAAGGGGTAGCATCTATCCCCCTCAAGGGAATAGGGGTCCGCAGGGGCACCATGGTGAAAACACAATGTTTGGCTAAGTCAAGATCCATCAGATTCAAAGCTGCTCCTGAATCAACAAAGGCCTTAGCAGAAAATGTAGACAAGGAGCAGATCAAAGTAACCGCCAACAGGAACTTAGGCTGTACACTGCTTTAAAATGAGAAAAACGTTTTGCTCACTCATTTGCCGTGGGCAGACAGAAATAACATGAGAGGGGTCCCCACAAAAGAAGCATAACTTATTACGCCTTCTAAACTCTTGACGTTACGCCCTAGACAAAACCCTATCACATTGCATGGGTTCAGAAGTTGTTCAAAAGGCAGCACCGTCTCTCACGTACTTTTACGTTCACGTAAACGTCGATCAATTTGAATGGCTAATGACATGGAGTCGTTAAGACCAGAGGGGACAGGAAGTCCCACCATAACATCTTTTACGGTTTCTGCCAAACCCTTCTGAAAGAGCTGCTAGGGCATCGTCATTCCATTTAGTAAGAACTGCCCACTTTCGGAATTTTTGACAATATAACTCTGCAGAATCCTGACCCTGGTTCAATGCCAATAAGGTTTTCTCAGCTTGATCAATAGCATTAGGTTCATCATACAACAACCCCAGGGCCTGAAAAACGCATCTACATTAGCCATAATATGATCTCCAGGTGTCAGAGAAAAAGCCCAGTCCTGGGGATCACAGCGCAGCAGGGAGATGACAATTTTAACCTGCTGCACCGAGCTCCCCGATGAATTAGGCTTCAAAGCAAGAAATAGTTTACGGTTATTCTTAAAATTCAAAAATTTTGACCGATCCCCCGAAGACACATCAGGAGTAGGGATCTTTGGCTCTAAAGCAAATAACTGAGCGTGATAGGCAGAAATTCAATGCACTTGAGCAGTGAGCTGCTCAACACTATCGGACAATTGCATAGTCTCCATTAAGGAAAATAATCCTCCTACGGCCCCAGAGGAAAAAATATATAAAAAAATTCTGACCCTTTTTTTCTTAGAATTCTTTCCTTCTTTAAAGTACCCTAGAGTCTACAGTTTTGGCTGGTGATTTTGTTATGAATGGGTCACCGAAGAGGATGGCAGGAACAGGCTAAGCCACCAGGACACCAGAGAGGTTGGTAACTCAGCGGATTGCAGACCCCTGATCCTAACAACACAACTAGCAGTAGCCATGGAGCATTCCTACGATGCCCTAGACACCTCGGCACAGCCAGAGAACTAACTAAGCCTAAAGCCAGAAAGGTGAAATCTAAACTGCCCCAGAGCAGATCCCCAAAGGAATAGACAGCCCCCAAACATATATTGTCGGGGAGACAAGATGAGACACAAACATAGGCAGAAAATAGACTTAGCAAATGATGGGGCCCAAGCTGTCTAGATAGGACAGGACAGAAAAGATACTGTCTGGAATCATGCAAAAACCCTAAAAAATCCAACACATCTGATATACAAAAAACCTGAGGCCACACGACCTCACCCCCGCAAGATCAGCACTCTAGTGTGAGCTGGAAGCAAAGCAAAAGATACTAATATAACAGGGGACTGAACAAACTGACACAAGCTGTAACATATGGAGCGGGGCCCAGCACTGCCCCCAGCAGGGGATACGCTGAACCCTCGCAACAAAGCAGAAAGCAAAAAAGGCACCACCAGATTAGATGCAAAGGATTAGCAAAAGAACCACTTAACTGAACCATGCAGATCAGGCAGGAGACAGAAGAACTCCAAATGCACAAGGAGGATATCACCAGCAACCACTAAGGAAACCTGCTCACTTATATGCTCCCAGTCAGTAATCCAAACAAAGCAAAGCCAATAACAGTCCGAAATGGCAAATATTTCCCATCCAAATTTACAATGTAAAGCAGCAAATGAGATAAAATGTAACTTTTAATATACCAATTAAAACAATACCAAAAATAATGTCACCCACAAGTGAATTTTTAAAATACAGAATGAATGGGTGATCCTCAGAGGATATTTGAAAACACCCAAAAGCATATCATTAGGGATATAGAATGTAGCTGTTAGAACAGACAACAACCTATATGATGGATACAGCATGAAAAATAGCACAATACTATAGCCAATCGCATATGTATACACATCAACCAAAGTATCAAAACATACATAATTCTATTAATAGGCCAGGAGATTGTGAAAAACCCACTCTAACTCCCCCTTGATATATGGACATAAGAATAGATGTGGAATACTCCCAATAACATGCAAACAAAAAGACCAAATGGAGTAACCATAAACCACAAAAAGGATGAGGTAAATTATATTGAAAACATATCTTTATTAAAGTTAAAAGTATCAAACACTTATAATATAAGAGGTATCTAGAAGGTGCAATCCAGAAAAACAATCAGCAGTGAGGAACTGACATGATGTAAATAATACACAGCGGCAAGGAAATATTGCAGGTGTGAGTCCCAATATGTAAGATAAGGGTATAGAAATAAGCCTAGATGGCAGTGCATCAATATCAAATCTAAACATAGACGTAGATAATTATTAGCAGCCTATTACCGCATGCACCCCATGCAGGTCAGATCAAAGTAAATTTACAGAGATTGTATCTCCATATCTCCGCATCAGGTGCTAGATCACTCACCCATTTTGCCAAGGTGCCCAGGTCAGTACCTCACCGCTACCCCCGACGCGCGTTTCGCCACTTCTTTTTCAAGGGGAGAGGTCTGCCCATATTGCAAATCCACCTTTTATGCCTGAAATCCCAGATGCCGTTAATTAACGCGGCGAATGCCCAGTGAGGCCGGGCGGCGATAACACCATGAACCGCCGCCATCACAAGAGTCGCGCGCATGCGTGGTACAATAACCACCCGTGTGACGTCATTATAATGCGCGCGACTCATAATAGATGGCCGGAACATGTAACGCCGATACCGGTCACACTGCGCATGCGCTCAAAGTCACGGCCATTTTCTTGTGGATCAATTGCCGGTCGCCATGATAGAAGAGTCTTATTTCACACAACATAAATTGCTGTGTCTATAATATGTCCTGATTGCGATTAAAATACACAGATATCAAAAATCACCTTCCCCAGCATATTAGTCTGGTGTAAATAGGTACAAAGAACAAAGTGTTTAGTTACAATTACAATGTTATCTAAACCCCAAGTGCATAATATATAAATACATAGAGTATTAGTACAAAAAAGAAAAGAGGCATATCTCACATATTAATAAACATCACTCCAACTGGTTCCATTAAGTCTCTTAGTTTGACAGCAGACAGCAGATAGTATAGAGAGCGGGAGGATGTATTTCTCTTAGCTATAGCACTATGGCACTTTAAACAAGTTAGTCCCCTGAAGAGTTACTTGGATGAAACGCGTTGGGACGCTCCTTATAGGGAAAGTGCAGGGCATGTGCAATATAGGGCTAGCTGTGGACTGCCCTTGTAAAGGCAGGAGCCTGGGGATCAGTTAATGGTTAGCATGTAAGGGAATTGACAGGGTATTGCCTTCCCACTGCTACCTTCCTGTAGGTATACAGAGTATCCCTGATGACTCCTGACCGTCTGCATTAACTGGTGAGATTGTTCCTTTTTTTTAAATCTCTTTCCTACTTTGAAATCTCATTATTTGGGGCTATGAACCCCTGGTCTGGTCTCAAATATTATACATGTGTATACATGTGCGATTGGCTATAGTATTGTGCTATTTTTCATGCTGTATCCATCATATAGGTTGTTGTCTGTTCTAACAGCTACATTCTATATCCCTAATGTTATGCTTTTGGGTGTTTTCAAATATCCTCTGAGGATCACCCATTCATTCTGCATTTTAAAATGCATTTTATTTCGTCTTATTTTGCTTTAATTATTGTATTGTTAGCGTTGTTACTTATGACTTGTGTTTTGAAACTGTTAAACTGTAAAGCGCTGCGGAATATGTTGGCGCTATATAAATAAAGATTATTATTATTATTATTATTATTATTATTATTAAAAATTCACTTGTGGGTGACATTATTTTTGGTATTGTTTTAATTGGTATATTAAAAGTTACATTTTATCTCATTTGCTCCCAGTCAGTAATCCCAGATTCCCAATCATCGTCGTCAGGTTGCAAACTTACATCAAACTGGTCAGCTCCACTACTCCCAGTAACCACCAGAGGGAGCTCCAGCTCAGAAGTCCGAGCAAGGGAATTCACAACACAGTACATAGTATCAAAAGATTCAGAGATTCTTTTGAAATCCATGAGCATAATGGATAAGGACGACACTCATTTAATGCCCATGATCTCTGGGTCCTAAGGTGTCACTACATTAAAAATAATCATGATTTACTGTAACTGTGTAACTCACCGCATGAGTTCAGAAATACTTTCATAATGCATTGTCTGTAAATACAGCTCGCTATGCAATCCACATATGCAAGTTAATGCTCTATCATGCAAAGAAAAAGCCATATATCGACACAATCCAGAAATGTTGCCATCTTCTCTGGGCCAAAGATCATTTAAAATGGACTGAGGTAAAATGGAAAACTTTTGTCACACACTTGAATCGTGGATCCACTGTGACATGGCCCGGGCTTACCTAGAAGGGCGTAGCTAAGCAGCTACCTGGTTTTCACCAGAGCTCCTCCTGATGGTGCAGTTAGATTGGAGCTACAGGTAGCCGCCAGGTACCACTCCTAGGCACTCCCCGTTACTGCGGCTGCTGACCCCAGTGGTCAGGATCACAGACACGGACACAGGCTTGGAGTCACAGGCAGGATTTGATTCGGATACTGGAATAGGCTCTGACAGTACAGACCATGAAACGCTAACCAGGACAGACACGGTGCTGGTTCTAGTACTGCCAGAATAGTTACAGGTTCGGGTACCACCGATGCGGTTTCAGGCTCAGGTACTGCTGGAGCGAGTTCAGAGATCAGGTACCATAGTAGCAAAGTTGGTTTCTGGTACCGCCATAGCGGCTTCAGGTACCACAGAAGCGGTGGCACAGGGTACCGCCAGAGCGGACTCAGAGTTTAGGTACTGCAGGAGTGCTGTCAGGCTCAGGTACCGCCAGATCTGTTTCAGAGTTCAGTTACCACTGGAGCGGTGTCAGATTCAGATACCAAAGGTGCGGTGTCAAGGTTCAGGTACCACTGGCGCGGCGTTAGGCTCAGGTACCACAGGTGCGGTGTCAGGTTTAGGTATTGCCGCAGTGGTGTCAGAATTCAGGTACTGCAGATGCGGCTTTGGGATTCAAGTACACAACAGGGGATATAGGAAAAGGTTCAAACTCAACACAGGATACAGGGGACTGGCAACTCACTAGCTGCACAACACTACTAAACAGAGGACGTTGCTCAAGCACCTCCCTATTCGGGAGTGTGCCTTACATACTTTATGTCTTCCAGCTATTGGCTGGGGTCATTTCCAAAGTGCGTATTCTGCCGCTTTAAGAATCAGGCAGCGTGTGCTGCCGGGGGAACTGCGCGGTGTGTGCATGTCGAGGGGAACCATGGCAGGGAGCGAGGACACTGCCGCGCGGCCAGGAAGGTAATTATGTCGGCATCACTGCAAGGAGGAAGGAGAGTGAACACACAGGGTCACCAGCTTTAGCGTTACAACTTTTATGTGGTCAGTTGAATCAAAAATTAAAATACTTTATTGAAACCTTTTCTTGTACCTTTTTCCTCCTTAAACACAAACTCAGGACCTGCTGTGAAGGAGGCAGAAACAGTAACAGGGAGTCATAGACTACACTGCTGTCTATGAGAGGCATTTCAACAACTAAAATCCTCAGTAGTGTTCTTCTTTATAGGCATTATGTGTTGTTATATCAGTATACTTAAAAAAAAAAATGAAAATCAGAGTTTTTTGTAGTTAATAGTAGAAAATATCATAATTGGTATTCTTGTTACCATAACAACTTATACACTAAAGTAAAAAATTTTTTGCTGACTATAATTATAGCAAATGTGGACCGCATCTGCATACAAGAGATGAGCCTTTTACTATATCTTGACACAGCAGAACTGAGAGTGCAATAATGTGGCGCCCCTGAGGGTTCAGTCGCTACAGAGGTACTGCGCCTCATCCAGAGGTATGGTACCCCACTCTCAGGTAAGGAGGGAGCACCACCCAGGACGCAAACACCTGCACCCAACACAAACTATAGCAGCAGGGCACCCTGGATGTACCCTACAGAAGGATGGTCTCATTCCTGGCTGGTTAAACAAAAAGTGGCGTATTACTAAAAGGTATGTAAATTATCAATGAATGTAATAAATTAAAAAGTAAATAAATCGCCACTAAAATGGGGATGGCAGACCATCAGGTAGATAGAAGAAACACCACCACCAGGAAAGGGAGAACTTATGAACAAACAGGATCAAATGGAGATAAAAATGATAAAAAAATATTGTTAAAAAATTATATTTTATTAGATCATGACACAAACAATAAAATAATACATGCTTATATCATATAATATCATAATAAATTCAAGGAAGGCACACTAAAAAAAATCAGTAAATAAATAAATTTATTAAAATCAATGCGGCACAATATATGACACTATATAGGCTCACAATAGCCACACTACATAGGCTCACAAAATTGATGTAAAAAATAGATCAAAAACCATGACTAATTAGAGTGAATAAATACAAAATATAAAAAATTGTGAAGCTAAAAAATAAAATTAACACACTGTGTAAATAAAATTAACAATTAATATTAATTTCATAAAGGGAATATCACTGTGAAAATAAAAACCTTGTATAAGAAAAAAGCAATCAATAGTATCACGTAAAATAGAAAAAATGAAAAAGTGCACAAGTGCAAATAATTATTCACTCTAAGAGAGCCATAAGTGGCATTTTATCATTGGTATGCCAAAAATTACTAAACCGCTATATACATAAAGTGCAACTGTGCTGGTTGTAAATGCTGCTATATGAATGCAAAAACAATAAAATTAATGTGCAAACAAAATGGTTAATAAGTGGCATAAACGTGCCCCAGTGCAAGGTAATCACTGTGAGAAAGCCATAGACAGCGGTATAATAGCCGGGCTGCACTAATGATAGACAGCGTTCATATGGTAGTGTGGCTGGGTCAATTTACCTAAGTGTCAGAAGGAGCAAAGCGAAATAGTGTGCCTCCACGACACGCCCCGACGCGCGTTTCAGATTAAAATCCCCTGACTAAGGATTTTAATCTGAAATAAATGTAATAACATGACTTATGATAATGTGTAATGCATTTATTGAATGAGATCGTTTTGACAATTTTGATCACTTGCAATAAAAACCATTACTTAAGCATTGTTTTCTTCTTTTTTTAAATTCTTTTTACCCAAAATACTTACTAAACTACAATATATTTGTGTTTTATAATGGTTTCTCTAAATTGAAAACAAAATGACACTTTTCATTACTACTGCAGTCTCAGAATTATACAACTCTCTGAATAGAATCATTCATTAGCGCACACACTTGCAAATCATGTCTAAGGGAGGACGTACGCAGCCATATGCAGTCCAGCCATATGCAAGTGTGAACTTAGCTTTACATATAGCTGTTTGGTGGTTGTTTAATGGCTGAATTTGGCTTGTGTAAACATGTCAATAGTTAAGGCAATGGTAAAGAAAGTTAAGTGTTTTTTGCCTTGCACAAACAAAAATTGCATGCAAACAGATAAAGGGTTGAATTTTCCTAGAGTAGAGCTACAGCTGGAGGTGTAATTTGTAACTTCAAAGTTAAAGAAAAATGGATGTGGAACAAAAGAAAAGTTCACCAGCTGCCAACAGATTTCTGAGGAGACAGGTGGTCAAAACCCTCCATTCACTAATAAAAGACCTGCAGCAAGATTTTGTGTTAACAGGCACTGTGGTTTCAGTTTTGATAGCATGGTGAATAATAGAAGCTGAAAGTCTATATGCTGGAGGTCCAAGATTTACACTTCTACTTAGTCAAAAACGCAAGAAAATTAAACTTTAGCATACTCAAAACCATAAAAATTGTCCACAGAAGCTTTGTGATTCTGCTTTGTGTAAACAAAACTGGAACTTTCAAGCACCTATGGATCATCAATGTCTGGAGGAGGAAGGAATAAACATATGATAAATCAGGCACAGAAGTAGCTCAATGATGCTTTAGGGCTGCTTTGCTATCTTTGGCCCTAGAAACCTGAAGTTCTGAAGTGTGTGGAGGGAAATTTTAGGAAAAAAAAGTCATCCTTTCTGTGAAGAAGCTTACATTTAATTGGAACTTCCAACAGGACATAATTTACAAAGAACCTGTGACTTGGTCAACAAAACTGAGTTTAATACCTTGTAAAAAATCCCTGGGCTACCTAGATGCTGCAGTTCTTATCCATTTTGTACTGCATTGTTTCATTGCACAGATATTCACATTTATTAGTGTTGAGGTGCAGTAGGTGAAGTATTTGCTTGCAGTCCAACTGGGCGTTTCTTCACAGTCTTCTCTGAGGACGTGCGCTTTCACTCCTTTCTCTCAGATGCTACCAATCACAGCAGTGATTTTTACAAGGTGTCATTTTTTTCCTGGAGAGTGACAGTTCCCCTTTAACCCCTTTCCTACAATGGACGTAATATGCTGTCCATGTGACCTGGGACCTAATTCCCATGGACGGAATATTACGTCATAGCAATCAGCGGCGCCCACGTGGTGAGTGCAGCTGATCGCGGCCCGGTGTCAGCTGGTTATCACAGATGACACCCGGCACAATGTGTCAGGGGCGGTCACGGACCGCCCCCGACACTTTAACCCCTGGCACACCGCAATCAAACAGGATCGCGGTGTACCAGGGGTTAAAGGGAAGCATCGGCAGGGAGGGGGCTCCCTCCGTGCTTCCCTGAGCCCCCCACAGCAGCGCAATGTGCAGCGCTGCTGCGGGGGTCTTCTTTAAGACTCATTTTGTTGCGCCAGCCCTTTAAGAATCACTTAGGCGCATCGGCCGTTTAAGAGCTAGTTTGGCGCACATTCTCTCTCAGGGGCATGCATCATGTGATGAAGCTAGATTTGCATTTGTGCTCTGGGTTTCGCTTTAAGAGCTGATATTATCTGCCAGAAACTGTGTCCTGGGGGGGTCATGTAAAGTTCGTAGGCGTTGGCATAGTAACTGGGTCTGCCTGTGCATATCAATGAGCTTAACGGCCATTTGAATTGCCTCAGGGCATGTTTTCCCATTGAAATGCATTGAGGAAAATGTTTTTTTCAAACACAAATTGCGCAAAAACTACAAATCCGATCGACACGAAAATTACTTAGCACACCACTCGTGGACGCTGGCTTCGAAACGACACCTCAACGGAGTCTGTGCGTGTAGCAGTTCGGGCCGCATTAATTGCGGAAAATCAACTTAAGAAGAAGAAGCAGAAGAAGAAGAACTAGATGTGTATTACCTGAAGGAAGTACAGATAGTGCTTTGAAAAGGTGCCGGGCTGCCCCTTTAAGAGAGACTTGCCTGCTGCCCCTGCAAGACTTTCAATTCAGGATCCGTTTTAACTGTGGGTGCCTCTCAGGGGCCACTTTGGCCTGTGAGGCCCCTCAGGGTCTGATTTGGTAGGTGGGGCCCCTCAGGATCCGACTCAATGGCCTGGGCTCCTCAGGGCTTGAAATGATGGATGGGATCCCTCAGGGTCTGATTTTGTGGGCGGGGCCCCTCTGGGCCCCATTTGGTGGGCGGGGCCCCTCAGGGTCCGATTTTGTGGGCAGGGCCCCTCAGGATCCGATTTGGAGGCCGGGGTGGCTCAGCCTCCGATTTGGAGGCCGGGGTCGATCAGCCTCCGATTTGGTGGCCAATTTGGTGGGCGGGGCCCCTCAGGGTCCAATTTGGTGGGCGAGGTGGCTCAGCCTCCGATTTGTAGGCCAGGGTCGATCAGCCTCCGATTTGGAGCCTGGGGTCACTCAGCTTTCGATTTGGCGCGCCGACCCTTTAAGACTCATTTTGGTGCGCCGGCCCTTTAAGAATCACTTAGGCGCGTCGGCCGTTTAAGAGCCAGTTTGGCGCACTGGGCTTCTAAATCCACTTTGGCGCACATTCTCTCTCAGGGGCATGTGTCATGTGATGAAGCTAGATTTGCATTTGTGCTGTGGGTTTCGCTTTAAGAGCTGATATCTGCCAGAAACTGTGTCCTGGGGGGGTCATGTGAAGTTCGTAGGCGTTGGGTATGCTTGCGCATATCAATGAGCTTAACTGCCATTTGAATCGCCTCAGGGCATGTTTTCCCTATGGCAACATTTTCCCATTGAAATGCATTGAGGAAAATGTTTTTTCAAACGCAAATTGCGCAAAAACTACCAAGCCGATCGACACGAAAATTACTTAGTACACCACTCGTGGACGCTGGCTTCGAAACGACACCTCAACGGAGTCTGTGTGTGTAGTGGTTCGGGCTGCATTAATTGTGGAAAATCAACTGAATAATAATATTAAGAAGAAGCAGAAGAAGAATAAGTTAGCAGCGTTCGGATTACATGATAGTGCTTTCTTCAAAGCACTTTAATAAGTTAGCAGCGTTCGGATTACATGTGTGATGAGGTCAGCTTACGCTGAGTCGAATTTTTCTTAGGGCAGTTTCACACGCCAGTGTCTCCGGTACGTGTAGTGACAGTTTTCTCACGTACCGGAGACACTGACACACGTAGACACATTCTAATAAATGTGTCTATGCAGATGTCAGACATGTCTGTTTTTGTGCAACAGCACGGATCACACGGACCCATACAAGTCAATGGGTCCGTGTAAACACGTACCGCATACGGATGCTGTCCGTGTGCGATCCGTGTGCGTTTTTAAAAGTCAAAGGGTTAACATTGAAACTAATTTTTCAAATACACGGACACTGACAGCACACGGATAGTACACACGGACATATGGATAGCAGATGGGTGTCACATGGATGGCCTCCGTATGCACACGGACAGCTCCGGTACCGGAATTATCTGGACGTGTCAAACTTCCCTTAGAGTGGACCCTCTGGGTCGTGGCACCCACCCACCTAGGGCGAGCTGCCCTTGTGAGGAACCACCCCCTATATAGGGAGTGTCAGGGGCAAGATCAAGGGGGTGAGCCACCACGACTGCTGGCACCAGACGGCCGGCTCAAGTAGACACTAGGTAAGAGTGCAGGAAACAGGACAAGACAAGACGTAAGTTCAAGGTATCTTCATTAAGGCAAATTCAGGATAACATTCAGTGCAAAAACGTGATAAGCAAAACACAGCAAGGTGCGTGCGAGGGCACGCCAAGGTCCATAGCATGATACATGCCAGGTGGCACAGCTGGGTACAGGCAAGGGCTCAATGGCATCGAACTCCGGACAACTGGCAACGATCGACAGGAACAGGGCATCCGGCTGCGGACATCAGCTCTGGACATCAGGCCGCAGTCATCAGGCTTACGATCTCTGGAAGCGATCGGCAGGTTCCGGGCATCCGGCAGGCAAACCAGGGTTCAGGCAAGGAGGCACGACGGATCTCCAGACATGGTGCGTGTTAGGGAACATGCCGAGATCCAAGGCAAGATTCCAGGCAGGGTGCGTGCTAGGGACACACCAGAGTCCAGACCAAGGTGCAAGGCAAGGTGCGTGTGTAGGGGACACGCCAGGGTTCAAAGTTCAACATACAAGACAGGGTTCGTGTGTAGAGATACGCCAATGCGCAAGGTACAAGGTCGAGGGCACGCCAGGGTCAAGGTTCAAGGCAGAGTCCTGCGCACGCCGAGGGGCACGCCAGGGTCAAGGTTCAATGCAGAGTCCTGCGCGTGCAGAGGGCACACCAGGGTCAGAGGCAGAGTCCTGCGCGTGCAAAGGGCACGCCAGGGTCAGGGTTCAAGGCAGAGTCCTGCGCGTGCAGAGAGGCATGCGAGGGTCAGGGTAGAGACTAGGACCTGTGCGTGCTAGAGGGCACGACAGGGTACATGGCTAGACTTGCGCATACTTTTACAGAAGCACGGCGTGGTATGCCAAGGGACAGGCAAGGGCCTTCGCGTGCTAAGAGAAGCACGGAGAACACAGTGCAGAAACAGGGTGAGTGCAAGGAAGCACAAAGAGCACGGCTGGGGCACTGGCTAGCTGGACGAACCGCAGCACAAACAGGCGGGTAAGAGTCCAGCGAACCCGACTGGGGGATAGCAGGCGACACAGCTGTCACTGACCGACGAGCATGGCTGAGGCACAAGCAGGTGGGCACGGCTAGGGCGAGCACGGCTGAGGCACAAGCAGGAGGCTAGGAAGGCCAGGCGTATGCAAAGGGAACACGAAGAAGCAAGGCAAGGCAAAGCAAGAAACAAGGTAGAGCTAGGCAGGGTACTGAACAATGAGCGGAACGTAGGCAAAAACACAGAGTCAGGTCAGAGTGAGAACAGAGCTAGCAGCGGAGCGTAGGCTGAAGCCCAGAGCTGGGTCAAGGGAGAACCTTGAGACTAGCGTGGAAATGTGCAAGAGAGCACAATCGGATAGAGTCTAGCAGCAGAGCGTAGGCCGAAGCCCAGAGCCGGGTTAAGGCGGAGCCTTGAGATTAGACATGGAACATAGGACGAACAACAAGGCAAGGAAGAGCTTAGGCAACACATAGTGAAACAGGCACAGGCAGAGAACAGCGAAAGTACTACAAGGCAAAGCAAAGCAAGGACAAACATGGCACGAGAGACAACACAAGACATGGCACGAGACTAGAGACAGAGTACAAGCACAGAGCATGTGCAGAGATGCACGACAGGGAAGAGTGCAGGGGCACAGAATACAGGGAGCGACCGAGTAGACCAAGCAGCCATGTAGGGAAGCAACACGGTACTCAGGCCCCGACCATAGGAAGGGGCGGTCTGATATAGCACCTGCAGTTCCGGGTCAGGATCAGGGAAGGACTTCCGGTTCAGATCCTCCAGGATCATAGAGAGGGTTGCTAGATCAGACTGGGCTGAACCATAGAGAAGGTCAAATGATCAAGGGGCTCCAGGAATACATAGAGGATTGCAGAGTCAGAGCAGAGACGGATGGTTACCTAGCAACGGCGTGCAGCCATGAGGTAAGGCACGCGTGCACACTGCTCCAGGCATCTTGCAGCACGAGACATAACGGGCATGAGAATTCAGTGCACGTGCACACCTCTCCAGGAGTCATGCGGCATAACAGACATGGCGGGCATGACAGGTATAACAGACATCACAGGCATAACGGACATGGCGGGCATGACAACATGATAGTGCTTTCTTCAAAGCACTATAAATATAAGAAATCGGATTACAATATGTTGCTTGAACCTAGAGGTTCAAGCACCAAAATAAACAAAGGCATATTCACATTCCTGCACTACTGCAGATCCAGCTAGGATACTCGAGGTCTGCACCGGGAATTTAACGATGTCTGTTCCGTTCACAACTCACGACTACTGCATCCTGTGTTTGCGACTGTCATGGGAAGAGAAGACCATGCCATGAGATATTTCTGACTGCTGCATCCAATCACCTGACCGCTGCAGCAAATCATAGCCTGCAGCAGTTCAGTTACTTCTGAACAGAGCAGACCTCTGCAGCATGGCTGCATTGGATTTGCATGGGCGCTGTAAGGTGAGTATTCCTCCATTTATATCTAAAACAAAAATTGGTGCTGGACAACCCCTGTAAGTTTCAGCTTACTATTAGTCCCTTTGTAGTATCAGTGATTCAGTATTAGGCTGGAGTCACACTAACCTGCGCAAAATACGCTCCGTATTTTACATGCGTAATACGGATCAATGACCACTAAATAGTGGTCCGTAGGTCATCCGTAAGCAAGGTGAGGTCGCGTATTTTGCGCATGTGTGTATCCGTATGTAATCCGTATGCAATCCGTATGGCGAGATTTTCTCGCAGCCTTGCAAAATGGACATTTAACAGTTTTGAGGCCTGCAAACAATTTAAATCATTAGCCTGCACCCTATTTAGACACTCAGAAACAGGTGGCTGCCTACATTCTGTACATTTGGCACCTCGCTTTCACGAGATGTGTTGGTGGTTCTTTGTGCAGCATGGCAGAGGGTCTGACATTCAATACAACCGAGCAGGTTCTCTTTACCTGGCTTTTGTCACGGCGCTTTGGCCAACCATATCCTGTGATAGTGAATCCGCGGAGGAGGAGACGCATGTGGGTACATCCACTTTTGAGGCAACGACTCACAAGAGGTCATTTTCACCGCCTCTATTCGTCTCTGCGGGAGCATCCGGAGAAACTTTACCAGTACTGTCGAATGAGCATTTCCACATTTGATCGCCTCTTGGAGACAGTGCGCCCTGGGATCACCTTTCAGGACACTAGGATGCGCAAAGCCATATCTGCAGAGGAGCGACTTCTACTCACAATACGGTATGTACTACACAACCACATTCTCTATGTTCATAATGTGTGTGTTAATTTATGTTTTTTGGCCTTCTTGGACAAAGTTTAATACCCTCATCTTACTCAAAATATGTTTCACCTGACACAGCAGAATGTTACATCTAATATGTACTGCATATCACTTAGTCATTGTGCCACCAAATATGTGTGTGTTGTTCTCTCTCATTTCCTACCAAGTTTGGTCGGCATGTAACTGATTTTTTTTTTACTTTAGCCATTCTAACCTGTACTATTTCTGTTGTTCTACAGCTTCCTGTCCACTGGCCTGTCTTATGCCGCCCTCCACCATGAGTTTCTCATTGGAAAGTCAACCATTTCAGGCATAGTGAGGTCTACATGTGCAGAAATCTGGACAAGACTCCATCAGGTGGTCCTACCCGAGCCCAGGATGGAAGACTGGTTAAGGATTTCAAGGGACTTTGAGGAGGACTGCCAGTTTCCAAATTGTATTGGGGCCCTGGATGGCAAACATATCAGGGTGCGTAAGCCGCCGAACTCAGGCTCCCAATTCTTCAATTATAAGCAATACTTTTCTGTTGTATTGTTGGCTCTGGTAGACCCTCAATACAAGTTTATAATTGTTGACATTGGGGCCTATGGAAGGACGGGAGACTCTAGAGTCTTCAATACTTCCATAATGGGTCGGCGGCTACGCACCAACCAGTTGGATCTACCACCACCACGCCAGCTACCAGGCTCCCCCGAACAATCAGTCCCTTATGTCCTTGTGGCAGATGAGGCCTTTCAGTTATCACGTAATGTCATGAGGCAATATCCCCGGCGCAACCTTGACCACAGGCGCAGAATTTTTACCTTGTGCCTATCACGTGCTAGGCGACTGGTGGAGTGTTCCTTTGGGATTCTTTGTGCCAAATGGCGGGTACTCCAGTCTGCCATTCAGTTGAGTGAGCAAAATGTGAATGAAGTTGTGAAAGCCTGTGTTGTTCTGCATAACTTCACCAGGATACATGATTGTTCCTCCTCTGATGGTGTTGTGCGTAGGCCGGACAATGTGCGCAGGGTGAGACCACCTATCATCCCTCAACGTAGACCGCTCTCTGGCCTCAAAGTGCGTGATATATTCACGAATTACTTTATCTCACCTGAGGGGGCAACTTCTTGGCAAGAGAATGCTGTGTCTATGTTATAATTTGTTTTTTTAAAAGTGTGTCTAAATATATATTACTCAAGCCTTTATGATTCTATGAGTGTTTCTTTGCATTGGTTGGTGTCTGTTAGTATGTTGTGAGGGATAGTGAAAAATCACACAGAGACGTTAACTAGAGTAGACAAATTTTTAGTTTTGCCTTTTTTTTTTGTTTTGCTTAAAGGCAAACATAATTTTGCCATAACACAAATTTGGCAATGGCCAAAATGACCCTTTGTGCCTTCTTTAACTTGGTGCAACATTAACATTACAGAAAAAAACTGCAACAAACATTATGCAATAACAACATTGCTGCATGCCTACATTAACCTTGATTAGGCAACAAAGGGTGAGCTCCATCACCTAAATAAAGTCAATAAGATAACACTCACATTTCCTCATAATGTTTTCCAATCATAGAATGATTCCACCATGACAGGCAAGGCTACCTCACATCTTTCACACAGATATTACCTGTCTGTAGAACAGACAATATTTAAGCATGCTATACTGGAAAGGATGAAAATACAAAACTCACTTGTTAAGACATAGAGAGAGCGTGATATTGTGAATGCTGGTCGCCTCAAATTGGTTTACTAGAGATTGCTAATAACAAAATTGACTACTTAACTAAAGGCAAGCACGCCTTTCCTATGCATTAGCAAGTGAGTAGTGTATTTTCATCCTTTCATGTAACAGTATAGCGCATTTAAATATTCTCTTTTATACATACATGTAATATCTGTGTGAAAGGCGTGAGGTAGCGTTGCCTGTCATGATGGATTGTTTCATATGTTTGTAAAACATTGTTTAAAAATGTGAGTGTTAAATTATGTTCTAAATGTTGGTGAAGGAGAACACCTGTTTTTTTGTCTAGATTAGAAGCACCAGTTACATGTAACTGGACATCTCCAAATTTTTGATTCATAAATCCTCATATGTAGGGGAAGGGGAATGGGGAGGAACAGCCTGTGGGTGCTGCTGGACATTGTGGGCAACATCGCCCTGTGTGGGGCCATACTGTTGCCCATGATGCTGTTGTTGTCCAGCCTCCTGGGTCTGTTGGTGATACTGGCCAGAGTAATGATGATGGTGAGGGGCTTCTTGTTGGCTATGGTAGGCCCGTGGCTCATACCCACCAAGATAGCCAGATCGTCCCCAACCAGGTTGGGACCAGCCTCCAACACTGGGTGGGTACAAGTGGCCATATTGGTGGGGTTGGCTTGAGGAAGACATTTGGGGCTGCGGAATAGAAGGATGGGTAGGGGGAGGAAGGGCTTGAGGTGTTGGCCCACGTATTAGGGGCTGTTCAGACCCTGCTTGAGCAAGCATCTGTGTGGATGGTCTCATGCGCATTAAATTTCTTGGTGAGAGCTGCCACCTCTCCAGAAATTCAAACACCTCATATGGGGTATTGGGGGGGGTGCTTGCATCAAGCAGGATCTGAATACATCCCCTAATACGGAGCCTGACCTCACGGGTAAGGGCACGGAGATAAAGGGTGAGGCTACGTGCATAGGCCTCCTCACCATCATCTGTAGTGACTCTGGACAAGTAATTCAGCACCCCAGTGTCCACATTGGTCCTGCTCTCTTGAATGGTGACCTGGCGCCTTCTTCTTATTCGCCGTGATGCTAGAGCAGCCTGTGGGGAGGGCCTGATCTGGGCAGTTGGGCTGCTGCTCAAGTTGCCCATCTCTTCCAGGATGGGTGAGGTTGCAGCTGCAGACCGTCCTGGTGGTGTGTTGTGTAGGGCAGCCATTGTGTGTTCTGGTGATGCCTCCTCTTCAGCCATCCTTCTTGTAGGGGGAGAAGATGGGCCAGCCACCTCATCCCCTACAGGATCTATAATGGGCTCTGCCTCTGAGGCCGTTCCTCGATCCGTAAGGTTGGATTGAGTTCTGTTATGAAATAGAACAGAGGCAAAAATACATCAATATTTTTGTCCCTGTAAAGTATTTGTGTAATGTTTTTGTGTCATGTGGTGTGAGGTATGTACTTACGGTCTCAGAGCCAGAATTGGGGCGAGGAAGTTCAGCCGGTCATAGTAGATATATTTGCGCTTTACATGGCCAGCATCCCCACTCCTGGACCGCTGCTGGCGTTCCCGGCGGTACTGGTCCCGGATGCTTCTCCACCGTTTCATCACATCTTCCACTGCAATGTGACAGGAAAGATTGTCAAAATCACATATTTGAGAGGTCACATTTTTAAACAGTAGTCTAGGCATGGGGCCTTATGGGGTGTGCGTTCTACCCATGGTGGCATATGTAATTGGGCCGATACCCAGGGTCTCATTAGCTCCCCTGAAACTAATTTTAGTGGCTAGGAGGATGAGGAGCTTGTGGCCTAACCCCTAATTATGGCTGTGTGAAGCCACGTGTCACATCATAATGTAACGGCCTCATGAGGCTAATAAAAGTACATGCACAGGAAGGGGGGGGCTGATTGTAGATTCATTTTATAGCGCACGCTAACTTTAATTATATTTTTATGGTTGCACTTACGAATTTTATGCTGCTCATCATGTGGTCTGTCACCAAAGTCATGGTACATCTGGCGACAGATGCGCCTCCATGACGCCTCCTTTCTTGTGCGGTTCGCATAGTTTGCGTCGCATGGGTCCCATATTTCTGGACGCTCCTGCACCAGCACAATGAGCATCTCTACATTAATATATGTGGACGCCATGCTGCTGCTGTACTCCGTGGAGGCGTACTTCCTGGATGTCTGGAGCGCTTTTTGAGCTCATTTTCATGTCTACGCTTCCTGATGATGGATTGGCCCATTTCCTGTTCACCAGCCAAAAGACCTGCGTATTGCTCGCAGGTCACACGTGTGTTCCGTGTGTAATGCGTATTTTTTGCGCACCCATAGACTTGCATTGGCGTACTACGGGCGTAGTACGCTGACAATCGCAGCATGCTGCGAGTGGCACGGAGCGTAGGATACGGAGGAGAAATATACGCCTGGTGCGAGTGACCCCATAGAGAATCATTTGTCCGTGTCTAATGCGTGCTTTTAGCGCCTCTCACTCTCCCGTATTCCTCGCCAGTGTGACTCCGGCCTTACCCTAAAGACAGGAATAAGCTATAAGTATTAACCCCTTAGTGGCACAGCCAGTTTGCAGCTTAATGACCAGGCCAATTTTTACAATTCTGACCATTGTCATTTTATGAGGTTATAACTCTGGAATGCTTTAATGGATCCCTCTGATTCTGAGAATGTTTTTTCGTGACATATTTTACTTCATGTTAGTGGTAACATTTCTTCGATAAGTCTTGTGTTTATTTATGAAAAAAACAGAAATATGGTGAAAATTTTGAAAATTTTGCAATTTTAAAACTTTAAATTTTTATGCCCTTAAATCAAAGAGATGTCACACAAATTTCATAATAAATAACATTTCCCACATGTCTAGTTTACATCAGCACAATTTTGGATGCAAAATTTTTTTTGTTAGGAAGCTATAAGGGTTAAAAGTTGACCAGCGATTTCTCATTTTTACAACAAAATTTACAAAACTATTTTTTTAGGGACCACATCATATTTAATGTCATTTTGAGGGGTGTACATGACAGAAAATACCCAAAAGTGACACTATTCTAAACACTGGACCCCTCAAGGTGCTCAAAACCACATTCAAGACGTTTATTAACCCTTTACGTGCTTCACAGGAACTAAAGCACAGTGTGGAAGGAAAAAATTAACATTTAACTTTTTTTTGCAAAAAATTTACTTCAGAACCAATTTTTTTTTTATTTCCACAAGTGTTAAAAGAGTAAATGAACCACAAAATTTGTTGTGCAATTTCTCCTGAATACGCCGATACCCCATATGTGGGGGTAAACCACTTGTTCAGCGCACGGCAGAGCTCGCAAGGGAAGGAGCCCGTTTGACTTTTTCAATGCAGAATTGGCTGGAATTGAGATCGGATGCCATGTTTTCCTCAAAAATGATTTTTTAGCCCTCTATTTTTTATTTTCACAAGGCTAACAGGAGAAATTGGACCACAAAAGTTGCTGTTCAATTTGTCCTGAGTACGTTGATACCCCATATGTGGGGGGAACCACTGTTTGGGCACATGGGAGAGGTCAGAAGGGGAGTGCCATTTTGGAATGCAGACTATGATGGAAAGGTCTGCGGGCGTCATGTTGTGTTTGCAGAGGCCCTGATGTGACTAAACAGTATAAACCCCCCACAAGTAATCCCATTTTGGAAACTAGACCACACAAGGAGCTTATCTATATGTGTGGTGAGCACTTTGAATCACCAAGTGCTTCACAGAAGTTTATAACCCAGAGCCGTGAAAATAAAAGTCTTTTTTATTTCCACAAAAGTGGTTTTTTAGCCCCCAATTTTTAGACCCCCAAAGTTGGTAAATAGTGGAAACCACTCAATTAATGCTCCAACCCTAACCTCACACTCCTAACACTAATCCCAACCTTAACCCTAATCCTTTACCCTAATCCCAACCTTAACCCTAATCCTTAACCCTAATCCCAACCCTAATCATAACCCTAATTCGCCCTAACCCTAATTCTAGCGCAAACCCTAGCCCTAATGGAAAAATGAAAAAAAAAAATATTTTCTTTAGTTCATTTTGTTTGCCTAACTAAGGGGGTGATAAACAGGGGGGGGTTACTCACTATTTTTTTTATTTTGATCACTATGATAGATTATCATAGTGATCAAAATGAATGAATGGAATCTGCTAGCCGGAGCCGGATTCCTGCGCATGCACCCGCCATTTTCCCCGGATCCAAGATGGCGGCGCCCACCGTAGGACATCGGCGGGACGCAGGACTACTGGGAGGGGACAGAGGACCACGGAGAGGTACCGGGGGGGGAAGTCGGGGACCCTCTTTGTGATCACATCAGAGGAAAGAGAAATTAAATGCAATATCGCTGCTTTTTTCTGCGATCGCCGTTATAGGGTTAATAACGGCGATCGCAAAAGAAGGGTCAGTAAAAACCGACCCGATTCATGTTCTCTGGGGTCTCGGCTACCCCCTGCAGCCGAGACCCCGGAGAAAATCCAACACTGGGGAGCGCTATTTACTTACTCCACAGCGCTGTGAATTCACTGCGCTGTGGTTTAAGTACCCTTAATTACCGCCGTTAAAAGGCGTATCGGCGGTCATTAACCCCTTCACTACCAAGGGTGGTTTGAACGTTAACTCCCGGGCCAATTTTTACAATTCTGACCACTGTCCCTTTATGAGGTAATAATTCTGAAACGCTTCAATGGATCCCGGTGATTCTGACAATGTTTTCTCGTGACATATTGTACTTCATGTTAGTGGTAAAATTTCATTCAAATAACTTGCGTTTATTTGTGAGAAAAACGGAAATTTTGCGAAAATTTTGAAAATTTTGCAATTTTCCAACTTTGAATTTTTATGCCCTTAAATCACAGAGATACGGCACACAAAAAACTTGATAAGTAACATTTCCCACATGTTTACTTTACATCAGCACAATGTTGGAACACAAATTTTTTTTTGTTAGGAAGTTATAAGGGTTAAAAGTTGACCTGCGATTTCTCATTTTTACAACACCATTTTATTTTTAGGACCACATCACATTTGAAGCCACTTTGAGGGGTCTATATGATAGAAAATACCCAAAAGTGACACCATTCTAAAAACTGCACCCCTTAAGGTGCTCAAAACCACATTCAAGAAGTTTATTAACCCTTTAGGTGCGTCACAGGAATTTTTTTGAATATTTAAAAAAAAATGAACATCTAACTTTTTTTCACAAAAAAAATACTTCAGATTCAATTTTTTTTATTTTACCAAGGGTAACAGGAGAAATTGGACTGCAAAAGTTATTGTGCAATTTGTCCTGAGTACGCTGATACCTGATATGTGGGGGGGGATGACTGTTTCGGCGCATGGCAGAGCTCAGAATGGAAGGAGCGCCGTTTGACTTTTTCAATGCAAAATTGGCTGGAATTCAGATCGGACGCCATGTCACGTTTGGAGAGTCCCTGATGTACCTAAACAGTGGAAACCCACTACAAGTGACCCCATTTTGGAAACTAGACCCCCCAAGGAACTTATCTAGATATGTGGTGAGAACTTTGAACCCACAAGGGCTTTACAGAAGTTTATAACGTACAGCGGTACAATTAAAAAATCATATTTTTTCCACAAAAATGATCTTTTCACCCCAATTTTTATTTTCCCAAGGGTAACAGGACCCTAAAAGTTATTGTGTAATTTGTCCTGAGTACGCTGATACCCCACATGTGGGGGTAAACCACTATTTGGGTGCATGGCAGAGCTCGGAAGGGAAGCAGCGCCATTTGACGTTTTTGGCTGGAATTGAGATCGGACATCATGTCGCGATTGGAAAACCCCTGATGTACCAAAACAGTGGAAACCCCCCACAAATGACACCATTTTGGAAACTAGACCCCCTAAGGAATTTATCTAGATGTGTGGTGAGAACTTTGAACCCCCAAGTGCTTCACAGAAGTTTATAACGCCCAGGCGTGAAAATAAAAAAATATTTTTTTTCCACAAAAATGATATTTTTGCCCCCAAATCATTATTTTCCTAAGGGCAACAGGAGAAATAGTACCCCAAAAGTTGTTTTGCAAATTGTCCTGAGTAGGCCGATACCCCACATGAGGGGGTAAAACACTGTTTGGGTGCATGGCAGAGCTTGGAAGGGAAGGAGCACCATTTGACTTTTTCAACGCAGAATTGGCTGGAATTGAGATCAGACGCCATGTTGCGTTTGGAGAGCACCTGATGTGCGCAAATAGTGGAAACCCCCAATTCTAACCTTAACCCTAGCCCTAACCCTAACCCTAGCCCTAACGGGAAAATGGAAATAAATACATTTTTTTAATTTTATTATTTTTCCCTAACTAAGGGGGTGATAACGGGGGGTTTGATTTACTATTTATGGCGGTTTTTATGTTTGGCGGCTGTCGCATGCTAAAAGACGCTTTTTATTGTAAAAATAGTTTTTGCATCACCACATATTGAGAGCTATAATTTTTCCATATTTTGACCCACCGAGTCATGTGAGGTCTTATTTTTTGTGGGACGAGTTGATGCTTTTTTATTGGTATCATGTTCGGGCATGTGACATTTTTTGATCGCTTTTTATTTCGTTTTTTGGGACGCAGAATTTACAAAAACCAGCGTTTCATGAATTTCTTTTGGGTGGTGCGTTTACGCCGTTCTGGGTGTGGTAAAATTTATAAGGCAGTTTTATTCTTTGGGTCAGTACGGTTACAGCGATACCTCATTTAGGTAGTTTTTTTTATGTTTTGGCGCTTTTATGCAATGAAAACAATTTTATATAAAAAATAATTATTTTTGCATCACTTTATTCTGCGAGCTATAACTTTTTTATTTTTTTGCTGATGATGCTGTATGGTGGCTCGTTTTTTGCGGGACAAGATGACGTTTTCAGCGGTACCATGGATATTTATATGCGTCTTTTTGATCGCGCGTTATTGCACTTTTTGTTCGGCGGTATGATAATAAATCATTTTTTGCTTCGCTTTTTATTTTTATTTAAGGGGTTCGCTAAAGGGGTTAACTAATGGGACAGTTTTATAGGGCGGGTCGTTATGGACGCGGCGATACCAAATATGTGTACTTTTATTGTGTTTTTTTTTTTTTTATTTCCAAAAAATGAATTTATTGGGGAATTTTTTTTTTTTTTTTAATTTATTTAGCAATTTTTTTAAAATTATTTTTACACTTTTTTTTTTTTTTTTTACTTTATTACAATATCCCAGGGGGAACATAACTGTCCTGTGACAGATCGCTGATCTGTCACATCACAGATCACTGTGACAGATCAGCGATCTGTCACAGGCACTGCACAGGCTTCCTCATGCCTGCGCTTTGCAGGCACTGAGGAAGCCAGCTTCCTGCAGGCCCCCGGAGGTCCCCGTCGCCATATTGGATCCGGGGACCTGCAGGAAAGGAGTCCCCCGCAGCAGCGCTGCACATTGCGCTGCCGTGGGGGGCTCAGGGAAGCAAGCAGGGAGCCCCCTCCCTGCCGATGCTTCCCTTTAACCCCCGGTACACCGCAATCGTGTTTGATCGCGGTGTGCAAGGGGTTAACGTGTCGGGGGCGGTCCGTGACCGCCCCTGACACATTGTGCCGGGTGTCAGCTATGATAATTAGCTGACACTCGGCCGCGATCAGCGGCGCTCACCACGTGGGTGCCGCTGATCGCGGTGACGTAATATTCCGTCCATGGTAATTAGGTCCAGGGTCATATGGACGGAATATTACGTCAATTGTAGGTAAGGGGTTAAGGGGTTAAATCAGTGAAATCAAAACAAGAAGTTTGGCTTTCATATTGAATATTGTTTAAAGCATATGTACATGTATGACAACACGTTTTTCACACAGAAGTTCTATTTGAGAACCCCCCCAAAAAAAAACATTTGGCAGGGTCACAGAAGAACATTGTCAGGAACACCAAACTGCACTTGCTCACTGAGCCAGTGCGCATGTCCTGAGTACAGAGACTGTGCACAAAGATACCTGCGGAGAGGGGTCTCAGTGGTGACGATGCATGCTCCAAGCTCACAGGACCTGAAGCACGTGACTGCTGGGGGCGTGGCCTCAGCTCCACAGAGCTAGGAGCTGCAGGGAAACTCCTAGAAAGGTAACTACAGGGCAATGTTACCAAGGGGCATAGACAGAGACAGAAACCTGATCAAGCCAGGTCAAAGCACGAGATAGCAGTACAGTACCAAAGGGTTAGACAGAATGGATAGTCAGGACGTAGCAATAGATCAGAAAACCAGAACGGGCAATAGACGGTACAATAGGGACAAACTGTAACGGAGTAACGATAGCCAAGCCAGGAGGTCAGAACCAGAAAAGACAATAGTACAAAAATGAGAGACGGAGTACAGAGTGAGGGAACGGACCGGGTCATACACGGGAAGCAACCAAGCAATGCACGCACACCAGGGGTCAGGCACACCAGAACAACAGTACAGCTGACAGAGAACCCTGGTAAAGAGTGAGTATAAATACCCCTCCCAGATCCAGAAAGAGGCCACGAACACTTAACCCTGTGAGTGCAGGGCAAGAACCCTGTTCAAACCATGACAGTACCCCCTTCGTAGCAGGGGGCCACTGGACCCCCAGGCTTGTCTGGGTATCTGGCGTGGAAAGCCCACACCAGACGATTGGCATGCACCAAACTGGCCGGAACCCATGACCGATCCTCCACAGAGTATCCCTTCCAGTGTATCAGATACTGGAGTCTCCGGCGCACCCACCGGGAGTCGACAATGCGCCCTACTTCATACTCCAGCTGCCCCTATACCAGCACTGGCAGAGCATTTGATGAGGGATCCTCTCTCACCGTCCCCACAGGCTTTAACAGGGAACTGTGGAAGACATCAGAGATTTTAAAGGAAGTGGGCAGCTGCAGTCGGTAGGCTACTGGGTTATCAACCTCCACAACTTTGTATGGGCCAATAAACTTGGGGCCCAGCTTTACAGATGGTATCTTAAGCTTGATATTGCGGGTGGATAGCCACACCTCCTCCCCTACTGCAAATGCTGGACCTGGCCCCCTCCTCCTGTCAGCAAACCGCTTATAGTTTTCCTGAGCCTTGGAAATATTCCTCTGAACCTCCCACCAAAGAATTCTAAGACGTTGTGTCGCACCTTCAGCTCCAGGACAACCTGAATCCATGCGGGAAAACTCTCCAAAATGTGGGTTAAACCCATAGTTGATCTGAAAGGGAGACTTCCCAGTAGATTGACTCACACGACCGTTGAATGCAAACTCTGCCATGGGTAATACCTCACACCAGTCCTGCCTGGAAGAGGCCAAGCATCTCAGAATCTGCTCCAATGATTGGTTTGTGCGCTCCGTCTGTCCATTAGACTCTGGGTGGTAGGCAGAGGAGAAGGACAACGAAATCCCCAGCTTTTTTGCAAAAAGCCCTCCAGAATCTGGCTACAAACTGTACCCCTCTGTCTGACACCACATTCATAGGCATTCCATGCAACCGAATTATATGGTGCATAAATAAGCGGGCCAAGGTTTCAGCAGATGGTAACGTGGGGAGAGGTACAAAGTGGGCTTGTTTTGAAAACCTATCCACCACCACCCATATCACTGAGTTGCCCCTGGAAGGAGGAAGATTTGTGATAAAATCCATGGACAAATGTGTCCATGGTCTATCCGGAATTGGCAGAGTCACCAGCTCCCCAGCCGGCCGGACCTGAGAACTTTTAGAACGAGCGCACACCCCACATGCAGTCACAAACTTTTCAATATCTGTTACCATACAGGGCCACCAGAAACCCCTCGCAATTGCCCCCCCGGGAAGATGCAATCCCAGGGTGAGCACTCAACATAGAATCGTGAAATTCCTGCAAAAGTCAGAGACAGAAACATTCCGGTACAAACAATTTACCCGGGGGTTTACCACCTGGAGCCCGAGCCTGGGCCTCCAAAATCCCTCTCTGTAACTCAGGTGAGATTTCGGCCACCACTACTCCTGGCTGAAGAATGGAGGAGGGAGGTTCTGGAGGGGACACCGAATCAAAGCTTCGGGATAAGGCATCAGCCTTGATGTTTTTAGATCCCGGGCGGAATGTGATGGTAAACTGAAATTGAGAAAAAAAAAGCGCCCACCGAGCCTGTCTGGGGGTCAATCTCTTAGTAGACTCGATATACCCCAAATTTTTGTGATCAATGATGACTGTAATGGGATGAATAGCCCCCTCCAGGAAATGCAACCATTCTTCAAAAGCCAACTTTACCGCCAACAACTCTCTATTGCCGACGTCATAATTTCTCTCGGCAGAGGAAAATTTTTTTAGAGAAGGCACAAGGCCTCAGATTAGTAAGGGTAGGAGGGCCCTTGAGACAAAACTGCCCCCACCCCTACTTCCGAGGCATCAACCTCCACGATAAAAGGTCTTGACGGGTCGGGTTGTACCAATACAGGGGCTGAAGAAAAGCACTCTAATGTCATGAAAGAATTTTTTGCAGCTACAGACCAATTTTTTACATCAGCTCCCTTGAGAGTGAGGTCCGTTAGAGGCTTTACCACCTGCGAGAAGCCCTTAATAAATTTCCTATAAAAGTTAGCAGAGCCTAAGAATCCCTGCAACCCTTTCAAGTCATGAGACTGCACCCAATCTGTAACAGCCTGGACCTTCTTAGGATCCATGCGGAACCCCTTCTTCTGATACAATCACCCCCAGAAAGGATACTTCTTGCATGAAAAATGTGCATTTTTCCATCTTGGCATACAAATGATTCTCCCTCAGTCTCAGGAGAACCATCCGCAAATGGTGCATGTGAGATTGACTGTCCACCGAGTACACCAGAATTTCATCCAAATAGATGATGACCACAAAACGACCAAATAAATCAGAGAAAATTACATTAATAAAATTCTGAAAAACAGCAGGAGCGTTGGTGAGACCAAAGGGCATAACCAAGTTTTCGAACAACACTTCAGTCGTCAGGAATGCTGTTTTCCATTCGGCCCCCTCCCGGACTCTTATAAGGTTGTATGCCCCACGTAAATCCAGTTTAGAGAATCACTTGGCCCTGGTGAGTTGGTTACATAGATGAGGAAGTAGGGGGAGAGGGTATGTATTTTTCACAGTAATTTTGTTTAATTCCTGAAAGTCGAGGCACGGCCGCAAACCACCATCTTTTTTCTTAACAAAAAAGAAGCCCGCCGCCACAGGTGAAACAGAAGGCCTAATATGCCCTTTGGAGACTTTCGGTAATGTACTCCTTCATGGCTAGACGTTCGGGCCCAGACATATTGAACAGGCGAGCCTTGGGTAACTTGGCTCCAGGGACTAGATTAATGACACAATCAAAGGGTCTATGTGGTGGTAGCGCCTCAGCCTCACTTTCAGAAAATATGTCTTCAAAATCTTTCAGGTACTCCGGAATACCTTCCAGATCGACAGACGACACTGACACAGATTTTACTGGGGTGACAAGAGTTGTCAAGTTACAACATAGACCGTTAGCCATACAACCCCACTGAATGATCTCCCCTGTGACCCAGTCAATAGTAGGATTGTGACGTTGAAGCCAAGGCATACCCAGTACCAGTCCAGCCGGCAGATTTAGAACAAAACACCTTAATTTTTCCACGTGAGTGGAACCCACTTTCAGCAAAAAGGTATCAGTCATGAAACAAATTCCCTCCTGGGTGATAGGAGAAGAATCAATTGCCACAATTTTAACAGGATCTTTTAACCTAACTGTCCCTATCTTTTGAAAAAAAAAAATCAGAACTTTGGCATCGATCAGATTAATAGAACCACAGTCAAAGGCGGTAGTCCCAACCGGACCGCCTGTAAGTTCCAGCTCCACCGGAAGCAGAATTTTAGTAAGTGAGGAAAAGGGTACCTGGGAGTCTGGGCAACCTCCTCGATTGTTACCCAGACTCAGTCGTTTTCCTGACGGCTTCACTGAAGAAGGGCAAGAAGGACAGTTCCTTCTCCAATGTCCAGCGGATCCACAGTAAAAGCACAATTGGTTGTTTCTACGGCGTATCCTCTCTTTTTCCTCCAATGACGTGGCACCAACTTCCATGGGCTCAGGACTAAATGCAGAGTCTCTCAGATTGGAGAATAAAGGGGTCTCCTGCAGCATAACCCCTCTTGCCCGCAGCCTACGGCCCATGCGGACAGCCTGGATCATAGCATCCTCCAAAGAATCCGGTGGAGGATGAAGGGCTAGCGCATCTTTCAAACGTTCGGACAGGCCTCTACAGAACAAACCCCGGAGGGCAGCATCATCCCAGGAGACCTCCGCTGCCCAGCGTCTGAACTCAGAGCAGAACCATTCAGCAGAGTGCCTCCCCTGTGTCACACTCATCACCATATCCTCTGCCAGACGCACTCTATCAAGCTCATCATAAATGTGCCCCAGAGCCTCAAAGAACAAATTCACAGACATACGTTCAGGAGCAGAGGAAGAGAGAGAGAAAGCCCATGCCTGTGGAGCCCCCCGAAGTAGGGAAATGACGACCCCCACCCTCTGGAACTCATCCCCGGAGGAGCGGGGCTTCAGAGAAAAAAAAAAGCTTGCATCCTTCTCTGAACGACCTGAACTCCCTTTTATCCCCTGAGAAAGGGTCTGGCAATTTGACCGGAGATTCAGGGAATGCCAATGACATATCTCTATCCTCAGCATTAGGAGCCCCTGCAGCGACAGCCCCCTGCACAGTATCCACCAACTGTTGCTGGGTATGGGCCATCGTGCGCTGTTCCACATTAAGTTTGTGGAACATTTGGGTCAGGTGCTTGACCTGATCAGCCAAAGCTTGTATGGGATCCATGAGGATAACACTTTTTTTTTTTTTTCTTCTTCAGAGGCAAAAAAAACTGAAATGGTCAGCTATAATGTCAGGAACACCACACTGCACTTGCTCACTGAGCCAGTGCGCGTGTCCTGAGTACAAAGACTGTGCACAAAGATACCTGCGGAGCGGGGTCTTAGTGGTGACGATGTATGCTCCAAGCTCACAGGACCTGAAGCACGTGATTGCTGGGGGCGTGGCCTCAGCTCCACAGAGAAAGGTAACTACAAGGCAGTGTTACCAAAGGGCATAGACAGAGACAGAAACCAGATCAAGCCAGGTTAAAGCACGAGATAGCAATACAGTACCAAAGGGTTAGGCAGAATGGATAGTCAGGACGTAGCAATAGATCAGAAAACCAGAACGGGCAATAGACGGTACAATAGGGACAAACTGTAACAGAGTAACGATAGCCAAGCCAGGAGGTCAGAATCAGAAAAGACAATAGTACAAAAACGAGAGACGGAGTACAGTGTGAGGGAACGGACCGGGTCATACACGGGAAGCAAACAAGCAATGCAGAATACAGGCACACCAGGGGTCAGACACACCAGAACAACAGTATAGCTGACAGAGAACCCTGGTAAAGAGTGAGTATAAATACCCCTCCCAGATCCAGAAAGAGGCCACGAATACTTAACCCTGTGAGTGCAGGGCAAGAACCCTGTTCAAACCATGACAAACATATTTCACGGCTTTGCAGCCCGTAAAAAGTCATTTTCCTCATATGTAGTCCTGCATACAGTATTGTGGGCACCACATAGTCCTACACATACAGTATTATGGGCACCACATAGTGCTCCATACAGTATTATGGGCACCACATAATGCTTTAAACAGTATTATAGGCACTACATAGCGCTCCATACAGTATTATGGTCACCACATAGTAATGTCAGGGAAAGGGAGTATAAGACCTTTGGCCACACATGGCTATCACATGTGCAGGGGGCTTATCTTAGTTATCCCACCACTGCCACAATGTGATGAAAAACAGCAAGCTAGCAATTTATCGCAGGGGGCTTATTTTAGTTACCCCACCACTGCCAACAATGAGTTACAAACTGCCGGGATTTATGTATATCCCACCTTCCAGTTCCGCTTTGGAACTTGCAGCTCTCTGGTGCCGCTCTTACACTCAGGTCAGTCAGGGAACTGCACCTAGGATAATTAGTCGTCGGACGGGCTACTTGCTGTGCGCTGGCTATTAGGCACGCTACAGCGAGGGAATTATAAAGGCTCTGGCTGCAACCAGACAATCAGCTTATATAACCCGTTCTGTCACTGCCAGCTGGTCCACCTAGCCCAGAGCACACTTCTGTCACCAGCTTCCGATTTCTCTATCAATTTATAACTTAATAAAGGGGTACGAAGCCAACCCAAATTAGTAGCGTAATCAACTTCAGGCACGTATGAATTCGTGATAGAGCAAGGAGATATGGAACTAGTAGTTTTATATTTTACTCCCAAAAGATAGGCTGTGTTTACAGAAGATATAAAAAGGTTTTACAATTTGAGACAATGAAATTATGTACACAGCAATTACAAATAAAAAAAGAGGATTAACAGAAGAAAAGAGGCACTCACATGTTACTTAGATCATTTTAGGCAAAACCATGCTGGTGGGAGGAGCCAAATATCCCAATGCATTGAGGGGTCTTGGAGCAACAGCGTGCAGGCAGCAACTAACAGGGGGGCTTAGTTGCAGACTTATACATCTCGGCTTGTGACATCACTAAAGGGGCTGGCTTGTGACAGTCCTCCCCCTGCTTTCAGAGCTACAATCTGGCTAAGAAAACTATGATAATCATATCTCACAGAGGGTACCTCGTATAGAAACGCACATAGTATCATCTTATTCAGCTTGTCGCTGGCGTTCATTCAAAACCAAACATGAAGCATCGGGCTGCCCCGACTGCGCAGGAATCCATTTCTCGGATTCCGCTGAAGCTAGAATTTGGAAAAACACAGGCTAAATAGTCCTGTCGAAGGACGTCACGGATATGTAGTTTTTATTTTTCTATCACAACCTCACATCGCTTTATGACCAAATGACTAGATTCTCATTATTGTCTATCAGAAGTCTTCACATGGTGGAAAGACAAAGAAGCTCCCTGGTGTGAGGAGGGAACTCACTCACTGGTATCTCAGGTTACACTGAGTGTGTGTGCAGACTGGGGGGGGGCACAAGGCAGTGGACAGTGTCAGCCTGTGAGTGAGCAGAAATTCACAGGCATGACAGGCAAAGGGAAAAGAACAGGGGGGTCAAACCCTCACCACTGGCATAGCAGAGTTCAGTATGTGAATCGCTGATTCTGGAATGGTCCGGAAAGTATGATAATAGGACAAAATACATGACACTTTACATTATCGTTACAGCGCCATACAGTGTTATGGGCACCACATAGTGTTTCATACAGTATAATGGAACTCATATCATAATATATAGTATAATGGGCCCCATATAGTGCTCCATACAGTATAATGGGCCTCATATATTGCTCCCTTCAGTATAATGGGCCCCACATATTGCTCTATTCAGAATAATAGGCCCTACATATTGCTCAATTCAGTATAATTGATCACATATATTACTCCATTCAGTATAATGGGCCCCACATAGTGCTCCATACAGTATAATGGACTCCATATATTGCTACATTCAGTATAAAGGACTCCATATATTGCGCCATTCAGTATAATGGGCCCCATATAGTGCTCCATACAGTATAACGAACCCCATATAGTGCTCCATACACTATAATGGGCCCCATATATTACTCCATTTAGTATAATGGGCCCCATATATTGCTCTCTACATTATAATGGGCCCCATATATTGTTCTTATTGTTCTATACATTAAAAATAAGTAATCAAATACTCACCTCTCCCTGGTCGCTCGCTGCCCCAGTCTCCTCAGCGTCTTCTGACCCTCTGCACTACACAGAAGGCATGCTGTAGTGATGTTATTGCACCCTAAGTACTGAGATGTCACAGAGCTGAGACGTGGAGGGGGAACGATGGGTGAGGTAAAGTCAGCTGACGGCTGCCATCATTGTTTTTAGCTGTATCGGCATCCAGGATGCCAAAACAGTTGAAAATATGGTGCAGGGGTGCGTGGTCTGCCACCATTGGCATTACGACACTGGTTGTATTGATAACTCTGGAAGATTTAGAGCCGAGATTTTCCCTGATTTCTCATGTTTTGTATTCTGGGAAGTGTATTCTGAGCACCAGAAAAAAAAAACCTGTCCCACTGCATTATTAGCACCTAGATAAGATTTCAAGGAACTGTCAGGCAACATATTTATCGGCCGTTTCCTATAACGGTGAAGCCCTGGGCTATTCAGCATGTGACTCAGGATCAGTAATAAATAAAGTATTTACAAACTTAAAAAGTAACTATCTTTTTATTTATTTTTTACTTCATAAATCAGTAATAGACAAACATAAGAAACGTTATATTACAGTATATCTTATCAGAGAAATCTGCTTCCTCCTGGACTGATATTTCATTTTCAATATTGTCAATTCACATGTAAAATCTTTCTTCAGTAAACACAGATTTCCCCACCACTGAGACTGGTATTCTTGTTCTATGAAGAGCTGTAACGGTTGTTTCATGAAAACATTAGGGAGAAAGAAACAAATTTATTTGTTGATTTTCGTTTGTACTGTTTATTTTGGAAATAAAAATGAAGGTTACTCTTTAACTTTTGATACATAATTGATATATACACTATAATTCAGTCTACATACCCTTAAAATATTACAAGGGGGCATGTCATTACATTACATATATAACGCTCATTACCAAAAGCATGTTATAGCTACTCCTTATTACTAAAATATGTTAATCTTTCAGCAAGGAGCAGAAGGAAAACTTTTTTTTTTTTATGGCTGGTTCATTAATTATGGAACACAGAGCAATACTGAACATGTCCAAGCACTTTGGATAATACCATGACCCATTACATTTTAGACTTTAGGAAGTGCAGGAGGACACCCTCTGTTCTTAAAGGAAACGAGTCATATCTCCAAATGCTATTTTCCTATAAATTTGGGGTTAGTCTGCAGGTTGAGGGTGTGTGCACACGCTGCGGATTCTGCTGCGGTTCCGCAACGGATTTGGCCTCTGCGGATCCGCAGCAGTTTTTGCTGCGGTGTACAGTACCATAATATCCTATGGATATTAAAAAACGCAGTGCAGACGGTGCGGATTTTTCCGTGCGGTTTCTAAACCGCAGAAAGAATTGACACAATTGACATTGTGGAGATGAAAAACCGCAGGGCAAAATCGCAGGCCAATCCGCAGGTAAAACCGCATGTCTTTTGACCTGCAAATTTACCTGCGGATTTTACAAAATCCGTGTGGCCAAATCCACACCCCAATCTGCAGCGTGTGCACATATCCTAATAGTCTTCTAAAGTTGTCTGGCTGTCGCACTAAAATCCCAAATACCAAGAAGAAATTAACTTTATTCCTCATGGCAGCCTCACAGCGTCAGTCCCTGCTCTGTATATAGTGAAGGACGGTTGCATGCACGCTCCAGCGAATTGATTGACAGCCAGCTCTGCAATGCATCAGGGCTGCATGGTGACTGAAGTCGTGCTGGCACACCTCTGCGACTGAAATCCAGAGCTGCCCGAGGAATAACAGAGGCGTATCTAGGTGTTCCGACACCCGGAGCAAAAATTCAGTTTCGCGACTCCTGTTATACACAGCTGAAGAGATTTGAGTAGCAGTTACGAGACCGTCATATGCGATTTGCACACTTAGGCCGGAGTCACACTAGCGAGAAATACGGATGAGTGCGAAGTGCAAGAACAACGCATTGCACTGGGACCAATGTTAATCTACTGAGAAAATCGCAGCATGCTGCGATTGTCACCATATTAAACGCCAATGCAAGTCTATGTGGGCGAGAAAAATTTAGATTACACACGTACCAGACGTGTGACTTGCAAGAAATACACACTGGTGTCCTTTAAAAAAAGCCGGCAATTCAGTTCGCGACACAGTAAAATGACATGTTTCATAAAGAATAGAAAGGACATATACATAGAATACATAGAATAGAATTAGACTTACCGGTAATTAGGTTTCTAGAAACCTTCCACGACAGCATAGGAGGAGGTCGTCTCCACTCCCTAATGGTGGACAGGAAGCAGAGAGGTTAAAAGGTCCCTCCCTCCTCCCTCTCACCAGTGACTTACAACTGATTACCATAGCACCGGTTACCTTTAAGATTCTCAGAATTTGTCCAAGAATGCAGGGAGGAAAATAGTGGTGTCGTGGAAGGTTTCTAGAAACCGAATTACCGGTAAGTCTAATTCTATTTTCTCTAGCAACCTTCCATGACAGCATAGGAGGCATAACAACCTATACTGCACTAGGGGGGGGGACAACGGCCTGAAGAACTTTTCGGCCGAAGACTAGATCTCGGTTGGATACAAGGTCTAATCTATAATGTCTAGTAAATGTATGTAAGGAGGACCAAGTTGCGGCCCTACAAATCTACTCTGAAGATGCGGCTGCCCTCTCAGCCCATGACGTAGAGGTAGATCGTGTTGAATGCGCCTTGATTCCAGCAGGAGGAGTGATGTTTTGCGTCAGGTAAGCTTCAGAGATAGCCTTTCTAATCCAATTGGCAATGGTGTTTTTCGCCACCTTCTTCCCTCTGTTTGGGCCAGAGGTATGGATAAACAGGTTGTGGTTGACTCTATAGGGTTTGGTACACTCCAGGTAGTGGAGAACTATACGTCTTACATCCAGTGTATGAAACACCTCTTCTTTGGGATTTGCTGGGTTTTTACAAAATGACAGGAGGACTATATTCTGTGACCTATGGAAGTCGGACACTACCTTCGGCAGAAAAGATGGGTCAAGAGAGAGAACTATGGAATCATCTCTAATAGTTAGGTAGGGTTGCCTAAATGAGAGCGCCTGGAGCTCTCCTACTCGTCTTGCTGAAGTTATTGCTACCAGGAAGGCGACTTTACAGGCGAGAAGCTGAGACGTGCAGGATGACAAGGGCTCAAAGGGAGATTGAGTGAGTCCCTTAAGCACCACATTCAAGTCCCATGTTGGGACCGCTATTAGCTTCTTTGGATGAAGTCTAGTGGCCGATGTCATGAATCTTCTTATCCACCTGTGGTTGGCCAGGTCACAGTCGAACATAGCACTTAATGCTGACACTTGAACTTTCAAAGTGGTAGGTTTTAGACCTAGCTCTAGCCCCTTCTGCAAGAAATCCAGGATACGAGAAATGTTAGGTTTCTCTGGGTCAGGCAAGTCTGGTAGATACCATGAAGAGAACCTCTTCCATATCTTATTATATATGGCGATAGTGACCGGTTTTCGGGATTTCTGGAGGGTCCTTATTACCACCTCTGATAAGCCCCTGGCCCTCAGGATCTGGGCTTCAGTAGCCAGGCCGCCAACCTCATTCCCCGGAGGTTTGTGTGATGTAGGGGGCCCTGCGAGAGGTCGTCTTCCATGGGTAGGATGAATGATCCGTCTACCACCAGCTCCGTGATCAGAGAGTACCAGCTCCTCTTTGGCCATAACGGAGCTACTAGGATGGTTGGGGTATGATCGTCCCGAATCTTCTTCAGGGTTGCGGCAAGGATTGGGACTGGTGGAAAGGCGTAAGCTAGATGGAACCTCCACCTGTGGGCGAAGGCATCCACTCCCAGGGATCTGTCCCTGGGGTTCAGTGAAAAGTATTTTCCCACTTGAGCATTTTCTCCTGAGGCTAACAGGTCCACCTCCGGGAGGCCCCACCTGTCAACCAGTTTCTGGAAAATTATTTTGTTCAGGGTCCACTCGCCAGGCTGGATGCTTTTTCTGCTTAAGAAATCTGCCTGAAGATTGGCGGTACCCTTCAGGTGAATTGCCGTCAAAGAGCGAAGGTGCTTTTCGGCCCAGGAAAATATTCGGTTTGAGAGGCCCTCCAGGCTGCTGGATCTCGTACCACCCTGGTGCCTGAGATGGGCCACCGTTGTTATATTGTCTGAGCAGACTCTGATGTGCTGGCCCCGGACTAGGTGCCTTTCTGCCAGTAGAGCTTCTTCCACTGCCTTCAGTTCTCTGAAGTTTGAGGATCTTGCTCTCACTCTCTGGCTCCATAACCCCTGGAATGGGTGACGAGACACTACAGCTCCCCAGCCTTTTTTGCTGGCATCTGTTGTTACCGTGACTAAAGGCGTCTGAGACCAGTTGATTCCTCTGCACAGGTTCTTGTGGTCCATCCACCATGCCAGCGAGGCTCTCACTACCCCTGGGGTTTGGACCTTTTTGTTCAGACAGGTGTGATCCCGATTCCAGTTTCTTAAAATATGGGACTGGAGTGCTCTGGAGTGGGCCTGTGCCCAAGGTACTGACTGGATACAGGAGGTCATAGATCCTAGTATGGACATAGCTGACCTGAGGGTCGGGACCTCTGTTCCCTGAACTCTGAGATCCTTGATATTATGGATCTCTGGTGTTCCTTCGGGAGGAAGGACATTTGATTTTTTGAATCCAGTAGGATTCCTAAGAATTTCACCTCCTGGGAGGGTTGGATCTGAGATTTCTTTATGTTCGGATCCATCCTAACGACTGGAGGATGCTCAGGGTCTGAGTCACCTGTAGTTCCAGAGTGCGGTAGGAGGCTCCTATTATTAGTAGGTCATCGAGGTAGGGTACAATACATATGCCCTGACTTCGGATATGGGACACAGCCTCCGTCATGATCCTGGAGAATACTCGAGGAGCAGATGATATCCCAAATGGAAGTACGTTGTATTGAAAGTGTCTTATTTCTGGACCCTGGTGGACCGCGAACCTCAGATACTTTCTGTGGGAAGGATGGATGGGGATGTGGAAATAGGCATCTTTCAGATGTATAGTTGCCATAAAGTAAGACTGCCCTATCAGAGGAATGGCGGTCTTTACCGACTCCATTTTGAATTTGTGGTATGCAATGTGTCGGCTGAGGCCCTTTAGGTTTATTATTATTCTCGACTCTCCTGTGGGCTTTCTTACAAGGAACAGTCTGGAATAATGCCCTCTTCCTTGCTCCTTCACAGGGACCCAAGAGATGGCACTTCACTGTAGAAGCTGCAGAATGCCGGAATTTAGAGCTGGGGTCTCCCAAGATGGTAGGGAGGTGACTCTTATACCCCGCGGGGGATAGGATTCGAGTTCTAGCAGTAGGCCCTCTCTCATCACACGGAGGACCCAGGGGCTGCTGGAAATCAACTGCCAAGCAGGAAAGAAACTCGAAAGCCTTCCCTCTACCGGGATCGAGTCATTGTTTTTCTTGGGATTGCTGTTGTGAGTTCCTTCTCCCCTTCACCTTTGATGTCTGATGAACTCCCTCTGCTGGTGAAGAGAGGTAGTGAAATTGATTGGGATGGGAAGAACCTGTCATCTGAACAGGCGGAGTGTGATTGGACATCTGGAATTTCTGAGTGGATATAAGGCAGCTGACGCCCTCTAGGGATGCTGGTGATCCTTTCTGCTCTGAGCTCTTGCATCCAGTTAGTTCCTGTCTACTAAAAGCTAAGTTTTTGCCCTGCTATTATTACATGAGATTTTGTCTGTTTCCATTTTTGTCTCTGATCATTTGATCTCTTTGCTCTGTTTTCAGAATATACCTGAGTGCTGATATAGTGATTTTGAAGTCTAGCAACTTCAGGGCCTTTTTCCCTATCAGACGGTCGGGACATTTTTGGTAGGGTTTTTTGCGGATTGCAGCCAGCATCTTTTCTGTCCTTTCCTATCTAGTTAGTTGGGCCCGATCGTTTGCTCAGCCTGTCTTTCTGTCTGTGTTTGTGTTTTCATCTGTATTTCACCGACAATACATGTTGGGGGCTGTCTATTGCTTTGGGGTCTGCTCTGGGGCAGTTTAGATTTCCCCTTTCCTTCTTTAGGCTTATGTAGTTCTCCAGCTGTGACGAGGGGTCTAGGGCACCGTAGGAACCCCCCCACGGCTACTGTTAGTTGTGGTGTATAGGATCAGGGGTCTGCAATCTGATAGCTACCAACCTCTCCGGTTTTCTGGACTTAGCTTGTATTTTTGTTTTCCCCTCCGGTGACTCATTCATAACAGATTGCTGTTGCTGCTGCTGGGGGACCAGGATGTTCCTGCCTCTCCCTTTAGCGTATCTCCATCTTCCAGTCTTTCCCTTCCCTCGTGGTTGGGATGACTGATTCTGGGGGCCACGAAAAAGATGTTTCCTTGTGGTTCTCTGCTCTGGAAGCACCTTCTTTTTGTCAGTGGCTTTTTCCAGAATTTCGTCTAAGGCAGGGCCGAAGACATGTTCACCTTTAAAGGGTAAAGAGCATAGTTTGACCTTGGATGTAATGTCTCCGCTCCGCGTCTTAAGCCAGAGGGCTCACCTGGCAGAGTTTGATTGTACCATGGCTCTGGCAGAAGTACGGATCATCTCCATTGATGCGTCTGCCAGGAAGCCCGTGGCTCTCTGCAAGATAGGGAGTGAGTTAAGGAGGTCAATCCTTGAGGTACCCTGCGAAATATGGTTCTCTAGCTCATCAATCCATTGAAAGAGGGACCTAGAGACACAAGTGGACGAAACTCCTGATTTTAAGGTGGCCGCGGAGGATTCCCATGTTTTCCTCAGGAGGCTTTCAGCTTTACGGTCCATCGGGTCTCTAAGCTGAGACGCATCATCAAACGGTAACACCGTTTTCTTTACCACCCTTGCCACCTGGACATCGACTTTCGGGATGTCCCATTTAAACTCCTCTCCTTCCAGAGGAAACCTATGGCGGAGCTCTGAAGGGGCTGAGTAGCGTTTTTCAGGGTATTCCCATTCCTGGGAGATCATGTCCACTATGCTTTTATGAACTGGAAAGCCTGCTCGTTTAGGTCCTTCATATCCCCCAAACATGCGATCCTGTGCTGTTTGCGTGACAGGTTCATCTTGTAGGCCCATAGTGGCGCGTACTGCGCTAATCAATTCCTCCACGTATTCTGTGGAAAGGAGATACCTTCTAACGTCAGGTGCCCTAGAGGTCCCTGGTTGCTCCCAATTTTCAGAGCTCGAGTTGAATGATCTCTCCGACTCGGATTCTGAATCCTCCACCTGAATCCTCCGTTTTTTTGAAGGTGGTGAGCCCATAATCAGAGGGGGTGGAGGGGGGGACAGGGCGGCTAAAGAGGTCTGAACCTGACGGGTGACCAAGCTGCAGATCTCGTCAATTAATGATGGGTGCTTGGCCCTGACCACTTTATCAGTGCATGCCTGACATAACTTTTTCTCCCAATTAGAGGGAAGTTTGGTACTGCATATGGCACATTTGGCCGTTTTGCTGGACGTATTGGTGCTTTTATGGGCAGACTTTTCTCCCTATAAGAAAGAGGGGGAGAAGTATTTTAAGGACCTTTATCCCGGATCACACCCTTAGGACCCCCCCAGGTAACACTCACTGTGGCTGGGGCAGCGCTGGGCTCTGCAGATGCAGGGCAGGAAGCGTCCATTACAGCAGGGGATTTGCCTTACCTGTCGGCGTCTTCCGGCGGGTTAATGAAGGGTTAACTCCGCCCTCAGCGCATTAGATTGATTCCCCATCCTCCTCCCTGGGTCCTGGAGCAGGCACAGCAGGTGCTGGTGAGCTCCGCGCGCTGTCATGGCGGCCCCACATACCCCGGAAGTGACCCGCGCGCGTGACATCACTTCCGGGTCGCACAGCACGCAGGGGAGGAGGAGACGCCGGAGAGCTGTGGGAGGCCTCCGGCGGGGATCACTGGCCCGCTTTACTCCCCAAAGGGGAGCTCAGGAGGGCCAGGAAACTGTCCCGAATGCAGGAGCAGACGGGAGCAGAACAGAGGAGGGGAGGCTGCGCCACCGACCACCACTGCCTGGCTTTTTGGATCTCCAGGTACGCTGCAGCAGCCGGCCACAAAGCATACCAGACCTCTCCATGCCCCATGGGGGACAGGAAAGACACTGGTGAGAGGGAGGAGGGAGGGACCTTTTAACCTCTCGTGCTTACTGTCCCCCATTAGGGCGTGGAGACGACCTCCTCCTATGCTGTCGTGGAAGGTTGCTAGAGAAATATGTATATATATATATATATATATATATATACATACACACACACGTCATTGAGACACACACATATATATATATATATATATATTTCATAGAGTTCTACATAGCATAATAGCCGCTAAAACAATTGCTGGCTTCAGTAAAATCATTACAAAACCCGACATGAAATGACACATGGTTTACATACAGTAAACCATTTCATTTAGTTTTATATGTCTTTGACTAATGATTAGATTAGGGTATGTTTGAAAAATCTTGGACATGTAGGTGTTAAATTAACAGGTTAATTCTTATTGACACCTCTCCATTATTAACCTGGATTAATGTCACTTTTCAATAGCAAGGTGACATTAATCCATTATTAACCCATGAGCCACCTCTAAAGGCAATGGGAATAGAGAGGTTAAGTGCCAGAAAAGGCGTATCTTATAGATGCACCTTTTATGGCTGGGGGCAGATTTCTTTAGCCGGGGGGGCAAAAACAATGGTCCCTCTCTAGGCTATTAATATCTGCCCTCACTCACTGGCTTTCCCTCTCTGGTGGTGAAAATGCCGTGGGAGCGCTCACAATTTTTTTCAACGAATTAACCCGTTAATTTAACACCTACATGTCCAAAATTTTACACACATACCCTAATCTAATTATTAGTCAAAGATATATAAAAAACTAAATGAAATGGTTTACTGTATGTAAACCATGTGTCATTTCATGTCGGGTTTTGTAATGATTTTACATAAGTCGGCAATTGATTTAACGGCTATTATGCTATGTATAACTATGAAATATCTACTATATAATTGTCTAATTCTGTCTGTCTGTCTGTAATGGAAATCCTGCCTTGCTGATTGGTCGCAGCCTAACTGCCGCGACCAATCAGCGACAGTTGCTTAGTCATCGCGGCAACACGGCTGCATTGCTTAGTGTGCAGGCACATTATAGCCGTTAAAGGCATCACTGCTGCGTCGCTCATTACACAGGCACAGTCCTTTACATATTCTGGAGTACAATACATTTGGTAACAGCAGAACAGTGACTGCAGCTCTGGGTGTAACTTGCGTACAATACATTAGGTAAGAGCAGAACAGTGACTGCAGCTCTGGGTGTAACTTGAGTACAATACATTTGGTAAGATCTGAACAGTGACTGTAGCTCTGGCTGTAACAGGAGTATAATACATTGGGTAAGAGCAGAACGGTGACTGCAGCTCTGGGTGTAACTGGACTACAATACATTAGGTAAAAGCGGAACAGTAACTGCAGCTCTGGGAGTAACTGAAGTGCAATCCATTAGATAACAGCAGAACAGTGACTGCAGCTCTGGGTGTAACTGGAGTACAATACATTAGGTAACAGCAGAACAGTGACTGCAGCTCTGGCTGTAACTGGAGTACAATACATTAGGTAACAGCAGAACAGTGACTGCAGCTCTTGCTGTAACTTGCGTACAATACATTAGGTAACAGCAGAACAGTGACAGCAGCTCCGGGTGTAACAGGAGTATAATACACTAGATGGTGGCCCGATACTATCGCATCGGGTATTCTAGAGTCTCTGTTAAAATAAAAAATAGTTATATACTCACCTTCCGACGGCCCCTGGACTCTGTCCCACCTCTCACCACGCTCCCGACATCTTCCGGTCCTAGTAATGCTTAGCGAGAAGGGCTGGAGATTACATCACTTTCACGTGAGCATGACGTTATCAGCGGTGTTTCGCGCAAAGCATTACTGGGATCGGAAGATGCAGGGAGCATGGAGAGGAGAGAAAGAGTCGGGGGGCCGTCGGAAGGTGAGTATATAACTATTTTTTATTTTAACAGAGACTCTAGAATACCCGTTGCGATAGAATCGGGCCACCATCTAGTAAATTTATATATGTCTCAATGACATAGAATACATATATATATATGTATTCTATGTGTATATATCTATTATTTCGTTTGTGTTTTAACCTGTCATTGGGATCCATTATATGTCCATTTTGCAAGCCGGCGAGAAAATCTCATCACACGGATGCCATACGGATGTCACACGGATGCTTAGATGCGAGAAAATCATATCCTCGCATTCCAATCAAATGACATACGGATCACTGTTCATGAACCATTTGTGCGATTCTGGTCCATGAAAAACGGACTGTATTTTTATACGTTGTGTGTGTCAGTATTTTACATGCGTAATACGGATGAATGGCCCCTAAACAGTGCTCCGTATGTCATCCGTAATCAAGGTGTGGTCGCGTATTTTGCGCATGTAATCCGTATGGCGAGATTTTCTCGCAGGCTTGCAAAATGGACATAAAATGTAGCCCTATGACAGGGTTTCTAACAGAAACCAAAGAATAGATATAGACACATAGAATGCATATATATATATATATATATATATATATGTATTCTATGTGTCTATATCTATTCTTTCATTTCTTTATTAAAACTGTCAGTGTGAGTTTACTGTATAGCGCACTGAATTGCCGGCTTTGCTAAAAGACACCTGGTGCGTATTTCTCGCAAGTCACATGTGTGGTCCGTGTGTAATCCGTATTTTTTGCGCACCCATAGACTTGCATTGGCGTACTACGGCCGTAGTACGCTGACAATCGCAGCATGCTGCGATTGGCACGGACCGTAGAATACGGATGAGAAATATACGGCTGGTGCGAGGGACCCCATAGAGAATCATTGGTCCGTGTCTGATGCGTGCTTTTAGCGCCTCTCACTCGGCCGTATTCCTCGCCAGTGTGACCCCGGCCTAACTATAATTTCAGGTGAACGTGCAGCAAAATGTCTGTATCTGCCATTACCTCTGCATGGATCTGAACACAGATTTTACATGTGAAAGTTGAATCTGGGAGAAGAAAGAAGTCGATTTATGAAATAAAGTATATTGCAAATTTTCTTATCTTTATGTGTACTATTGATAGAAGAAATAAAAATGAAAACAACAGTCAGGGAATATGCACACGGTCAGTAATTGGCAGCGATTTGGACGCAGCACATATCCGCTGCGTCCAAAGCGCTGCCGGCTTTTGAACGCAGGTGATTCTGCATGTGTTCATTGAACAGTGCGGAATCACCACGTCCAATACATTGTACGGGTGAGACTTATCTTGTGGAAACTCGCGTATCCGCAAGATAAATTGACATGCTGTGGTCTGTAGAGACATGAACGCTGTGGGTTGGATGCTGTGGAAGTATGCAGCATCCAACTTGCAGCGTTTACTGACCATGTGCACCTACCCTTACGCTTTGAAGTACAGATGCGTTTTTTCTTTACCTTTTCTTTCAGTTCAACATTTTCGAAAATGTGTGGTGCAATATTATCAGGTTTTCAAAAATATAATTTTGTGATATTATGTCAGGAGCCGCTTATACTATGTGTGGCCAGACAATGATTGTAATATAAATTGCATCTCACTGAGGAGTTTTCTAGCAGTTTGTGATTTTGTATTGAATTTTTTTTTGTGAGAAATTAGAGTCCCAGAATTATAAACACTGCGTTCTCTTAAAAAAACAGCACCACACGTGTCAGAGGGTTATGCCTGGTATTGCAGCTGCAACACCACACTACTTGTGGACAAGCTTGGAGTTATTTCTGGGGAAAAACTGTCATTTTTTTTATTCTGGATAATCCATTTGTCAATTTTAAGATAGAGCAAGGGTGGATACATCTGTACTTCTAATATCTAATAAAGATCTGTACCAGGTGGCTAATGGTTGAGATAACAGTACTATCTGCATGTAAGTAGATCACTGCCATGGGACAATGCATAAACTGACTTAATAACTGACTGCAGAGTTTCACTTTTTCTGTTAATGAAGTCATGGATTTTTTTTCTTTACAACGCACACAACCTAGTAATTAAGTAAGACATATTCAGCATCTTCTGCCAAGTGACGATTCTGTACTTGTCCTAGAAGCTTTGTCAGGAAGTTTATTGGCACACCCACCCTGGAACACACCTAGTTAACTCTTGCATCCACCAAAACAAAGGTATACAATCATAGACAACCTGAAAACTGGGAACCAGCACTAACTTGTGTCATCTGATCCATCTGCATGCAAAATAGGCTTTGTGTATGACAGAAGATAATTCATCAGCCGGCACCGACAATCAAAGGACAGGAAAGAGAACATTTTACTGTTGGAAAAAGTCCCAGAGAAGTCGAAGTGATTGCGCCTCATATACATTAATATAGTTGTGGGTGATTTGGAGTGCTCTTATTCTTTGATGTCTGCACTATTCTAAAACCAAAATCTGGAGTGCTCACTTTGCCATGGTAAGTAAAAAAGAAATTATATTTTCTTTGAGGGTTTTTTGAGGTCCTTTATTTTATTAAAAAATATATAAATATGCCAGAATTGGGAATATAGGAAATATAAGAAACCCTCGTGCTTTTCCAATGCAGGACATGAAGCTTGAGGTCTTGTTGATGTACTGTATGCTGAAAACAGACACTTCTTTGTGCTCTGTGAAGCTTGTCTGACCAGTATATGTTTGTCTTATCAACCAGTGCTATTTAGGAGAGCAATGTGAAATGTATTTTTTTTATGGAAAACTTGAAACACGGCTGGTTTCAGGATCAGTGATGCAACTTGAAATTGTTGAAACATATAACATCCGAGTAACAATGTTGCTCCTATACCCAACAAGCTATATGTACCGTACAGATACATAGTGTTTATTCATGTGCTAGGTTCACTAGTTATGCTAAAAGAAGCAATCAAATCAGTCTAAGTACAGCATATTGCAAAGATACCGTGCATATTTTATCCTTCATGATCATCCATAGTTTCTCATTGTAAACTAATTAATTCAGGGAGTTTAGAACCTGATCTTTTGAAATTAGGACAACTGGATCATGGCAGCACAACAGCCAGGCTCGGACTGACCCACAGGGTAACAGGGGAATCCCCCGGTGGGCCCCTGTGCAGATATGGGCCCTCAACCCCACTATATGGATAGTACTTGGCATAATTCACTTGATTTACTCTGTACAGAAAAAAGCATCATCTCATCATTCATTAACCAAACTACCTAGCTTATTATTGTATAGAGCTATAGGTAAATTTGTGAATGAGGGTAGTGTAATATTTGCATGCAGGTGAAAAGAGGGCCCCCAAAGTCATTTTTACTGGTGGGCCCTTAGCACCCCAATCTGACACTGACAACAGCTCAAAGCTTTATACTACTATCAGAAAAAGATACAAGACCTATTGGATCTACAGCATAAAAGTAACTTTATTATTTACTAGTTCAGTATAAATATGTATTTTATAATTCCTGTTATCAATTCAAATAAGGTAAAAATATTTTGAACCAAACAACAACAAAAAATAGGACTGATTGAAAGGCCTTTTAGGCTATGTTCCCACGATGAGTATTAGGCTGGAGTCACACTAACCAGCGCAAAATACGGACAGTATTTTACATGCGTAATACGGATGACAGACCCCTAAATAGTGCTCCGTATGTCATCCGTAATCAAGGTGTGGTCACGTATTTTGCGCATGTCAGCATCCGTATGCAATCCATATGGCATCCGTATGGCGAGATTTTCTCGCAGGCTTGCAAAATGGACATATAATGGAGCCCTATGACAGGGTTTCTAAAAGACACCGGGTGCGTATTTCTCGCAAGTCACATGTGTGGTCCGTGTGTAATCCGTATTTTTTGCGCACCCATAGACTTGCATCGGCGTACTACGGGCGTAGTACGCTGACAATCGCAGTATGCTGCGAGTGGCACGGAGAGTAGGATACTGAGAAATATACGGCTGATGGGAGCTGCCTCATAGCGAATAATTTGTCCGTGTCTAATGAGTGCTTTTTGCGCCTCTCACTCTCCCATATTCCTCGCCAGTGTGACCCCGGCCTTAGAGCAGTTTCACACGTCCAGATAATTCCGGTACCGGAAAAACCGGTACCGGAGCTGTCCGTGTGTATACGCATACCATCCGTGTGACATCCGTGTGCTATCCGTATGTCCGTGTGTACCATCCGTGTGCTGTCCGTGTGTCCGTGTTTTTGAAAAATTATTTTCAATGTTAACCCTTGGACTATTAAAAATGCACACAGATCGCACACGGACAGCATCCATGTGCGGTACGTGTTTACACGGACCCATTGACTTGTATGGGTCCGTGTGATCCGTGCTGTTGCACAAAAACGGACGTCAGCGTGTTTTGCACACGGACACACGGTCCGTGAAAACACTCTGACATCTGCATAGACACATTCATTTGAATGTGTCTACGTGTGTCAGTGTCTCCGGTACGTGAGAAAACTGTCACTACACGTACCGGAGATACTGATGTGTGAAATTGCCCTTAGGTACATTTGCAATGTTAGAGATTTTCTGAAGCATCTCTGCACCAATTAGCTAAATTTGATAAATGGCTTTTTTTGTGGGGGGGGCAGTTACACATTTTTATCTAATTTTTTCTGCTGCGGTTATTGTTTCCTTTTGGTTTGCCATGTTTTAAATAAAAGTGCTTTGTTTTGGATATTTCCTGTTAGTTTTGATAAAACTTTTATTGATAATGTTAGCTAACACTTATGCATTTATGACCTGCGGATTTTCCTAACCTTAAGTCTATGATTAAAATGCACAAATAAAATATATATTTACATGTGAAACTCATGCAGTTCAAGCTGCTTAAAAAAGAAAGCACAGTGATCACGAAAATTCTATGAATCCTATTCACTTTTTTGGAAGTGTAATATGCTGCTTTTTCTGCGCAGTGAAAATAAGCATTGTCAAAAATTCACCAAATACCCATCGTGGGAACTTTGCCTAAGGCTATATGCACACAGTGTCTTTTATATGCTGCAGAAGTCACCATGTTTTCCCAAGCAAAGTCACTTCAGTAAAATGCCGCTGATCGTTTACCTGGAGTAAATTTGCCGGTGGCGTTGTTCTTGCGGTGACACTGCCGCCACTGTCTCTTACTCTATACAGTGAAGTATAGAGAACTGGCAGCTTCTGAATAGATTTCCGAACCCTAAAGCGGTTAATAGAAGTGACATAAAACAGAACATGTGCACAGCAATGTCGCTTTGATAATGCTGTGCGTTATGTTCATTTTATAGGGCATTTTTGCAGCAATTTTTCTGGCAGATTCTGAACTAAATGTGCTTGAGAAAGATGCTGTGTTCATATACCTTATATTGGTTTCACAGACATAAATATAAAATGCATTGCAAAACAATCAGTTTTGATTCTAGCCTTTTTGTGGCTTTTTATTTTGCCAGCAAATTCTTGTAAAATAAAATCGGCATGCTCTGGTTATAGTGATTTTCTAAGGTAGTTTACTATTGGCATTATTATTGGACTTAGGCTGCTTTCACACATCCGGCTTTTTGAATCCGGCACGATGCGGCGAAAAGTGTGAAAACCGGATCTGGAATTGGATCCAGTTTTGGCACATAGAATTTAATGATGGCCGCATCGTGCCGGATGGACATGTGGCGCCTCCGTTTTTAGCCTTAAGCGTAAAATCTGCACCGTCCGGCGTCAGCAACAAACGTTGCCTGCATCTTTTTTTGCAGCGCCGGAGCAGCTTTTCCAACAGCGCATTCGCGAACACTGTGAGGTTTAACTCACAAGTGCCCGGCGAGCGCGCGTGTATCTCTCTCTCGTCCCCGGTGCGGCTCCTTTAAATGCTTTCCAACCGGATCAGGCGCCGCATCTGCATCCGGTGTCACCGCTGCAGGCCTGATCCGGCGGTATGGCTTTTCGCCGCACCCCTTACACCGGATGTGTGAAAGCAGCCTTAAAAACCCCCGGAAAAAGTCTTGTCAAAAAGTTGCACAATAAAAAGAATGCAAAAAAAATCGTAAAAAATTGCTATGGGAAAGTAATGAAATTAATGGAGTTGCTTTTTCTAATAAGCATTTAAAATTGCTGAACAAAAAAAAAATGGTTTGTGTGACGCAGCCCTAGAGGTGTGACCTGTAGATGAAAGGGGCTGGTTTAAATTGGATAAAAAAATTGAAAATCCACCACAGCAAAATTAGGTCAAATAAGTGGTCGCAAAACAGACTTGTTCTCGTGGACAGGCTTGACTGTATAAAACTATATTAAGATTTCTACTGGTTGTCCATGTTTGCTCATGCTCAGCTTCTAATAAAATTCTATGGATTCCATTGAAGTCAATAGCACATAGAAATCAATAAAATCGGCTAAGAATGCATAGTAACTGCTTGTCACTGCACGTTTGTTTCAGTACGAGGCATGTTACCTATGTGTTCCTGCATACAGCGTAGCTTACTGAAAACAGCAGCAGAATTATTAATACCCATTGTAACATTGGTGGGTGGGGAGCCAGTGTGCCACGGAACGGGATGGGTGTGACTAAGTGTCTACCAGGTCTTCTCTAGGACCACTGATTGGGCGGATAGGCTAGGCTGCCAGTAAATATCAAGTAGCACCGCAGGGCAGTCACTGAGACTGCAGCAGCTGACCAGAGAATCAGAGACAAGCACTCATGTTGTTGATCACAGACTACTGCATCAGCAAGCCCTCATAGACTAGGAACCAATGCTCAAGCAAGGGCTGGAGTTGCCTGATATATAGCCTGATAACAGGTGATAGGCTGGGGAAGCAAATCTCTGCAGGACAGAGTGGACAGAAATTCATGGAGAGTTCAACCATGCCCCCCTATGACTCACAACCAGCTCATAGTGATGGTTAGGTACTGATTGGAGCAGCATAGCACCCATTAGATTTCTGCGAGTTCTATAAGTTTATCCGGATCTATGGAGAGGACACCAGTGGCCCTTATTTATCAGTGCTAGCCATGTGCTTACAGAAGAGCCCAACTTGCATTTTTCACTTTCGAAGGAAAGTGAAATCTCTACTTTGATTGGTTGCTGTAAGTTTACTGGTTTATTATTAGTTTTGATAAATGAAGCACAAAAGAGTATGCCATATCAGTATGTCCGCTAGCTACTCTCTTCCATAAGGAATTCAGTGACATCATTATTGGCATTTTTAGCAATAAGCTATGTGCAGTAGCAACTGGTTAAAGGGGTTTCTCCATGTACAAAGTAGATTTCAATCAATAGATCTTGGAAAAATAATCTCCACAATTGAATGTGTTTAAAAAATATGTTCCTGTGCTGAGATAATCTTATAAATGTGCCCCTGTTATGTACTGTGTAATGGCTGTGTCTGACCGTGCAGTGACATGGTCTGATCATACCACAGCTCCTGGGCAGGGGAGGAAGCAAGGGAGAGTATAGGGATATTACAGCAGGAGATCGCAAATTATACTTTCTGTGAGGGAAAAAAACATTGTTTTTAAATAGGCAGGAAATGTCTTAGGGAGCTTTCACACTGCATTTAGACACCCATTCAGTGGGTCCTGTTGGGGCTTACGTCCGAACCCCCCGCAAAACAGGATTCAGACTTATGCGCCGTCATAAAATCATAGAATCGTAGAGTTGGAAGGGACCTCCTGGGCCATCTGGTCCAACCCCCTGCTCAAAGCAGGATTCGCTAAATCATCCCACCGTCAGAGTCATAGACTGTAATGGTGCCAGAAAAGTGAACGCATGCTGTATTGAGCATCATTTTCAGGCATGGACACCTACTGGAGATGCCACTCGGACATAGTAGACTGTGTCTGAGTGTCCGCGGCCAGTAGGCATATATGCTCAAAAATTATGCACGGCAGCGCGCACATTCACTCTGCCGGCACCATTATAGTCTATGACCCCGTCGCCGCATACGTCCAAATGCCATTTTGCGGAATGTTCAGACATCAACCCCGAAAGGGGTCGCACTGAACAGATGCCTAGACACAGTGTGAAAGCACCTTTACCGCACAGAAAGCAATAGCTGCGAAGCAATGCTGCAATGTCTGCATACTCTTCTTTGCTTACTTTGTTTTCAAGTACTTGAAAACACAGCATTTACCATGAGCTCAGTGTTTAGAGGCCTTTAAAGGGGTTTTCAAGGACTATTTATGGCCTTTTCTTAAGGGCCTGTCACACTAAGCGATATCGCTAGCAATATCGCTATAACTTGTGACGTTATAGCGATATTGCTAGCGATATCGCTGTGTGTGATACTTACCTACAACCCGCTCCCCCGCTGGTTATCGCTGATCGCCCGAGAACGTTCAGGATTCTTTCTCGTCGTCAGCTTCCTGCGGCGCTTCCTGCTGTGACGACGAGCGACGCGTGGAGCCGGGCGGGAGGACGCAGGATCGTCTGGTGTGACAGGTAAGTAACGACCCCCGTCCCCAGCGATGTCGCTAGCAAGATCTGCCTGTGTGGCAGCTCACTAGCGACCACTTAGCGATGTACCAGCGATCCTGACCGCGTCATATTGCTGGTCGGGATCGCTGGTACATCGCTAAGTGTGACAGTACCTTTAGGGTAAGCCATCAATATCAGCTCATTGGGTGTCACTCCATTCCCACAATCAGCTGTTAGCAGCTCTTGAAACCTGTACAGCTGGAATACCACAGCTCCATAAACTGTGTTGAGGCATTTCTTTGATAGTGTAGGTCAGCTACCATTCACTTTAATCGTAGTGTTGTGACTGTGTACATTCAAATCACTATTGTGTGTATTGAAAATTTGCCATCCAACCCAACAATGAACTCCTTAAAACAAAGCAAAGTATTCGGATTTTGATTTCACTGTGGGTAAAACTTTCTATAGATATGTCTTGATAGTTCAATATTGAAAATGTAATATGTTTATTTTCAGTATGTTGTTTGTGTCCTTTACTACTCAGGTCTGATTAAAAAAGCCCACTTGACTGCAAATCATACAGAAAAGTTTCAAATTTTGCTGCAAACTGTATTTTGCACTTACTATACTGACCTTCTAAAAGTGGTTGAGGCTTAGTGAAATGTGCCGAGCTTGTGGCAGCCATAAGGTTAGAGTCACAAAATGTGTTTTGGACACTGTGTATTTTTGCTGCGTGAAAACGCAGCATCTTACATTTCCAGCAAAGTGGATAGGATTTATAAAAATCTCATGCCCTCTGTGCTTTTCTTTAACAAAACGTAAACTGACATGTGGTGCGTTTTCAAATTCAGATTTCAAATCTGCAACATGTAAATTTTTAAATTTCTGTTTCGAGTACGCTGTGTGTTAGAACTCGCTGACACTGTCATATCACGGCCAGTGATGTGTTATGGGTGTGTGTCAAACATCGGACTGCACTCGGATGGCATGGAGAAATTACTTTCTCCATCTTCTCTACAGCTGTGCTGCGACTCTCTCATGCCAGAGAATCAGAGCACAGTGAACTGACACTCAGAGGTGTAGCCGAGTGTTTGCATAATTGGCCAGACTCTCTTTATCATGAGAGAATCAAGAGCCATATGATACAGTCCTTATGTGTGAATTTTCCCCACAGGCTTGCAAAAGATGTGGAAATTCTGCAGGTAAATACTCAATCACTATAAACACACTTACTTTGCACATGGGCTGTATCAATATCGTTTTGACAAAGCCAAATACCAGGATGTATCAAAAACAAAGCAGCTTTATTTAAAACATGATACACCAACAAGAGACAAAAATTGCAGCATCAAAAAGGCAATAAAAACGCAATGAAAAAAACGCAAGTAACCTAATTTAGCTAATGGGTGCAGAAAATCTGTAACATAAAAAAAAACTCACCAAATATTAATTGTTAGAATGTTTCCAAATGGTTCACAATGTAAAATAATCAGATAAAATGAATCTAGCACAATCATTCATATGTGCATACATAGAATTATGTAAGTGGCAGATGATGTAAACTCAGGGGAGAATACTGACAGCTTGGGGCCCCTGTACAAGAAATGTCTGGGACCCCCTCCTTTTATTGCGGCAAAGCTATAGATATATATCCGTTTTAGCATTTAGTGAACATGATGAAAAAAAAAAACAAGTGTGGGATTGCACTTTTTTTGCAATTTCACCACACTTAGAATTTTTTTTCCTGTGTTTGAGTATACGACATAGTAAAATCAATTGTGTTGTTCAAAAGTACAACTCGTCCCGCAAAAAACAAGCCCTCGCATGGCCATTTGGACCAAAAAATAAAAAAATTATGGTTCTGAGAATAAGGGGAGCAAGAAATGAAAATGCAAAACCAAAAATACCTGACCATTAAGGGGTTAATGGATGATGGAAAATACGGAACGAAAGCATGTAAAAAAAAAAATTGTAAAAAAAAAAAAAGTATTTTGTGCAATGTTATTCCTGCCAACACATTAGGATATGAAGCAGAATTTTCTCCTGCAAATCCTGAATGTGTGCACCTAGCCTTGGTCCCTGTGCTGTGTCCCTCCATTCATTCAAGTTCTTGATAGCGTCTTCTCCCACCTCCAAATTCATTATGATGCTATCAGGTACTAAGCATTTTCCACCACCTTACAATTCATTACAAGTCCGTGACAGCGTCTTCTCTGATCTTTTCAATTCATTATAAAGTGCACCTTACCGCCTCCTCTCCCACTCTCCAATAAATTTTAAGTCCCCGATAGCACTCCAATGAATTGTGAGATGGAGGAGGACGCTATCAGGGGCTAGCACCACCCAATTCATTTTACATCCATATCTAACGTCCTCCTCCCCTCCATCTGTCCATAAGTTCATTATAAGTCCCCCTTCCTCTCAGCCAAATCCCTAACATCCCTCATTGACCTCCTCCCCTGAATCCCATCATTGCCTTCTCCCCCACCTCCATCATTGCTCCCCACATCAATCATTGCCCTTTCCCCAGCTCCATCATTGCCCTCTCCTGCACCTCCATCATTGCTCTCTACACCACCTCCATCATTGCCTTCTCCCCCATCTTCATCATTGCCCTCTCCCTCATCCCTATCATTGCCTTCACTCCATTGCCCTCTCCCCCATCATTGTTCTTCCCCACCTTCCCCATCATTGCCCTCTCCACCACCTCCATCCAATGTATTGTTAAAAAAAAAAATACTACCCCTCATTTCTCCACACGATTCCCCGCAGCATCATCGTCACTGGCAGATTTCTCTCTTTGACACACAGAAAGCACCGGGCAGGAATCAGAGGACGGATCCATGCAGCTCCGCTGCCATTTTCTCCTGTAGGCAGCGGCGCTGCATGGATTGCTCCCTGTCCGACACAAAAGAGGGCGATCTTACCATGGGCCTCTCAGAGCTGGTGAAACAGGCCAGATTGATTACCCTCATTATTAGCCGCCCTGCAGCGGACCACCACAAGTTCCTGGCTCCGTTGCAGCGGCGATATGTCTGCCCCTGTGTAAACTAAACTCAGCGGAAACAAAAGAAAAAAATATCATAATCTTGTGGCCCATGGTCCATACTGTATAAAACAGAAAGATTGGCAACCTTTTCAGTGTATTAATACATTGTAGATAATGAAATGTTTTTTTGTATTAGTGCATCAGTTCCATTTTTTGTTCAGATTACAAGGGAGGTGATCTGCTATTCTGTATTATGGGCAGTATATGTATACTTGTTGACTAGTTTGTTGATAATTAACAGCAAGATAAATGCTATTCGCCCTCCACAACTGAGGAAGCTTGAATGCCCTAAACATGGTCATATTATGAATTTGTGTGGTATGCATTTGTGATGTAACATCATAGAAATCCACTCAACATTCATATTCTTTACATTTCATATAGTAGTGTATATATTTATTGGCTATATAATGATGTAAAGCTTTGCTTAAACTATAGATTGTCAGAGCAGCCAAAGAAAAAAAAATGAAGCCATCTATGTAAAGCGCTGTGGAAATTTTATATTATATATACATATATGTTTATTTATTTCAGTTCTTCAGTACAAAAAGTGAAACTCGTATGTTATATAGTCATTACAAACATGAGTGATCACCTCCATGCCACGCCGCATTGATACAAAAGGAGCCCCGACCAAGTATTGAGTGCATTTACTGAACATACATTTCAGTAGGCCAACATTTTGGATTTTAAAAGCATTTTTCAAGCTGGTGGTATAAAGTAATCTAATTTACTTAAATACTTTTGGGTTTTCATTGGCTGTAAGCCATAATAATCAACATTAACAGAAATAAACACTGGAAATCACTCTGTAATGAGTCTACACATGTAGTCAAAATTGTTGGTACCCCTCGTTTAATACTAAACAGCAATAGCACAAAAAGAGGACTTGAAAATCCTCCAAAAATTCAAAAATACAGCAAAAAAGGCAGAGATGCTTACCTGCCAAGGCCTCCAAACAAATACACTATCAGGATGCAGTGGACCCAAATAGTTAAGATGGCGGCAACACAGGTGCAAGAATACCGATGAGACAACCGATGAGACAACCGCTCACATCCTACCAATCCATGGAGGGGGCAGCTGCGTGGTATATAAACGCACAATGAAGACTGTATTTTTGGAGGATAACAGAGCCTCCTCAATGTTTCACAGTAGGGGCAGTGTTCTTTTCTTGATATGCTTCATTTTTCAGTCTGTGTACATAGAGCTGATGTGCCTTGCCAAAAAGTTACATTTTTGAATCAACTGTCCAAAGGACATTCTCCCAGCTTTGTGGCTTGTCAACATGTAGTTTGGCGAATTTCAGTCTAGCTTTTTTATGATTTTTTTTTTTCAACAATGGTGTCCTCCTTGGTCACCTCCCATGAAGTCCACTTTGGCTCATGCAACGACGGATGGTGCGATCTGACACTGATGTTCCTTGAGCTTGAAGTTCACCTTTAATGTGTTTAGAAATTTTTAGGGGCTCTTTTGTTACCATTCTTATTATCCGTGTCATGACTCTGGACAGGATGGTTCCGCCTCCATCCTGGTCAGGTCAGGGTTAATTTTAGTTCGCCTCTCTTTGGTTCTGGGGTGGCTATTTAATATTTGCAGTTCCTGGATTTGGTGTCGATGATACTTCCGTATGCTCGGTTTGTGGTTGCTGACCCAGGTTACTTGTCCGTAAACGTTGTGCCCCTGTGCTTGTCTGCTTTGCTGTGTATGACCCGGTTTGTCCCCTGACTTTTGCCTCTGTTAACTGCTTTGTACTGCCCTGTCCCTCCTGGTAATCTGACCCCTTGGCTTGTCTCTGTTTACTCTTTGTCATATCCCTAGGTACTATGCTCTTGTCTGGCTTTTGACCCTCGGTTCTTCTTGACTACGTTTACTGTCTGTGCCCTGCACTCCGCGAGCTTAGTTTCCTTCCCTGTACTCACACGCGGTGACTCTGCCCCCTGGTCACATGACTGCTTAGTTCCAGGTCCTGTGCTCACTGCTTAGTCTCATGTCCTTGCGCACTGCGTGACATATTCCTGCACTCCCTGCGCTCGTTCACATGCCTCCTGATAGCGCCCCCTAGTCAGCGCCAGTGACACCATTGGTGTCATCACAATCCGTCTCTTTGTCATCAATTTTCCTCCTGCAGCCACGTCCACATCGAGGAGGCTCTGTTATGTTCTGGGGCTGCTTTGCTGCATCTGGCACAGGGTGTCTAGAATCTGTACAATGAAATCTCAAGACTATTAAGGGATTCTAGAGAGAAATGTGCTGCCCAGTGTCAGAATGCTTGGTCTCCGTCACAGGTCATGGATCTTGCAACAAGATAATGACCCAAAACACACAGCTAAAAGAATGGCTAAGAGGAAAACATTGGACTATTCTGAAGTGGCCTTCTATGAGCTCTGACCTAAATCCTATTGAGCATCTTTGGAAAGAGCTGAAACATGACGTCTGGAAGAGGCAACCTTCAAACACGAGACAACTGGAGCTGCTTGCTCTTGAGGAGTGGGCCAAAATACTTGTCGAGAGGTGCAGAAGTCTAATTGACAGTTACAGGAATTGTTTTATTGCAGTGATTGCCTCAAAAGGTTGTGCAACAAAATATTAAGTTAAGGGTACTATCATTTCTGTCCAGGCCTATTTCATGAGTTTTATTTTTAAAAAATTCTGTGGAAGCATGGTTGAAAAACAATGTCTGACTTTCATTTGTTCATTTTCATAGATTTTTTATTTATTATTACTTTTGTCAGATTCAAGTTATATCTGTCACCATTGTGGGTTTTTCTGTCATTAAACGAGGGCGACCAACAATTTTGACCACGTGTGTATATACGGTAATATGAGTTTCACTTTTTTTTTATTGAAGAACTTAATTAACTTTTTAATGATATTCGTCTTTTGTGAGAAGCACCTGTATGCCATATTACAGAACAATGACTTTTCACCTTTCAGGGTCTGTGCACATGTTAGTGCCATGGATAAAAGCTTTCAAATATACGAATCCATGCAGTTCACTACAATACAATGGTGTAATAAGAAAATCTTTTTTTTCTCATATTTTTCTTAAAAACAGGGTAATGTCTTAAGGAATATTCTTTGCTTAGTGAGAGATTTATGAGTTCACTGGGTACACACACTGCCTGCATTGGCTGTATAATGATGTAAAGCTATGCTTGCTGAGTTCAGGAATCCCAGCTATCTGTAGTTACCATAATAGGATGAAAGCATTCAGTCCTTTATGCTCTCCTATTTTACCTGCCAGACAATAGAGTATGTCAGTTAACATAAATTAAACTATAGATTGTCAGTGCCAAGAAAAAAAAAAAACAGCAAGCACTCTAATTCTGTTGATGTTGGAGGTTCACATTTAAGAAGCGCTACAGGCAAAATTGAATATTAAAGGCAAGGTGACACAACAGATCTTCAACTGCAATAGCATTTACAGTTTTCTAACGCAAAAAAATATAACTTTAGTAGCAATAGGTTATAAAATGTCATAAATAGCAGTAACTTTCCTCCTTAAAAAAATGCATCCAAATCCCAGGACTTTAGGGCCACTGTCGAAATGTTGCACTATGGATTCTTCACTAAATACCAATGTAAAGTACCTACAGTTTTTGCTGTGGATGTTGAGCCAAATGCAACTTTCAGCTCTGCGAGATCTATAAACGTGGTTTAACACATTGTGGTCACGGGACAGTAGTTTACCATACAGTCAAGATCTGAAAACAGCTAAAAACCCCAGTACATCGTTGTAAAATGCATACAGTTTTTACATGCAGTTCACGACCCATAACCCCAAAAGTGTGAATTTGGCCTGAATGAGAGAAATTATGAGGAATGTGCTCTCGTGAGCATGGAAGAAACAGTTCAAGTGCATCTCCAGCCTAATTTACACATGACATCTAAGCAAGATTTCTGCTGACTGCCACATCGGATGTCTACAAAAAATGAACTTTATTGCGGGACAAGAGGCTACTCAGCCTTACTACTACTTTTATATCTAACAACATGCTGACAGGTTCACTTTAATTGAACGTGAAATGTTCATTGAGTTTTTTTTATATATTCTTATGCACAGATTACATTTTGATGCCTAGACCAAAAAATATTGTGCAACCTTATTTTATGTACAATTGAATTTCCTGTCCTTAGAGGACGCCTAGTTTTCTTTAGTAAAAATTAAAACAAAATTGTTTTTCAAATATTGAGGGTAATGGACACATTTCTGCCACTCTTTTTAATAAAACCAATTTATGCAAAGTATCATCACCATGTGGTCCCAGAATGAGGATGTTCTTTCATCATTAAAACATTCCATAGTCAGATTAGTATTAGTTTTATATCGTTGGCTTGTGGAAATTTAAATGGACCCTCTGCAGTATAGTTGTTATGTCTTTCACTGTGTTCTTTAAAACTTGAAGCACATGCCGTTTTTTTTTTCACCTTACTAATTTCATCCCTGGTTTTGAAGGGTCAATGTCTTGCTATCAAAATAGTTGTATGAAAGCCTGTTTTTCTGTAGGATCAGTTGTATTGCTGATAGATACAATAGATAGACATACACTCACTGGCCACTTTATTAGGTACACCTGTCCAACTGTGTGTTAAGACTTAATTTCTAATCAGCCAATCACATGGCGGCAACTCAGTGCATTTAGGCATGTAGACATGGTCAAGACAATCTCCTGCAGTTCAAACCGAGCATCAGTATGGGGAAGAAAGGTGATTTGAGTGCCTTTGAACGTGGCATGATTGTTGGTGCCAGAAGGGCTGGTCTGAGAATTTCAGAAACTGCTGATCTACTGGGATTTTCACGCACAACCATCTCTAGGGTTTACAGAGAATGGTCCGAAAAAGAAAAAAAATCCAGTGAGCGGCAGTTCTGTGGCCGGAAATGCCATGTTGATGCCAGAGGTCAGAGGAGAATGGGCAGACTGGTTCGAGCTGATAGAAAGGCAACAGTGACTCAAATTGCCACCCGTTACAACCAAGGTAGGCAGAAGAGCATCTCTGAACGCACAGTGCGTCGAACTTTGAGGCAGATGGGCTACAGCAGCAGAAGACCACACTGGGTACCACTCCTCTCAGCTAAGAACAGGAAACTGAGGCTACAATTTGCACAAGCTCATCGAAATTGGACAGTAGAAGATTGGAAAAACGTTGCCTGGTCTGATGAGTCTCGATTTCTGCTGCGACATTCGGATGGTAGGGTCAGAATTTGGCGTAAACAACATGAAAGCATGGATCCATCCTGCCTTGTATCAACGGTTCAGGCTGGTGGTGGTGGTGTCATGGTGTGGGGAATTTTTTCTGGGCACTCTTTGGGCCCCTTGGTACCAATTGAGCATCGTTGCAACGCCACAGCCTACCTGAGTATTGTTGCTGACCATATCCATCCCTTTATGACCACAATGTACCCAACATCTGATGGCTACTTTCAGCAGGATAATGCGCCATGTCATAAAGCTCGAATCATCTCAGATTGGTTTCTTGAACATGACAATGAGTTTACTGTACTCAAATGGCCTCCTCAGTCACCAGATCTCAATCCAATAGAGCATCTTTGGGATGTGGTGGAACGGGAGATTCGCATCAGGGATGTGCAGCCGACAAATCTGCGCCAACTGTGTGATGCCATCATGTCAATATGGTCCAAAATCTCTGAGGAATGCTTCCAGCACCTTGTTGAATCTCTGCCACGAAGAATTGAGGCAGTTCTGAAGGCAAAAGGGGGTCCAACCCCTTACTAGCATGGTGTACCTAATAAAGTGGCCAGTGAGTGTATATAATGAAGCAGGATCAAAGTCCTTTTTGGACACATACCAACAGGTCCAATTAGATAAAATTAGAAAAATAAGTAGCACTCCAAGTTGAATGTGAATAAAGTAGAGGATCAATTTTTAAGTAGTTTACCATATATCTTAGTACTTTAAAAAAAAACAAAATGAGTTTTGTCACCACATTCTGAGGCCCATAGCATTTTTATTTTTTGCTTGATAGGTCATTTATTTTACAAGGCAACTATAACTTGTATTGGTAGTATTTTTTTTGGGGGGTATACAATTATTTGCTTGCTTTTTATTAAATTTTTAAGGAAAAACTACTTCTAGCATTTTTATATAGTTTAGAGTTTTATGTGCATACAGATACAAATTTTGTTTTTTTTAATTTGTTTAAAAATAGAAAAAGTTGGGTGATTTGTGGCAGAAGTGCCAATATAAAAAATACTAATACCTTCATTAGGCCTAGCCTCTCATGATCAAAAAAAGGGTTTAAACTGCCATGGTCCTAGCAGTTACAGCTGGGAGCCAGCTTTATCATACACTTGATTTCTGTTGAACATCATTTTGCAGAAAGGGGCTAAGACTAAATGGTTACTATAAAACAGTTGAAAAGCAGACAGACACGGATTTGTTAGAGGGTTTAGTGCCAATTTATTTATTTATTTTTTAAGCCATAAGTTTTTTTGGCAACTCCGAGTAGCCTCATGAAAATGGGCAGAGCTGTGGAATATCTGGGGCTGGTTAGAGAGTGGCTATGCCAACCCGACATATTCATCACAGCAGTGGTGTTTTTCATGTCAGAAATGTTACTCTAGTCCAAGTGTACACCACTGAGCCTCCTAATAAATTCATGTTATTGCTGCCTGCTAGTCTTAATAAATTGGGACTATTTACATCAGATTTTCATCCATGTTTGACCTGTTTTTATTGATCTGTTACCAAGAGTCAATGGATAATAAAAATTCTGACATTCTACCTCTATCAGATTTAAAAGACTGATGACAGAAAGAAGAAAAGCTGTTTTTCATAAATGACAAAAAAACCCAAATGCATTTGTGAATTTGAGCAGCTATCCCACACTGTTAGGGTGTGTGCACACGCTGCGGATTCTGCTGCGGATTAGCCCCTTAATGACCAAGCCATTTTGTAGGTTAAAGACCAGGCCTTAATTTTGAAATCAGGCCACTGTCACTTTATGTGCTTATAACTCTGGAACGCTTCAATGGATCCTGCTGATTCTGAGATTGTTTTTTCGTGACATACAGTTGTGGCCAAAAGTATTGACACAAATGCAATTGTCAGATAATACTCAGTTTCTTCCTGAAAATGATTGCAAACACAAATTCTTTGGTATTATTATCTTCATTTAATTTGTCTTAAATGAAAAAAACACAAAAGAGAATGAAGCAAAAAGCAAAACATTGATCATTTCACACAAAACTCCAAAAATGGGCCAGACAAAAGTATTGGCACCCTCAGCGTAATACTTGGTTGCACAACCTTTAGCCAAAATAACTGCGACCAACCGCTTCCGGTAACCATCAATGAGTTTCTTACAATGCTCTGCTGGAATTTTAGACCATTCTTCTTTGGCAAACTGCTCCAGGTCCCTGATATTTGAAGGGTGCCTTCTCCAAACTGCCATTTTTAGATCTCTCCACAGGTGTTCTATGGGATTCAGGTCTGGACTCATTGCTGGCCACCTTAGAAGTCTCCAGTGCTTTCTCTCAAACCATTTTCTAGTGCTTTTTGAAGTGTGTTTTGGGTCATTGTCCTGCTGGAAGACCCATGGGCCATGACCTCTGAGGGAGACCCAGCTTTCTCACACTAGGCCCTACATTATGCTGCAAAATTTGTTGGTAGTCTTCAGACTTCATAATGCCATGCACACGGTCAAGCAGTCCAGTGCCAGAGGCAGCAAAGCAACCCCAAAACATCAGGGAACCTCCGCCATGTTTGACTGTAAGGACCGTGTTCTTTTCTTTGCCTCTTTTTTTCTCCTGTAAACTCTATGTTGATGCCTTTGCCCAAAAAGCTCTACTTTTGTCTCATCTGACCAGAGAACATGCTTCCAAAACGTTTTAGGCTTTTTCAGGTAAGTTTTGGCAAACTCCAGCCTGGCTTTTTTATGTCTCGGGGTAAGAAGTGGGGTCTTCCTGGGTCTCCTACCATACAGTCCCTTTTCATTCAGACGCCGACGGATAGTACGGGTTGACACTGTTGTAACCTCGGACTGCAGGGCAGCTTGAACTTGTTTGGATGTTAGTCGAGGTTCTTTATCCAACATCCGCACAATCTTGCGTTGAAATCTCTTGTCAACTTTTCTTTTCCGTCCACATCTAGGGAGGTTAGCCACAGTGCCATGGGCTTTAAACTTTTTGATGACACTGCGCACGGTAGACACAGGAACATTCAGGTCTTTGGAGATGGACTTGTAGCCTTGAGATTGCTCATGCTTCCTCACAATTTGGTTTCTCAAGTCCTCAGACAGTTCTTTGGTCTTCTTTCTTTTCTTCCATGCTCAATGTGGTACACACAAGGACACAGGACAGAGGTTGAGTCAACTTTAATCCATGTCAACTGGATGAAAGTGTGATTTAGTTATTGCCAACACCTGTTAGGTGCCACAGGTAACTTACAGGTGCTGTTAATTACACAAATTAGAGACGCATCACATGATTTTTCGAACAGTGCCAATACTTTTGTCCACCCTCTTTTTTATGTTTGGTGTGGAATTATATCCAATTTGCTTTAGGAAAATTCTTTTTGTGTTTTTTTCATTTAAGACAAATTAAATGAAGATAATAATACCAAAGAATTTGTGTTTGCAATCATTTTCAGGAAAAAACTGAGCATTATCTGACAGAATTTCAGGGGTGTCAATACTTTTGGCCACAACTGTATTGTACTTCATGTTAGTGGTAAAATTTCTTCAATATGACTTGCGTTTATTTATGAAAAAAATGGAAATATGGCAAATTTTTAAAATTTTGCAATTTTCAAACTTTTAATTTTTATGCCCTTAAATCAGAGAGATATGTCACAAAAATAGTTAATAAATAACATTTCCCACATTTCTACTTTACATCACCACAATTTTGGAACCAAAATTTTTTTTTGTTAGGTAGTTAGAAGGGTTAAAAGTTGACCAGCAATTTCTCATTTTTACAACAAAATCTACAAAACAATTTTTTTTTTAGGGACTACCTCACATTTGAAGTCACTTTGAGGGGTCAATTTGACAGAAAATATCCAAAAGTGACACCATTCTAAAAACTGCACCCCTCAAGGTGTTCAAAACCACATTCAAGAAGTTTATTAACCCTTTAGGTGCTTCACAAGAATTGAAGCAATGTGGAAGAAAAAAATGAACATTTAACTTTTTTCCCCAAAATTTATCTTTGGACACAATTTTTTTTATTTTGTCAAGGGTTTCAGGAGAAATTGAACCATAATATTTGTTGTGCAATTTCTCCTGAGTAGACTGATACTCCATGTGTGGAGGAAGATCAATCTTTAGGGAAGGAGCATCATTTGAGATTTTGAATGTCAAATTGGCAGGAATCGAGACGTACGCCATGTCGCATTTGGAGAGCCCCTGATGTACCTAAACAGTGGAAACCCCACAAAAGTGACCCCATTATGGAAACTAGACCCCCCCAAGGAACTTATTGAAATGTGTGATGAGCACTTTGAACCCCCAAGGGCTTCACAGGTTATAACGTAGAGCTGTTAAATTAAAAAGTCATATTTTTTTCCACAAAAATGATCTTTTCATTTCCAATTTTTTTTTTCCCAAGGGTAACAGGACCCCAAAAGTTATTGTGCAATTTGTCCTGAGTACGCCGATACCCCCATGTGTGGGGAGTAAACCACTATTTGGGCGCATGGCAGAGCTCGGAGGGAAGCAGCGCCATTTGACTTTTTTGGCTGGAATTGAGATCGGATGCCATGTTGCATCTGGAGAGCACCTGATGTGCCAAAACAGTGGAAACCCCCCACAAGTGACCCCATTTCGGAAACTAGACCCCCCAAAGGAACTTATCTAGAAGTGTGGTGAGAGCTCTGAACCCTCAAGGGCTTCACAGAAGTTTATAGCATAGAGGCATAAAATTAAAAAATAATTTTTTCAACAAAAATTATCTTTTCATCTCCAATTTTTGTTTTACCAAGGGTAAAAGGACCCCAAAGGTTATTGTGCAATTTGTCCTGAGTACGCTGATACCCCATATGTGGGGTGGAACCACTGTTTGGGCGCATGGCAGAGCTCAGAAGGGAAGGAGCGCCGTTTTGGAATGCAGACTTCGATGGAATGGTCTGCGAGCATCATGTTGTTTTTGCAGAGCCCCGATGTGCCTAAACAGTGGAAACCCCCACAAGTGACTCCATTTTGGAAACTATACCTCCCAAGGAGCTTATCTAGATGTGTGGTGAGCACTTTGAACCCCCAAGTGCTTCACATAAGTTTATAACGTAGAGCCGTGAAAATAAAAAAAATCATTTTTTTTTCCACAAAAATGATTTTTTGCCCACAAATTTTTATTTTCACAAGGGTAACAGGAGAAATAGGACCCCAAAAGTTGTTGTGCAATTTGTCCTGAGTACGCTGATAACCCATATGTGGGGTAAACCACTGTGATCGCCTTTACTGCGATTCTTGGTAGGCAGAATGCACAAATCAACAAAAGGTGAAGAATTGGTTTTATTTTTATGCCGTTCCTCGTGCAGTATTAGTGATTAGGCGACTTTATTCTTTGTCCCTTTATGGGACTTTCACTCACTTTAGGTATAATACATTACAATGCTCCAGCATTGTAATGTATTATGCCTATACTGAAAGCTGCTGAGACCATGCTGTGAGCATGGTCTCAGCAGCTTTCCGTACGTGGATGACCCGGAGGTTGTCATTACACCTCCGGGTCATTATGGCACAGGGCGGGCCGACCTGAGGCAGAGGGAGTCCCCTACCCTCTGCCTCCCCCTCTGAACGCTGCAATCGCACTTGATTCCAGCACTCATGGGGTTAACAGCCAGGGGCGGCGGGTGCGCGCTGCTCCTAGCTGTTAGTGCAGGACACTCAGCCACTGCAGCGCTGAGCCTCCTGCACTGATCAGGCAGGAGACGCTGAAATTTCAGCCTCTCCTGCACAATCGCTGCTGTGTTTGGTCAGATTGACTTACCAGTCACAGCGCTTGGGGTGCAGGGACCGACTGCAAGGGTCCCTGCACCCCTTGCTGTGCCTCTCAGCTGTCATAGTAGAAAACACCGTGTGCACTACTGTAGTGGTGCCAAGTTAGGTTCCCAAACCATATATGATAAAATGAAAACCTGGCACTCAACTTAATGCTTGTTGAGGCAGTTTATTGCAGTACCAGAAAACGTTTCGGTCAATATAGACCTTCATCAGTTAGTACAGTGTGAAAAAAATAAATAAATAAACAAAAAAAAAGTATGTACAAAAATCAAATGAAATGCAATTCGGTCGTGGATATATACAATATTATACAAGAAATACTACAACAGAGACCAAAAAATATATCTTGGGTGCTCAGATTGAAGGAGAAAAGTATAAGACATACCGTGCTAGTATGGTTGAAAGTAGCTTGTAGTAGTAGTGCCAGGTTTTCATTTTATCTCAGCTGTCAGAGACAGCTGTCGGCACTGAACTGTCTCTGCGTGTTTATACAAAGTGACAGTTCAAAGCCATGATGTGCACAGTCCGTCCTGGTGCGGTAAGTTACAACCGCCCATAACGGACTGCACACGTCAATGGACATTAAGGGGGTTAAAGCAAGCACAATTTATTAAATGTATTGTGTGTGCACATTTGGTGATGATTTAAGGAGGTGGCGGAGGACCTCATTGCTTTCCCTCTCTCCTAGGTGCTGATCCTGTGCCCTTTATGCGGTACCTGGATCTTAATGTTTTAATGTAATGTGCTATGTTTGCATTGTATCATTGTGGAAAACAAAAAAATTGAACTGAAGTAGACTTGAATGCCATGCATGATGTAAAAGCATGTTCACACTGGCCATGAAAGCAAACAAAACCAAAGGAAAAAACAATGTGTGCATATACTCTAATGGAAATAAATAAGTAAAAAAGCAAGTGCATTAAATAATTAACATAGGGTACTTAGTAAGCACTGTTTTGATCAAAAAAGTATAAACGCAGTGATTCTAGAGCAATGCCCCCATCCCTTGGCTTAGGTGGTTTCCTTCATTGGAGACTGCCCTTCCCGTGGTTGTTCCTTCCCGGGGAAAGACCTGGCTAGTCATTGCTTGCGTTGCGAAACATGTGATGGTGTCTCCGCGGCTTGTGTTTTGCATGTTTATGCATGATGTAAAAGCATATTCACACTGGCCACAAAAGCAAACAAAACCAGGAAAAAAAACAGTGTGCATATACCCTAATGAAAATAAATAAGTAAAAAAGCAAATGCAATAAATAATTAACATAGGGTACTTATTAAACACTGTTTTGATCAAAAAAGTATAAAGCTGTCCCACCACAAGGTGTACCCATTTGAGGCAGTTCCTTTTAAATTGTTTGTCAATTGCATTAGGTTAGGAAAAGCAAAGAGTTAAGGTGTGAGCTGGGTCAGAAAAGGTGGCAGGAATCTCCTGCTTCCAGTCAGTGCCTGGGCATGTTTGCCCAGGGCAAGGCACTCAGCAACGACCAGGAACTAGTTCGACCCCTGGAGGGGACAGAGACTGCTGACCCGGACTCATGGGCAATGAAGTGGGCATAGGACTGCATGGTGCCCCGCCGATGATTATAAGTGTCCAGAAATTGGACTGGGGATTGTAACTGTGGACTGTCGCTGTTGCTGCTGCCACTGATAGGGTGTTGAAGAGTAATAGGGAAATAGAAGGAAGTTTATCAAATTGTCTAAAACTACTTTATCTACCTTTTTCCTAACTCGTTTATTCCAAAATAAAAAAAAAAGTAAAAAGTAAAAATAAAAAGTTTTCCCCGTTGGATTATAACAATGTTCCTGGATCCTGATTACCCTTGCTGCAGCACCTGGGGAGAAGAGGTAAATTGCCTGGGGTTTCATCTTTCCTGTTTTATGTTCAAGGGGCCGGGTGCTTGTGGACTGCTGCTTTAAGTGGACTTGCATGTGACTACCACCCCATGCCACCTTGTTAGACTGTGGAATAACCATGATTTTTAATCACAGCTTTCATGTGTCTTGGCATGCTTTCCACCAGTCTTTCACACTGCTTTTGGGTGATGTTATGCTACTCCTGGTAAAAAAAAATTAAGCAGTTCTTCTTTGTTTGATGACTTGTGACTATCCATCTCCCTCTTGATTACATTCCAGAGGTTTTCAATAGGGTTCAGGTCTGGAGATTGGGCTGGCCATGACAGGGATTTGATGTGGTGGTCCTTCATCCACACATTGATTGACCTAGCTGTGTGGCATGGCGCATTGTCCTGCTGGAAAACATTGTCCTGCTGGAAACAGTCCTCAGAGTTGGGGAACATTGCCTGAGCAGAAGGAATCAACTGTTTTTCCAGGATAACCTTGTATGCTGCTTGATTCATACATCCTTCACAAAGATTAACCTGCCCAATTCCAGCCTTGTTGAAGTATCACCAGATCATCACCGATCCGCTACCAAATTTCACAGTGGGTGAAAGACACTGTGGCTTGTATGCCTCTCCAGGTCTCTGTCTAATCATTAGATGACCAGGTGTTGGGCAAAGCTGAAAATTAGACTCATCAGAGAAGATTACCTTACTCAAGTCCTCTATGGTCCAATCCTTATGGTCTTTGGCAAACTTCAGCCTGGCTCTATTTTGCTTTACATTGATGAAAGGCTTTTTTCTAGCTGTACATGACTCGAGCCGTGCCTCTAGGATCCTGTTATGAACTGTTCTTGCTGTGACTTCACCCCAGCTGCCATTTGCCATTCTTTTTTGTAGGTCACTTGATGTCACCCCGCAGTTGCTGAGTGACATTCAAATAAGATGACTGTCAATCCCAGTCAGTGAAGAGTCGTTTTCGCCCTCTGCCGGTCTGTAGCTTTGTGTCCCCAATGTCTGCTGCTTGACCTTGTTGTAATGGATTGCCATCTTAGAAATTTTAAGGATGTAAAGCCAGAATTAAGCCTCTCTTAAGCTTCTTTTCCTCACTCAAGACTTTATCTTTTCAACTCCTGTGGCATGGTTAAAAGTTATTTTTTCATTCATATTACTTTTGGGATATTACTAGCACTTGTTTTGCCATCCAACTTGTCCTCCTGCAAGAGGATTGTGAACACCACAGCAGGGTTTTTTTTATACTTTCCTTTGTTAAATAAGATTTGGTTCAGGTGATCGCTTAATCAGAAGCAAATTAAGTAGAATGAGGTGTACTCTGGTTGGAATTCAACTGACAATGGAATGCAATGGCTGTCAGACATGTAGAGAAGCTGATTTTCAAACTGATGGGAAGGACTTATTTACTGTCTTTAAAGAGAAACGGTACCCAATTTTGCTATCCCATCTGACAGCAGCATAATGTAGGGGCAGAGACCCTGATTCCAGGAATGTATAATTTATTGAGCTGCTTCCTGCAGTTTGCATAAAACCACAGTTTTATCTGCTGCAGATCTACCAAGTCTCTGATATTGAGCTCTGTATCGCCCCACCACACCTCTGAATGGCAGCTTTCTGTGTACACTGTGCATAGGCATTAAGCTTCCAATCAGTGGTGGCCAGAGATCAAGAATATGGAGTACTATATGACAGACTAGTATTTCTCTAATGATAATCTCTTGCTGATAACAACAATGATTTTTTTTTTAATCCAAACTACGGCCAACAGCCCAGTAAGTGACACATTGGTGGAATCAGGATCTCTGTGTTTACATTATGCTGCTCTCAGATTCGGAGGCAAAAATCTATTATTCCCTAAAAACCTAAACTACTTATAATGCACCCCATGAAAAACAACTATCACTCACCCTAATGCTCTAATATGACTTCTCTTACAAAATTGTTTTCTATAGCAAGTTCCCCTACAAAAGTCCCTGTGTGACCACTATGATATCACTTTAATTTTGGCTTTATGATTAACTATTGGCCTTTTCAAAAAATGTTCCAAAGATCAAGAAATGTCATGGAAAGCTGGTTTTAAAATCCCTATGTTAAATAGTCACATATTTTTGAGGTCATATGGAACACACTTGACTCTTATGCAATACCTATGCAAAGAAAGCAGGTATTCAATTGACTTGTAAGCTGGCACCTTCAGCTGATGATTGATATTTTACATTATTAATGCACTTGTTTGTGTTGACAACATGTCATGTGTCAGATAGCATTGTAGTGTTTAGGATCACATGGTTCATGGTTTATAGCAGAGGAAGCAGGGCGCTCTCAATACGGTGTTGACATTACTGAGGCACACCTGTGTTGGAGAAGCTATCCGGTATATCTCCAGAGGGAGCGTTATTGAGGAATGGGGAGGAGGGCACCTGTGGAATGTGCCTCGGGCAGGTTAACTCCTCCCTTTCTTAATCCTCCACGCTAGACTTCTTGTACCATTACGTTTTTGCCAATCAGTCTTTATTTTAATAAATCAAGACAAGATGTTTTCACTGCATAAGACAAAGCTCTTTCATGTTTATTAGTCTGCCTCCCGTTTTACACATTGTATAATTACTGTTCAAGACAGAGTGATTCACACATGTCCAATTAGGGTTATCGAGAGAACCAGATAAAGTAGATAAAATTTTTGCCAGTTTGGGTAACTGGTATTTATCATTATGTGTAATGTATCCCTGAATACTATTATTACTGTCATGAATGCTGAAATCCTGAAGAAACCTGATGTACTTGATTATTAGTCAATCGGATCTGTCAAGATTCATCAGCATCCACATGAAAATGGAACTGACATAGCATCCATTTATAGCCAAGTAATTACAGCTATGATGCTAGCATATACAGACTTTAAGGCTGTGTGCCCACGTAGCGATTTTTTAAGCGTTTTTGCCGCGATTTTCTGCGCGAAAACGTTTAAAAATCGTGTACAGAACGCCCCCCATGCATTCCTATGGCATTCCGCACATGCTGTGCTAATGCTGCGCTTTTTTCCGCGGCGGAATCGCATCGCGGAAAAAAATCGCAGCATGCTCATTCTTTTGTGCGGAATCGCAAAGAATTGCCGCGATTCCGCACCCATAGGAATGCATTAGAATCGCTTACTTCCCGCATGTGGCTATGCTCACCATGCGGGAAGTTAAGCGTCTCATGTGCGGTTGGTACCCACGGTGTGGAGGAGAGGAGACTGTCCTCAAGGACCTGGGTACCATACCCCTGTAAAAAAAATAAAAAATAAAAAAATCGGGGTATATTTACCTTCCGGCGTCACGCGCTGCATTCCCGGCCTAAGCGTTCCCAGTAATGCGCGGCAAGGCCCTGTGATGACGTAGTCTCGCGAGATCGCTATAGCAACGCGAGACTACGTCATCACAGGTCTCGCAAGGCATTACTGGGAACACTGAGGCCCGGGATGGCAGCGCAGGACGCCGGAAGGTAAATATACCCTGATTTTATTTTTTTTAGCATTTTAACATTCTATCTTTTACTATTGATGCCGCATAGGCGGCCTCAATAGTAAAAACCTGGTCACACTTGTCAAACACTATGTTTGAAGAGTGTGACCAACCTGTCAATCACTTTCCAAGCGATGCAATCGCTTGGAAAGTGCTTGAATATCGCACGCGAAAATCGCGGCAAAATCGCTGTGAAATCGCGCGGAAAAAAAACGCGCGATTTCAGGGAAGGAGTCCGGTTTTCTGTGTGCGTTTTAACACGCAACGTGGGCACAGCCTAAATATGCCATCAATATCAGATTGGGGGGGGACAACACCTGGCTCACTCACCGACCAGCTAATATTGGCATCGGCAGCAGCCAGATGTAAATATAGAACACCACAATGTATAGCAGCCACAGTCGAGAACTGCAGATCAGCTCCAATTAATTTGAATAGGGGGTGATATTCAGTATCTATTGATGTGAAGTCATATTGATAGGTAATTTTTACTGCACAATGAATGGCTTAAAAAGAAAACCTAAAAAGCAATGGCACAGTTGTTTTATTTTTTCACCAGTTCATTGCGACTGCAATTTCTCTCCTGGTTTTAGCACATTGTATGGGTAACATTAATGGTATCATTCAAACCTACAAGTCATCTCATAAAACAAGCCCTCAGAGAAATATATATCTCAGAGAAAATCAAAACGTTCTAAAAAGTGGAGAAAAACAAAAGTGCAAAAATAAAATAAATGGCACGGTCCTGAAGGGTTGTCTGGGAATAGAACACTGATGCCCTAGGATAGGTAGGTAATCAATATCAGATCAGGGAGACTATAAACAGTCAGGTCCATTTATTGTTTAGCAGCTGCTGCCGGGTAGAACACCATCAGCTCCTATTCATTAAATGGAGCTATGCTGCCCCATCCCTATTGATAGTTTTCATCCAGCCATTTGTTTAGCTAATAACAGTTGATCAGTGATGGTGCTGAATGTCGCCACCCCCCCCCCCAATCTGATATAGGTCATCTATCCAAAAGATGAGCCATCAATATTTTATGCTTGAACAACGTCTTTAATTTCTTCCAATAATTAATAATGTTTATCACTTAAATAATTGTGTTTATTTATTGTACGTCAGCATGTTTTTTTGTCTTCATGGAAAATGCTGACGGCAAACTCTAAAGGCCCCGTTACACACAACTATGCCCCAGCGATCCCACCAACGATCCGACATGGATGGGATCGCTGGGACATCGTTAGGCTGATCGCTGGTGACCTGTCACATAGACAGCCCCTCCAGCGATCAGGACCAGCGAGCAAGCTGGTTTCTAATGTAAACATCAGGTATCCAGGAGCCGCAGCCACTGGGAGTTCTGTGGAAACTGTTTGGGTAAGAATACAAGGACAGAACAATGGAATGGACACCATTGTAGGCATTTACTACAGGCCGCCTGTGCAAGCTGAAGATATGGATGAACTCTTTATGCATCAAATGGCCAAGTTCTCCAAAAAATATGACATAATTGTCATGGGAGATTTCAACTATCCCGACATTTGTTGGGAATCTCTCTCAGGCAAAACTAACAGGTCAAGGAAATTCTTATCCTCTCTTGCTGACAACTTTATCTTCCAAAAGGTAGGGGAGAAAACAAGGGGATCTGCTACCTTGGATCTAATCCTTATAAACAGGGAGGAAATGGTTGAGGAGGCAAAAGTGGTTGGGACCCTAGGAGGTAACGACCATGCTATTTTAGAATTTTGGATAACTAGAGGAAGACCTGTGAAGACTCAGACGTCAAGGTTAGATTTCAGAAAGGCAGATTTTAAGGGACTGAGAAAGAGAATTGGAGGGATCCAAAACTGTCCAGGAAGGATGGGAAATCTTGAAAAATGAAATTCTCAAAGCACAATTGTTAACAATTCTGAAAAGAGGGAAGAATAGGAAGCATTTAAGGAAACCAGGATGGATGAACACAGAACTTAATCACATGCTAAAAAGGAAGAAAGAAATGTTTATAAAATGGAAAGAGGGAGGCATATCTAAAGAAGAATATAATGCTGTCTTCAGAACCTGCAGGGCACAAATCAGATTTTCTAAATCTGACAATGAATTGAGGCTTGCAAGAGACGTCAAAAGCACTAATAAAGGATTTTGGGGATATGTCAAAAGTAAAAGAAAAGTCAAAGATACTATAGGATTTTTACAGGATGAAAATGATGAAATAGTAAGCCAGGTTGTTGAGAAGGCCAAACTTTTAAATTCCTATTTTGCATCTGTTTTCTCTCAGAAAGGAAATGTAACATCAACTGTTCTTCACTGTCCTATTAAGGGAACAGAAGAATCCAGGATATCTATAAAAGGGAAAGATAGTGAGGAAACACTTAGCTAATCTAAATGAATTCAAGTCTCCAGGTCCAGAAGAATTACACCCCAGAGTACTGAAGGAGAGAGCAGAAGAAATTTTTGAACCCCTCTCCATAATCTTTGAAAATTCTTAGAGAACAGGAGAAGTCCCAGAAGACTGGAGAAGAGCAAATGTTGTTCCTATCTTCAAAAAGGGGAAGAAGGTGGACCCAGGCAACTATAGGCCGGTGAGTCTGACTTCTATACTAGGAAAGATTTTTCAACAAATTCTTAAACAACATGTATGTAAGTACCTAGATAAGAATGAAGTGATTAAACAGAGTCAGCATGGGTTTGTAACTAATAAGTCACGTCAGACTAACTTAATTTCCTTCTATGACAGAATCACTGATTGCGTGGATCAGGGAAATGCTGTAGATATTGTATATCTTGACTTCAGCAAAGCATTTGACAAAGTATCTCACACAATCCTTATTGAAAAAATGGTTACGTATGGAATGGACAAGGCAACTGTTAGGTGGATTCATAACTGGCTTAGTGATCGGACCCAAAGAGTGGTCATAAATGGCTGCACATCCAGTTGGAAGAATGTCTCAGGTGGGGTACCACAGGGCTCTGTCCTGGGCCCTGTATTGTTCAACATCTTTATCAATGATTTAGATGAAGGAATTGAGGGTAAACTGATTACATTTGCTGATGACACAAAGCTAGGAGGGATAGCTAATACTAGAGAGAGAGAGAAGATTCAAAAAGATATAAATAAACTGGAGCAGTGGGCAGCAACTAACAGAATGGTTTTTAACAGGAAAAATGCAAAATACTACTTCTGGGCAATAAAAATGAAAAAAGCATATACAAAATGGGAGGAATAGGGCTAAGTAACAGCACATGTGAAAAAGACTTGGGTATACTAATAGATCACAGACAGAATGAGTCAACAGTGTGATGCAGCAGCAAAAAAGGCAAATGCAATTCTAGGATGTATTAACAGAAGCATACAGTCTAGATCACGTGAAGTCATTGTTGCCCTCTACTCCTCTTTGGTCAGACCTCATCTGGAATACTGAGTCCAGTTTTGGGCGCCACATTTTAAAAAAGACGTCAACAAACTGGAGCAAGTTCAGAAAAGAGCGACCAGAATGGTGACTGGTCTGCAAACCCTGTCTTATGAGGAAAGGTTGCAGGATTTGGGAATGTTTAGCTTGCAGAAAAGACTGAGAGGAGACTTAATAGCTGTCTACAAATATCTCAAGGGCTGTCACATTGTAGAAGGATCATCTTTATTCTCATTTGCACAAGGAAAGACTAGAAGCAATAGGATGAAACTGAATGGGAGGAGACACAGATTAGATATTAGAAAAAACTTTGACAGAGTGATCAATGAGTGGAACAGACTGCCACGAGATGTGGTGAGTTCTCCTTCAATAGAAGTCTTCAAACAGAGGCTGGACATACATCTGTCTGGGATGATTTAGCGAATCCTGCTTTGAGCAGGGGGTTGGACCAGATGGCCCAGGAGGTCCCTTCCAACTCTACGATTCTATACCTTGTGAGATTCTATTTGTTATTGTTTCTTATTGTAATGCATGAAGCAAATCTGAAATTGCATTATATTTCTATTACCTCCCCCAAATTTGACCAAATAGTTGTGATATTAAAAAACAACTTTGGTCATTTGTATGGGCACACACTTACTCTACTGGTTTCTACTAATATAAGAGCTGTGACGTAACCTCACATATGTGGAAAATGTTAAGGTATTTATGACATGAGCAGATGCTGCTATAGGGAGTCTATGAAACACATATGCCGTAAAATTGCAAGTGACACAGCAACATATTGTATCATAGACAAAGCATGAAAACAGTGCTAGCCACAGTGCTCCAATAAGTTGCCAGCCCTTTTATAACCACTACAAAAGGGGTCGAATTGTGACCATCAGTGCATGGTGGCAGTTGCAGTTTCTGATAGCTGCAGATTGCTGACCTCTGCACGATAACCTCATTTTTCCCAACCCCTGTGTGCCCATAAGAGAATCAGTAAAGGCATTGTACTAGATGTACTTATGGGTGGGCAATATATTAGCAAAACTATTTAACATCCACACAAAGTGTCAATTTCCATGTAGATATTTCCACAGCATTTGTATGAGATCTCTTAGAATTAGTTTTTTGTTAATCTTAATTGCGAGTATGTTCATGTAACTGCAGGGCTAGAGTTTAGCAAAAAGATAACCAGAGCCCTGGTCCATCGTTAGTCCGTGGTCACAAGACCAGAGCATTTTTGTTTTTTTTCAATTCGTTTGTTATCCACAAACAGAATATACAGTATACATATTTGCATATGGTGATAAGTACTGTATAGAATTATATATATTGCTACATAGTGGTAGATGCAAAGCATCAAAGTGTACATTCCGGTTTACATACGAGATAAAACGTTATGTCAGTTAAATTGTACAAATCTTCATATTATTACACAAGTAATAAAACCTATTTAACTTCCTAAACTATAACTACAAGAAACTACTATTTCGCAACCTGATTTCACACAATCAATTATTCATCATGCGATGCTTCCACTCTACAGAGTAAGATGAGAGGAATTTCACCTCTCCCAGATCTTTCCAAATTTACCCGGACCTCCTACCATTTGTGACATCCCTGGCACATCTTCTGTTTTATAGACCACCGCAACATCACTACGTTGTGAAGCAATACATACATAACAATGCAAAATGCATTGCGACCAGGGTCCTGAGAATCTATCAACAATCTCTTGCTTAGGCTTTTGAACATCAGGTCCCTAAAAAAAAAAACAAAACAAGCTGTTAAAAGAAGAGACTCTATTTCACAGGTCAAAAGGAAAGTTCAAAAGTGACTTGTACGTATTTTGGATCATTTTGCCACTGTATTGCTTTTCTAGCAGTTTCTTTGTTATTCAGTGGAGTGGAAAAAATGACTGTAAAATTAATGTAAAAAGGCATCACAATAAACATGGAAAAACCAAACAAAAAAGTCATCAATGAGTCTGCACCGGCTGCTTCCATTCATTCCCCAGTAGTTTACAGTTAGCATCGCTCCGCCTGTAAACTGATTAACCCCCCGAGATGGATTACGCCGTGGGACTTGACTGATCGCCGAACAGGTATGGATATTGTTGGTTTATTATTTTATATTTTTTTACAGGAGAATGATTGCGTCGTTTTGGAATTAGGAGTATAATAAAGCTTTAAACAATGTGTGTAGAGTATTCTTTCATTAAAATACTTTGTTCTTATTGTGTGTTTTTATTTAACCCTTGAATAACTCTAGGATTAGTAATGGATAGGTGTTTTATTGACAACTCTCCATTACTAATCCAGGCTTACTGTCACCTTATAATAGCAAGGTGACATTAACCCCTTATGACATTTGCCACCACTACAGGGCAAGTGGGAAGAACCTGACAAAGCTTCAGAATAGGCGCATCTAATAGGTGCACCTTTTCTGAGCAGCTGGGGGCTGCTTTATTTAGGCTGGGGGGGCAAGATCAATGGCCCTTTATCAGCCTAAAAATAGCAGCCCCCAGCTGTTATTTTTGCCGGGTTGGTTCACAAACTGAGGGGGACCCCATGTCAGGTTTTCATTCATTCTTGTCTCCTGCTCGCTGTTGCTGGCAGAGCAGGAGAGAATGACAGCTGCGTTCAGCACCAGCCACCAGGGAACAATGCTTACTGTAGCGCTTCTTCCCCGGCAGCCGTCTGTGTGTTCCTGATGCGGCACACATGCGGCACATGATTGCCACACAGAGAAACCACGTATTCACACGGACACGGATAGCTCCGGTACCAGAATTATCTGGATGTGTGACACCGCCCTTACACAGTCTAAGGTCTCTTTCACATATCAATGTTTACGGTATGAGTGGTGATAGTTTCCACACATACCGGAGACACACATACACAGACCCATACAAGTGAATGAGTCTGCGCACGCTAGTGTGTTTCCACGGACGGTGTGTCTGTGGGCAAAACACACTGACACGTCTGTTTTTTAGTTGCAGCACGGGCCGCAAAACGTCCTGCACACTGATGACACGTGGTTCACATCCGTGTGTCAGTGTGACACGAATCGGCGCCTGGGAATCAGCAGTACTGTTCGCACTGTTCCTCAGCGCTGTGTGCTGAAGATAGCTCTCATAATTGTCTACTGCTCTGTCTGTGATCAGAGCGAGCAGGGGACAATGTTGAAAGTTGTATTCAAGTTCATAATTAAGAGTAAAATAAAATAAAAAAAAAAAAAATCACATTATATGCATCTTATCACCTAATCCTCTCAAGCATTTGACCCATGTAATAGAAAGATAACGACAATATCCCTCACCTGTCCAAAGTTGAAAGTTTCTCTCTGGTCACAGGCGTATGCTGATGGGACTACTACTCCCATCAGCTTATGCCTGCTGTCGCTGATAACAGCAAGAGCAGGCACCGACTGATGGGAGTATTCATCAGCTGGTGCCTCTGTTATAAATAAATGAACAAAATTACATGGGTTCTCTATATTTTTGATAATCAGCCAGGCAAAACTGACAGCTGTGGGCTGCACCTGTCAGCTGTGAGCTTTAGCAAGGCTGGTTATCAAGAACAGAGGGGTCCCCATGCGTTTTATTTTACTTAAATAATTTTTTAAAAAACAGCGTGAGGGTTCCACCCATATTTTGACAACCAACCAAGCTAAAGCAGACAGCTGGGGACTGGTATTTTCAGGCTGCTAAGGTGCCAAGGAGATTGGCCCTCCAGACTAAAAATAGCAGCCCGCAGCCACCGCAAAAGGTGCATCAATTAGATGCACCAATTCTGGTGCTTTGCCTGCCTCTTCCCACTTGCCCTGTAGCGGTGACAAGCGGGGTTCATATTCGTGGGGTGATGTCACCTTTGTATTGTCCACTTACATCAAACCCACGGATTAGTAATGGAGAAGCGTCTTTAAGACGCGTATCCATTACCAATCCTATAATACTTTATATTACTAATCCTATAATATAATTTGGAAAATGCAAATATAAAATCCGTGTCAATGCTGTAAAAAATCTAAAAAAAATTAAGATTTTTGGTACTCACCGCAAAATCTGTTTCTCAGATCGTCTTCATTGTGGGACACAGAGAACCATGGGATTGTCTACTGCCACTATTATTACATTCTAAATTAAAATTGCCTCCTCCCCAGCAGACTATACCTCGCCTGGTAGCCTCAGGCTCTCTCAGGTTGGTGAGAAAGCAGGAGAAGCAAAAAAAAAAAAAAAAAAAAAAAAAAAAAAAAAAATTAAAAGGATTTGGAATAATCAATTACACCCTGGAGAGGAAAACATAAATGTATGCCAAACCAGGCAACTAAGTGGGTGCTGTGTCCCACCAATGAAGACTATCTAGAAACAGTATTATACAGTGAGTACCAAAAATCTTAATTTTTTGGCAGCTTCATTGGGGAACATAGAAAACTATGGGACATCCTAAAGCTGTACCTGGAATAAGAAAATAAATGATATACTATTCTCCACGCTTGCTCAAGCCGAAGACTGAGCAACTACTGTCTGCAAAATTTTCTTGCAAAGACTTACATCCGAAGAAGTAAAGGTGTGGAACCTGTAAAACTTGGAGACTGTATGTACCAGTGACCAAGTAGCTGCTTTACAGAGTTGTAGGACCAAATGCATGGTGATGAACTGTCCAGGAAGCCCCCTACTGCCCATGTAAAGTGTGCCTTAACAGTAAAAGGAGGTGCCCTGGGCTTCACTTTATAGGCCTGAATGATGGCAGTTCTAATCAAACGATCAGTAGTTCACTTAGAATCATCCCTGCAAGGGCCGTCTGATATGACAAACACGGAATCAGACCTACTAAATGGGGCGGTGGTTGATAAATTGCACTGTACAACCATGACATCTAATTTATCCTAAGCGTTCTCGATCAGATGAGGTGCAGGGCAAAAAGAAGGCAAGACAATGTCCTTTTTAAGGTGAAAAGCTGAAATCACCCTTGGAGGAAGGACAGAACAACACTACAGGTCTCAACACTACCATTCTGGTGCAGGATAAGGTAAGGAGATTGACAAGAAAGCTCTGCAAGCTCTGATAATCTCCTAATAGAGGTTATGGCTATAAGGAAATCTACCTTATAAGCAAGATGAAACACAGAAATCTCTGAGGGATTAAAAAAGGTGTAGACTGAAGCCTCCAACACTGGATTAAGGTTCCACGGATCAAGGAGTGGGCGCTAGTGGGCGCTAGACCAGCCTATCACCTGAAGAATGAGAGGGCATATGTTTCTGAAATAAAATAGCCGACACCTGTCCCTTGAAAGAACTAATCATGCCTCCAACCCGACTGAAAGAAGGAAAGCAGTATAGACTGAGAAAACAACATTGGAGAAATTCCAGAAGTCTCACACCAGGGAAAGTAGATCTTCAAATTGCGGTGATAGATGCGCATCAAGGAGGGCTTACATGCCCTGATCATGGTTTGGCTATCTGATTGTAACAAACCCACTGCCCCCAGAATTGCAGCCTCAACATACATGCGATTATATTAAGTGACTGTAAATTTTGGTTTAAGAATGGAGTCTGAGACATCAGATCTAAACTGTGAGGAACAGTCCAAGGGACATCCGCCAAAAGGTTGATAACATTCGTATAGCAGGCCCTACGAGGCCAGTCTGTTGCGATGAGGATAACAGATCCCCTCTGCCTTGACATTCCTGAGAATTTCCAATGCATCGGATGTGACTGCCTGAGGATTCCGAGATCTTGTGACAAATCTTGGTATCTTGTGGTTAAATATGGATGCCAACAGATGTACATCTGGTGTGCCAGACTGATGACAAATGTGCTTGAACACCTTAGAGTGAAGAGCTCATTCTCCTGCCTCTACCTGCTGACAGCTCATGACGTTGTCCATGAACTACCAAGATCAGTAGAACCTTTTTCTCCACCCATCTCAGTATCTCCGCCACATATGACATGGCAGATAAACTCCTAGTCTCTCCTAGAAGATTGATATATGCCACTGCCATGGCATTGTATGACTGGATACTGATGGGCAATACTAGAACCAGGTGTTGTCAAGGTACAAGGTCAGATGGACAGGAACTCCAATACAAGTTCTGGAGAAAATGTCTCTCTGGCCACTTCAGAATGCGGACAAAGGATAGCAGCATTAGCCTCTTCTCTGCAACGAAGATTGGTACTTGCACTGCATTGAATATCCTCACTAGAAACTGAAGCTGCTGTGTTGGAATTAACGCAGACTTTGCACTGTTGACAATCCACCCAAATTGTCCTAGATTCCCTGGAACTATCTAACTCTGGACATTCTGGGAAAATCAAGGCACCTAGGTCAGAATATTGCCCAGGTAGGGGTTTACCACCACCTGCTACTCAGGAGTAAAGCTATAAGTGGGGCCCGAACATCTGTAAAAATCCTAGGTGCGGTTGCCAGCCCAAAGGGAAGGCCCTGAACTGAAAGTGATCCTGATGTGGTTAGCTGAAAAGATAGGTACATGAAGATAGGCATCCTGAATGTCTATCGAGGACAGAAACTCCTTGGCCTCCATGGATGCTGTGACTAACTGGAAGTGACTCCATCCCTGAAGTGACACAGCTACACCCATTTGTTTAGCCATCTTAGATCCAGAGTAGTTTGTACCAAACCATTCTTTTTTGGAGAGGATGAATAGGTTTGAGTAGAACCCTCTGAATAGTCCTGAAGGAGGAACCCTCATGGTTACTCCTGCTTAAGACAGGGGTTCTAAGGCTTGATCGAAATTGGTTCTTATACTGGGGGGACCTAATCTGAAAAACAATCTCCCATAAGAGAAAAATTATCCTGTAGCCAGATAAGATGACCTCTCTGACCCATAAATCGTTGACTGCTCACAACCATGCCTCCCTGAAGAGGAGGTGGCAGGTACCCACCTGAGAAGAATCCCCAAGTGGGGGCCGCCTGTCAGATGTTAACTCATCTGCCTCTGGAACCAAAGGATTACCACCAGGACTGAGGAAATGTACATTCAAAGGAGGCTCTGGGTCTGACCTGATGGCCAGAATCCTCCGGTGCTGGAATTTGATCAAGGGGACGGAACTGAAAAGCCACCAGTCTTCCAAATGAATGGCTGGGCCTGGCCTGGGGAACCAGAGTGCTTCTGCTTCCCATGGCATCAGCAATGATCTTGTTCACTTTAGCACCGAACAGGAGGGTAAACCTACATGAGACTTCTTCTAAGCCAAATCTGCTCTCCATACTTTGAGCCACTGGATACAATGAATGGTTACACAATTGCTTGCTGCCTAGGCAGAGCATTCAGCCGCATCTAACGATGCCAAACATAAATATCTGCCTGCGAGATTTGATCCACAATATCAGCTAGCTTCGCCTCCTGGGAACCAGCCAAAATACTGAGCCATAAATGTTTCACCCCCAAGCAGTAACGGCCTTGGATACCCAAGTAGCAAAAGAAGGGCAGAGAGCAAAGCCCACTGCTTCAAAGGCGACTTTAGACTCACACTCTATATGACTGTCTGTGGGGTCTCTTAAGTGTAGCTACTTCAGCAAGAGGTAAGGTAGTTGTCCTAGATAGGAGAGATGTGAGAGTTTCTATCACAGGCAAAGCAGACCAAGATACCACAAATTCCACTGGAAACGGGTATAACATCTCCATACGACTGCATTTTTGAAAATATCTGTCAGGGTGTTCCCATGCTTTCTGTAGGACTTTCCCAAATTCCTGGTGGTTACAAGAAGACCTAACCAAGTGCTTGCCTCCCCTATAGGAAACCTGTTTCAGTGGAGGGTGGGGGTCTTCTGACATCACCCCTACAGACGAGTCAACAGCCGTCCTCATACTTTCAACCATCTCAATCAACTTTCCAATCTAATATGAGTCTAACACGGAATCTGAGCTGGAACTAGGTTCTGAACATGGGGGGCTGTACTTCCTAAGAGAGGGAGAAAAATCTTGAACATCTTCACGGAGAGAAAGCCCTGGAGGATGAGGTAAAGTGAGGCCGTTTTGATCTCAGCCAAGACTGGTCAAACTGGTGTGGTGTTGCAGGATGGCCCGACTCACAGCGACTGTTGGAACTCCCGGGGCTGCAGCCTCCAATGGCAAATGGTTCACAACGTTAACCAGTGTCCTGAACACCCTGGTTAGTTTGATTAGTGACTGGGCTAGATGATGAGCCCAAGCCAGAGGGGCTATACTTTTTTCAGACAATAGAGATCTCTGAGCTGGCTGACTTACGGACCGCCATCTCAGGCCATACTGATGCTGGAAGATACAGACTGCAAAATTACTGCCTGTCACTGCATGGGGGAAACAGAGGGCACAATTACAGTTACCCTGAACTCAATCCAGCTAAAAGACAAAAGAGAGACTATTAATGCTTAACAACTGTAGTGCTGGTGGGTGTGGATCCAATGCGCCAAGTGCTTACCTTGTAGGGGTGGAACTAAGTGACTACCGGGTGATCGCTAAATCCTCTGATTGTAATAGGTTTGGCTGCCGGTAGTCACCAGGTACCACTCCAAGGCAGTCCCCAGGTCTACAGCAGTTGACCAAAAGGTCAGAGGCACGGTCCGAAGTTCAACGGTTCGAAAGAGGCTTAGTCAGGCCGTTCAAGGTCGGGGTAGGCAGCACAGGATCAGTAAATGTAGCCGATGTCAGGACCGGAGAGGTCAGGCAGGATAGAAAACTAGTCGGTAACAGGAAGTGGACTACTGAGACAAGTATAAACGTGGACTAACAGGGTGGAAACCAAAGACTTTGCAAAGAGTGAAGGAAGGAGCTGCCCAATAAAAGCCTTGCTGGCATGGGATTGGCTAGGGAACCTGATCTCTGCAGGGCACGTCAGGATTAAATTTCTGCAGAGACCCATCCCCCCACCTACCCATAGCTAGATGGGGATACTACAACTGACACTATACAAAACTGAGGGAGCTGAGGCTAGCAGACAAGGAATAGTCTGCTGGGGAGGAGCAAATTTTCATTTAGAATGTAATAATAGTCTGCTGCCACTGCCACTATCTCATGGTTCTGTGTGTCCTCCAATGCAGCGGCCAAGAAAAATGTCAAGAAAGTTGCAAAAAAAAACCAAACTTAAATGTTTCAGGTTTATAAAGCACTAGCGGAAAGGAGCAAATCCTGAAGACTCTTCTGCTTTAAAAACATGTTTTTGGCAGCTTGAAAGAGACAGTTTGAACAAACCCTTTAAATGGCTGAAAATACTGAGGACAACCAAGGGCTATTTTGTGAGATTTATTCTTGTTAAGCTATGTGCATATGACGTCTTTAAAACTCAGGTGAACCCATTGAGTCTTAAAAAAAATGGAGGACGCTTCAGAGAACCCCGATATTTTTTTTTCTTAAAGCGTCCTTTATGACGTTTTTTTTATTTTTGGTCGATGCCTAAGAGCTTGTTCCAACAGGTTTTGGCCATCCGGCTTTTTCTTGGAAGGGTTACCCATCGTTTGAGACTTTTTTTTATTGTACTTTTCCAGTTATTTTTTTTTCAATGAAGAAACTGATAGCTTTTTTTTTTTAAAGTAAAAGTAAGGACAAAGCTCTCCACAAGATGTTCGGGTGTTTTTTGTGCTTTCCCATTGACATGTAAAGTAAAGAGTGTTTTTCTACCAGAGAACAACAGAATAATGGTTAAGTTACTCCTTTTAACTGACTAGCGTTTTTACAGGGGCTGTGGAATCAGGAAGCCAAACCTCTGACTGCTCAATTCCCCTGACTCCAACAGACTCCGCAGCACTGGTCACTACTGAGCATGTACATAAAGTGCAGCACAGATTCATCTCAGCTAAAAGTCAAGATCCTTAGATCAGGAACAAAAATGATAGGATATTTTATAACTTTCCCAAATTATTATGAAAACATTTACAGCAAATCCTGCATTGTACAGTAGCACCCAATGTATTATATATTTTAGGAGTCTGTCCATTTTATAACGATTCCATGACTCTGACTCCACAGTCCTGGTCACTACTGAGTATGTACATAAAGTGCAGCACAGATTCATCTCCGCTAAAAGCCGAGATCCTTAAATCAGGAACAGGACAGACATTTATAGGACATTTCATAAATTTCTCAAATTCTTATGAAAACATTTACATCACATCCTGCATTTTACTGCTGTACACAATATATTTATATAATTGCCTTGTAATGTTAATTTCCTGTTCTGTCTAGATGTCACAGTATCTCCGAATTCCAAGCGGAGGAAGTTCACCGACAGCCATATTGGGACACCCAAGTGATGGGTGTCTCAATATGGAAACTGCTGCTGCTGGTACCAACCTATTGCGCGGTACCACCAGCAGAACACTTTCACACCACACACACTCTATACACCGTACGCAACACACACTCATTCACACTCACGCAGCCAGCGGAACACAGTCACACATTTCGCGCCGGCGCATTGAATCTTTCGGCTGATCTCGGCGGCAGATGCGCAACGTGTCTACTGGTTGAGGAAGCCGGTCACATTAAAGGGGTTTTCCCACAAACGAAAGTTCATTTTAAAAATTGTGTCTGACCATGTACGGAGCATACCACATCTCCTGGGCAGGGGAAGAAGCAAAAGACAATACTGACATTACAGTAGGGGATCACAGAGAATTCATTTTGTGAGGTAAAATATTTCACTGACTGTTCTGTCCTCACTGAATGAAGCAGACTTTATTGCAGCTTATACAGACAGCTAAACCGCTATACCGGGGTCCAATAAGGAGACTGTGATTGAGTCTGTGCTTTTATTGAAACTGATGGTATATTGATGCGGTGAAACTACAAACAAACATAATACACATCAGTACAGGGTACAGCAGAAATACATTTATACATAACATACATTATGAATGAACATTTACACACTAGTAGCTGACCAGGGAGCAGGACTGACTAAACCAGGCTAATATTAGGACAGGAATTAGCTATAAAGAACTAAACACCTACCGGCAATGCAATCGCAAGGGGACAGCAATGGGAGAGATCCTTCTCAGATACAGGCTGAAGTAAAATGGATGTAAGTGGAGGGAAAGCTACCAAAATGCATTGCAAAAGAAGGGAGGCGATTCAGACATTAAAAATGGAAAACACATCGAAGTTAAGACTGTGAATAAGAATCTGGCCACTAGAGGGAGCCAAAACACTGCAAACAAATCAAAGATTACAAATTAGATAATGGAGACAGAACACTCCCCGTCTGGCATCAACGGATGTCACTATCCCTTTTTTCTGAAGGCAACAATAGGACCAGTTCAGTTACCGGTCTGAAAAATGTCTTAGGTTCATTCCCTTTGGTCATCCTTAGTTCAACTTTGCAGACGTTACCATCCTTGCTCGGGAATGTTGCAGTAACTAGACCAAGTGGCCACTGGTTCCGGTGGACTTGGCAGTTTATCACAAGGATGAGGTCACCAACGCCCAGATTAGGCCTAGTAGATTGCCACTTCATCTGTGGCTGCAGGGTAGACAAATACTGTTTGCGCCACCTGTCCCAGAATCTGTTTGCAAGACTTTGTACCTGTCTTCATTGGTGCTTGTAGAGGTCCTTAGCGTCGAATCCTCCTGGAGGGGCACTGGGCAGTCCCGTTTTCTGGGTAAGAAGAGTAGCTCGAGTCAATAGCAAGGGCTCCTCAGGGTCGTTAGGGACTGGAACCAAGGGTATTGCATTGATTATAGCTGCGGCTTCTGCCATGAAGGTGATTAAATGAAGATGGCTTTAAGGTGCAATGATACACTGCGCTGCTGTAGGTATAATTCAAGGAGCTTTATTGGTGCCTACGCGTTTCCTGAGCTGTCCCTTCTTGAAGAAGAGTGGAGTCAAGAATTCTCTGTACTAGACCAATCATTCGTTTCCAAGATCCACCCATGCGTGAAGAGTGAGGCGGGTTGAACGACCATGTGCAACTTTGGTCACTGAGGAACCTCTCGAGAGTCTTATAGTCTAGATTTGAAGGTATTCCTAATTCTTTTGCTGCACCAATGAAGTTAGTACCTCTGTCTGAACGTATATGCTTGATAGGACCATGGATGGCAATAAAACATCTTAAAGCGTTGATGAAGCTTGAAGTGTCAAGGGACTCAATGAGCTCTATGTTGACGGCTCTGATTGACATACAGTGTAAACATTACATTACAGTTGTTACTCATACGAGAGGCTTGGCCACCTCTCGTATGAGTAACAACTGACCAAGGCCCAAACACATCAAGACCAACGTTGGTAAAAGGAGGGTCTGGGCTGAGTCTATCTGCTGGTAGGTCAACCATCTCTTGGGTTTGAGTCGAACCACGAAGCTTACGGCAGGTAATGCATTTGTAGATGACACTACTGACGAGTTTCCTTGCACCGACAATCCACAGGCCAGCAGTTCTGATGGCTCTTTCTGTAAATTGTCTTCCTTGGTGCTTGACCAGATTGTGGTAGTGATATACAATTAAGTAGGCAACATGACATTTTCCGAGAAGAATAAGAGGGATTTCTCCTCAAATTCCATTTTAGCTTCTTTGAGCCGGCCTCCTACTCTCAGCAGGCCGTCGTTGTTGATGAATGGGTCAAGTTTTCTCAATACGCTGCTCGCTGGTATTGTGGTATTGGAGCTTTGTTAATAAGACATTGGATTTCCACGAAGTAGGTTTCTCTTTGAACAGTAAAGATGATGTGGTTTCTGGAAAATTCTAAGTCGGAGGTAACATAGATATTTTTACAAAGATGCCAACCTTTACATTTTTTCTGTGTCACAAGCTCTGGTGGTCCTGAATGAGCGAGCTATATGAGTCAGGCAGGTAATGGCTCGAATAAGTGACTTCCAATGTGAAAATTTGTCGAATCTGAGATCCAAGCTGGATAGCAGATGTCATTGTATGAAGTGTAGACACCTGAGGGCGAATTTCAGCATCTGAATCCTCTCCTACTAGTTCAAAGGTGTCTCGAAGACGTTCCTCCGCGTACAATAGTTTTGGTCCTGAGAGCCATATGGTGCTTCCTAGTCGACTGCTCTAGTTGCGTGATCTGCAGGATTCTGGTCCGTGGGAATGTAATGCCACTGTTTTGCATGAACTGATCTAATTCGTAGCACTCTCTTATTGACATAAACTTAGAATTGTCTAGTTTCATTGTGGATGTATCTCAGGACTACTTTGCTGGCTGAGTAGAACTTGGCCTGCGTCAGGTCGATATCCATCTCGGATGCAATGAACTCTGCTAACTCAACGGCTAAGATTGCGGCACAAAGCTCTAACCTGGGTATAGTGTGCTCTGGTTGTGGAGCAAGTTTGGCCTCTGACATTTGGAGTCTACAGTTTTGAGATAGGCAACAGCAGCAATTGCTTTGACAGAAGCATCTGCAAATACGTACAGTCTTTGGCTTTGTATTTCCGTAGACGGCACAGGGGTGTATGGTCTTGGCACGTTCAGATTGTAGAGGGCTGCTAAAGAGTTCTTCCATACTACCCACTGGATTTTCTTATCAGGTGACAGAGGTGCATCCCAGTCAGATGTTTCCTTAGTTAAGTCTCTTAGTAAGGCTTTGCCTTGTATAGTAACAGGAGCTGCCAAACCCAAGGGATCGTACAGACTGTTGATGGTAGACAGGACACCTCTACGTGTGAAAGGCTTTTCTTCCTGGCTGACCTGAAAGGAGAAAGTGTCTGACTGTAGATTCCAGAGAAGCCTGAGGCTGCGTTGCATTGGTGTGGAGTCTGACCCCCAGTCCAGGTCTCTAAGACCGTTACAGAAGTCTTGTGAAGGGAATTCTTCCATGAGTTCTTGGCTGTTTGAGGCTATTTTGTGAAGCTTGAGGTTCGAGCAAGCAAGCATCTCTTGGGCTCTCCTGAGAAGACTGATGGCAGTCTCATTTAAAGGCATGGCTTTCAGACAGTCGTCAACATAAGTCTTTTTCTATGAATTGTCTGACATCTGATCCATATTCTGCTTCTCCTTCTCGAGACGACCTTTTGAGTCCATAAATGGCGACTGCAGGTGAAGGACTGTTTCCAAAGATGTGCACTCTCATGCGATACTCTGCGACTTCTTTAGTAGGATCATTGTCTCTGTACCAGAAGAATCTTAGGAAGTTCCTGTCTTTCGCTCTCAAAAAGAAACAATGGAACATTTGCTGGATGTCAGCGATGAAGGCAATGGAATCCTTACGAAAACGCATAAGTACTCCCAGTAGTTTGTTATTGAGGTCTAGTCCTGTCAGTAGAACATCATTCAGGGAGATATCAAACTTAGCACTGGAGTCAAACACCACTTTAATCTGGCCTGGTTTCTTAGGGTGGTACACTCCAAACATGGGTAGGAACCAGCATACTTCAGAGTCTTTGAGAGTGGGAGCTAGTTTTGCATGGCAGTTTTCGAAAATCTTTGACATGAAGGAGAAAAAGTGATCTTTCATCACTGGTTTCTTTTGCAGATTATGCTTGAGAGAGTAGAAACGTTTTAATGCCTGATTTATGTTGTTCGGTAGACGTGATCTGTGGGTTCTGAAGGGAAGAGGTGCGACCCAGCTGTTGGTCTCATCTTTAACAAGTCCCTTGTCCATTACCTCTAAGAATAACTTGTCCTCTACCGACATTGCTGCTTGATTGTCCTGTTTAGTTCTCTGGAAGACTATGCACCCCAACTGATCCTCATAGCTTACTGACACTATACTGCTGTCATGAGTAAAGTCTATTAAATGATTGGGCAGTTGGATGCTGTGTGGTAGTTCTCTGACATGGAACTCGTTGTTACAAGGTTGAAACAGAGATGGGCGTCCTTTCTCTAATGTATTTGTCAGCATGCTTGTCACAGAAGATGGGGCGTGCATGCGTCCCAAGCATACGTTTCCTATTATAACCCATCCTAGGTCTAGCTTTTGGGCATAGGGAGCATTGTGGAGTCCATTGATATGATGCCTCACTTTGTGAACCTGTAGGATATCTCTTCCTAACAGCAGTATTATCTGGGCCTGATGGTCGAGTTCCGGCATAAGGTGTGCTATGCGTTTCAAGTGAGCATGATGAATTGCCACATCTGGCGCAGGTATTTCAGATCTGTTGTCTCAGATCTGATTACACTCGATGACTGTAGGTAGTGGTAGGCAGAATTGTCCGTCTAAGGACTCAATTTGGTATTCAGTAGCTTTCTTGCCTGCTGTTGTCACAGTACCTGCACATGTCTTTAATGAGTAGGGAGTGCTTGGCCCTTTGATGTTGAATAGGTCAAAGAGTGTTGATCTAGCCAAGGATCGATTACATTGATCATCCTAGCATACAGTCTTACAGCTTTGTCTCTATGGCCCTTTGGGAACACTTTGATGAGGTATATTTTCGAGCAGGACCTACTGTAGAGCAGTGTTATGATCTGTGGTACCACATTCTGTGCATTTTACACTGACCTTGCAATCCTTGGCGAGATGAGTTGTGGATGAGCAGCGCTTGTAGCAGATACCGTTCTCTTTCAGGAAGCTCCTGTGATCTGGCATAGATTTTCCTCTGAAGGCTCTGCATTTCAGGAGAGGATGAGGCTTCTGATGGAGCGGGCACTGTTTGTCAGGGTCCTGCACCTTTGTCTCTGATTGAGAGCACCCAGCAGACCTGTAATTGGAACCTGGAGAAGAAACATAAGTCTTGTGCACTGCCACAGACGTTCTGCGTGGATTTGCACCTGCTGACGGTGTGGCATATGACATTGCAAAGTCAAAGCTGGGATCGTTTCTAATTCTCGCTTGTTGGTGTACAGTCTACAAGAACGGAGAAGGGAGGGAATGGAACGCTGTGTTTGTATTTGTACGTGGAACCATGTGTGAGCCACCTCTCCTGTAGGGCAACTTTTGGACTATAGGGTTAACACCTCTGGCTGTGTCAAGGAATGCAAGTCCCTGTTTAGCAGGTTACTTAGTTCCCTAAGTTTCTGGAGACCTGTGTTAGATATTTTAGGAAAGTCATTGATTCTTTTGAACAAGGCTCTTTCTATTACCTCTGCTGAGCCCTAACACTCATCCAGCCTCTTACAGATCTCTTTGAGGCCAGTCTCAGGGCAGTTTATATTAATGTCTCTGATCCTTACTGCATGTTTGACTGACTGTTCTCCCAGGTATTTGACTAAGAGATCTCTCTCTTCTCTGTGTTGTAGCCCCAAATCTTTAGTGACATTTTGGAAGGAAGTCTTCAAAGCTCTGTAACCTTCAGCTTCGTCAGTGAATTTTATGAGTCCCTTGGCAACCAGTTCACGTCGTGTGCAGAACTTAGCAAATTCTGTTGTGAACCGGTTGTCAGCAGAGTATGCTGGTGATGGGTCGCCCTGATAGTGATGTGAGGTGCATTTGTACCTGTTAGTATCCTCTGGGTGGCGCCAGCCGGTGTCATATTGCTTTGGCCTGACATGCGATGTGTCAGCAAGGTGATTCACGTTGGTTACCTGGTGAGGGGCAAGGTAGTCATTAGCAGAGTTGTTTTGCTCCACGTTTTCCTGGAGCTGAGCCTCATGATGACTCTCGCTCGCTTCACTGGAGATGTCGTGCTCTTGTTCCGATGACAGGTCAGGATGTTCCTTAACGTTCTGGGACATGCGTTGTGGTTAATCTTCCAGTGGAAACTCCAAACTTGACATATTGCTTCCGCTGTGCAGCTCAGGGTTTTGTACGGCTTCTAGCGATTCTGCTCCCGTGAGGGCTGCGGCAGCTTCTCTTTTTGCTGCTAGGCTCTCTAAGGCGGCATCCACACGTGCCTTCTCTGTGACCTTCTATCTTGATCTTCTCTCTCTCTCTCATCATCTATGCATGCCTTCTCTAACTTAAGTTGCATCTTTTCTTCAGCAAAGCTTGATCGTATTTTGGCGGCTTCAGTATTTGCGTGGGCAATGTCGACCACGATGCTGATGGATATAATCTTTGAGGAGACAGATGTAGCAGATTTTGTCCTGTGTGATTTGTGGGACATGGTGTCTTGGGGGAATGCTTGGCTGTGCAGGGATTGCTGTAGCTGTGTTAATTCTCTGTGTAACTGGTGACTGGAATTCCACTAGCTGGATGGCTGCCATTTCACTAGTTCCTACTAGCAGGATGGATGCCTTTTCACGGAATCTCACTAGCTGGATGGCTGCCGTTTCACTGTTCTGTCCTCACTGAATGAAGCAGACTTTATTGCAGCTTATACAGACAGCTAAACTGCTATACCGGGTCCAATAAGGAGACTGTGATTTAGTTTGTGCTTTTATTGAAACTGATGGTATATTGATGAAGTGAAACTATAAACAAACATAATACACATAATCAATACAGGGTACAGCAGAAATACATTTATACATAACATATATTGTGAATGAACATTTATACATTAGTAGCTGATCAGGGAGCAGGACTGACAAACCCAGGCTAATATTAGGACAGGAATTAGCTATAAAGAACATAAACAGCTACCAGGAATGCAATCGCAAGGGGACAGCAATGGGAGAGATCCTTCTCAGATACAGGCTGAAGGAAAATGGAGGAAAGAGGAGGGAAAGCTACCATAATGTATTGCAAAAGAAGGGAGGAGATTCAGACATCAAAAATAGAAAACCAACAAAGATAAGACTGTGAATAAGACTCTGGCCACTAGAGGGAGCCAAAACACTGCAAACAAATAGAGTCTATGTAAATGTACCGTAAGTTTCTCTATATTCTTACCAGTAAATTACTGCAAATATTAACCCCTTTCTGACATCAGACGTACTATCCGGTCCATGGGACCCGGGCCCCTATGCCCATGGACGGGATAGTACGTCTAATGCGATCAGCGGCGCCCACGTGGTGAGCGCCGCTGATCGCAGCCGGGTGGCACTATGTGTCAGGGGCGGTCACGGACCGCCCCGACACGTTAACCCCTTGCACACCGCGATCAAACACGATCGCGGTGTACCGGGGGTTAAAGGGAAGCATCGGCAGGGAGGGGGCTCCCTCCGTGCTTCCCTGAGCCCCCCCACAGCAGCGCAATGTGCAGCGCTGCTGCGGGGGGCTCTTTCCCTGCAGGTCCCCGGATCCAAGTTGGCGACGGGGGCCTGCAGGGAACTGGCATCCTCAGACCGGATAGGAAACCTGCACACTGCCTGTGACAGATTGCTGATCTATAACAGTGATCTGTGATGTGACAGATCAGCGATCTGTCACAGGACAGTGATGTCCCCCTTGGGACAACCTAATAAAGTTTAACAAAAAAAAAAAAGTAAAAATAATTTTAAAAAAATAGCTAAATTAAAAAAAAAAAAAAAATTCCCTAATAAATTCATTTTTTGGAAATAAAAAAAAACAATAAAAGTACACATATTTGGTATCACCGTGTCCGTAACGACCTGCCCTATAAAACTGTTCCATTAGTTAACCCCTGTAGCAAACCCCTTAAAAAATAAAAATAAAAAACGAAGCAAAAAATAATGATTTATCATACCGCCGAACAAAAAGTGCAATAACACGCAACAAAAAAGACGCATATAAATATCCTTGGTACCGCTGAAAACGTCATCTTGTCCCGCAAAACACAAGCTGCCACACAGCATCATCAGAAAAAAATTAAAAAAGTTATAGATTGCAGAATAAAGCGATGCAAAAGTAATTATTTTTTATATAAAATTGTTTTTATTGCATAAAAGCGCCAAAACATAAAAAAAGACATAAATGAGGTAACGCTGTAACCGTACTGACCCGAAGAATAAAACTGCTTTATCAATTTTACCGCACGCCGAACGGTGTAAACGCACCACCCAAAAGAAATTCATGAAACGCTGGTTTTTGTTCATTCTGCGTCCCAAAAATTGGAATAAAAAGCGATCAATAAAGTCACGTGCCCGAACATGATACCAATAAAAACGTCAACTCGTCTCGCAAAAAAAAAGATCTCACATGACTCAGTGGGTCAAAATACGGAAAAATTATAGCTCTCAATATGTGGTGATGCAAAAACTATTTTTACAATAAAAAGCGTCTTTTAGCGTGTGACAGCTGCCAAAAATAAAAATCGCCATAAATAGTAAATCAAACCCCCGTTATCACCCCCTTAGTTAGGGAAAAATAATAAAATTAAAAAAATGTATTTATTTCCATTTTCGGGCTAGGGGTGTGTTGGGGTTAGGGTTGGAGTTATAATTGGGGGGTTTCCACTGTTTGGGCACATCAGGTGCTCTCCAAACGCAACATGGCGTCTGATCTCAATTCCAGCCAATTCTGCATTGAAAAAGTCAAATGGTGCTCCTTCCCTTCCAAGCTCTGCCATGCGCCCAGTGTTTTACCCCCACATATGGGGTATCAGCCTACTCAGGACAAATTGCAAAACAACTTTTGGGGTCCTACTTCTCCTGTTGTCCTTAGGAAAATAAAAAATTGGGAGCAAAAATATCATTTTTGTGGGAAAAAAAATATGATTTTTTTATTTTCACGCCCGGGCGTTATAAACTTCTGTGAAGCCCTTGGGGGTTCAAAGTGCTCACCACACATCTAGGTAAGTTCCTTAGGGGGTCTAGTTTCCAAAATGGTGTCATTTGTGGGGGGGTTTCCACTGTTTAGGTACATCAGGGGCTCTCCAAAGGCAACATGACACCCGCAGAGCATTCCATCAAAGTCTGCATTCCAAAACATCACTACTTCCCTTCCGAGCACCGACGTGGGCCCATACAGTAGTTTTCTCCCACATATGGGGTATCAGGGTACTCAGGACAAATTGGACAACAACTTTTGGGGTCCATTTTCTCCTGGTACCCTTGGGAAAATAAAAAAATTGGGGACTAAATGATAAATTACTGTTGGCTTGTGTTTTGAAACTGTAAAGCGCTGTGGAATATGTTGGTGCTATATAAAGATTATTATTATTATGTTTGTGGAAAAAATACGATTTTTTTATTTTCACGCCCAGGCATTATAAACTACTGTGAAGCACTGGGGGAGTTCAAAGTGCTCACCACACATCTAGATAAGTTCCTTAGGGGGTCTAGTTTCCAAAATGGGGTCACTTGTGGGGGGATTCCACTGTTTAGGTACATCAGGGGCTTTCCAAACGCGACATGGTGTCCGATCTCAATTCCAGCCAAAAAAGTAAAATGGCGCTGCTTCCTTTCCGAGCTCTGCCATGCGCCCAAATTGTCGTTTACACCCACATATGGGGTATCAGCGTACTCAGGACAAATTGCACAATAGCTTTTAGGGTCCTGTTACCCTTGGGAAAATAAAATTTGGGGTGAAAAGATCATTTTTGTGGAAAAAAATGATTTTTTAATTGTACTGCTGTACGTTATAAACTTCTGTGAAGCCCTTGTGGGTTCAAAGTTCTCACCACATATCTAGATAAGTTCCTTGGGGGGTCTAGTTTCCAAAATGGGGTCACTTGTGGGGGGTTTCCACTGTTTAAGTACATCAGGGCCTCTCCAAACATGACATGGCGTCCGATCAGAATTCCAGCCAATTTTGCATTGAAAAAGTCAAACGGCGCTCCTTCCCTTCTGAGCTCTGCCATGCGCCGAAACAGTGGTTCCCCCCACATATCAGGTATCAGCGTGCTCAGGACAAATTGCACAATAACTTTACCAGTCCAATTTCTCCTTTTACCCTTGGTAAAATAAAAAAAATTGAACCTGAATTATTTTTTTTGGGAAAAAAAAGTTAAATGTTCATTTTTTTTTAAATATTCAAAAAATTCCTGTGAAGCACCTGAAGGGTAAATAAACTTCTTGAATGTGGTTTTGAGCACCTTGAGGGGTGCAGTTTTTAGAATGGTGTCACTTTTTGGGTATTTTCTATCATATAGACCCCTCAAAGTGGCTTCTAATGTGATGTGGTCCGTAAAAATAAAATGGTGTTGTAAAAATGAGAAATCGCTGGACAACTTTTAACCCTTATAACTTCCTAACAAAAAAAAATGTTGGTTCCAAAATTGTGCTGATGTAAAGTAAACATGTGGGAAATGTTACTTAAGTTTTTTTGTGTGCCGTATCTCTGTGATTTAAGGGCATAAAAATTCAAAGTTGGAAAATTGCGAAATTTTCAAAATTTTCGCTAAATTTCCTTTTTTTTCACAAATAAACGCAAGTTATATGAATGAAATTTTACCCCTAACATGAAGTACAATATGTCACGAGAAAACAATGTCAGAATCACCAGGATCCATGGAAGCGTTCCAGAGTTATTACCTCATAAAGGGTCAGAATTGTAAAAATTGGCAAGGTCATGAACGTGCAAACCACCCTTGGGGGTGAAGGGGTTAAAAAACAAATAATCAGAGATTACAAATTAGATGTTGAGACAGAAGACTGACTGTTTTTAAACAATATTTTACCTCACAAAATGTATCCTCTGCAATCTCCTGACGTTGCACATCTCCTGGGCAGGGGAGGAAGCAAAAGACAATACTGACATTACAGCAGGGGTCACAGAAAATTCATTTTGTGAGGTAAAATATTTCACTGACTGTTTTTAAACAATATTTTACCTCACAATGTATCCTCTGCGATCTCCTGCTGTAATGTCAGTATTGTCTTTTGCTTCCTTCCCTGCCCAGGAGCTGTGGTATGTTCTGTACACGGTCAGACACAGGGGTGAGAGAGACGGAGCACGGGGGGAGACACCTCAAATGGGACAGCACATTAGGGGAGAACACAGCACAGGAAGGAGAGAGACAGCAGACAAGGGGGATAGCACATGGGGTAGACAGGTCACAGAAGAGAGCACAGACGGGAGAAGTCAGCACATGGGGAAAGAGAGTGGATAGGTGGGTGAGCACATGGGGGGGGGGAGAGATTCTCAATGCTGCAAAGCCTGCCCCATTGTGATATTACTGCCCTCTCATGCGGTAGCATCGGGCCTCCATCTAGTAATATATACATTTATTTATATATATATATATATATTTTAGGAGTCTATTTTATAGTCATCACAGCTCTGGTTCCTCCAAACCTGAATCGGTTAAAAAAAATTACAAAAACCTGAACATATGAAAAGCAAATTATTTTTACATCGACATGCAAACATTTGTTCTCGTTTTTTCATCTTTGTTTTCAGTTTCTGAGGCAGAATCCGCACTTACGCTTATTTTGGAGCACAGGTAGAAATAACACCTCAACAATAAAGAGTGCCAGTATGTATAGATAATAAATGAAAGCATCCAGTCTAATCTCCTGTTCAGCAGCAATGGCTCTTGGCAGAGGGTGTTCTGGGCCACTGCCATACATGGCTGCTGTGTCAGGTGTACACATGAGGTGATGACTGGCAGCGCATTACATGGGAGGAGTACGGTCACATTCACAGGCTACACCTTGCACACAGCACTCACACTGAATGCCATTGCTACATGTGCAGCAGCAGGAGCCCCTTGCAGTGTGGCAGGTCAGTCCGCCTGTACTTTGGAGCCCGCTCCCACTCCCCGCCATTCCTGACTACCTCAGGCAGAGCTGCCATTCTCTGGGCGCTTTGTCCATGACTGATCACCTCTGCCTATCTATGGCCTCTCGGGGGACTTCTGAGCTGCTGCTTTCATGTGAGTACAATCTGAGAACTCCCTGACTCATACCCCGTCTAAACAGTCACAACAAGCTTTTTAAGTGGGAGTGACTGACGGCTGAATCGATGCTATTAGTGCCCTCTAATTTTCCCGCCCAAACTTTTGCAGCTTATCTATACAAGCCTCCTGTGCAGACACGGCTCCTATAGAAATACTTTGATGCTTTGTGCTAAAATCATCGCAATATTTGTGTTTTGCCATCTAGAAAGGTCACATTCTGACTCATGAGCCTGCAGACACGGGTATTCTCCACTAGGAGGAGCGCTGAGTGTAGGGCCAGTGCTCGGAGGTGACAGTCCCTGCTGCACACATACGCGGCCAGGCTGCCGTACAGGAAGATGGGCGAGCTGAAGACCCAAGGTAAATGATCACAGTATGTAGTGGGTAATATCTCACCTCATTAGTTTTGGGATCTCCTTAGGCACATAGTGCAGATTACTGCACCAGTGACCACTTTGTGGGGTTCTGACAGGCGGGGTATGTGCTGTGTTGTCACAGGTGAGACCCCCTCCTCCTCCAAATGACTTACCTGAATTAATGTCCTATTCCCACATAATGTATGTAAACAGTGCGTTTTTTTTCCAGAAATCTGCTGAGTTTAGCCTTTTAGGCTGTGTGCACACGCTGCGGAAAAGGTGCGGATTCATCCGCGCGGATTTTGTACAATCCGCAGGTGAAACCGCAGGTCAAAAGACCTGCAGTTTTACCTGCGGATTGCTCTGCGGTTTTGCCCTGCGGTTTTTCATCTCCTCAATGGAGGAGATGGCAAACCGCAGGAGAATCCGCAGAAAGAATTGACATGTCAATTCTTTCTGCGGATTGAAAACCGCAGATAATCCGCGCGGGAAATTCCGCACCGTCTGCACTGCGGTTTTTGATTCCCATAGGGAATCATTGTACTGTACACCGCAGCAGAAACTGCTGCGGGTCCGCAGCGGCCAAAACCGCTGCGGAACCGCAGCAAAATCCGCAGCGTGTGCACACAGCCTTACATGTCATCCCCTGAGGAAGAGGTTTTTATGACCTCGAAACGCGTTGGGAAATAAATATATTAAGCACACAACTTGTGAGGAGTGATGGTCTGGCAGCGCACGTTTTAATCCATAAAAAATCCTACTAGTGAATCTGAAGATTTATGGCCACAGCGTGGTCATTTGGATGTGCAGCAAGCTGACACTGTTTCTTTATGCCTGTTACTCTCCTATATACGGTGAGTATATTTTATTGTTCGAAATCTTGGTTTTCTCAGATAAGACCCTATTGCGCTTTTTTCCTTGCAGTTTCAATCACACAGCCTTAAGGACACACAGGATTTTTGTAAGCATGAGTTGTATTGGGCAGTGGCAGCATTTGGGGACATAATTTAATTACCTAGATTTTACCATCTCTTTACAGGGAGACATAGAAAAGCAAAAATAGCACTCCTATTTTTTTCGCCACTATACCATCCATATTTATATAGTTTTATTACTTTTGTGCAATAAATGCAGTTTGTGCCAAAATCATGTATTTTTTATTGTTGCCATATTCTGAGAGCTGAGCCTTTCTTTCTTTCCATGGAGCTGTATGGCGGCTGTTTTTTTTTTTTTTTATATGGTACCATTTTCTGATCCATACGGGTTTTTAATTACACTTTTTTGAAGGTAGAATAAAAACGGAAAAACAGTTCTGGATTTTTATTTGTTTTCTTCACTTCTTCCCGTCACATTGAATTTTTTTGTTTTTTTTCCCCTCTCCCTTTTCCTAGAGCCATAACTTTATTTTCACGTCCAGGTAGCCGTATGACGGCTTGTTCCAGGGTGAGTTGTAAGAGTTCAATTTACCGTTCAATGTACTGTAAAAAAAATTCCTAGTGTGGTGAAATTGGGCAAAAATATGCAATTCCGCCATGGTGTTTTTCTTTTATGGCGTACATTTTGTGCTAAAAGTTACTGAGCCATGATTCTCCGGGTTGGTACTGTCATGACGATGCCAGTCTTGTATATTTTTCCATCGACTAAGCACGGTGAGATCTTGTTTTTTTTGCGCATGACAAGCTGACTAGTTTATTGGTACCATTTTTGGGGTCTTTTTTATCTGTTTTTATTGCGTTTTTTTATGGATTAGTAATACCCCCAGCAAAAAAACGCATTTCTTTTGTTTTATTTTTTTGTTTTGTTGCAGCATCTACCGATAGGGTTAATTTATTTTATATTTTGATAGTTTGGAGTTTTAGAAATGCTGCAATACCACATACTTTTTTTTATTTTATATAATTTTTTTTAATTTTCAGAAAGCGAGGCGATTTGAACTTAAATTTTAAAAATCTTTTTCTTATACTTTAGTCTCCCTAGGGGACTTTAACCTGCGATCATCCGCTTGCTTTTACTGCAATGTATATTGTAAATAGTTTTAGTGTATTTTATTGCAATGTATAGTGTAAATCTCAATCTCCTTAGAATCTCTGCGTATGGCCCCGGGGTCACACTACCGTATAACACGGACGAGTGCTATGCGAGAAAATATCGCACAGCACTCGGCCATGTGTTAATCTATGGGGCAGATCACATCTGCGATTATTTTCTCATGCCAAATCGGCATGCGAGGACAATCTCAGCATGCTGCGATTGGCACCTAGTCTCGGCTCACCCACACCCATATAAGCCTATGGGTGCGAGTAACACAACGCACATCACTTAGATATCATCCGAGTGCTGTGCGATATACGCCGACCCCGGAAATGGAGGAGATGGAGAAATTAGTTTCTCCGCCTCCTCCGCAGCCATGCTCTGATCCTCTCTGTGCGAGAGGCTCAGAGCACAGACGCATGACACTCTGCTCCCGCTCTCAGCAGAGATGCCATACGCTAGTGTGACTCCGGCCTATAGCTGAGCTTCAGAGGAGTACCAGGATGGCAGCAAATGGGGCCTTGAGCCGACTATAGCAGTCATAGTAACTTGAGATGAGCTAATTTGATTAGGTCTCTGCTTATTCGGCAAGCTATAGTGCTTACTGAATAAGCTGCAGAGGAAACAGTTATGAATGAGTCACCGTAGGAGGCAAAAACAGAAATACTAGCTAAGTCCAGAAAACCAGAGAAGTTGGCAGCTATCGGATTGCAGACCCCTGAACCTATCAACAACTAGCAGTAGCCGTGGGGGGTTCCTATGGTGCCCTAGACCCCTCGATCACAGCCGGAGAACTAAATAGCCTAAAGACAGAAAGGGAAATCTAAACTGCCCCAGAGCAGACCCCAAAGCAATAGGCAGCCCCCAACATATAATGACGGTGAAGCAAGATGAAAAAATACTAACACAGATAGGCTGAGCAAATGATGGGGCCCAAGCTAACTAAATAGGACAGGATAGAAAAGCTGTTGTCTGCAATCCGCAAAAACCCTATCAAAACAAGAGCCAACAGACTGATTGGGAAAAAAGCCCTGAAGACGCTAGGCTTCAAAAGACTAAATCAGTACTCAGGTATTTTCTGAAGACAGAGCAAAAAGGAATTCAGCTCACCCCAGCAGGGAATGGCAGAAATCCAAAAAAACAAGGCAAAACAAAACCAAAACCCAAATGCAAAAAGCAGAGCAGAAAACTTAGCTTTTGAAGAGCAGGAATCAGACTGGTCTCCTAGAATCCCTCTGAGAACTCACCAGCAAGGCAGAAGGGAGTCGGCTGCCTTATATCCAGTCAGCAATTCCAGTCATCATCATCCTGCTCAGGTGCTTGGTAATCAGCCTCACTACCTTCCTTCACCAGAAGAGGGAGTTCATCAGACCTCAATGGTGAAGGGGAAAATGAACTCACAACAGGAAACCCGGATACCTAGATCGCCCCGGCTGATCAGCTGTTCGGCTCCGCAGCTACATGTGTCGCGGCTGTGTGACAGTCAGGACACATGCACAGAGAACCTGTTTGTATTTGTAACAATATTGCAGTCCTGTCTGCCTGTGAGATGGAAGCTGAAGCACAGAGAGCAACCTGCAGATGTGTCAGTGATAATCACACACAGCTCTGCAGTGAGACCAGGAGAGCAGGGAGTAAAGGGCCTGTCACACTAAGTGATATTGCTAGCAATATCGCTATAACGTCACTGGTTTTTGTGACGTTATAGCGATATTGCTAGCGATATCGCTATGACTGATACTTATCTCCGACCGCTCCCCCGCTTGTTATCGCTGATCGCGCGAGAACGTCCTGGACCGTTTCTCGTCGTCAGCTTCCTGCTGGGCTTCCTGTGGCGCCAACGAGCGACGCGCGGGCGGGAGGACGTCAGGATCACCTCGTCTGACAGGTAAGTAGCGACCTCCGACCCCTGCTATGTCGCTGGTGAGATCTGCCTGTGTGGCAGCTCACTAGCGACCACTTAGCGATGCACCAGCGATCCTGACCGCGTCATATCGCTGGTCGGGATCGCTGGTACGTCGCTAAGTGTGACAGTACCTTAAGTCATTACACAACACACTGGTTTATGCCCCCTTTTATTTATAATGGACTCTGGAGGCAGATTCTCATGCAGATCAGTGTCCGGCCCATGATCCTGAACAGCTCACTTACATATTAGAAAAGTGGATTTGTACAATAATATATTGGATCGCAGATATCAAGTTATCATTATAGTCAACTTTCTATGACCTTCATACCCATATAGACAGTATAAGAGGGTTGATCCTACTGACAGATTCCCTTTAAAGGGAGTCTGTTGGCACAGAATGTCTGTTCAAACCAAGCACAGTCACTCATTGCACCCTTGGCGAGGTCATATTTTAAACTGCACTTTTCCACTTGTTTTCCATCCATCCCACCCTTCTCTAAGGCAATGTGCCCACATTGCAGAAATGCTGCGGAAATGTCAGCAGCATTTCCGCAACTTCCTGCCGCAGGTAAAACGCATGTGGAATTCGCATGTGTTTTGCAAGCGTTTTTAGCTTGCTGAATGCTTGCTCTTTTCCAGGCTATTTGAAGCATCGCTTGGAAAAGTGATTGACAGGTTGGTCGCACTTGTCAAGCATAGTGCTTGACAAGTGTGACCAACTTTTTACTATTGATGCTGCCGATGCAGCAGTAATAGTAAAAGAATGTTAAAAATATTAATAAAAAAAAAAAAAAAAATAGAGCTATACTCACCTTCTGTCGGCCCCCGGAGTCGTCTCGCCTCTCAGCAACGCTGCCGGCAACTTCCGTTCCCAGGGATGCCTTGCGACAATGACCTTTGATGACGTAGCATCACGAGAGACCGCTACGTCATCAGAGGTCATGGCCACGGAAGATGCTGGCAGCGTGGCTGAGAGGCGGGACAACTCCGGGACTGACAGAAGGTGAGTATATCTCTATTTTTTTCTTTTAGTTCTATATTTTAAAGGAATATGGTACCTAGGGCATGGAGGAGAGTCGCCTCTCCTCCAGATCCTGGGTACCACCTGCACATGAAGCGCTCACTTCACGCATGGTGGGCATAGCCATGTGAGTAAAGTGAGCGTTTCAATGCAATCCTATGGCTGCGGAATCACCAAGATTCCACAGAAAGAATGCACATGCTGCGGATTTTACCGCTATGCGATTCTGCAGCGGTAAAATCCGCAGCATGGGCACAACAACTGCGGAATCCCATAGGATTGCCCCCATGCATTATTAGCGTTTTTAAGCAAAAAAATGCAACGTGGACACAGCCTAACTCTATAAAGCCAGAGCTGTCAATCAAAGAAGTGTGGGGGTTGTGGAGATATTGTTTTTTTTTTTTCTTTTTTAAATCCCCTTTAGAAAATGGCACTAGCACATGCTAGACATTTATGGGCACTCTGAAGGCTTCTTCACAGCAATTGAACTTCTTTCTTTTAAGTTCTTGATGATCTAATAATAAATGGTGATTTAGGGGCAATCTTACAAACAGCAATATCCTTGGTTAGGCTGGTTTCACATTCGCGTTAAAACGACGCTGCGCACTGCGTCGTTAAGCCCCGCCCCGATTCGGCTCCCTGCCCGCCCCATCCGGGATCACCGCCTACTTTCGCATTTGCACGCATGCGATCGGCGCACCCTATCTTTAGCATACATGCTGCATTTTGGCGCGTACGGCGCACCGTGAAAAGTGCGCAGCACGCTACTTTCACACTGGCAGCGCATGATCTGCGCACCCTATGCTAAAGATAGGGTGCGCCGATCGCATGCGTGCAAATGCGAAAGTAGGCGGTGATCCCGGATGGGGCGGGCAGGGAGCCGATCGGGGCGGGGCTTAACGACGCAGTGCGCAGCGTCGTTTTAACGCGAATGTGAAACCAGCCTTATAAACCCTTTTTGACGCGAACCAATGATGATTGCATGAGGAGACACTCAGAGTTAACAGAAGATAAGCCTTAAAGCCCCCCCCCCCTCATTTTAATCCAATCTGCTCTTATAATTCAATTAGCATGACAGTATGATATTACCTATCTTGTCGTTCACACATTCTTGTGCGCTAACGAGGTCTCTGAAATGATGTAAGGAGTTAATTTTGGTAACTTGTCAGTGGAAATGTGTGTGTGATTAACCCCTTAGTGACCGGGCCAAATTTTACAAATCTGACCAGTGTCACTTTATGTGGTAATAACTCTGGAACGCTTCAACATATCCCAGTAGTTTGTAAAAAAAATTTTTTCGTGATACATTGTACTTTATGATAATGGTAAATTTAGGTCGATATGTTTTGTGTTTATAAAAAAAATCAGAAATTTGACAAAAATATAAAAAAAGGCAATTTTCAAGCCTTGAATGATTATCCCTTTAACCCCTTAACCCCCAGAGCTTTTTTCGGTTGTCTTTTTTCGCTCCCCTTCTTCTCAGAGCCATAACTTTTTTATTTTTCCGTCAATATGGCCATGTGAGGGCTTATTTTTTTTGTGGGACGAGTTGTACTTTTGAATGACACCATTGCTTTTAGAATGTCGTGTACTCGAAAACGGGGTAAAAAATTCCAAGTGTGATGAAATTGCAAAAAAAGTGCGATCCCACACTTGTTTTTTGTTTGGCTTTTTTGCTAGGTTCACTAAATGCTAAAACTGACCTGCCATTATGATTCTCTAGGTTATTATTAGTTCATAGACACCAAACATGCCTAGTTTCTCTTATTTTCTAAGGGGTGAAAATAATATCCAAAGTTTGCAAAAAAAAAAAAATTGTGCCATTTTCCGATACCCGTAGCGTCTCCATTTTTTGTGATCAGGGGTTGGGTGAGGGCTTATTTTTTGTGCACCGAGCTGATGTTTTTAATGATACCATTTATGTGCAGATATGATCTTTTGATCGCCCGTTGTTGCATTTTAAAAAACGTAATTCTGGCGTTTCTATTTTTTTCCCCGCTATGCCGTTTAGCGGTCAGGCTAATCCTTTTTATTTATTGATCGGGTGATTCTGAATGTGGCGATACCTAATGTGTATGTGTGATTTTTTTTTTTTTTTTTTGAATGGGGCGAAAGGGGGGTGATTTAAACTTTTATATTCTTTTTTATATTTTTTCATATTTTTTAAAACATTTTTTAATTTTGGCATGCTTCAATAGCCTCCACTACTCGATTGACTCTGCTACATATAGGCAATGAGCAGATCGCCTATATGTAGCAGAATTACAGCATTACTATGAGCGCCGACCACCGGGTGGCACTCATAGCAAAGCCTCATCAACAACCATAGAGGTCTCTGAGATCTCAAGTTGTTATGGCAACGCATTGCTGACCCCCGATCACGTGACTGGGTCAGCGCTGTGCCCTTGCGGCCGAAAGCTCTAGTTAAAGCCCGCTGTCAGCGTTTGACAGCGGGATTTAACTTCCGTATATACTCGTGTATAAGTCGACCCCCCCCTCCCCAATTTTGCCACAAAAAACTGGGAAAACTTATTGACTCACGTATAAGCCTAGGGTGGAAAATACAGCAGCTACTGGTAAATTTCAAAAATAAAAATAGATACCAATAAAAGTAAAATTAATTGAGACATCAGTAGGTTAAATGTTTTTGAATATCCATATTGAATAAGGAGCCCCATATAATGCTCCATACAGTTCATGATGGCCCCATAAGATGCTCCATACAAATTACCCCATATAATGCTGCACAAAGATTAATAATGGCCCTATAAGATGCTCCATAGATTATGCCCCCATAAGATGCTCCATAGATTATGCCCCTTATGCCGCTGCTACAATTAAAAAAAAAAAAAAAAAGACATACTCGCCTCTTGTTGCTGGGGGCCAGGTGCCGGTGTCCTGAGCAGGCGGGGAAAAAGACACGCTATGGGGGATAGGTGCCGGTGTCATCGCTGGCTCTGGATCCCCACACTGGCGATATTCACCTGTCCCCGGTCCATCGCTGCACCTGCTCTGTCTTCCGGGTCCTCTCTCAGTGATGTTAAGGCAGCAGAGGGCGTGGCGCGCACTGACTACGTCACCGCGCCGTCTGACCTGAACATCACAGCCAGAGGACGCGGAGGACAGAACGGCCACAGACCGGTGGACCCGGGACCGGTGAATATTGCATATTCTTACCCCTTCTTGGTGCGGTCTCTGCATCCTCGCTTCTCCCGGTCTCAGGCTCCTTCCTTTAGCGGTCACGTGGTACCGCTCATTAAAGTCATGAATATTCACATATTCATGACTTTAATGAGCGGTACCACGTGACCGCTGAAGGAGGGAGCCTGAGACTGTGGGACAAGAAGGGGAACTGCAGAGACTGCACCAGGGGGGTCAGTATGATCTGACACCCCCGCTCCCCCTCCCCCGCCATATGACTCGCTTATAAGATGAGAGTGGGACTTTCAGCCAAAAAATGGCTGAAAATCTCGGCTTATACGCGAGTATATATGGTAGTTAACAGTCGCAGGCGGATCGCGATTCTGCTCGCGCCTATTGCGGGCACATGTCAGCTGTTGAAGACAGCTGACATGTTGCGGCTTTGAGGTGGGCTCACTGTCAGAGCCCACCTCCAAGTGGGGGATACCGACCGCTGACGCAGTAGTAAGTCAGCGGCCGTTAAGGGGTTAATCCAGATAGTCATACCACAGAAAAACATTAATAACATTTCCCTCATGTCTTCATTACATAAGCACCATTTGTAAAGTGTTATTTTATTTTGTTAGCATTTTAGGAGGTTTAAAAATGTAGAAACAATTTTTCCTTTTTTTTCCAAAGAAATATACAAAATTCTTGTTTTTTAGGGACCTATCCAGGTTTGAAGTGACTTTGGGGTTCCAATATATTGGAAACACCTCAAAAGTGATACCATTTTAAAAACAACACCCCTTGACGTATTAAAAACTGCTGTCAGGTAGTTTATTTACCCTTCAGGTGATTTTCAGGAATTAATTCAAAGTGGTATGACGGGAATGAAAAAATGTATTTTTACCGAATAAATGACGTTAACCTCTGAACAGGCCACTCTGAGGCCATTATTTGGTCATGAATTGCCGTGGCAAACATCAAGGACCACAAAATCATGATCTCAGGGTGTCGATAGGGATAAAGTGGAAACCCACATACTCTGTTAACCATTTGTATGATGTAGTCACTATTGACAGCAGCATCTAAGGGGTTAAACAGATATGGATGATGCCAACACTGATCATGGCTAATGCAGCAAGTTGTCAGCTATAGTGTACAGCCGACAGCTGCTGGATTGTCAAAAACTCTTACTGTTTCTCTTATTCATTCTCGTCTCGACTATTGTAACTCTCTTCTAATCGGTCTCCCTCTTACCAAACTCTCCCCTCTCCAATCTGTCTTGAATGCTGCAGCCAGGATCATATTCCTCGCCAATCGTTACACCGATGCCTCTACCTTGTGCCAGTCATTACACTGGCTACCCATCCACTCCAGAATTCAGTATAAACTTATTACCCTCACCCACAAAGCCCTCCATGGCTCAGCACCACCCTACATCTCCTCCCTTGTTTCAGTATACCACCCTACCCGCGCCCTCCGTTCTGCTGATGACCTGAGGTTAGTATCCTCATTAGTCAGAACCTCCCACTCCCGTCTCCAAGACTTTACACGTGCGGCGCCAATTCTTTGGAATGCACTTCCCAGGTCAATACGATTAGTCCCCAATCCCCACAATTTTAAGCGTGTCCTGAAAACGCATTTATTCAGACTGGCCTATCGCCTCAACACATTAACCTAACTATCCCTGTGTGGCAGAGCCAAAAGTTTTACCATAACCAGGTTCCCCGCATCATGTTCCCACATGCTTTATGCCTCCATTAGCCCTCTGTGTCTGTACTGTTACACACTTAACATTATGGCTGGTCCATACAATCAGAGCAACTGTTACCACCCACCTTTCGTGTCTCCCTCTTTCCTCATAGACTGTAAGCTTGCGAGCAGGGCCCTCACTCCTCTTGTTATTTGTTATAATCTACTGTATGTGATTATTGTTATGCTGTAATGTCTATTGTCTGTACAAATCCCCTCTGAAATGTAAAGAGCTGCGGAATATGTCGGCGCTATAAAAATAAAATTTATTATTATTAAATTTATTATTATGGGGAGGCTATTTTCTTATAGCTCAGGTCAATAAAAAGACATTGGCGGTCATTAAGGCGTTAAGATTGTTCAACCAGCCACAATACTTCTGTACTTCTGCAGCCTGTGATAGGCTGCAGAAGTCGCCAATAATTCTCTGTTCAAGTGTCCTGATCTCTGCAGCCTATCATAATTGGTGGCTGTCCTTTAGCTGGTTGGAGGGTCATCTGCTCTCTTCCAGTGCTAGCACAAACCTTGGAGCAATTCTTGCTGAATCTGGGAGAGCGATATCAAGTAAGTAGGATTTAATTTTACAGAATCCAACCCTCAGGTAACTAGCACCTTTTGCTCGTAAAATCCCTTAAAGGTGTCTCCTATTTATGATACATATCATGTTCTGTAATGAATTACTCAAGAACATGAATACTGTATGTGTTTTCTTGAGTCATAGCTACATGAACACAGCCTGGTGATTGCAGTTTGAATTCTGACAACACCATTCTACTTGCTTGTGGCTTGAAGATTTTCTGATGATTCACCAAGGGTGACAACAATAATAGGCTTCTCCTGAAAGTAAATGAAAGGATAATTTTGTGTTACAGTATATGCTAGAGATGGTGCGCTCCTTTTTGACATTTTTATCCCCTTTCTGCCATATGACGTACTATCCTGTCCATGTACCCTGGGACTTAATTCCCATGGACGGGATAGTACGTCATATGCGATCAGCGACGCTCACGGGGGGAGCGCCGCTGATCACGGCTGGGTGTCAGCTGATTATCACAGCTGACACTCGGCACTATGTGCCAGAGGTGGTCACGGACCGCTCCCGGCACATTAACCCCTGGCACACTGCGATCAAACATGGTCTCAGGGAAGCATCGCGCAGGGAGGGGGCTCCCTGCATGCTTCCCTGAGACCCTCGGAACAGCGCGATGATCTGACACAGTTCACGGCAAAGTGTCAGATCAGCGATCTGACACTATACAGTGATGTCCCCACCTGGGACAATATAATAAAGTGTAAAGAAAAAGAAAAATGTGTAAAAATAATTTTTTAAAAAATCCTAAATAAAAAAACTAATTTTTTTTTTGTAAATAAAAAAAACAATAAAAATACAAATATTTAGTCTCGCCGCGTCCGTAACGACCCGCCCTATAAAACTGTCCCACTAGTTAACCTGTTTAGTGAACCCCTTAAAAAAAAAAACAAAACGAGGCAAAAAACAATGCTTTATCATGCCGCCGAACAAAACGTGCAATAACACGCGATCAAAATAACGTATATAAATAAACATGGTACCGCTGAAAACGTCATCTTGTCCCGCAAAAAACGAGCCGCCATACAGCATCATCAGCAAAAAATATAGCTCGCAGAATAAAGCCATGCAAAAATAATTATTTTTTATATAAAATTGTTTTTATTGTATGAAAGCGCCAAAACATAAAAAAATGATATAAATGAGGTATCGCTGTAATCGAACTGACCCGAAGAATAAAACTGCTTTATCAGTTTTACCACATGCGGAATGGTGTAAACGCCCCCCAAAAGAAATTCATGAAATGCTGGTTTTTGTTCACTCTGCATCCCAAATATCGGAATAAAAAGCGATCAAAAAATGTCACGTGCCCGAAAATGGTACCAATAAAACATCAACTCGTTCCGCAAAAAATAAGACCTCATATGACTGTGGGTCAAAATATGGAAAAATTATAGCTCTCAAAATGTGGTGATGCAAAAACTATTTTTCCAATAAAAAGCGTCTTTTAGCGTATGACAGCTGCCAAACATAAAAACCGCCATAAATAGTAAATCAAACCCCCCTTTATCAACCCCTTAGTTAGGGAAAAATAATAAAATTAAAAAAATGTATTTATTTCCATTTTCCGGTTAGGGCTAGGGGTGGAGTTAGAATTGGGCAGTTTCCACTGTTCAGGCACATCAGTGGCTCTCCAAAAGAAACATGGCGTCTGATCTCAATTCCAGCCAATTCTGCGTTGAAAAAGTCAAACAGTGCTTCTTCCCTTCCAAGCTCTGCCATGCGCCCAAACAGCAGTTTACTCCCACATATGGGGTATCAGCCTACTCAGGACAAATTGCACAACAACTTTTGGGGTCCAATTTCTCCTGTTATCCTTGAGAAAATAAATTGGGGACTAAAAGATCATGTTTGTGGAAAAAAAAAGATTTTTTTATTTTCACGCCTGGGTGTTATAAACTTCTGTGTAGCACTTGGGGGTTCAAAGTGCTCACCAGACATCTAGATAAGTTCCTTAAGGGGTCTAGTTTCCAAAATGGGGTCACTTGTGGGGGGTTTCCACTGTTCAGGCACATCAGGGGCTCTCCAAACCGCGACATGGCGCCCGATCTCAATTTCAGCCAATTTTGCGTCAAACGGCGTTCCTTCCCTTCCGAGCTCTGCCATCCTCCCAAACAGTGTTTTACCCCCACATATCAGGTATCGGCGTACTCAGGACAAATTGCATATCAACTTTTATGGTACAATTTCTCCTGTTACCCTTGGTAAAATAAGAAAAATTGGACCTGAAGTAATTTTTTGTGAAAAAAAGTTAAATGTTCAGTTTTTTTTTTTTAAACATTCAAAAATTCCTGTAAAGCACCTGAAGGTTTAATAAACTTCTTGAATGTGGTTTTGAGTACTGTCAGGGGTGCAGTTTTTAGAATGGTGTCAGTTTTGGGTATTTTCTATCATGTAGACCCCTCAAAGTGACTTCAAATGTGATGTCCCTAAAAAAAAATGGTGCTGTAAAAATGAGAAATCGCTGGTCAACTTTTAACCCTTATAACTTCCTAACAAAAAAGTTTTGGTTCCAAAATTGTGCTGATGTAAAGTAAACATGTGGGAAATGTTACTTATTAATATTTTTGTGTGCCAGATCTCTGTGATTTAAGGGCATAAAAATTCAAAGTTGAAAAACTGCGACATTTTAAAAATTTTCGCCAAATTTCCGTTTTTTTCACAAATAAATGCAAGTTATATGAATAAAATTTTACCACTGACATGAAGTACAATGTCACGAGAAAATGTCAGAATCACTGGGATCCACATGGAAGCGTTCCAGAGTTATTTACACATTATTTGGCCCGGTCATGAACGTGCAAACCACCCTTGGGGGTAAAGGGGTTAAAGTGGGGAAAAAAGGATCAAACAGATGGTAACTTTAGGGAATGGAAAAATCATATTTCTTGTGACAACATTCGTTAAATGTGGCTTTGTTTTAGCCAATGTTAAAACTCTACTAATTTACAATGTTTGACTGTATGTGTGCATTATGAACTGAAATTGTCATTTTTCATAAGCCGAGGTATGTGTGGAGTAGTAATGCAGTTCTTGATCATTTACAAGTGTTTGGTTTTATTTTTTTATTTTCCATATTCTGACAAAGCAGTAACTCATACTCCCTTTTTACTTTACTTTTACTGCCTGCCTTGCTTGGTAGACTTGCGCTTCAGGAATGGACTTAGAAAGAGTTATGTCCAGATGAGATAGTCCTTTTCATTATTGTTATGTATGACCAAGAATGACATACGGTATTATATGAGCTGGGGTGAGTACAGTAGCTATGTTGTATCATCCATAATTAGATACTGAAATTATTAGGTTTACTGTGACCATTTATCCAAATGACAATGACTCTTAAAAGATCAAACAACTATATGATCCCATTGTTAGACATGTTACAAAAATGTACGGTATAACCTTTATACAGTCCTGGCTTGTAAATTTAGTCCTTCCCTATGTTTTGATGTACTTCCAAGATGATATTAAAGTAATCTTTACATCTTGCACCTGAAGTGAATAATGCTCCACCTTCAGATTGCTTGGAAAGTCGTCTTGTGTATAGAAGGTGTACCCTTGTGGGTCATCGATGTTGTCTTCTATTTTTCCAAGACTGCATTTTCAGGTTCTACATAGGATTAATGTGAATATTCCTTCTAAAGATTTGATTTAAAAAAAAAAAAAATAGTCAGCCATTTCTTTAGTGTATTTGATAGTAGAATAGTGCAGTGACATCTTTCAATTCTACAATGGCTTTGAGGTGTGCATTGCTTTTTGAAGTATAATGGGTGGTGGTTGCTGATCTTATATAATACTGTGACCAATAAATTGCTCATTATATTTAACAAATGTCCCTGAATTCAGTATAGGCTATCAGAGGCTTGGTGTACATGATATTGTGATTCATAATGCATGCGTCCCAAAGCTTCCTGTTTATGTTACCTAAATAACGTCTCCTTTTATGAGGTTGTTTTTAAGCTATTGTAACAAACGCCTCCTAATCCGGTATCAGGCAATTTAAACTAGTATTTCTGATATATAATTCAGCAGCAAATATTTTTATTTTAATGCCTCACTAATTTAACAATGTTTTTCATTCAATTATTTATAGACTTATTTTGCTGACTTGTTCCCAATTTCATTTTGGTTAAATGGATGTTGTTGGCTTATGGCACATGTTGTGGCTGTTTTCTGAATGTAGGAAGATTAAACAAATCAGAAACAATATATTGTGGTGAAACTATAAGGGTGCTGAGGTTTTGGTTTTCCCCTCGTCCAAGTATTTGGAACTGACAAAGATTTTTGATACTCCTAGGGACAGCTAGTCTATAACCAGCACTTGACAGGTGGGGGAGCCTTTGTACTACTAATGAAAAGGTAGTTTTAATCACCTGTTGCATGCTATTATGCATCATGTTCTTCAAGTTTGTATTGTGCATTGCTTATACTCTGTTACATCACTAGCTACATAGTCCCAGATAAATCTTTTCATTCATTATTCGTACCTGACCTGATGCTACATGTATCTGAATAGGTGCTATTTCCCATTGATATACTTCAAGTTATTGTTGAATGCTATCCCATAAGTGTAAAAGTTAAATGAAAGCCACAAAAGGGACCAAACTCTGTATTAGTACAATAATGTAGCCTACTATGCTATTGTGTTAATTGTATTCAGCTTAAAAGATGTACACTGTTAACGGTCAAAATAAGTCCAAAGTTGCATGTTGTAGATTTGGGGGATCATATTAATCTGGTTTTTCGGGGCTTCAGATGGAAATACATTGTGTGCAGAATTATTAGGCAAGTTGTATTTGAGAGGATTCTTTTTATTATTGAATAACAACTATGTTCTCAATCAACCCAAAAGACTCATAGATATCAAAGCTTAATATTTTTGGAAGTTGGAGTGGGTTTTTTTTTTTTAGGTTTGGCTATCTTAGGAGGATATCTGTTTGTGCAGGTAACGATTACTGTGCAGAATTATTAGGCAACTTAATAAAAACCAACTATATATACCCATCTCACTTGTTTATTTTCACCAGGTAAACCAATAGAGCAACACAAAATTTAGAAATAAACATTTCTGACATTCAAAAACAAAACAAAAAAATCAGTGACCAATATAGCCACCTTTCTTTACGATGACACTCAAAAGCCTTCCATCCATAGATTCTGTCAGTTGCTTGATTAGTTTACAATCAACATTGCGTGCAGCAGCCACCACAGCCTCCCAGACACTGTTCGGAGAGGTGTACTGTTTTCCCTCCCTGTAGATCTCACATTTTATGAGGGACCACAGGTTCTCTTTGGGGTTCAGATCAGGTGAACAAGGGGGCCATGTCATTATTTTTTCTTCTTTTAGACCTTTACCGGCCAGTCACGCTGTGGAGTATTTGGATGCATGTGATGGAGCATTGGCCTGCATGAAAATCATGTTTTTCTTGAACGATACCGACTTCTTCCTGTACCACTGCTTGAAGAAGGTGTCTTCCAGAAACTGCCAGTATGTCTGAGAGTTGAGCTTCACTCCATCCACAACCCGAAAAGGTCCCACAAGTTCATCTTTGATGATACCAGCCCATACCAGTACCCCACCTCCACCTTGGGGTTGTCTGAGTCCGAGTGGAGCTCTCTGCCCTTTACTGATCCAGCCTCCGGCCCATCCATCTGGCCAATCAAGAGTCTCTCTCATTTCATCAGTCCATAAAACCTTAGAAAAATCAGTCTTAAGATATTTCTTGGCCCAGTCTTGACATTTTATCTTATGTTTCTTGTTGAAAGGTGGTCGTTTTTCTGCCTTCCTTACCTTGGCCATGTCCCTGAGTATGACACACCTTGAGCTTTTTGATACTCCACTAACGTTGCAGCTCTGAAATATGGCAAAATTGGTGGCAAATGGCATCTTGGCAGCTTCACGCTTGATTTTCCTCAATTCATGGGCAGTTATTTTGAGCCTTTTTTTTATCAATACACTTCTTGCGACCCTGTTGGATATTTGCCTTGAAACGCTTGATTGTTCAGTGATCACGCTTCAAAAGTTTGGCAATTTCAAGACTGCTGCATCCCTCTGCAAGACATCTCACAATTTTTGACTTTTCAGAGTCCGTCAAATCTCTCTTCTGACCCATTTTGCCAAAGGAAAGGAAGTTGCCTCATAATTAAGCACACTTTATATAGGGTTTTGATGTCATTAGACCACACCCCTCCTCATTACAGAGATGCAAATCACCTGATTTACATAATTGGCAGTTGGTTTTCAAGCCTATACAGCTTGGAGTAGGACAACATGTATAAAAAGGATGATGTGATCAAAATACTCATTTGCCTAATAATTCTGCACCCAGTGTATATACAGCTCTGGCAAATATTAAGAGACTGCTGCAAAATTTTCAGTTTGTCTGATTTGTCTCTTTATAGGTATATTTTTGAGTAAAATCTAAATTGCTCTTTTATTCTATAAACTGTTGACAACATGTCTTCGAATTTCCAAACACTAAATTTTGTATTTATTTTCAGAAAATGATAAATGGTCAAAATAACAAAAACATGCAGTGCTTTCAGACCTCAAATAATGCTAAGAAAACAAGTTCATAATCATTTAGAAACAACAATACTAATGTTTAAACTCAGGAAATGTTCAGAAATCAATATTTTGTGGAATAACCATGATTTTTAATCACAGCTTTCATGCGTCTTGGCATGCTTTCCACCAGTCTATCACACTGCTTTTGGGTGACCTTATGCCACTCCTGGTACAAAAATGTAAGCAGTTCTGCTTTGTTTGATGGCTTGTGACTATCCATCTTCCTCTTGATTACATTCCAGAGGCTTTCAATGGGGTTCAGATCTGGAGATTGGGCTGGCCATGACAGGGATTTGATGATGTGGTGGTCCTTCATCCACACATTGATTGACCTAGCTGTGTGGCATTGCGCATTGTCCTGCTGGAAAATCCAGTCCTCAGACTTGGGGAACATTGCCTGAGCAAAAGGAATCAACTGTTTTTTTTCCAGGATAACCTTGTATGCGGCTTGATTCGTACGTCCTTCGCAAAGATTAACCTGCCCAATTCCAGATGACCTTACTCCTGTCCTCTATGTTCCAATCCTTATGGTCTTTGGCAAACTTCAGCCTGGCTCTCCTTTGCTTCTCATTGATGAAAGGCTTTTTTTTCTAGCTTTACATGACTTGAGCCCTGCCACTAGGAGCCTCTTACAAACTGATCTTGCCGTGCACTTCACCCCAGCTGCCATTTGCCATTCCTTTTATAGGTCACTTCATGTCATCCTGTGGTTGCTGAGTGACATTCCAATAAGATGACGATCATCCCGGTCAGTGGAGAGTCGTTTTCGCCCTCTGCCGGTCTGTATCTATGTTGTCCCCAATGTCTGCTGCTTGACCTTTTTTGTAATGGACTGCCATCTTAGAAATTTTAATGATGGAGGCAACATGACACTCACTATATACCTCTGCTATAGTAAAGCCAGAATTGAGCCCTTCTTTTCCTCTCTCAAGACTTTTCTTTTCAACTCCTTTGGCATGGTTAAAAGTAATTTTTTTCATTCCTATTACTTTTGAGATATTACTAGCACTTGTTTTGCCATCCAACTTGTCCTATTGCAAGAGGATTGTGAACACCACAGCAGCGTTTTTTTATACTTTCCTTTGTTAAATAAGATTTGGTTCAGGTGATCACCTAATCAGAAGCACATTAAGTAGAATGAGGTGTACTTTGGTTGGAATTCAACTGACACTGAAATGGAATGGCTGTCAGGCATGTAGAGAAGCTGATTTTTAGAAAACTGTGGAGTGGTCCCTTAATTTTTGCCAGAGCTGTATATACAAATATACAGTGTGTGTGTGTGTGTATATATATGTATATATTATGACAAGAAATAGAGCAGCACAAAAATACAAAAGAGAGTCCAGGTGCAAAGCTCCCAAAGGCATGTACCAAACCTTTATGCTAGAAAAAGGTTCGCCACTTGAACCGAAACGTTGCACTTATGGGCTAAATAAACAGCTCTCATTTAACCCTGAAAACCTTGTGCTGGCCCTGCTTTTTGGAGTGTGTGTGTGTATGTGTGTGTGTGTGTGTGTGTGTGTGTGTATATATATATATATATATATATATATATATATATATATATATAATCTATATATCTATCTCCATCCATCCGCGGCAAAAATTGAGACCACCACATTAACCCCTTCACCCCCAAGGGTGGTTTGCACGTTCATGACCGGGCCAATTTCTACAATTCTGACCACTGTACCTTTATGAGGTCATAACTCTGGAACGCTTCCTTGGATCCCGGTGATTCTGACATTGTTTTCTCGTGACATATTGTACTTCATGTTAGTGGTAAAATTTCATTCAAATAACTTGCGTTTATTTGTGAGAAAAACGGAAATTTGGCGAAAATTTCGCAATTTTCCAACTTTGAATTTTTATGCCCTTAAATCACAGAGATACGGCACACAAAAAACTTGATAACTAACATTTCCCACATGTTTACTTTACATCAGCACAATTTTGGAACCAAAATTTTTTTTTTGTTAGGAAGTTATAAGGGTTAAAAGTTGACCAGCGATTTCTCATTTTTACAACACCATTTTATTTTTAGGACCACATCACATTTGAAGCCACTTTGAGGGGTCTATATCAGGGGTCCTCAACCGCCGGGCCGCTGCAGTGCCCTTGCCGGTCCGCGGACACAAGGTGAGCCAGGGGCGGTCAGTGGCATAGCGGGGGCTGGGGCGGCGCGCAGCAGCTCTTAGCGGCGGGCAGGGAGCGATCCAAGCAGCTCCGCTCCCTGCAAGAGGGAATAGCAGGAGCGGAGCTGCAAGGACCCGTCCAGCTTCCTGCCCGCCGCCCGCGCTTCCTGTCTCTGACTGACACAGAGAGGAGCGTGCCGCTGCTGTGTCAGTGCGAGGAAGCGCGGGCGGCGGGCAGGTGAGAGGAGAGAGGTGGTGTCTGTGTGTATATGTATGTCTGTCTGTGTGTGTGTGTATAATGTGTGTACATGTATGTCTGTGTGTGTGTTGGTCTGTGTTTGTGTAGCCTGGCCCTGGAGGAGATGGGGACATGAGGAGAAGGCCATGAGGGGAGTGATGGGGTGAAGGCAATGATGGGGAGAGGGGAGTGATGGGGTGAAGGCAGTGATGGGGAGAAGGGAGTGATGGGGTGAAGGCAGTGATGGGGAGAAGGGAGTGATGGGGTGAAGGCAATGATGGGGAGAAGGGAGTGATGGGGTGAAGGCAATGATGGGGAGAAGGGAGTGATGGGGTGAAGGCAATGATGGGGAGAGGGGAGTGATGGGGTGAAGGCAATGATGGGGAGAAGGGAGTGATGTGGTGAAGGCAATGATGGGGAGAAGGGAGTGATGGGGTGAAGGGAATGATGGGGTGAAGGCAATGATGGGGAGAAGGGAGTGATGGGGTGAAGGCAATGATGGGGAGAAGGGAGTGATGGGGTGAAGGCAATGATGGGGAGAAGGGAGTGATGGGGTGAAGGCAATGATGGAGAGACGGCAGTGATGGGGTGAAGGCAATGATGGGGAGACAGCAGTGATGGGGTGAAGGCAATGATGGGGTGAAGGCAATGATGGGGAGACAGCAGTGATGGGGTGAAGGCAATGATGGAGAGATGGCAGTGATGGGGTGAAGGCAATGATGGAGAGATGGCAGTGATGGGGTGAAGGCAATGATGGGGAGAGGGGAATGATGGGGTGAAGGCAATGATGGGGAGACAGCAGTGATGGGGAGAAGGCAATGATGGGGAGAAGGGAGTGATGGGGTGAAGGCAATGATGGGGAGAAGGGGGTGATGGAGCACTTATTCAAAACCTATGGTGAGTTGAGTCACATTATAAATGTTATTTAATTATAAGTATGCACTGCTACACTACAACCGTGTCCATAGCCCCGCCCCCTTATGACCAAAGCCCCGCCCCTGCCACACCTCCATCCCCGCCCTGCCGGGCCATGGAAGAATGGTCTTGCTTGAAACCGGTCCCCGGTGCAAAAAAGGTTGGGGACCACTGGTCTATATGATAGAAAATACCCAAAAGTGACACCATTCTAAAAACTGCACCCCTTAAAGTGCTCAAAACCACATTCAAGAAGTTTATTAACCCTTTAGGTGCGTCACAGGAATTTTTTTGAATATTTAAAAAAAAATGAACATCTAACTTTTTTTCATAAAAAAAATACTTCAGGTTCAATTTTTTTTATTTTACCAAGGGTAACAGGAGAAATTGGACTGCAAAAGTTATTGTGCAATTTGTCCTGAGTACGCAGATACCTGATATGTGGGGGGGAACCACTGTTTCGGTGCATGGCAGAGCTCAGAATGGAAGGAGCGCCGTTTGACTTTTTCAATGCAAAATTGGCTGGAATTCAGATCGGACGCCATGTCACGTTTGGAGAGTCCCTGATGTACCTAAACAGTGGAAACCCACTACAAGTGACCCCATTTTGGAAACTAGACCCCCCAAGGAACTTATCTAGATATGTGGTGAGAACTTTGAACCCACAAGGGCTTTACAGAAGTTTATAACGTACAGCGGTACAATTAAAAAATCATATTTTTTCCACAAAAATGATCTTTTCACCCCAATTTTTATTTTCCCAAGGGTAACAGGACCCTAAAAGTTATTGTGCAATTTGTCCTGAGTACGCTGATACCCCACATGTGGGGGTAAACCACTATTTGGGCGCATGGCAGAGCTCGGAAGGGAAGCAGCGCCATTTGACGTTTTTTGGCTGGAATTGAGATCGGACACCATGTCGCGTTTGGAAAACCCCTGATGTACCAAAACAGAGGAAACCCCCCACAAATGACACCATTTTGGAAACTAGACCCCCTAAGGAACTTATCTAGATGTGTGGTGAGAACTTTGAACCCCCATGGGCTTCACAGAAGTTTATAACATAAAGCCATACAATTAAAAAATCATATTTTTTCCACAAAAATGATCTTTTCACCCTCAATTCTTACTTTCCCAAGGGTAACAGGACCGTAAAAGTTATTGTGCAATTTGTCCTGAGTACGCTGATACCCCACATGTGGGGGTAAACCACTATTTGGGCACATGGCAGAGCTCGGAAGGGAAGCAGCGCCATTTGACGTTTTTGGCTGGAATTGAGATCGGACACCATGTCGCGTTTGGAAAACTCCTGATGTACCAAAACAGTGGAAACCCCCAACAAATGACACCATTTTGGAAACTAGACCCCCTAAGGAACTTATCTAGATGTGTGGTGAGCACTTTGACCCCCCCAGTGCTTCACAGAAGTTTATAATGCCCGGGCGTGAAAATAAAAAATTCGTATTTTTTTCCACAAACATAATCTTTTAGTCACCATTTTTTTATTTTCCCAAGGGTACCAGGAGAAATTGGACCCCAAAAGTTGTTGTCCAATTTGTCCTGAGTATGCTGATACCCCATATGTGGGAGAAAACTACTGTATGGGCACACGTCGGCGCTCGGAAGGGAAGTAGTGACGTTTTGGAATGCAGACTTTGATGGAATGGTCTGCGGGTGTCATGTTGCCTTTGGAGAGCCCCTAATGTACCTAAACAGTGGAAACCCCCCACAAATGACACCATTTTGTAAACTAGACCCCCCAAGGAACTTATCTAGATGTGTGGTGAGCACTTTGAACCCCCCAGTGCTTCACAGAAGGTTATAACGTCCGGGCGTGAAAATAAAAAATTCGTATTTTTTCCACAAACATGATCTTTTAGTCACCATTTTTTTCATTTTCCCAAGGGTAACAGGAGAAATTGGACCCCAAAAGTTGTTGTCCAATTTGGCCTGAGTACGCTGACACCCCATATGTGGGAGAAAACTACTGTATGGACACACGTCGGGGCTCGGAAGGGAAGCAGTGACGTTTTGGAATGCAGACTTTGATGGAATGGTCTGCGGGTGTCATGTGCGTTTGGAGAGCCCCTGATGTACCTAAACTATTGAAACTCCCCACAAGTGACCCCATTTTGGACACTAGACCCCCCACGGAACTTATCTAGATGTGTGGTGAGCACTTTGAACCCCCAAGTGCTTCACAGAAGTTTATAACACTCGGACGTGAAAATAAAAAAATCATTTTTTTCCTCAAAAATTATATTTTTGCCCCCAATTTTTTATTTTCCTAAGGGTAACAGGAGAAATTGGACCCCAAAAATTGTTTTGCAATTTGTCCTGAGTAGGCTGATACCCTACATGTGGGGGTAAAACACTGTTTGGGCGCATGGCAGAGCTTGGAAGGGAAGGAGCACCATTTGACTTTTTCAACTCAGAATTGGCTGGAATTGAGATCAGACGCCATGTTGCATTTGGAGAGCCCCTGATGTGCCCAAACAGTGGAAACCCCCCAATTATAACTCCAACCCTAACCCCAACACACCCCGAGCCCTAACCCTAGCCCTAGCCCTAATGGGAAAATGGAGATAAATACTTTTTGTTTTAATTTTATTATTTTTCCCTAACTAAGGGGGTGATATCGGGGGGGGTTTGATTTACTATTTATGGCGGTTTTTATGTTTGGCGGCTGTCGCACGCTAGAAGACGCTTTTTATTGTAAAAATAGTTTTTGCATCACCACATATTGAGAGCTATAATTTTTCTGTTTTTTGACCCACCGAGTCATGTGAGGTCTTATTTTTTGCGGGACGAGTTGACGTTTTTATTGGTACCATTTTCGGGCACGTGACATTTTTTGATCGCTTTTTATTCCTATTTTTGGGACGCAGAATGAACAAAAACCAGCGTTTCATGAATTTTTTTTTGGGGGGGGTGCGTTTACACCGTTCCGCGTGCCGTAAAATTGATAAAGCGGTTTTATTCTTCGGGTCAGTACGGTTACAGCGATACCTCATTTAGGTCGTTTTTTTATGTTTTTGTCGGTTTTATGCAATGAAAACTATTTTATATAAAAAATAATTATTTTTGCATCGCTTTATTCTGCGAGCTATAACTTTTTTTATTTTTTCGCTGATGATGCTGTGTGGCGGCTCATTTTTTGCGGGACAAGATGTCGTTTTCAGCGGTCCCATGAATATTTATATGCGTCTTTTTGATCGCGCGTTATTACACTTTTTGTTTGGCGGTATGATAATAAATCATTATTTTTTGCTTCGTTTTTTATTTTTATTTTTTAAGGGGTTCGCTAAAGGGGTTAACTAATGGGACAGTTTTATAGGGCGGGTCATTACGGACGCGGCGATACCTAATATGTGTACTTTTATTGTTTTTTTTGTTTTTTTTTATTATTTCCAAAAAATGGATTTATTGGGGGAATATTTTTTTTTTTTTTCTAATTTATTTGGCGATTTTTTTTTTTTTTTTTTAAATTATTTTAACACTTTTTTTTTATTTTTTTTTTACTTTATTAAATAGTCCCAGGTGGGACATCACTGTCCTGTGACAGATCGCTGATCTGTCACATCACAGATCACTGTGACAGATCAGCGATCTGACACAGGCACTGCAGAAGGCTTCCTCATGCCAGCTTCCTCAGGCCCCCGAAGGCCCCCGTCGCCATCTTGGATTCGGGGGCCTGGAGGAAAGGAGCCCCCCGCAGCAGCGCTGCACATTGCGCTGCCGTGGGGGGCTCAGGGAAGCATGGAGGGAGCCCCCTCCCTGCCGATGCTTCCCTTTAACCCCCGGTACACCGCGATCGTGTTTGATCGCGGTGTGCAAGGGGTTAACATGTCGGGGGCGGTCCGTGACCGCCCCTGACACATTGTGCCGGGTGTCAGCTGTGATAATCAGCTGACACCCGGCCGCGATCAGCGGCGCTCACCAAGTGGGCGCCGCTGATCGCGCCGACGTACTATCCCGTCCATGGGCATAGGGGCCCAGGGCACATGGACGGGATAGTACGTCGGAGGGCAGAAAGGGGTTAAATCCCTGTCATGGGCAGCCCATTCTCTAGACCTGAACCCCATTGAAAACCCCTAGAATGTAATCAACAGGATGATGGATAGTCACAAGCCATCAAACAAAGAAGAACTGCTTAATTTTTTGCACCAGTAGCAGTGTGAAAGGCTGATGGCAAGCATGTCAAGACGTATGAAAGCTGGTTATTCCACAAAATATTGATTTCAGAACTCTTCCTGAGTTAAAACATTAGTATTGTTGTTTCTAAATGGTTCCGAACTTGTTTTCTTTGCATTATTTGAGGTCTGAAAGCACTGTTTTTTTGTTTTTTTTATTTTGACCGTTTCTCTTTTTCAGAAAAGAAAATTTAATGCTTGGAAATTTGGAGACGTTGTCAGAAGTTAATAGACTAAAAGAACAATTTACACTCAAAAGTATACCCATAAAGACAAAAAAATTAGGGAAACTGAATATTTGAAAGCTGTCTCTTAATTTTTGCTATATGTGTGTGTGTGTGTGTGTGTGTGTGTGTGTGTGTGTGTGTGTATATATATATATATATATATATATATATATATATATATATATATATATATATATATATATTTATTTTGTGGTGTAGTTACCACTATGTCAGCTAGGGGGCGCTGTGTGGGTGTCCCAGGACGGGTGTACAGGCACATTCAGTGTGGTAACAGGAGCAGGGTCCTAAATGACCATTATGGGTCTCAAGGTGGGTGGCCTTGGGATGCAGGCTCCAGGGTGTATTGATCAGCAGAGGTACTGCTGATCTTTCTGTTACACTGTGTCAGGGAAGCCTGTGTGTGTCTATACAACCTTTAGTGATGTCATAGCCATGTGATCACCTGTGGGTGTGGTTACAGGGCTATGTAATTGAGGTGTTTGGCACATGTGAGAGAGTGTGAGAGTGAGTGTCTGAGTGTGGACAGACTTCCATGTGTCCAGGTGGGACACTACAGAGAGTGTATATGGGGAGGACTACAGCTCCCAGCATGTGCTGAGACTCTCGGTCCGAGTCTGAAGCCACGGACATTTCTGTTCCCTTGCCTGAGCTGAAGGTTACATTTCAGTGTTATGCTGCCTTGTGGGTTTATGGAGTTAATAAACCACATGGACTTTGGGAAAACCTGCCTCATAATTGTCTCCCGCAGCACCTGAGCGAGTCACATCCCTACAATATATATATATATATATATATGTATGTGTATGTATAAATAAAACCACTGCTCAAAAAAACACTTAAACAGAATATATCGCCAAGTAAATCAAACTTCCTGTGAAATCAAACTGTCCACTTAGGAAGCCTCACTGATTGACAATCACATGCTGTTGTGCAAATGTAATAGATAACAGATGGAAATTATTGGCAATTATCAAGGCACCCTCAGTAAAGGAGTGGTTCTGCAGGTGGAGGCCACAGGCCACATCTCAGTACCAATGCTTTCTGGCTGATGTTTGTGTCACTTTTGAATGTTGGTTGTGCTTTCACACTCGTAGTAGCATGAGACGGACTCTATAACCCTCAAAGGTGGCTCAGGTAGTGCAGCTCATCCAGGATGGCACATCAATGCGAGCTGTGGTTTGCTGTGTCTGTCAGCACAGTGTCCAGAGGCTGGAGGTGCTACCAGGAGACAGGCCAGTACACTAGAAAATGTGGAGGGGGCCATAAGAGGGCAACAACTCTGCAGCAGGATTGCTACCTCTACCTTTGTGCACGGAAGAACAGGAGGAGCACTGCCGGAGCCCTGCAAAATGACCTCCAGCAGGCCACAAATGTGCATGTGTCTGCACAAACGGTTAGAAACCGACTCCATGAGGATGTTCTGAGGGCCCGACATCCACCGATGGGGGTTGTGTTCACAGCCCAACACCGTGCAGGACACTTGGCATTTGCCACAGGACACCAGGATTGGCAAATTTGCCACTGGCGCCCCATGCTCTTCACAGATGAAAGCAGGTTCACACTGAGCACATTTGACAGATGAGACAGGAGATGCCGTGGAGAGCGAGCTTCTTCCTTCAGCATGACCGGTTTGGCAGTGGGTCAGTAATGGTGTGGGGTGAGATGCTCAGACCCCTTGTGAGACCATATGCTGGTGGGGTTGGCCCTGGGTTCCTCCTAGTGCAGGGCAATGCCAGACCTCATGTGCTTGGAGTGTCAGCAGTTCCCCAGACCTGAATCCAATTGAGCACATCTGGGATATCATGTCTCGCTCCATCCACCGTCACGTTGCGCTACAGACTGTCCAGGAGTTGGCGGATGCTTTAGTCCAGGTTTCTTCAAATATTTTGTCATATCAGCCTGATGAAGGGACGTAAGCAGTCCCGAAAGCTTGCTTTGTAACATCATTTACTATTATTTGTTAGCCATTAAAAGGTATCATACCCACAAGATTCCTATTTTGTTTCTCTCACTGAGAATGTTCTATGAAATTGTCTTGTAAAAACTTTGTAAACTGTGTCCAGTGAAATATTGATTAAAATCCTACTTTTCTAATGGAGTGTACGCATTTATGTTTAGCCCTATATATGTGTGTGTATATGTATGAGATTATATCAGATAAGAAAGAGGCATAATTCTGTAATAGGATGTCTGTGCATCGATTTATGAAAGTTGTTTATAAATGGAGGTGTATTTGAACTGAACTTAGTGTCGTATAATGCATGAAGTACAAACAACATTGCAGTAATATCAAGTCAAAGACATGACTAGATGGCTTAGCTTGTTCTCATACTTTCCTTTGTCAATTTCTCATCTCGTATACACAATGTTTTCTGAATTTCCTTGAAATCGTCCATGTGATTATAATCTGTGAATCTAGGATTGTCAAACATGTTTGGTCTATGGAAGATGGGAATGTCTTTCCTTGTTGAGAGTGACATCCCAGTGTAAGGAGACTTTTATAGGCGATGCAGAGCTTCTCTGAGAAATGTAAAAATGCTGATTGCATCTTCAGACACAAAGAGGACTTGAACTCTAATGCGACTTATTGGAAGTAGCAATCCGAAAAGTCAGTATCGACCCTTTTAGGAGACTTGCCACTTGACTTAGTATAAAAGCCAAAGCATTATCTCTAAATATAAAGTGCTCTGACTTTTAGATTTTATCCAAAGTTATGTGGCAAGGCTTGTTAAAGGGTCGATATTGACTTTTAGGATTGCTACGTCCGATAGGTGGTACTAGAGTTCAAGTCGTCCTACTTTCTGAAGAGGAAATTTGCATGTCTGACAATCATATTCTGGGCCAGCAGTGGAGATGCAATGTGTTGTTCTGTGGTCTGATGATCACTTCTATTAACCCCTTTCCTACAATGGACGTAATATTCCGTCCATGTGACCCTGGACCTAATTCCCATGGACGGAATATTACGTCATAGCGATCAGCGGCGCACACGTGGTGAGCGCCGCTGATCGCGGCCGGGTGTCAGCTGATTATCACAGCTGACACCCGGCACAATGTCAGGGGCGGTCACGGACACGATCAAACACGATCGCGGTGTACCAGGGGTTAAAGGGAAGCATCGGCAGGGAGGGGGCTCCCTCCGTGCTTCCCTGAGCCCCCCACAGCAGTGCAATGTACAGCGCTGCTGCGGGGGGCTCTTTCCCTGCAGGTCCTTGGATCCAAGATGGCGACGGGGACCTTCGGGGGCCTGCAGGGAGCTGGATTCCTCAGTGCCTGCAAAGCGCAGGCATGAGGAAGCCTTGTGCAGTGCCTGTGTTAGATCGCTGATCTGTCACAGTGATCTGTGATGTGACAGATCAGCGATCTGTCACAGGACAGTGATGTCCCACCTGGGACAATGTAATAAAGTTAAAAAAAAGAAAAAAAAAGTGTAAAAATAATTTAAAAAAAAATCGCTAAATAAATTAAAAAAAAATAATTCCCAAGTTAGTTCATTTTTTTGGAAATAAAAAAACAATAAAAGTACACATATTTGGTATCGCCGCCTCCGTAACGACCCGCCCTATAAAACTGTTCCATTAGTTAACCCCTTTAGCGAACCCCTTAAATAAAAATAAAAAGCGAAGCAAAAAATGATTTATCATACCGCCGAACAAAAAGTGCAATAACGCGTGATCAAAAAGACGCATATAAATATCCATGGTACCGCTGAAAACGTCATCTTGTCCCGCAAAAAATGAGCCGCCACACAGCATCATCAGCGAAAAAATAAAAGTTATAGCTCGCAGAATAAAGCGATGCAAAAATAATTATTTTTTATATAAAATTGTTTTCATTGCATGAAAGCGACAAAACATAAAAAAACAACCTAAATGAGGTATCGCTGTAACTGTACCGACCCGAAGAATAAAACCGTCTTATCAATTTCACCGCAGGCGGAACGGTGAAAACGCACCTCCCAAAAGAAATTCATGAAACGCTGGTTTTTGTTCACTCTGCGTCCCAAAAATCGGAATAAAAAGCGATCAAAAGATGTCACATGCCCGAAAATGATACCAATAAAAACGTCAACTCGTCCCGCAAAAAATAAGACCTCACATGACTCGGTGAGTCAAAATATGAAAAAATTATAGCTTTCAATATGTGGTGATGCAAAAACTATTTTAACAATAAAAAGCGTCTTTTAGCGTGTGACAGCTGCCAAACATAAAAACCGCCATAAATAGTACATCAAACCCCCCGTTATCACCCCCATAGTTAGGGAAAAATAAAATTAAAAGAAAATGTATTTATTTCCATTTTCCCATTAGGGCTAGAGTTAGGGCTGAGATTAGGGTTAGGGGTGTGTTGGGGTTAGGGTTGGAGTTATAATTGGGGGGTTTCCACTGTTTGGGCACATCAGGTGCTCTCCAAATGCAACATGGCGTCTGATCTCAATTCCAGCCAATTCTGCGTTGAAAAAGTCAAATGGTGCTTCTTCCCTTCCAAGCTCTGCCATGCGCCCAAACAGTGGTTTACCCCCACATATGGGGTATCGGGCTACTCAGGACAAATTGCAAAACAACTTTTGGGGTCCAATTTCTCCTGTTACCCTTAGGAAAATAAAAAATTGGGGGCAAAAATATCATTTTTGTGGAAAAAATGATTTTTTTATTTTCATGCCCGGGCGTTATAAACTTCTGTGAAGCACTTGGGGGTTCAAAGTGCTCACCACACATCTAGATAAGTTCCGTGGGGGGTCTAGTTTCCAAAATGGGGTCACTTGTGGGGGGGTTTCCACTGTTTAGGTACATCAGGGGCTCTCCAAAAGCAACATGACACCCGCAGACCATTCCATCAAAGTCTGCATTCCAAAACGTCACTTCTTCCCTTCCGAGCGCCGACGTGTGCCCATACAGTAGTTTTCTCCCACATATGGGGTATCAGCGTACTCAGAACAAATTGGACAACAACTTTTGGGGTCCAATTTCTCCTGGTACCCTTGGGGAAAATAAAAAAATTGGTGGCTAAAAGATCATGTTTGTGGAAAAAATACAATTTTTTTTATTTTCACGCCCGGGCGTTATAAACTTCTGTGAAGCACTGGGGGGTTCAAAGTGCTCACCACACATCTAGATAAGTTCCTTGGGGGGTCTAGTTTCCAAAATGGTGTAATTTGTGGGGGTTTCCACTGTTTTGGTACATCAGGGGTCTTCCAATCGCGACATGGTGTCCGATCTCAATTCCAGCCAAAAAAGTCAAATGGCGCTGCTTCCCTTCTGAGCTCTGCCATGCGCCCAAATAGTCGTTTACACCCACATATGGGGTATCAGCATACTCAGGACAAATTGTACAATATCTTTTAGGGAAAATAAAAATTGGGGGTGAAAAGATCATTTTTGTGGAAAAAATATGATTTTTTTAATTGTACCGCTGTACGTTATAAACTTCTGTGAAGCCCTTGTGGGTTCAAAGTTCTCACCACATATCTAGATAAGTTCCTTGGGGGGGTCTAGTTTCCAAAATGGGGTCACTTGTAGTGGGTTTCCACTGTTTAGGTACATCAGGGACTCTCCAAACGTGACATGGCGTCCGATCTGAATTCCAGCCAATTTTGCATTGAAAAAAAAGTTCCTTGGGGGGTCTAGTGTTATGATTGAGTCACCGTAGGAGGCAAAAACAAATGCTAGCTAAGTCCTGAAAACCAGAGAAGTTGGCAACTATCAGATTGCAGACCCCTGAACCTATCAACACAACTAGCAGTAGCCGTGGGGGGTTCCTACGATGACCTAGACCCCTCGATCACAGCCGGAGAGATACATAGGCCTAAAGAAGGAAAGGGGAAATCTAACTGCCCCAGAGCAGACCCCAAAGCAATAGGCAGCCCCCCACATATAATGACGGTGAAGCAAGATGAAAACACTTACAGACAGAAAGACAGGCTGAGCAAAGACGGGGCCCAAAAACTACCTAGATAGGAACGGATAGGAAGGCTGCTGTCTGCAATCTGCCAAAACCCTATCAGAGACAACAGCCAACAAGCTGATATAAAAATGGCCCTGAAGCAACTAAGCTTCAAAAACTAAATCAGCACTCAGGTACTTTCAGAAGACAGAGCTCAAGGAACACTGCACACTCCAGCAGGGAGTGGCAGAATCCAAAAAGCAAGAAAAACAAAAACAAATTTTAGATGCAAAAAGGCAAAACAGAAAACTTAGCTTTAGGAGAGCAGGAATCAGACTGGTGTCCAGGAGTCCACAGAGAAATCACCCGCAGGACAGAAAGGGCGTAGGCTGCCTTAAATCCAGTCAGTGACTCCACTCAGCCAATCGTCTTCATTAGTCCCAGGTGCCTGATAATCAGGCTCACTACCTTCCTTCACTAGAATAGGGAGTTCACCAGGCCTCAGTGACGGAGGGGAAAATGAACTCACAACAGTCTAGTTTCCAAAATGGGGTCACTTGTGGGGGGTTTCCACTGTTAAGGTACATCAGGGGCTCTCCAAACGTGACATGGTGTCCGATCTGAATTCCAGCCAATTTTGCATTGAAAAAGTCAAACAGCGCTCCTTCCCTTCTGAGCTCTGCCATGCGCCGAAACAGTGGTTCCCCCCCACATATCAGGTAACAGCATACTCAGGACAAACTGCACAATAACTTTTGCAGTCCAATTTCTCCTGTTACCCTTGGTAAAGTAAAAAAATTGAACCTGAAGTATTTTTTTTGTGAAAAAGTTAAATGTTCATTTTTTTTAAATAGTAAAAAAAATTCCTGTGACGCACCTGAAGGGTTAATAAACTTCTTGAATGTGGTTTTGAGCACCTTAAGGGGTGTAGTTTTTAGAATGGTGTCACATTTGGGTATTTTCTATCATATAGACCCCTCAAAGTGGCTTCAAATGTGATGTGGTCCGTAAAAATAAAATGGTGTTGCAAAAATGAGAAATCGCTGGTCAACTTTTAACCCTTATAACTTCCTAACAAAAAAAAATGTTGGTTCCAAAATTTTGCTGATGTGAAGTAAACATGTGGGAAATGTTACTTAAGTTTTTTTGTGTGCTGTATCTCTGTGATTTAAGGGCATAAAAATTCAAAGTTGGAAAATTGCGAAATTTTTAAAATTTTCGCCAAATTTCGTTTTTTTCATAAATAAACGCAAGTTATTTGAATGAAATTTTACCACTAACATGAAGTACAATATGTCACGAGAAAACAATGTCAGAATTACCGGGATCCATGGAAGCGTTTCAGAGTTATGACCTCATAAAGGGACAGTGGTCAGAATTGTAAAAATTGGCCCGGGAGTTAACGTGCAATCCACCCTTGGTAGTGAAGGGGTTAAGGGTGTCACGGCCCCAACTTGCATGCCTTCTCAGCGCCGCCCCACTCACCGTGAGGTCTCTCGTTATGGCAGACTGAGTTTTCCCTCCTGCATTCCTTTGCACTGCTGCTAATACACGTTGCTTCCATTTTGCTTTAGTTGGCAATAGTCAATCTCTGCAGGTATTTAACCCTACTGTCTTCTGCGTAGATTAGGTTTCCTAGCAGATCCGATGCAAGCAGGCTCCATATATAAGGCAGCTCCTCCCACCATTCCTTGCTATGGCGTTAAGTTCCTACCTGGTAGTCCATGTACATGCTCATTTCTGTTTTCCGCTTCTTGTTACTGACCTGGCTAGTTTTCCCATCCTGCGTGACCTTAACGCTCCTGATCTTTGCTGCATCTTCTGAACCGCTACTGCGTGCCTCACCCTTAGACCATCTAACCACGTTTTTGTCGGTGTGCTCCTGTTTCGCGTTACCATGCCTCTGACCCTGTGTCCCACTACTGCAGTCCCTGGGACTGTCCTGGAGTGGTACCTGATGAATACCTGTGGCCAGGCCTATCCTCATTATCAGAGGCTTTAGCGAAAGCCAGGTAGTCACTTAGGCACATCCTTCCAGGTTAATGCTTGCCCGTGGTTGGTCCGCACAATCCACGTTGGTGTGGATGCAAATAAGTGTTTGAAAGCTTAGGCTAAGACGTGACAGTATAGTTATGTAGTGTTTAGTAGTGTAACAACCCTGCTGGCATCACTACATGGCCTCCCATCCCCCGCACACCAACTTACTTTCTCCTTCAAACCATGCTGTGAAATCTGTCTGTTGCCAGCCCTGAGCTCCATGTGCTATGCCTCTTGTTTTCCTGCTTGCTCTCCATGTTTCCTGACTGTGTATAGGGGGGCGGCGCCTGAACTCTCTGGTTCTTATGCAGTCTGGGTGCACCTGGGTAATCTGTCCCTGACCAACCACCTGGAGCCCTTGACTATTTAGTTTCGCCACTCCCACTGAAACATTGCCTGAGCAATGTCTATACTCAGTATTCCGCTGCTGAGGAAGCCAGGCCCTGTTCTGTCTGTCTCCTTCTTTGGAGGATTACTCTAGTCTTGCTTTGTACCCTGTCTGCCTGCCGGGAGGCTGAATATCCTGGTCCCTGTGTCTGTCCCTGTGCCTCTGTCTGAACTCAGTCTTACCTCTGTCAGTCTCCTTGTTTGTGGTTCCTTCCCTGCCGTGTCTTTCCTTGTGTCTTCTTTATCTGTGCATCTGCACGCTCGCAGCTCTGCCTGCACGGCTCCCTAGCCGCTCTGCCTGCACGGCTCCCTAGCCGCTCTGCCTGCACGGCTCCCTAGCCGCTCTGCCTGCACGGCTCCCTAGGCGCTCTGCCTGCACGGCTCCCTAGGCGCTCTGCCTGCACGGCTCCCTAGGCGCTCTGCCTGCACGGCTCCCTAGCCGCTCTGCCTGCACGGCTCCCTAGCCGCTCTGCCTGCACGGCTCCCTAGCCGCTCTGCCTGCACGGCTCCCTAGGCGCTCTGCCTGCACGGCTCCCTAGGCGCTCTGCCTGCACGGCTCCCTAGGCGCTCTGCCTGCACGGCTCCCTAGGCGCTCTGCCTGCACGGCTCCCTAGGCGCTCTGCCTGCACGGCTCCCTAGGCGCTCTGCCTGCACGGCTCCCTAGGCGCTCTGCCTGCACGGCTCCCTAGCCGCTCTGCCTGCACGGCTCCGCCTGCTCCGCACTCCTGCGGCTCCGCCTGCTCCGCACTCCTGCGGCTCCGCCTGCTCCGCACTCCTGCGGCTCCGCCTGCTCCGCACTCCTGCGGCTCCGCCTGCTCCGCACTCCTGCGGCTCCGCCTGCTCCGCACTCCTGCGGCTCCGCCTGCTCCGCACTCCTGCGGCTCTGCCTGCTCCGCACTCCTGCGGCTCTGCCTGCCTGCACCTCCTGCGGCTCTGCCTGCTCCGCACTCCTGCGGCTCTGTCTACCTGCACCTCCTGTGTGAACAGGCCCAAACCTGTTCCTTCATACTCCATTCCTTCCTGCCTATATCCATACCTGCACCTCCTGTGTGAACAGGCCCAAACCTGTTCCTTCATATTCCATTCCTTCCTGCCTAGATCCATCCCTGTACCTCCTGTGTGAACAGGTCCAGATCCTGTTCCAGCATACACCACTCCCTCCTGCCTACACCTGCTGTGTGAACAGGTCCCTACCTGCTCCTTTTCATACCACGCCAATCTGTCCTGTGTCTCCAAGCCGTGCCCGCCTGTCCTGTGTCTCCAAGCCGTGCCCGCCTGTCCTGTGTCTCCAAGCCGTGCCCGCCTGTCCTGTGTCTCCAAGCCGTGCCCGCCTGTCCTGTGTCTCCAAGCCGTGCCCGCCTGTCCTGTGTCTCCAAGCCGTGCCCGCCTGCCCTGTGTCTCAGCCGTGCCTGTCGTATCCACCTGCCTGCCTGTCTATAGCCTCTGTCAAGGTGTCCTGTTCCCGAGTGGGATCAGCAGCCACAGCCAGACACCACCCTGGAGTGGCACCCGGCAGCTACCTGCCGCACAAGCCTGACCTCACCATCAGAGGCTCCAGTGAAGACCAAGGAAGCTGCCGTAGTTACGCCCCTTCCAGGGTAGTCTGGTTTGTGGCACAGTGGGGCCACAACCCCCCGGCTCGCGCCATTCAGCCAAGGCGTGAGCGTGACAGTTTGCTCAGGCCATGGTCCCCGCTGAGTCCCATGTCCTTTCGCCCTCGGAGCAAGATGAACTTTTTTGCCAGTATGGGCAACCAAATAAATTTACCCGGTCTGAAGCCCAATCCTTCACTGCTCCACCCACCATTGTGGTCTCCAATAGACTGTTTGCTCAACTAGAGGCTGGCATACCTAAAGTTAAACCTCCCTCGGACCCGCCAAGATATGATGGGAACCCCAAGCACTGTCGTGCCTTTATGGAGCAGTGCCTACGCTATTTTCAATGGCATGCTCCCTACTTCGCCAGCGATCGGGTAAAGGTAGGATTACTAATGTCCTACCTAACAGGAGATGCGTTGCAGTGGCTCAACCCCCTTTGGGAAGCAGGGGATCCCATCACCTCGAGCTTACCGGCCTTCCTGGTGGCCTTCTGCAAAGCCTTTGACAAGCCTGGTACAGTGTCTCCTGAAAAGTCTTCCCCTCCTAGCTTCCAGGAACGGATCAGACGAAAGAGACCTGTGGCCAATTCATCTTCTCCGTCTGTGACCGTCCATGACCCATCTGTTCCTCAGCCTGCCAAAGCAGCCCCCCATGCAAGATCCAAACGGTCTAAGAAAAAGGGGCTGGCTAGGTTGTCGCCAGAGGCCAGTCCTGAGAAGGAACATCCTGATGGTCTCAGCCCTGTGAAGCCAAAGCTCCAGAACCTTGGGCCAGTAGGAGAGACTGCCCTTGGTGAGAGTACCTCCTCGCTACTAAAGTCTGTGACTGTTCCGGTGCCTTGTGGGAGTTTCGGCCGTGCAGATGTATGCAAGCTACAAACCAGACAAAGTTTGTGCATGGTTCCTGCTCCACCGCTCCAGAATCCATGCAGGGGGTTTGGTGATGGCCGAGCCCTACTTGTGAACAGTCCAGCATTGAGGGGTCAACTACAGCTCCTAATCGGAGCATTATACACAGAGACATTTGTCTTCCACCTGCTGACCAACTTGCCCACCGGTCGTTTTGAGCCGGGCACTCTATTGCCCCTTCCGGTCCAAAGACCCAGCATGGTGCTGTATTTGGATCTGCCTAGCCAACAGAGGTGTCTAGTTCCATTACTGCAAGGTCAGTCTTCTGTATCGTCTCCTTCTCCACCTGATCTGCCGGCTATCAAGCCATGGTGTACTGACGTCACTGAAGAAAAGAAAACAGTGGCGCCCTCTCCGTACACCTCCGGTGACCAGTCCTCAGGAACATCCCTGACACTTGATAGTCTTCCCCAGGATAATGGGCTGAAGATTGATCCTGAGTGGATGCCCTCGGCTCCTCTATGGTCTGTGGGTGAAGGTCCCAGGATTAAGCAGTACTCGTTCGCCTACTTGAAAGAAGTGGTCCAGTCTGTTCTGGGTAACAGGCGGAGGTGGCTCCCCGTATGTATGCCTCCAACTTCCATGTGGCAGGTGGATGAAGAGGTGAGAACAGTGGCCTATGCATCTCTGTTTTTTACCCGTCTGGAGGAGGAGGTCCAATTTTCTTGGGATATCGGGCTGAAGTTGGACTCGGTAAAGGTCTCTTCGGTTTCCAGCTGGCCGGCTGATGTAGGGGTCAAGTCTGAGGCTTCCAGGTCCCTGCTTTCTTCCACTCTGGAGGAAGAGATCCAAGTCCTTATACCTTCGGTGTTGGAGGCTGTTGGGCACCAAGAAACTTGGCACTCGGTGATTCCGGATGGCACACCTACTTCGTCTCACCAGATGGATGCCCTGTCAGCCTGGACTGTATGTGGTTCCATACTCCTTCTTCAGGTCATTCTGGCAGGCGTGAGGAAGAGGGGCCGTAAAGGGGGGGGTACTGTAACAACCCTGCTGGCATCACTACATGGCCTCCCATCCCCCGCACACCAACTTACTTTCTCCTTCAAACCATGCTGTGAAATCTGTCTGTTGCCAGCCCTGAGCTCCATGTGCTATGCCTCTTGTTTTCCTGCTTGCTCTCCATGTTTCCTGACTGTGTATAGGGGGGCGGCGCCTGAACTCTCTGGTTCTTATGCAGTCTGGGTGCACCTGGGTAATCTGTCCCTGACCAACCACCTGGAGCCCTTGACTATTTAGTTTCGCCACTCCCACTGAAACATTGCCTGAGCAATGTCTATACTCAGTTAGTATTCCGCTGCTGAGGAAGCCAGGCCCTGTTCTGTCTGTCTCCTTCTTTGGAGGATTACTCTAGTCTTGCTTTGTACCCTGTCTGCCTGCCGGGAGGCTGAATATCCTGGTCCCTGTGTCTGTCCCTGTGCCTCTGTCTGAACTCAGTCTTACCTCTGTCAGTCTCCTTGTTTGTGGTTCCTTCCCTGCCGTGTCTTTCCTTGTGTCTTCTTTATCTGTGCATCTGCACGCTCGCAGCTCTGTCTGCACGGCTCCCTAGCCGCTCTGCCTGCATGGCTCCCTAGCCGCTCTGCCTGCACGGCTCCCTAGGCGCTCTGCCTGCACGGCTCCCTAGGCGCTCTGCCTGCACGGCTCCCTAGGCGCTCTGCCTGCACGGCTCCCTAGGCGCTCTGCCTGCACGGCTCCCTAGGCGCTCTGCCTGCACGGCTCCCTAGGCGCTCTGCCTGCACGGCTCCCTAGGCGCTCTGCCTGCACGGCTCCCTAGCCGCTCTGCCTGCTCCGCACTCCTGCGGCTCTGCCTGCTCCGCACTCCTGCGGCTCTGCCTGCTCCGCACTCCTGCGGCTCTGTCTGCTCCGCACTCCTGCGGCTCTGCCTGCTCCGCACTCCTGCGGCTCTGCCTGCTCCGCACTCCTGCGGCTCTGCCTGCTCCGCACTCCTGCGGCTCTGCCTGCTCCGCACTCCTGCGGCTCTGCCTGCTCCGCACTCCTGCGGCTCTGCCTGCCCACACCTCCTGTGGCTCTGCCTGCTCCGCACTCCTGCGGCTCTGTCTACCTGCACCTCCTGTGTGAACAGGCCCAAACCTGTTCCTTCATACTCCATTCCTTCCTGCCTATATCCATACCTGCACCTCCTGTGTGAACAGGCCCAAACCTGTTCCTTCATATTCCATTCCTTCCTGCATAGATCCATCCCTGTACCTCCTGTGTGAACAGGTCCAGATCCTGTTCCAGCATACACCACTCCCTCCTGCCTACACCTGCTGTGTGAACAGGTCCCTACCTGCTCCTTTTCATACCACGCCAATCTGTCCTGTGTCTCCAAGCCGTGCCCGCCTGTCCTGTGTCTCCAAGCCGTGCCCGCCTGTCCTGTGTCTCCAAGCCGTGCCCGCCTGTCCTGTGTCTCCAAGCCGTGCCCGCCTGTCCTGTGTCTCCAAGCCGTGTCCGCCTGCCCTGTGTCTCAGCCGTGCCTGTCGTATCCACCTGCCTGCCTGTCTATAGCCTCTGTCAAGGTGTCCTGTTCCCGAGTGGGATCAGCAGCCACAGCCAGACACCACCCTGGAGTGGCACCCGGCAGCTACCTGCCGCACAAGCCTGACCTCACCATCAGAGGCTCCAGTGAAGACCAAGGAAGCTGCCGTAGTTACGCCCCTTCCAGGGTAGTCTGGTTTGTGGCACAGTGGGGCCACAACCCCCCGGCTCGCGCCATTCAGCCAAGGCGTGAGCGGGACAAGTAGTACAATAGATCATTAAATTGCTTTTTTAAACAAGTTATAATATGATACAGGGGACTCGCCCACTATAAAAAAAAAATACTAGCCCTGTTCATTTTAGTGGTACAGTGCCTGGGAAAATTACTTTTCATGCAAATGACAGGGCCTCGGTGCACCGTTGGCGAGGCCAAGGGCAATGTGCACCTTTATGCTCTTAATTTGCCTTTTTGGTCACTTTCCCTGCTTCAGTTGACAGCACTTACTTGCCAAGAGTGAGCACTTCCTGAATTCAGCCTGCGTGTTTGAGCATGTGCGCTGGCACTGACTGAGCCCTAGACATGTGCACACAGTATCAGTGCAGGTGGGCACGCTCTTTTCTCTGACTTTTCTCTGTGACTTCAAAGAGCAGGAGAGTACAAGATCATTGAACTCAGAAGCAGCACATATAAAATCTCATTTCCACCCTCTCCTCCTCTTTGAAGCAGCTCGCTTGCTATCCTTCATGTTCCTGTCTGCAAAGAGGAGCCAGGGAGGAGAATACGCCTGCCCACAAAGTGTGCCCACAAAGTGTACACACTGATGTTGTGTGTGCATTGCCAGGTGCAGACCTTTTCATCTCACACGCATAGACATGTGTGCTAAGTTCCGGTACTCCCTGCTTTTATCAAGTGAAGACTGTCAACTAGAAGATGGGGAAGTCCTCAAAATGGAAACTGAAGAGATGTAACTTCTCATGAACTCCTGGCCACACTGAAGGTGCACAGAGGCACTATTTGCATTTGAATTAAAAGTAATTTGATAAGGCACAGTGCAACTAAAATGTACAGTGCTATTCTAATTTTTATAGGACCCACAACCCATAGATCACTGTCCGGCTAGTTTTATATACATCTTGATGACCTATAGTTAAAAAGTGACAATAGTACAATATGGAATGTCTGCGGAAATAAAACTTTTATAGCTAGTATGGTGTTGCTCACCTGGCTCGGTTTTGTCAGGCACAACTCCTATAAAGCTTTAGATACTAGTCACTGCTGCTTCATATTCTGGAATAAAACCAGAAGTAAATGCAATTAAATAGTAAGATGTACGTATAAATCTGCTGGTCAAGAAGATATTGAATTGAGATGATATTGAACAAAGAGCAATTTTATTAAATCCACGAGTTTCAGAGCTGAACAAACTCCTCCATCCAAGAAAAAGCACAATGAAGAAGTTTGTTCCACTTTCCACTGTGAAACGCGCAAATAAATCTGCTCTTTGTTCAACAACTGCAATCAATATCATCTTGACCAGCAGCACAGCAGATTAATCCATCTATCCCATTCTGCTGTTGCAGGCTTCCTTTAAGGGAATTTTCTTCAGCCCTTAATAAGATTGTACTTTTTTTATTATGCATTCCCTTTTCACATGTGAAGCGCCATGGAATAAATGGTGCTATAGTAATGATAAACAATGTTTAGCATGAGAATGAGGTGTGAGGTATGGACAGGATAGATAATACACTTTAAGAGGAGGAGGAATTTTTTTTGTTCTCTAGCAAGATGTCAGTGCATGCGCAGTAGCAGCTATCGGATCATCTCTATGTACACCAGGCGCCATTTTCAAATGGATTTTTTTTTTAAATATCAGGTTAACCTCAACGATAATAATTATATGCACATTACACATGCGATTATGCTGCAGCGCAGTGCCCCGGCTGGCGCCTGTCTGCCGAAGGCTTTTTTAATTTTCTTAGTATGTATATATAATCATTATGTAAACTAGGGGGGTAGGTCAGTGAGGGATCAGTGACCTGTCAGTAGTCTTCATTATGAATACCTAATCAGAGCACCACATGACGACCCCCCACAGGCCGCCCCGGAGCCTGGGCATATCATTAAGTCAAAACTGAAAATAAAGATTAAACAACAACCACAAGACGGATTTAATCAACCAAGGTATCATTTTAATCAATATAACACCGTTGACTTGACACTGTAGGTTTCTGTGCTCAATCCTGCTGACAGGTTCACTTTAAACAAAATATTGAATCTTCATTTTATGCTTTATCAGCTAGTGATCCAAGGCTTAAATACTCATGTAACTAAGGCTAAATAAATAATGATAATAGATCGGAGGTATGCTGGGAGAAGGGATACTCCCTATCTGTAAAAGGAAATTGTAGCACTCTGTTTCCTATTTTTCACTAAATGCATTTCCTTTTCTTTATTTCTAGTCTCGATCACCATCTGCGGAATTATCTAAGAAGGACAGCACAAAGAAACCTGTCTTGGGAAAGTTTGGGAATTTGTTTAGCACTTCGAAAAAGAAGCAGAGCAAAAGTGTCCCTGAGTCTCCTACAAGCCCAACTAATGAAAAATCGGAAAAGGAAAGAAAAAGGGCTCAAGTCGTAGTAGTCTCCAGCTCCAAAGTACACAATCAGGCTCCTGGCACTTCCAGTGTTGAATATGTTTCAGGTCAACAGTCTCAGGTTGTCTCAAAGGAGCCTGTATCACCTGTAGGTCAAAGTTTAAAGGTGAATTTTAATGGAAACAGTGATATTAGACATACCAGTGAGAGTGAAAACTCAGTTAAAGTAACTAGGGAGTCAAGTATAGTAGAATCAGAAAGCCCTGTTCTTTCCCCGGATGTATTTTCTGATGTCAGTCAAAGGTCACCACTCAGCCCAACATTCAAAGTAGACAGACAAAGCACTGAGAAGATTGTCCGACAATTGATACAGTCACCTGGAAGGAGAAGTTCCACTGATGGAGAAGGAAAGGTCAGCATACGAAAGGTTTCACAGGAAATTCATATAGTTAAAAATGGTTCTCCGAAAGTATTGACTAAGAAAACAACAAAGTTCTCCAGCAGAGTATCCGATCCAAAATTTAGGATATCTGAAAGATCTGTCCAAAAATTGGGAAACACAGAAAAATTAAATTCTACAAAAGTAACATCACCAGTTGCATTTGGGGGTGATGCCAAACACCAAACTCTACAGCCAGCTCAATTGAAACCGTTCCTAGACACAGCAGGTGGCAGTAGTAGTTTAGGTAAAGCAGTAAGTTCAACGGACAGCTCGCCCTCTTTTAGTCCTTCCGAAGGTGACATTTTTACTGAACCTCTGGAAGATAAATCAAAAGATGAAAATTCTAGTGAGAATGCAAAGGTTTTAGCATTTGATATCTACCTTAGTAAAACTTCTGGTTCTGATTCTCCATCATCCATAAAAGGTTCTAGCAGCGGGGACACAATGGAAAAGAGTCCTAATAGAAAAGTTAACAGAAAGAGACGTTCCCTTAAGTCTCAGAATAGTCAAGAGGAAAATAACGCTGAGAACATAGCACTACAGGATAATGTGTTTGAAAGTAGCAATGAGGGGGTTAGAGAGTATTCAAATACTCCTGATGAGGTTCTGAAAGCTGCATCACCTGAGTCAAATTGCTCAACCTCGGCCAACCAAGAATTAAAGGCGGGAACCAATAACAAACTGTCGCCCAAGGGTGAATCAGACAAAGAAAAACAGCACCACCCAGCCTCCAGCCCTTTGAGGAAAAAATATTCTTCTGCTCCCTCTTCTCCAACAGATCGCAAGGCACATGGTAGAGATTCAGTGTTTAGAAATCTGACTGCAGCTGCCTCTGCCAAAGCAACTGAGTTTAACCAGCCTGTTCCTGTTTCCACAACAAATGACGCCTACGTGGAAAAAGCATCTGTTCCTGAATCCTTAGCTGGATGTGTTGGAGAGAGCTCAAGCAGTACGGCTGAGGAGGATAGCAGAGCTACAACTATAGGTGGTGTGGACAGAAGGACAAAGCAGGAGAGCAAACAAGGAGAACAGAAATTGCAGTCTCAACGCAATACAAACCAAGCTTCCGATTCAAATGGATCAAAGCTTCAGGTTGCTCTGAATGACAGCTTCAAGTCTACAGTAACATCAAAGCTTAACATGTAAGTACATATGTATTCTCAGTGCCCTTGGAAAATATTATAATATCTGTTTCGTTTTTTTATTGCACACTCAACAGTATTTAAAGGAAAAGAGAGTATAAAAGAACGTTCACAAAGACCTTAGTACTCATCATTCTGTGTTCTGCAGAACAATGATATCCGATGTGCCAAAAGGTTGTCTCCATTCTAGACAGTTGGTTTTTAGAGCATATTTGAAAAGCTGTTTTTATAGTCACATAAAATAGTTCACATTAAGCACATTAAAATAATTTGCAGCTACAGTAAATGCTGTTTTAACATTTTCAAAAATAGAGAAAACTGAGTGCCGTAAATATAAATGAACAGCATTGATATTATTTATATATATTTTTTTTTTAAATACAATTTTACGTAAGAATTAAGCATTGAATTACCCTTCTTGGCAGTATCATTTAGAGACCTTTATCATGTTGGGATTTTATGAAGAATTTGTTTCACATTTTTTCGAATTGGGTGCAGTGTTGCAGTTTAAGGCAATGTAAATATTTCCTGATCTCTGTACCTAATTTGCCACTTATTAAAGAAAGTGTAAAGTTGGCCATAAATCTTCAACAGCTGCCAGCTATTCCACTCATACACATTTACACTTGTAAACAGTAAAAAAAAAACAAAAAAACTTTTAGTAATGGGGCAAAAAATTATAAAAACGAAAACCAAAGTATCTATTTTTTAATGGATCCATTTTGTTTAAAGGCAGAGCCTTAGTTGAATGCCTAACCATCTAATAACAGGATGTTCAGACTGTCTCTCCCTACAGCAGATATCTGAGGAATTAAGAATATGGAGTGTTGATTTCAAGGTGCCTGTTATTTTTTTCCCTACTGGAGATACGGGGTTGTTTGGCAGCAGTTCCTTCCCCTTTCTCCGTTTTTAATACATACACACTTGAATGAGTCATGTGTGTGCATGTGGATGTTGGGAAGAATCTAACTTGTATTGCCACATTTAGTTTTTTTTGTATTGTTGTAGCACAGCCCATTCATGATAAAGATAAAAAAAAAAATTGTGAACGCCAGCAATGATATGCATGAGATGCACTGAATAACAAAAAAGATTTCTATGCAGAAATCCAGGGATTCGCCAAGCATTTGCCATAACAACATGATTCAGCATTTTACAGCCCAACATGAAATAACCTGTCATCAGAGCTGGAGTCTGCCAATATCAAGGGAGCCTAATTTATCTGCTGCTTTCCTGCCTCATAACTTCTCTACTTGCCTGCCAAATGCTATTATATAGTGTTGTGATCGAAGACCAAGGAATACAAATGTGGGTGGGAGAGAACATAGGTAGATAATAAGTGACAAAAAGCAAACACCAGCTCCCATGTGAATATACTGGGTACGATGCATATGGGCAGGTTTTCCTCTTGACAGACATGATGTGTTGCTTGTGTTTTAATGACCCCTATTATAGGTTAGACATTAGTGATGAGCGAGCGTGCTCGCATAAGGCATTATCCGAGCATGTTCGTGTGCCAACAGAGATGTCTTCGGCGTGCTCAAAAAATATGTTCGAGTCCCTGAGGCTGCATGTCTCGTTGCTGTTCAACAGCCGCAACGTATGCAGGGATTGCCTGTTTGTTAGGCAATCTATGCATGTGTTGCGGCTGTCACTTTTGGGTATTTTCTGTCATATAGACACCTCAGTCATATCAAATGTCATGTGATGCCTAAAAAATGGTTTTATAAAGCTTGTCACTAAGGGATTAACTCATTTGGGTATTCCAGGATCATGTTTGTTTCTCGTTTTTTTTTTTTTTTACTTTTTTCTTTTTTCGTTAACTTCACATATTTAAGTAAAATCATCTTATATACAGCACCTTGATGTCTGCTAATTAACCAGGACTAGTCCAGTGAGATTTTCACTTCATAGTTTTCACAATTGCTGCCTTCTCTTCCCCTATCACGTCTCTGCTCTTGCTTTGCCAAATTGTCTGCTTTTGGATTGACAAGCTATTAGTTGAGCTGTGACCATGTAAGACCTTGTTCACATGTCCGTATTTTTGGTCCATTTTTCATCAGTATTTGTATATCAAAACCAGTAGGAGTTCCAAAGTGCAAAACAGTGAATCTAAAATTTTAGCTTTTCTCTATGTGGATTCTATTCCTGGTTTTGGCTTACTAATAAGGATGTAAAATACTGAAGTGTGAATAAGACCTATGTGGGATGCCAGGTGAAGTGCAAACTGTAAAGAGGCAGGCAGTGCAGCAACTATCAATCACGTCCTTGGGTTGTCACTGCAGCTACTGAACCTGGACTAGTCTCAATTAGTAAAAGTCTCACTAGACTAATGCAAGGTGCTGTACATACGTTGATTTTTCTCAAATATGTGCAGATGCGTAAAATGAACATAATCCTTAATTACCTTGTGAGCCCTCTTGGGCAGGGTCCTCTCTCCTCTGTACCAGTCGGTGACTTATTTCATTCAAGATTATTGTACTATTGTACTGTTTTTTATGTATACCCCTTTTCACATGTAAAGCACCATGGAATAAATGGCGTAATAATAATGTAAAAATGTCTACAAGTTCATGGGGCAGATTAAAAGTGTCAGGTGCCTGACAGTTTTCCTTTAAAAAAAGGAGCATGCTGCCCTAATCAAATAAAAAGACAAAAGTAACATCTCATTAAACTCAGAAGAAAGGACAGGACACTAGTCATTAGAAGAAGCGCTGTATGACACTACATTTCTCCTACAGAAGGATCCAGGTCACAGGCAGATGATGCAAATTTAGAGTCAGTCCCCCAAGGTCCCGGGGCTCTAGGTTGTCTTGCTTTGACCTGTACATGTAGAGATATTTTCTTCTAAAAACAAGACTTCTACCATACACACACATTTTTTTTTTGCTTGATGTCCTTTAAAATTTATCTTCAATTTTGGTTCAATTGTTATCTAAACAAATTAGGATTATGGTACAGCTTCAAAGGCCTCATCAAAAAGGAAAATGCCAAATCCCAACCAGAGGAAAACTGACAATAGAAACTGTCTACCAGTGATGAGCATTCTAAAGACTGCACCCCTTGAGGTGCTCAAAACCACATTCAGGAAGTTTTATTAACTCTTCAGGTGCTTCACAGGTATTAATAGGATGTGGAAGGAAAAAATGAATAATTTTTTTCACAAAAATGTAGCTTTAGCCCCAAATTTTTTACTTTCACAAGGATAATGAGAAAATGGTCCCCAAAATTTGTTGAGCAATTTCTCCTGAGTACGCCGATACCCCATATATAGGGGAAAACTACTGTTTGGGCAACCGGCAGGGCTAGGAAGGGAAGCAGCACGGTTTGACTTTATGAACGTAAAAATGTCTGAAATCGAAAGCGGATGCCATGTTGCATTCGGAGAGCTCCTGATATGCCTAAATAGTGGAAACCTCCCGCAAGTGATCCCATTTTGGAAACTACACCTCTCAATGATTTAACCAGAGGTATTGTGAGGATTTTTAACCCAAAGGTACTACAGAGAACTTGATAACATTAGGTTGTCATATTGAATATTTCATTAGTGTGGAGCGCAAATGCTCCCTACTACAGTTTGCATTGGTGCTAAGGTATGCACTAAGTACCGTGGGGGATCAAGCAACCCTTACGTCAACTCGAGTAGCGAGCGCTTGCACTCAACACTACTCATAATATCAACATTTTTTTTTTTTTTTTTTTTAACCTTTGAAAAAACGCTAACAATAGCCAAACCCCTACGTTAATGGCAAAGAATGAAAGAAATCAAAATTATAAAATTAAAACAATGTAATCGGACTAAGGGGATAACATACAAATTATTGGCTTTTGATCACTGTGATAGGGTCTATCACGGTGATTAAACTGTTCCAATAGGAAAAATCCCTGCTGTTACCATGTGCCGGCCAGCAGATCTCGGCAGGCACACTGCACATGCGCCCGCAGTTTTTTTTTTTTCAGGAAGAGGCTGCAGAGGGCCAGGGGATGGAGGTGGAGGTATGGGGGATATTTGGGGACCTCATATTTCTCTCTCCTCTGACGTGTATGTATATCATGTTCGAAGAGAGAGAAATGTTAATAGCTGACACACTTTTTTTTTTTTTTTACGTGACCACCAATATTTATTGAATAAAGGCGTTCACTGATCAGGGACTGGAAAAAAAAAACTCCCTGGTAGCTGAAACCCGGAGATTTTTAAATGCTGAGGGATGCTATAACCTTATTCCTGATCACCGTTTTACAATGGTAATGAGGGAATAAGGCCCCTTTAAAGGCTGCCGTTTCGTATTGGAGTTCGTTAAAGGGATAATTTAATAGGTCCTGGGGAGTTTGAAAGTGTTGAGGGAACTAACTTGACTTTCTTGAAAAATCAAAATAAGCTAAAAACACTATGGTAATGCAGTAAAATATTTTACATAATTGCTTTAACATTAATGTCCATTTGTGGGTACACAGTTAATTTAAAAATACTTGTACCGGGGGCGTGGCCTGGACCTCATGTAGGGAGGACGTGGAGTGAGAGAGCTCCTGCCCGGATCCGACAATAAATCCTGATTACCGGCACTGCTGACGAGTCCCACTGACCTGGAGGGCTGCAATATCTCCCTGGGCGTTTAGACAGCGGAGGATCCTTGGGCCATGTCGAACCGCAGCAGTAAAAAAGATAAGGAGACGCCGGGGCGCGCCTCTGCTACATCCAGGATGGCGCCAGCAAACAACAAGTCGGCCGGTAGTGGAGCGATGGGAGCTGCTGGCAGGCTGGAACGATATGCAAGGGTGCCTCCTGCTGCTGCTCGATCGCCCAGTGCACAGACTGAGGCAGACGCTGGATGCAGCGTGGAGCTGGAGGATCATCTCTCCAGGGAGGGAACAGTGAGTAAACTTGGCCCCCCTTCAGCCCGACACGTGCAGACACAGGGGCCTGTGCTGGAGGAGGAAGGAGTGGGGGATGGGGAGCAGCCAGAGTCTGTGACTGCTGAGCCCACGCTGGGAGAAATCCTCGCAGCAATTAACTCCTGCAATACCACACTGGCCACTCTAAGTAATCAAATGGAGATTGTCACCTAGGACATGGCCTGTATTAAACAAGAGCTGCGGGGGGTGACTGCCAGGGTGGGGGAACTGGAGGAGCGTGTTGGTGCGACAGAGGATAAATTGCCACCAATAACACGGGAGCTGGGAAAAGCCACGCAAAATATTACAATACTGCTGAACAAGGTGGATGATTTAGAGAACCGCTCCCGTAGAAGTAACCTGCGACTGGTGGGGGTTCCGGAGAGGACGGAGGGGACTGACTCACTTGGCTTTTTTGAAAAATGGCTAATGGACACCTTTGGTAAAGATGTTTTGTCCCCATTCTTTACTATTGAGAGAGCACACAGGGTCCCTACGCGTGCCCCCCCCGCCGGGAGCACCCCCGCGTCCCATCTTGCTCAAGCTCCTACACTTTAAAGATAGAGATGCTATCCTGCGCAGATCCAGAGACATTAAGGAACTTGCTATTAATGGGAGGAAAGTCTCCATTTTCCCTGATTTTTCCCCTGGAGGTGCAGCGTAAAAGGGCGCAATTTATTGAGATTAAAAAACGCCTATGTGACTTACAGGTGACATATTCCATGATGTACCCTGCTAGACTGCGGATTGATGTGAATGGAGAAACGCACTTTTTTGATACGGCGGGAATGGCGCTGTCCTGGCTGGATATTAATGAGAGGTCCATGAGGAGGAAGAATACTTGAAGTTCTCCCTTTTTTCGCCACCAGGTGTTGTTACTCCTTTTTGTCTAGGACGCTATGCTGGTATAATTACTACTGTTGATTCCATTTCGGATTCAGGGCGGGAGCTGACCGGATTGCTGTGGACACTCGTTACAGTGACAAGCTGTGGACCCTTCTCCCTGCGTTGACTCTGGGCGAGTTTTCTAGCCCTGATTCTCTCTATTTGAGAGAAATGTGCAAGTTACACTTGTGTTTGGGGGTAGGGGAGCAGTGCACTGGTGTGCAGTGCTCCCTCGCCCTCCTTTGTTTTTTCGTTTGTTGTTGTATTCCCTAATTGTTCTGTGGGATGTGATGTGCGTCAGCCGTGTCACCCAATTCATTGTACTGAGGGATGGTGGAGATTGCCTCTCTCCCTCGGGAGTGGAGTATGCTCCGATTTCTCATTTTTTAGTCTGCTCTTATGGCGATATCACTTAATATTGTAGCGTGGAATGTTAGGGGGCTCGGGGATGCAAATAATAATAATAAATTTTATTTTTATAGCGCCGACATATTCCGCAGCACTTTACATTTCAGAGGGGATTTGTACAGACAATAGACATTACAGCATAACAATAATCACATACAGTAGATTATAACAAATACCAAGAGGAAAGAGGGCCCTGCTCGCAAGCTTACAGTCTATGAGGAAAGAGGGAGACACGAAAGGTGGGTGGTAACAGTTACCCTGATTGTATGGACCAGTCATAATGTTAAGTGTGTAACAGTACAGACACAGAGGGCTAATGGAGGCATAAAGCATGTGGGAACATGATGCGGGGAACCTGGTTATGGTAAAACTTTTGGCTCTGCCACACAGGGATAGATTAGGTTAATGTGTTGGGGTGGTAGGCCAGTCTGAATAAATGCGTTTTCAGGACACGCTTAAAATTGTGGGGATTGGGGACTAATCGTATTGACCTGGGAAGTGCATTCCAAAGAATTGGTGCGGCACGTGTAAAGTCTTGGAGACGGGAGTGGGAGGTTCTGACTATTGAGGATGCTAATCTCAGGTCATCAGCAGAACGGAGGGCGCGGGTAGGGTGGTATACTGAAACAAGGGAGGAGATGTAGGGTGGTGCTGAGCCATGGAGGGCTTTGTGAGTGAGGGTAATAAGTTTATACTGAATTCTGGAGTGGATGGGTAGCCAGTGTAATGACTGGCACAAGGTAGAGGCATCAGTGTAACGATTGGTGAGGAATATTATCCTGGCTGCAGCATTCAAGACAGATTGGAGGGGGGAGAGTTTGGTAAGAGGGAGACCGATTAGAAGAGAGTTACAATAGTCGAGACGAGAATGAATAAGAGAAACAGTAAGAGTTTTTGCAGAGTCAAAGGTAAGAAAAGGTCGAATTCTAGAAATGTTTTTGAGGTGCAGATGACAAGAGCGAGCCAATGATCGAATGTGGGGGGCAAAGGAAAGCTCGGAATCAAGTATGACCCCAAGACAGCGGGCCTGTTGCTGGGGAGTAATAGTGGAACCACACACAGAAATGGCAATGGCAAAATAAGAGATGTGCTATATTTACTAATATGCAGAAATTTCTCCCGGCTATCCTGTGTATGTCTGAGACCCACATGGTGAAAGATAATATTCATTGGCTAAGAAAGGGATGGGTTTCACATGAATATCATTCCACGTACTCGACCCATGCGCGGGGTGTCAGTGTGCTGGTGCACAGGTCCATCCCCTTCTCAAGTACTAAATCAGTGGTTGACCCTGGGGGCAGATTTGTATGTTTGCTTTGCACGTTATACGGTATACAATTTATTTTGGTTGCCATATACATCCCCCCGCCCTATTCAGTCGAACCAGTAAAAAGAATCTTGTCTATTTTGGGTTCCTTTCCCCCTGCGCCGACTCTTCTAATAGGAGATTTTAATACATATTTGCATCCCTATTTGGATAAGTTGCATTCGGGAAACATATCAGAAGATGCAGCCTCAACCTCATTTGCTAGAACGTTAGTGGAGCTGGGTATGGTAGATCTTTGGCGTGTCCAAAACCCCACAGCCAGACAGTTTTCCTGCTACTCTAGCTCCCACCACGCTATGTCACGGATAGACCTGGCCATTGGGAATACACTCATGACCCCATATGTACGAGGGGTGGCCTACCTGCCTAGAAGTGTATCTGATCACTCGCCGTTACATGTCACACTTTCATGGGGACACCCCCTCACCCTATCTAGACCTATCTGGAAGCTTAATCCCTTCTGGATCCAGCTTATAGGGGGATCTTTGCATGATGCCATTCTAGAATATTTTCAACTTAATGAGTACTCTGCATCATCACACATAGTCTGGGATTCCATGAAAGCCTATGTCAGGGGCTTATATATTAGAGAAATATGCACACGGAAAAGCCAAAATATACGCTACACCCAGAGTCTGATCCAGGAGGTGTCTGTTGCGGAGGCTGCGGTGATACTCAACCCGACAGAGGAAACTAAAAAAAGCTTTGGAGAAGGCACAGGGGTCGCTCAGGGAAAACCTCATGTCGGCGGCAGCAAATAAACGTTATTTCCTCAAACAAAAATATTTTATAGAGGGGGAGGGAGTAGGACATTTATTGGCCACGGTCATTAGAGCACAGGACGGATCTTCATATATCAATAGGCTAAAAACGGACTCGGGTGGTCTTGTGACAGACAGTGCGGACATAGTGAGTGAGATAAGGAGGTATTATATGCGACTATACACATCAGATTGCAGTCTCACGGAGACTGAGATTGAGCAGTACCTGGATGCTCTTTCTCTCCCTGCATTGGCTGATAGCGATAGGGATTCATTGGATCGGGACATCCTGTTGGAGGAGTTGGAGGAGGCGCTTGGTCAGATGCAAAATGAAAAGGCTCCAGGAATGGATGGCCTGCCTGGCGAGTTTTACAAAACCTATGCACCCTTACTGCTACCTAAGCTACTTAAGGTATTTGAAGAGGCTGAAAGGCAGAGGGTCCTCCCGCCATCTATGAGGGAAGCTTTGATAGTTTTAATATTAAAGCCCGGAAAGGATCCAGAGGTTCCGGATTCATATCGCCCGATTTCCCTATTATCAACAGATGTTAAATTATTGGCCAAGGTACTCGCCAATAGGATGTCCCGAGTTATCTCATCTGTTATACAGAAGGATCAGACGGGATTTATCCCAGGCAGAGCCACATCTATGAACTTTAGGAAACTATACTTGGGGATTCAACATAGTTCTGGGGAGTTGGGGGGGAAGAGCAATTTTGTCCTTAGACGCCGCTAAGGCGTTCGATAGTTTGGAGTGGGGTTTTTTGTGGGCGGTACTTCGGAAAATGGGCTTTGGACACAGATTTATAAATTGGGTGAGGCTGTTGTATGGCTCGCCGGTGGCGAAGGTTGGGGCTAATGGCAGGGTCTCTGAGTCTTTTCCTCTTGGGAGAGGTACTAGACAGGGGTGCCCGCTCTCGCCCTTGCTATTTGCTACTGCGGTGGAGCCATTGGCAGTTGCAATTCGTAAGTCCAGAGAAATAATGGGATTCAGATGTGGAACTGTGGAGTTGAGGATATCATTGAACGCGGATGATTTACTTCTATATTTAGATAAGGTACATTCCGCGATTTTGCCGGCAATGGAGGTCATTCGAGAATTTGGGCTGAGGTCTGGTCTTCGGATTAATTGGTCCAAATCAACTTTAATGCCGATAGACCCTCTCCCGGCGGATTTCTCAGATTTGCAGATACCGGTCCCTGTAGTTCGGAGGTTTAAGTATCTGGGTATAATTGTTAGTCCTGCCCCGAAGGATTTTCAGGCTCTGAATCTGGAGCCCCTGTTGCAGCGATTTAGAGCAAAAGTACATACTTGGTGTCGCCTGCCGTTGTCGGATATTGGTAGATCTAACTTAATCAAAATGGTAATGATGCCACAATTATTATATTTGATACATAATTCTCCGGTGTGGATCTGTAGGGACTTTTTTGCAAAAATAAATACATTATTCCGGGAATTAATTTGGAAGAAAAAACAGGCTAGGATTCGCTTGGAGATACTGCAGCGAGGGAAGGAGGAGGGAGGATTGGCGGTGCCAAACCCATTCATATACTTTATAGCCTCCCAGATGCAACATCTTAAGGGTTGGGGTATAGACGGGGCGTGTGACAATGGTGGTGATATTGTGAGGGAAGGATCGGTATGGAAATATCCAGGGTGCCGGTTGGAGGTGGGAAGACGGCAGATAAATGGGGCACGATACCCCACGTTGGCTATGATTTTCAAGGTGTGGGATAGGGGTAAGTCTCTTTTGAAGATAAATGGGCCTACGGAATTGTGGCCATTGTGGCGAAATCCGGATTTGCAAGAGATCAAAAAGCTGGTGGGGTTCGGAAGATGGGAAGATAAAGGGATTTATCTGGTGTCACAAATTTTGCAAAATAATACTCTTAAGAGTTTTGAACAATTGAGAACAGAATTTCACCTCCCGCACGTCTTCTTTTATCAGTACTTACAGCTAAGACATGCATTGGAAAAACAGAGAAGGACAAATCCGGTGATAGTGACACATAATCAAACACTACATATGCTACTTACATCTGAGTCTTCTAGGGGACTTATCTCTGAATTATATAAAAGATTATTGCCTGCCCATCTGGAGACATATCCACTGACTGCTGCTAAGAATAAGTGGGAACGGGACGTTGGCCCCCTGACGGAGGACCAGTGGTCCGATATTCTAGAACAGGTCCCTAAAAATGGCGGTTTCTGAGTGCCAGCGGCTTTCGCAAATATATCTCATTCACAGGGTATATAAAACACCCAGCTTATTATTTAAAATGGGACTTAGGCCCAATACACAATGTGTTAGGTGTGGGCAGGATGATGCCCACTTGATGCATGTTATGTGGGAGTGCGGGCACATTGGGGATTTCTGGAGGCAGACCCTGGGACTCATAGCCCAAGTATACCATATCACAATACGACCGTCACCTCGTCTATGTTTGTTGAATTTGTGGGAGGAGGGGGTTGACCCGGACTCTGCAGTGGCCCTGGGAATAGCACGCATCCTGTATCAGGCAAGAAAGATACTTGCATATCATTGGTTGGATCCTATGCCACCAACATTGTCAGAGCTTAAAAATAAACTAAATAATGTCATCAGATTGGAAAGGGGGGCTTATTTAAAAAGAAATGCATTAAGAAAGTTTTACAAAATTTGGCAGCCATGGATGGAGTCACCGGGTCTCCCCTCGGGCGCACTGGTACGGGATGCGATGTTGGACCAGTTGCTGTTGTGCTTGCGATGAGGGGATGCTTGAGGGGTGAAAATAAAGTCTAGTGCCCTTTGTGGCGAAGTAGATTTTGAGTGGCGCGGTGGGAGGGGGCTGGGGTGGATTGGACCTGATATCCGTGGGGGGCGGGGGGGGGGGGGCGAAATATGATGCGGAGTGGCGCGGCTGGCGGGGATGGTTTTCCCACTGAAATGAGGCACTGATGTATAATTTTGATTTTTGTTTATTTGTGGAGCCATGTTGTTTATAGGCTCAATTTTATGCAAATATCTGTGTTTTGAGATTTCTTCTTTTTATTTATTCTTACACAGGAAGAGTTTTACCCTTTAAATAATATCTGCTCTCAATGTAATTTTTACTAGCTATATAAGATGTCATATTCTTTCTGTATTGATTCCTGAATGTTTAATAAAGATCTGATTCAAAAAAAATACTTGTACCACAGACCACTGATGCATAGGTTATACTATCTGTGACTTGGGTGCAAGCACTCTGGTTGTTTTCACTCTGGTTTTGCTGCTGTATTAAACTACTCTGTGACATTTTTGTAAATTGGATTTGGTCATTATTAGGGACTCCTTGTCTGCTTTAGCTTATGTCAAAATGTGCTCCCAAAGAGAGGTTAAAGACCAGATGGTTTCTACCAGGGGTTCTTGACAGCATGCATTATGACAGGAAGTTGCTGTCAGGGAAGAGTTGCCTAGTCTCATGCTTCACCATGTCCTATCTGTACACTCATAGTAGTTTATTTCAAAGCGAACTGTTTGTTTAAATCATTTTCTTTTCGGTAGCAAAAAAGCTGAACTAATGAGAGCGGTCATGCGTTTGGGTTCGAATCATTGAGCAGGTGCTTTGTGGTTAGCGTCTTTGTCCACCGATCCACATCAGATAAACCTTTTCTATGGGTGTTTAGTTTCTGTTATCTCTGCTTTAGTCTTTTTAGGGGTAACAGGTGTTTTCCTTTACTCATCTGTCTGCCCTATCACCTTTCTAGTGTGGCTTTATATACGTTGACCTCGCTGGTATTTTATGGGGGTGATAGTCTCCTTTGGATGTTCAGCCATACTGCTGTAGTTAATGCCAATCAGTGACAGACCAGGTAGGGTTTACTCTTCTGCTGTTTTCTTTCTTTTTAGGAAGTAAGCAGCATATTCTCTAACAGTACGTACTTAATCCTTTATTTTGTATTTTGTGGTTTGTTTTGCTCACTCTGGGATCTCTTTCTATTTCGGTACACCTTCTTTTCTGCCGGTAACTTGTACTGTGCTCTGCCCTCTGGTTCTTTAGGAGGATTATGAAGCTGTCAATGGCCTTTCAGGCAGTATAGGTCCAAGTTGTCATCTTCTAGCCTATGGTTAGGGCTAACTCAGCTCACGCAAGAACCACTAGGAACTGTGTGGTCAGGATCTCTAGTCTGTATAGGGACCTGCAGGATCAGTTGCAGCTTTTAGTGTGTTATCTATTTTCATGTGTGAGTTGCCACACTATTGTAACAAGAGCTATGTGACATGTTTCTATTTAATTTCCATACTAATACTGTATGTCATAAGCGCTATTAAAACACATAATGAGATGAACTTCACAATTAATTTCTTTCTCAATGGTGAAGTCTGTATTGGGATTGTGAATGTCTTCAGAGAAACTAGGTGGTGTCATATAAAAAAAGTTATTTTCATAAAGGCATTTCTTAATATTTACATAAGGTAATACTACAATGTTCCCTGTAATTATGGATCTTTAAAGTGAAGTTTTATAGCAGAAGCTGCAGGACCTGTGCATCCATTGCTCCTTCTAGTGTGACCTTGTAATTGTAAATCATCATGGCCTACATAAATGAATCTATTTATTGAAAAGTGAAAAAAAACAATAAAATGTACTTCAAAGTACTTTGAAAGGCAGTAAAGAAGTTATTGCTAAGCAGAGTGAATCAGACTAATTACTGAATAATTAAAATTTATCCCCAGTCTAACTAGTATGGAATAAAGAATTGGCTTTTGTCTATGCCTTTTGTTTACATAAATGGATAAAACATTAATCTTTATAACGGCATGAAGCCAATGTAGTCTTCTGCATGTATGTGTGTAAAATGTTTTTGGCCCACAGCTGCTTTTCTCGTGTTCAGCTATTAACTGAATTTTATTCTGAATATTCATTTCTCTTAAGTATCGGCACACGTGACAGCAGCAGGAAGCCGATGGCTGACACTGCGCGCTACTGAAGAGCAATAAATGCTCACTGCTCTCTGCGATGAACAATCCTGGTGAGTATTCCGGCAGCTGTGCGCTGCTTGTGAGCAGTGCATGACGTCCCTGCCAAGTGTTGCTTACAAGCATTCAGCATCTGCTGGCAACAGAGCAGCACGCTGTGAGGGAGCGGAGGAAGGTAAGTGTAATGGCTTGCTTTTTTTTCAATCTTTTCTGATGGGGCCATGCATACCAGGACTGGAATGGGGCCAGTCATACCAGAATAGGGATGGGACCAATCATACCAGGAACGGGATGGGGCCAATCATACCAGGATGCCAAAAAGAAATGAATATTCATTGTCCTCCACGCTCATGGGGGTGGAATGCAGTGATTATTAATTTCTCTTTAGCAGCAGGCAAAGGAGTTAGCTGCAGCCGCCGGCTCCTGCCTCTGTGACCCACTGCTCCACCGAAACCGCTTCCCCACCACAGCCAGTGTCGGTACATCCGGACTATAAGACGCACCCCCCATTTTCCTCTACATTTTGAGAGGAAAAAAGTGCGTATTATAGTCAGAAAAATAAGGTAAGTAGCAAATACACAGGCTTATAAACAAGAATTCTGGAAACGAATGTGCCTCCTGACAATTCTTTGTTTTGTGCATTCCTGAATCTGGTGGGTTACTCTGCTGTAAACAATATTTTTGCAGCAGCTGCATTTTTTTAGTTGATGGAACAGGTATACTTCAGTGCCTCAACTCACCCATGGGTTCTTTTAATTGATGCTTTGATGTTTTACCTATTGTTTAAAAGTCTTAAGGTACTGTCACACTTAGCGATGCACCAGCGATCCTAACCGCGTCATATCGCTGGTCGGGATCGCTGGTACATCGCTAAGTGGTCGCTAGTGAGCTGCCACACAGGCAGATCTCACCAGCGACATAGCAGGGGTCGGAGGTCGCTACTTACCTGTCAGACGAGGCGATCCTGACGTCCTCCCGTCCGCGTCCACGCGTCGCTCGTCGGCGCCAGCAGGAAGCTGACAACGAGAAACGGTCCAGGACGTTCTCGCGCGATCAGCGATAACCAGCGGGGGAGTGGTTGGAGGTAAGTATCAGACATAGCGATATCGCTATAACGTCACAAAAACCAGTGACGTTATAGCGATATTGCTAGCGATATGGCTTAGTGTGACAGGGCCTTTAGTGATACAGGGTAGTTTACTCACACTGATCAAAGACATCCAACCTTACATATGAAAATGTTATAGAAGCCTTGAAACTCTTTATAGACAATATGGAAGAAAAAAAATGCAGACCAAGAAGCAAAAAGTAACTTTTCAAAGTTGTCAGGTGTGGAGAATGGCAATCTACTGGTGTTTTTGGTCATGTAAAGATTTTGTAAGACTAGTCAAAGCTGAACAGTACTGTGAAAAATGAGACCCTGAAAATGGATATAGGGTTGTGTACTGCAGTCCAGAGTAACCTACCAGGGTCTGGCTGTCAGGTGTAGCTTATTGAAAAATTCAATTGAAAGAGGGGACTCCAAACACTTCAAAGCCTAATGTAATATAGCTGCAATTTGCTTAATCCAGTGTCCAAGTCGCATACACCATTTATAAATTCTGTGCTTGCTCGGTAGGGCCGTCCACTAGGCCCAAAAACGGTAGACTGTCCAAGATTCCAGAGGATAATCCTTAAAAAGTTAGATCTTTATTCTAAAGTATTAAAAAATCACAACAATAGGAAAACAAGGCAGAGGTTTTTTTAGCCATATATGTTCTTTCTCAAGCCTCAAAATACAACTATAGCTGTAGTTTGAGGCTTGAGAAAGACCAGATAAGGAAAACAGGGCTACGTTTTGCCTTTTGTTGTACTTTCGTTAGTACTATGGAATAAAGATCTCACTTTTTAAGCATTATCCTCTGCTGCCTCTGGATTCTTGGATATTATAGCTCAAAATTGCTTTAGTTTTGATGTGATTTCCAAATAAATGCCTTAAAAACCAAGTCTTGACCTGAATATGTAAATATAAGCTGTCTTCTGGCAGTAAAGCTGACTTGAAAAAAGGGAAGAAAGATGGTAAGATCCTCTCCTATTTCTTCCTGCATCTGTTAGGGTAGTAACTTTCCACAGGGACAGCATATTTTATCTTTTGTCTTGTATACCAGGTGCACTATGCAATAAGGCAAAGGTGTTGCTGATGCAATCAGGAAAAAAATCATTTTCTATGAGCAGTCTCTTGGAGAGAAGCAACAATCTATTGAACATTGTAATGTATTCTTATCATTGTCATACTGATGGCATGGTTTGGAACAGAGAATATGGAATGGGATGCAACAATCCTAACTACTTATGTAGGGTTTATTATTAGAATATATCAAATAATACACTTGCATATTGACAGCTTATTAGCCTAATTTGTTTTTATATAGTTTAGTAAAGCTGAACAAATCCATTTATAGAACGAGTTTAGTGGCCATGTCGGTGGTCTGTTGTCGCCGGACAGGAACCCTGTGAACTGCCTTCTACATGCTGGAATCCTGGCGTCTAAGCAAACATACAGTTGGTCTTTGTCTTTCCCACCATAATGTGCCAAACTTTGTAACCTAAAGCCCCCGTCACACTAAGCGAGATCGCTAGCGAGATCGCTGCTGAGTCACAAGTTTTGTGACGCAACAGCGACCTCAACAGCGATCTCGCTGTGTGTGACACCTATCAGCGACCAGTCCCCCCGCCGGGCATCGCTGATCGTGCAGGAATGTCCTGGGCCTTTTTTTGATCGTTGGTCTCTCGTTGGCCAGCACGCATCGCTGTGTGTGGCAACGGGAGATCATCGATCAGCGAGCTCCCAGTTCTGTAAGCAGATGCTGGGAGCTGGTATCCAAGGTAAACAGCGGGTAACTAAGCGCGTGCGTCGCTTAGTTACCTGCTGTGTACCCTGGATACCAGCGTGCTCGCGCTAGGAGCTGGTTTCCACGGTAATCAGCGGGTAACTAAACTCCCAGCGTGAGCACACTGGTATCCAGGGTACACAGTGGGTAACTAAGCGACGCTCGCGCTTAGTTACCCGCGTCCTCGCTGGTCCTGATCTATGGCGAGTCTGCCTGTTCGACAGCTCACTAGCAATCATGTAGCAACACACCAGCAATCCTGGCCAGGTCATATCGTTGTTGGGATCGCTGGTGCGTTGCTATGTGTAACGGGACCCTAAGTCAGGATTTCAAACAACCACTTCATAGGAGCAAAAGAAATGTGATTAGACAAACATTTAATTCTTAATGTTACAGTGGGGAAAAAAGTATTTAGTCAGCCACCAATAGTGCAAGTTCCCCCACTTAAAAAGATGAGAGGCCTGTAATTTACATCATAGGTAGACCACAACTATGAGAGGCAAAGTAAGAAAACAAATCCAGAAAATCACCTTGTCTCATTTGGCAAGATTTATTTTGAAAATTATGGTGGAAAATAAGTATTTGGTTACCTAAAAACATTCTCAAAGGACATGTAACCTCTTCTTTAAGAGGCTCCTCTGTCCTCCACTCATTACCTGTAGTAATGGCACCTATTTAAACATGTTGTCAGTATAAAAGACACCTGTCCACAACCTCAAACAGTCACACTCCAAACTCCACTATGGTGAAGACCAAAGAGCTGTCGAAGGCACCAGAAAAAAAATTGTAGCCCTGCACCAGGCTGGGAAGACTGAATCTGCAATAGGCAAGCAGCTTGGTGTGATGAAATCAACTGTGGGAACAATAATAAGAAAATGGAAGACAGACAAGACCAGTGATAATTTCCCTCAATCTGGGGCTCCTCTCAAGATCTCAAATGTGGGGTCAAAATGATCACAAGAACGGTGAGCAAAAATCCCAGAACCACACGGGGAACCTAGTGAATGACTTGCATACAGCTGGGACCACCATAACAAAGGCTACCATCAGTAACACACTACGCTGCCAGGGACTCAGATCCTGCAGTGTCAGACGTTTCCCCCTACTTAAGCCAGTACATGTCTGGGCCCGTCTGAGGTTTGCTAGAGAGCATTTGGATTATCCAGAAGAGTATTGGGAGAAGGTCATATGGTCTGATGAAACAAAAGTAGAACTGTTTGATAGAAACAAAATTCGTCGTGTTTGGAGGAGACCGAATGCTGAGTTGCATCCAAAGAATACCTTACCTACTGTGAAGCATGGGGGTGGCAACATCATGCTTTGGAGCTGTTTCTCTGCAAAGATACCATGATGACTGATCCATGTACATGAAACAATGATGGGGCCATGTATCGTGAGATTTTGAGTGCAAACCTCCTTCCATCAGCAAGGGCACTGAAGATGACACGTGGATGGGTCTTTCAGCATAATGATCCCAAGCACACTGCCAGGGCAATGAAGGAGTGGCTTCATAAGCATATCAAGGTCCTGGAGTGGCCTAGCCAGTCTCCAGATCTGAACCCCATAGAAAACCTTTGGAGGGATTTGAAAGTCCGTGTTGCCCAGCAACAGGCCCAAAACATCACTGCTCTAGAGGAGATCTGCATGGAGGAATGGACCAACATACCACCAACAGTGTGTGCCAACCTTGTGAAGACTTACAGAAAACGTTTGACCTCTGTTATTGCCAACAAACGATATATAACAAAATATTGCGATGAACTTTTGTTAATGACCAAATACTTATTTTCCACCATAATTTGCAAAATAAATCTTGCCAAATCAGACAAGGTGATTTTCTGGATTTGTTTTCTCATTTTGACACACATAGTTGTGGTCTACCTATGATGTCAATTACAGGCCTCTCTCATCTTTTTAAGTGGGAGAACTTGCACAATTGGTGGCTGACTAAATACTTTTTTCCCCACTGTTTATTAATTTCAACTCATTAATTCCAAGCTTGCTGTCCTGCTACACAGGATGCCTGCGAAGTGTCCAGTAGAGGGAGTGAGTGATTGACTTATTACTAAAATATTCAGAATTCAGAGCTTTCGAGACTACTCGGGTCTCTTCATCAGGCATTGACTAATACAACATCTGAAGAATCACATATATATGCACAACACAGCACAGAAAAAATGCAATAGATAAGACAAGTGACGTGAAGCAGAATTATCATTATGGTAGAGGGAGAAACATAAATATTGGACTAGTTCATAGATAAGGAGTCTGGATGTTTTATTGTCCTCTGATTGGGGTATCCTAATGTGTTGTGATGCCCCCACAAGGTCTTTGGAGCAAATTCCTTAATTGATGTAAAAAGACATAAATTTATGTCTGGAAAGCTTGCAATGTGTTACCATCTTTTCAGTTAGCCATTAAAAGGTATCAACCACTGAGGACTATGAATTCTGAATATTTTTCTATCTACTGGCTAACACGGTACAAAGATATACATCTTTTCTGTATGACTTATTACTAGTAATTGTTTATATGGCTCTTGCAGATTAATTTTTGTTCACTTCTGTACTTTACTAGTACTATTGCTGCTTAAGGTTTCCAGCAAATTATTCTCTTTTAAAATTAGATTCTTGGTTAAATGTTAACCAGTCCACCTAACATATGCTGTGTACTTTAGTAACTCAGTCATCCCTGGAATATGACTATTTGTTCTTTTGCTATGTTAACGGGGCGGCTCCCAAGAGATTACATTATCAATTTCTGTAATGACCGCATTATGTTGTATGAATAGCTTAAATAGCTTAATTCAGTTTGCTTCGGTTCTTTCAGAAATAAGGTGCTTGGGTACGTTCTTCAGTGACAGGTAAATATAATTATTCTAAAGAATAGTTGGTTGAACAGGAATATATAATGTAACCGATATGGCTATTAATTTTGTTCTGAATGGATGCATTTTTTTAATTTTTTCATTCTTACAACAGAAATATAGCATTCTCACTGCATACTGGATAGTTTATATATAGTTTTTCAGCATCTCTATACGTGAATGGAAACATTTACATATGTATGCTGTATATCTCACCTCCTATTACAAACTGAAGGGAGTCTAGGCTATTCAGCTAAGAGTTTTTGATTTGGATTTTTCTAGCTGAAAAATCTACATCTAAAAAACTTCTAAATGACACTTTTTATGGTTTTTGTAATATCATTTTTTTGGCTGTTTTGATGCATTTTTGATGCAAGAAATACATGGCAAATGCACATTTTGTCATTATTTACTGTATTTGCTCTGAGTGAGCATATTTTTGGCCCTTTTTAGGATTGACATACATGTTCAGGATTTAACACACATTCCATCTTGCATTTGCATCATTTTCGATTAAGGATTCATAGAAAAAGGATGTTTGAACGTAAAATGGTCAATGGATATTAACTCTTTTAACTCAAGGAAGAATATTTTGTACAGCTTGAGTGCTGTATTTTCTTGTATTCCTTTTGGTTTCAGTTCCGATTAATCGACCGCTTGTGAATAGGGTTTTGTAATCCCATTTGCATTCTGCAGAAAAAAGTAAATCTGTTTTCAGTATGTGATTAAAAAAAAACAGCAACAGAAATGGATAGCATGCTCCACATTTCCATGGATTCTGCACAGAAAGGTGGAGGATTAGCTGCCTTCAATAACATTCCTCATGCACATATATTTGTGAAGACACTCCAGGGCTGGATTGTATTTGCATGTTTTTTGTTTTTTTTTAACCAATGCCAGATGTGGATGCCAAACTAAAGGAGTTCTTCAACCCTACCTTAATCTATATAGGATCCTTATTAAAATAAAACCCGGTAGATTCTCCTCATCTGCAGCGGCACTGTTACAGCATCACTATTCCTGGCAATGACTTGATTTGTTGGGTCATCCGAAGGCTACAGCTGGTTCAGGTGTTCCAACCTTTACTATTTTGTCAGAGCCGATTTCAATCCTCGCTGAATAAAGGCTGCAGCTGACAACCTGATAGTACACATTTGGAGCCATATTCAATATTGCATTTGCACTTTTTTTGTATGGTGTTTGAGTAATGCCTTTTTTCATTTTGCACCTAAATATTATATTTATTCGTGCCTTTTAAATCTATTTTATGTCTCCCTGTTTTGTTTTAAATGTTTTCCATTGTTGAAATAGTTTAGCTTTTAAAATGTGTAAGACTCTCTTTGGTGGGATTTTATGTACGCCAGTTATTATGTTTTACTACTTACATTAAAAAGTCTCAAAATGCACCTTTTTTTTACTTGTGCAAAGTTCAGCAATCGCTTGCACCATTGTTAAAAATTTTCAATAAAAATGGTAACGAATACCAGAAGACCTTAAACAGTGTGCACTGGGCGGATTCATAAGTCTGCAGTCACACAGAATGACTGCAGACTTATCGGTTTTGACTGTGCAACTCCTTTAATGATTACAGCAGTAAACATTTCTCCCAAAATTCATCAATGAGAATTTAGTGTCCTGTCTCCCATTCACCATTTGCTCTTTCTTGGACCAACTTTGGTACAGTACCTTGCGAAAGTTTTCGGTCCCCTGGAACTTATCAACCTTTTCCCACATATCATGCTTCAAACGTAAAGATACCAAATGTTAATTTTTGATGAAGACTCAACAACAATTGTGAAGTTGAACGAAATTTATTGGTTATTATAATAATAATAATCTTTATATAGCGCCAACATACTCCGCAGCGCTTTACAGTTTAACAGTTTCAAAACGTAAAACGTTAACATTACAATAATTAAAGCAAAATAAGACTAAATAAGACGACCCTGCTCGTGAGCGCTTACAATCTACAATGAGGTGAGGGAGATACAAAGTACAGGTGTGTATTTACAATGAAGGTCCAGCCATCTTGAGGGAGTGAAGGATGGATGGAGATAGTGAATGGGCTACACACGCACACTTACACATAGAATGACTTTGATTAGTGAACGTGATAGGCCGCTCTGAACAAATGTGTTTTGAGGGAGCGCCTAAAACTAAGCAAATTGTGGTTAGCCCTAATTTCTTGGGGTAGAGCATTCCAGAGGATAGGAGCAGCACGGGAGAAGTCTTGAAGTCGGGAGTGGGAGGTATGGATTAGTGCAGCGGATAGACGAAAGTCGTTTGCAGAGCGCAGCGATCGGCTAGGCCGATAGACAGAAATGAGGGAGGAGATGTAGGGGGAGAGCTTTGTGGGTGAGAACAAGTATTTTGAATTGGATCCTATAATGAATGGGCAGCTAGTGTAATGAATGGCGAAGAGCAGACGCGTCCGAGTACCGATTAGCCAGATGGATGACCCTGGCCGCTGCATTAAGTATGGACTGCAGAGGGGATAGTCGAGTGACGGGGAGGCCAATTAATACAGCGTTGCAGTAATCCAGGCGGGAGTGGATCAATGCTACAGTGAGGGTTTTTGTTGTTTCCATGGTGAGAAAAGGGCGGATTCTAGTGATGTTCTTTAGGAGTAAGCGGCAAGAGCGAGCAAGAGATTGTATATGGGATGTGAAGGAGAGATTGGTGTAAAACATAACACCCAGACAGCGCGCCTGCTGCCGGGGTGTTATTGTGGTACCACCCACGGAGAGGGATATTTAATTTTTTGTGGAAATTCAAAAACTGAAAAGTGGGGTGTGCAATATTATTCAGCCCCTTTACTTTCAGTGCAGCATACTCACTCCAGAAATTCATTGTGGATCTTTGAATGATCCAGTGTTGTCCTAAAAGACTAATGATGATAAATATTATCCACCTGTGTGTAATGAAGTCTCCGTATAAATGCACCTGCTCTGTGATAGTCTCAGTGTTCTGTTTGATGCACAGAGAGCATCATGAAGACCAAGGAACACAACACGCAGGTCCATGATACTGTTGTGGAGAAGTTTAAATCCGGATTTGGATACAAAATGATTTCCAAAACTTTAAACATCCCAAGGAGCACTGTTCAAGCGATCATATTGAAAAGGAAGGAGTATCATACCACTGCAAATCTACCAAGACCCGGCCGTCCCTCTAAACTTTTAGCTCAAACAATGAGAAGACTGATCAGAGATGCAGCCAGGAGGCCCATGATCACTCTGGATGAACTGCAGAGATCTACAGCTGAGGTGGAACAGTCTGTCCATAGGATAACAAGCAGTCGTACACTGCACAAATCTGGCCTTTATGGAAGAGTGGCAAGAAGAAAGCCATTTCGCAAAGATATCCATAAAAAGTGTCATTTAAAGTTAGCAACAAGCCATCTGGGAGACACAACAAACATGTGGAAGAAGGTGCTCTGGTCAGATGAAACCAAAATCGAACTTTTTGGTAACCATGCCAAACGATATGTTTGGCATAAAGGCAACACAGCTCATCACCCTGAACACACCATCCCCACTGTCAAACGTGGTGGCAGCATCATGGTTTGGGGCTGCTTTTCTTGGGCAGGGACAGGGAAGATGGTTAAAATTGATGGGAAGATGGATGGAGCCAAATACAGCACCATTCTTGAAGAACACCTGTTGGAGTCTGCAAAAGACCTGAGACTGGGATGGAGATTTGTCTTCCAACAAGACAATGATCCCAAACATAAAGCAAAATCTACAAAGGAATGGTTCACAAATAAATGTATCCAGGTGTTAGAATGGCCAAGTCAAAGTTCAGACCTGAATCCAATCAAGAATCTGTGGAAAGAGCTGAAAACTGCTGTTCACAAACGATCTCCATCAAACCTCACTGAGCTCGAGCTGTTTACCAAGGAAGAATGGGCATGAATTTCAGTCTCTCGATGTACAAAACTGATGGAGACATACCCCAAGTGACTTGCAGCTGTAATCGCAGCAAAAGGTGGCGCAACAAAGTTTTAAGTTAAAGGGGTCGAATAATATTGCACGCCCCACGTTTCAGTTTTTGAATTTCCACAAAAATGTAAAATAACAAATAAATTTCATTCAGCCTCACAATTGTCAAACTTGTTGATTCTTCACCAAAAATTAACATTTGGTATCTTTGTTTGAAGCATATGTGGGAAAAGGTTGAAAAGTTCCAGGGGGCTGAATACTTTCGCAAAGCACTGTAGTTACTAACCACTGCATGCTGGGAACACCCATTCAGTCCTAAAATTTTGGAGTTGTTCTGACCCAGTCATTTCACCATCAAAATTTGGCTGTTATCAGACATTTAGATCCTTGATTTTGCCCATTTTTGATACTTCTAAGCACATCAATATAACAACCCAACTGATTACTTATCTAATAACCCACCCATTAACAAGTGCCATTATTATAGAATAAATAGGTATTCAAAATTTCCATGTTATATTTACAGAACAATCAATGTATAATAAGAAACAATTGAAAAATTCCATTTTCTTTTGCAATTTCACTGCACTTGGATTTTTTTCCCTTTTTTTGCAATATATCGAATAGTAAAATGATTAATTCAAGACTACATCTCGCCCTGCAAAAAAAAAAAAAAAGCTTTCATGTGACTGTGGACAGAAAAATACAAAAGTTATGACTTCTGGATGAAGGGATGGAGAAACCAAAGGCGCAAACCCGAAAATTCCTTTATGGGGTTACAGTTGTGGTTGAGCAATATAGAGTTTAAAGTAGAATGATGCATGGACTATCACGGTAATTTTAATAGCTTGGACATTACTTTATATGGCTCTTGCAGGTTAACTACCTGTCATAAGCATTTCACTAAATATTTTTCTTTGTCAAATCCTGCTGTATGTAACCTGAGCTGCTCTCCTGGACATATGATTTATTGCTTAGAATCTCCTGACTTCCTGTGATGTCGCATCAGATTCTACATCAGTTCTTGGCTCTGGAAACGGGTGGGTGGGGCTGAATTCAGCAGAGCTCACTTGGTTTCTCTGAATGCTTCCAGCTCTCCCTGCAGACCAAGCTCTCTCTATTATCTGTATGTATATGTACAGTGATACGTAAAAGTTTGGGCACCCCCGGTCGGGGTTTGTGATGTGCTTCTGGCTTGAGCATGTTAAATCCCGCTGCCAGAGATTGACAGCAGCATTTAACATGCTAACAGCCACGGGTGGATTGCAATTCCACCCGCCGTTATTCGGGGCATATGTCAGTTGATGAAATCAGCTGACGTGCTAGAAAAGATGAGGGCTCAATGCCAGAGCCCACATCAAATGAGGAGACCCGACATGCGCCTTACTTTTTCTTCGAATGTCGGGAAGGGGTTAAAAGTTACAAAAAGGAAAATGGGCCAGTGCAAAAATTTGGGCACCCAGCATGGTTAATATCTAGTAGCACACACTTTTTGAAAGTATCACAGCTTAAAAACAAGATGCTTTTTGTAGCCAGCCAAGAGTCTTTCCATTCTTGTTTGAGGGATTTTCATCCATTCTTCCTTGGAAAATTCTTTTAGTTCTGTGAGATTCCTGGGTCGTCTTGCATGCACTGCTATTTTAAGGACCAGACACAGATTTTCAGTGATGCTCAGATGTTGTAAAACTTTCAGCTTGAGCCTTTAGAGGAGTCTATTTTGGATTTTAAAGTTTGTTTAGGATCATTATCCACTTGTAGAAGCCATCCACTTTTCAACTTCAGCTTTTTTTACTGTTGGTGTTATGTTAGTTAAATTTAATTGAATCAATTCTTCCCTCTACTTGTGAACTATTCACCTTGCCATTGGCTGCAACACAACCCCAAAGCAAGATTGATCCTCCCCCATGCCTAATGGTTGGCAAGGTGTTCTTTTCCTAAAATTCTGTGACCTTTTTTTCTCCACACATACCTTTTGATCATTGTGGCTAAAAAAATATTTGGAGGAAAAAGTGCATCTTTAATCCGAAAAATATGATACATTTTGAACTGAGGAAAGGACAACTCGAAAACGCTTTGCTATCTTCTTATAGCCTTCTCCTGCTTTGTAGGCCTTCATCATTTTCAGAGTGTTAAGTAGCTGCTTAGAAGAACCCATAACTGCTATTTTTTGGCACAAAGTTAGAGGAGGCTGGGTTTATATAAAGATGGGAAATTTGCATTTACCTGCCCTTTCCTAGCAATGATAGTAAACAAGCCATATCACTAACAGGCTAGCTAAGGTCTGAAACCTTGCTCAAAGTAATGAGCACACAAATCTCCAAGGGTGCCCAACCTTTTGCATCAACTCATTTTTCCTTTTGTTAATTTTTAAAATGTAAAAAATTACATTTTTTTTTGCCTAAAATACAAGGGAAATGTGCCATCTAACTTTAGGCCTTTTAGAGATCAGTTAATCTTCAAATTGCTTAACTGTTCACAATAACAGTAATTTTGAGAGGGAGTGCCCAAACTTGTACATGCCACTGTATACAGCAGGGTGTATATACATGTCCATATACTGCTATATTTCTGTGTGATGTATATACACCTTGCTCTTTACTCAATTATATGTACACATTCAGGTCTCTCTGCCATCCATCCATCTATCCATCCCATCATTTATGTCAGTGAGGGGGAGTAAGGGATAACCTTTCTTGTCATGGCTGCTGTAATGGTGTTTTGTACATTACTTTTATTCCCTGTACAGGACCATGCTGTGTGTGACTCTGGGGGAGGAGTAGGAGTGGTGTAAAGCCCCCGTTACACACTGCGATATCGCTAGCAATATCGCTGTAAAGTCACCGTTTTTGTGACGTTGCAGCGATATTGCTAGCGATATCGCTGCATGTGATACTTACCTCCGACCGGCTCCCCCGCTGGTTATCGCTGATCGCGCGAGAAGCTCCTGGATCATTTCTCGTCGTCAGCTTCCTGCTGTGACGACGAGCGACGCGTGGACGCGGGCGGGAGGACACAGGATCGCCGCGTCTGACGGGTAAGTAGCGACCCCGACCCCAGCGATGTCGCTGGTGAGATCTGCCTGTGTGGCAGCTCACTAGCGACCACCTAGCGATGCACCAGCGATCCTGACTGCGTCATATCGATGGTCGGGATCGCTGGTGCATCGCTAGGTGTAACGGTACCCTAAGTGGAATTAGAGGCCTGTGCTCACTGCTGGCTTGAAAGCAGCACAAGGAAATTATGGGCCATGTAGTAAGAAAGGAGCAGAGGATTCTGAAGGGTTAAGTGATCACTATGACAACAGAGCTGGTGTCAGGGTACAGGAAGTGAAGCAGAATGGCATAAAACAACATGAAATTTGGCAGAAGAGTTACATGGGTTATTTAGAGGAATTATCTTTAAGCATTTATGGCAAAACCAGTAACTGAGTCAAGGTGGTGGATAAGCTCTTTAGTAAATGGCAGAAATAAAAATGAGAAAACCTTTTGAAAGCAATTTAGTATATAACAAAAATGTATTGGTAATGAGACGTGAGACTGTTTCCAGCTAATTAATCATATCCAATCTGCTGTTCCTGTTTGTTCCATACTTATGGGGCTTTCTTAGTTCAGGCTTGTAGCTTGTTGTCAGGCTTTGATAATGCATTCACTAATGTCAGTGATGCACTAGATTTTGTCTCTGGTACAGCATGCCTACAAGCACTTCAGTGTACTATACACAGCATTGGACTGGAGCACCTTGGGCCCACCAGAGAAAACCATTCTTGGGGCCCACTATGTAACTACATAGAAATAAATACATGATCACCAATTGTGCGGTAAAACACGCTAGTATCAGGGCATAACATAAGGTAGCACACGTCTTAATGATATAGCAGGGGTTGGCCCCCACATTTTGGTTCAAACTCGATGATAAATGTCCCCTGGTGTTAAGGCCCTTTTACATTTAGCGATGCACCAGCGATCCAACCAGCGATCCGACCCGGTCAGGATCGCTGGTGCATCGCTAAATGATCGCTAGTGAGCTTTCATACAGAAAGATCTCACAGCGATGCATCAGCGACGCAGCGCACGATACTCACCTTTCACACACAGCGATGAAGACGTCCTCCCGCCCGCGTCCACGCGTCGCTCATCGTCACAGCAGGAAGTCTCAGCAGGAAGCGCCCGACGAGAAATGGAGCCGGACATTCTCGCGCGATCAGCGATGGACAGCGGGGGAGCCGGTCGCTGGTAAGTATCACACATAGCGATATCGCTAACAATATCGCTATAATGTCACAAAACCAGTGACGTTTTAGCGATATTGCTAGCGATATTGCTTAGTGTAAAACCCCCTTTAACCACTAGGCCAGTGTGCTATAGCACCAGGGTAGTGCAGGGGATTTTATGACATCTCATCTATACTCCTAGAAAATCCACGGCGGGAATTGACTGATGCAGATTTAACTTGAACAATGTGTCAATTTATGCTGTGTGTATTCACCACCAATTTTATCCTTTGCAATACAAAGGATCAGGTCAGTGGTCAAGGTGCACCATTATGTTATAGTAAATGCAGCAATATCTCCACAATGTCTGTGTGGATATTTCCACTGTAAATTTGCTTTTTGATTTTTGCAGCAAATACATTATGTGAATGTCCCCTCTTATAGTGGTGGGGGTACTAAATCACTTAGATATGACATTGGAGTAATATAGAAAGAGCTTTCCCCCACATCCTCCCATACACTTTTTACAGAAATCTCTCTGCCACCTATAAGGTGATAACAAAATGAGGCTCTTCATAAGTAGTAGGGAAAGAAAAGTTTTAGTCAGGGGTGATAAAGGGGGAGAGGGGCTTAATCAGGCGTGATACAGAGGGAGGTGGCACAGCTAGGGGTGATACAGGGGAAGGGAGCTCAGTCAAGGTGATACAGGGGGAGGTGGCACTGCCAGGGGTGATACAGGGAGAGAGATGCTCATTAAGGGGAGATACAGGGGGAGGTGGCACTGCCAGGGGTGATACAGGAGGAGAGGGGCTCAATTGGGGGTGATACAGGGGGAGGGGCACAGTCAGGAGTAATTCAGGGGGAGGGGACACTCAGTCAGGGGTAATACAGGGGGATAGGGGCTCAGTCAGGGTGATACAGAGGGAAGTGCCACAGCCAGGGGTGATACAAAGGGAGGGCGTGCAGTCAGGGGTGATACAGGGGAAGGTAGCACAATCAGTGGAGATACAGGGAGAGGGGGGTTTAGTCAGTCAGGGGTCATGCACGAGGAGGGGGTGCAGTCAGGGGTAATACAGGGAGAGTGGGTTCAGCAGGGGTGATACAGGTGGGGGCTCAGTCAGGGGTGATACAGAGGGAGGTGGTGCAGTCGGAGGTAATACAGGGGGAAAGAGGCTCAATCAGGATGATACAGAGGGAGGTGGCACAGTCAGGGGTGATATAGGGGTAGAGAGGCCCAGTCACGGTGATTCCGGGGGAGAGGGGGTTCAGCAGGGGTGATACGGGGGAGGGGGCGCAGTCGGAGGTGATCCATGGGAGTGGACTCAGTCAGAGATGATACAGGGAGAGGGCTCAGTCAGGGGTGATATAGAGGGAGGTGGCGCAGTCAGGGGTAATACAGGGGTAGAGGGGCTCACTCAGGGTGATTACAGGGGGAGGGGGCTCAGTCGGGTGATACAAGGAGGAGGCTCAGTCAGGTGTCATATAGTGGGAGGGGGGCTCAGTCAGGGATCATATATAGGGAGGAGGTGCAGTCAGCTAGGACTCAGGAGTGAAAGGAGAGATGAGGTAATGGGGCCCTCATTCATCACTTAGTAACTTAGCCCCGCCTCCTCTATAACCCAGACTAAAAACCCCCCATTTACACTCACTATTAGGCTGGCAGTTGGGTCCTTCTTCAACCTTGGTAGCTGTAGCAGGTAGTCATCTATCTCCCTCTGCCACTTACACTGTGGGGGAGGGTTGCGCACGTTATGGATGACAGCACTGTGCTGTACAGCCAATGAGAAGAGGACACAAACAAAGCTAACACTGATTGGCTGCGCTGTGGCCAATCAGTGTTGACCTTATCAAGAGCTGCTTTGCTCTCCGTGCTTCAATGCAGGGAAGAGCGGTGACACAAAAACCCATCAGAGCGCAAGAGCGCTCGTGTTACTTACAAATCATGAGCTGCAGTCTGCAGCAGGTGATCGTGTCAGCTGTGTTATCAGTGACGCCCGCACTGCTCTCTGACTAGCTCTGAGCGGAGCCTCGAGTAATGGTGACGCCACGCTGGTAGGATGTCCTGCCCGCGGCTCCTCCCACAGTCAAAGAGCAGTGCGGGTGTCACTGATAACACAGCTGACACGATTGTCTGCTACAGACTGCGGCGCATTATTTGTAAGTAACAGAGCGCTCTTGCATTCTGATGACTTTTTCTGTCATTGCTTCGCCCAGTAAGACAACCGAGGAGAGTGGTCGGAATGCAAATTGCTGGCACACGTGTGACTTGTGTTCACTGTACAGACTGGCAAACACTGCCCACTATGAAAGTGAAATTAATATTCACCCCTCTGCAGTCCCATGGGGGTGTGGGGAAGAGTGAATATTCATTTCTCTTTAGCAGCGGGGACCGGCTTTAGCCGCAGTAGCCGGCTTCTGCTTCCTGTCACCCGCTGCGGCTCCGCTGGCATCGTGGGCCCCCATAGCAGCTGCGTGGTGTGCTGCTATTAGTGACACGCCACTGACTGGGGCCCCTGTAGCAGTGAGGGCCCTAAGCAGCTGCTGGCCAGTGTGCCAGCAGGTGTCAGTGCCTGGTCCCACCGAAGAATCCTCTGGTTCTCCGTTGGATCGTTCCGACCTTGACTTTACATGATATAATATGATAGAAAAACTCTCTTACCATGAGGGTTTTTATAATAAAACAGGTTTGAGCCGCACAATTCTGTATCTAAAATGTTGGTCAGTACAAGCGTATCATTTTATGACAGTCTGAGCAGAATTGGTTATCAGTTTTGTGCAAAAACACAAGTCTTTCTTGCTGTGTATTAAAATGATACTGAGTGCAGAAGATCTGTAAGTGCCTTCCTTTGCGGAGAACAATCATGTCTAGCAGTTAAGATTAATGTTTATACCTTCAATAGGAAGCACTTTGCACTTTACCAATCTTTAACAGACATCTACAATATATTTGCATTTCTTGGTGTATTTTGCCCTGTGGTTTCAAATGAAGATTCACCTTTTACATTGAAATTATCAGATATGTGCTATGTTGTAAAAAAAAGCCCACTCTTCAACACTTGGGGGTCTCTGTTCAATACTTAAATAACACATGTCCTCTTAATCCCTTCCTTCTGCAGCCAATTTTCATTTTTACGTTTTTTTTCCTCTCACTTTTAAAATAACCTGAACTTTCTTTTATTTTTGTGCTGACATAGACATATGAAAGGTTGTTTAATTGTGGGACGGATTGTAGTTTTGAATGACAGTCTATTTTACCATGCAGAGTAAGGGAATATGGCAAAAAAAAATTCTGAGTGTAGTGAAATGGTGAATAAAAAGCAAAACACAATTTCGCTATTTTGTTTTTACAGCATTAACTATGCAGCAAAAAATGACCTGTAAAACTTTCTCTAGGTCAGTTTGATTTATGGAGATGGCAAACATTTTATAAGTTTATTGTTTTGTTTCTCTTTTGTCTTTTTACTATTTTATTAGCTTAAAAAATCAGTATTTTGTGTTAAAAAAAAATAAACTTTTAAATTAAAATTTAATTTAAACTTTCAACCTCTTTAACCCAGAAGGTGGTTCGCACGTTAATGACCAGGCCAATTTTTACAATTCTGACCACTATCACTTTGAGGTAATAACTCTGGAATGCTTCAATGGATCCCGCTGATTCTGAGACTGTTGTGTTTTTTTTTGTTTTTTTTTTTTCTTGACATATTATACTTCATTAAATGCAAAGACCTCAGTGACATTATCACTATGTCAAAAATAGAGGGTAAGGCTATAAATAGCCACCCTAAACAAAGGAACACCTAAAGCACCCACTCCAATAGATATGCATGCAAGGAGGAAATAAGAGTAACTGGGTGAATATAGTAAAAAAACATCTTTATTAATTTACATATGTATCACATTGTACAAACACAGGCAGAGTAAAACAACACCACAGGATAGAAGACAGAAATACCCGGGAGAGACACCCAGCCACATAATATCAAGTAGCAAGACAATATATATGATTCGAGAGCAAATATAGCCACAACCAGGTAAATAACCAATGTCTGCTAATTCCCCATCCTCCAGTTAGAGAACGCCTACACCAATTTGTAAAGCCATTATAGCAACCAGTGCGCAAAAATAGATCTCATATGGCCAAGTATAAGAGCGATATCTTACCAGATACAAGGATGGAGGCTAAGTGGACTCGGGACCAGGTAGAGGGAATGCCCGACGCGCGTTTTGCGTAACTACAAGCACGCTTTCTCAAGGGAAGTATGCCGGGGGGTGAGCACAGGACCTTCTTATGCCCATGTGACTAATCACATGGCTCCCAATGAGCAGATCAGAGCGGTTTCATACGGCGCATGCGCGCAGTACACCCGAAGCGCCGGACAATGCAGGAGAAAGCATCATACGTTACCCCGGGCAGCAGGGGAAGGGAAATCCCCTGCTTGCATGCATATTGTACTTCATGTTCGTGGTAAAATTTCTTCGATGTGACTTGTGCTTATTTGTGTAAAAAACCGAAAATTTGGCAATTTTCAAACTTTGAATTATTATGCCCTTAAATCAGTTATGTAACACAAATTAGTTAATAAATAACATTTCCCACATGTCTACTTTACATCAGCACAATTTTTGAAATAATGTTTGTTTGTTTTTGTTAGGAAGTTATAAGGATTAAAATTTGGCCAGCGATTTCTCATATTACAACAAAATTTACAAAACCCTTTTTTTTAGGAACCAACTCACATTTGAAGTCACTCTGAGGGGTCTATACAATAGAAAATACCCAAAAGTGACACAATTCTAAAAACTGCACCCCTCAAGGTGCTTAAAACCACATTCAAGAAATTTTTAACCCTTCAGATGCTTCACAGGAAATAATGCAATGTGAAAGGAAAAAAATAACTTAACTTTTTTCACTAAAATTTAACTTTAGACTAATTTTTTTTTTGCTTTCACAAGGGAAACGGGAAAAAATGAACCCCAAAATTTGTAATGCAAATTCTCCTGAACATGCCGATACCCCATATATGGGGAAAAAAACACTGTTTGGGCGCACGGCAGAGCTTGGAAGAGGATTGCCATTTGACTCTTTAAAAGTAAAATTGGCTGGAATTGAGATTGGACGCCATGTCGCCTTTGGAAAGCCCCTGATGTGCATAAACAGTGGAAACCCCCCCCCAAGAAACTTATCTAGATGTGTGGTGAGCACTTAGAAACTCCACAAAAATGATCTTTTTGCCCTGAATTTTTTATCTTCACAAGGGTAACAGGAGAAATTGGACCCAAGAAGTTGTTGTGCAATTAGTTCTGAGTACGCTGATACCCCATATATGGGAGAAAGCTACTGTTTGGGCGCACCTCAGGGCTTGGAAGGGAAGTAGTGACGTTTTGAGTTTTGGAATGCATACCGTGATGGAATGGGCTGCGGGCATCATGTCACATTTGCAGAGCCCCTTATGTGCTTAAACAATGGCAATGCCCAACAAGTGCCCCCTTTTTGGAACTGATCTACTGTTTCCTAGTTTGTGAATTTTATAATGTAGTGGCATACGTCAGTTGTGTAGTGTTTGTCAGGTTGTCATACGTCAGTTGTTTAAGTCAGAAATTAATTTATTGGTCTATGGATATGTGGCGCAGTCTGAAGCATTTTTACACAGGCCAGGTTTTTTGGGGCAGGTGTCCTTGCGTATTCTCCTTCTGTAACACAGTCGGCACCTCTTTTACGACTTGCCTTATTTCCGCTGTGAAGGACCTCCCCGGGAAATATTGGCCAGGTACAATACGAGCACCTTAAGTTCCGGAGGTACTAGGGCCCTGACTGCCAAATATCAGGGCCTTAATCACCACCTCCTGGAACTGAAGGTATGACATAGCAGTCTGGCCCTGCACATCATGACAGCAGGAAAGCATAGTGTATTGCCATCTGTACAATGTGCACAGCCAGCTTCTTGTACCACACCTTGGCCTTTCTCAAAACACTGTACGGTTGAAGGACTTGATCAGAGAGATCAACGCCCACCATGTTTTTGTTGTACCCCAGTACACAGTCCGGTTTGCAGACCTGTGTAGAGGTACCTGGTACAGTACTGAGGGTGCTGCCATCACCATGTATGGTGGTCAAGAAAAAGACATCTCTCTTGTCCTTGTACTTAACCACCAGAAGGTGGTTGCTACATTGGGCTCTGCTGTCATCCCTTCTGAGCATCTTCCCAATTAGTATTTTCGGGAGGCCTCTCTGATTTTTGCGGACAATACCGCAGACTGAGGTAACTCTCGCAGAGAGGGATTTGAAGAGTGGGATACTGGTATAAAAGTTATCCAAGTAGAGGTGATAACTCTTATCCAGCAGTGGATGCACCAAATCCCACACAGTTTGCCCACTCACTTCCAGGACAGAAGGGCATTCAGGGGCTTCAATCCTGGTATCATTCCCTTCATAAACTCTCTAAACCTGTGAGTGTACCCTAAGGTACTCTCACACAGCTTATAGAATTTAATTCTGTACCTGGCCCTCTTACTGGGCAGGTACTGCTGGAATTTGAGCCTCCCCTTGAAATTAATTAGGGACTCATCCACTCAGATGTCCCTTTTGGGGCACGTGCACTTTGCCAAATTTTTTGTTGAAGTGTTCAATGACCGGCCGAACTTTGAACAGACGGTCAAAGTTGGAGTCATCTTGGGGGAGGACACCGTAAATTTTCATTATAATGTAGGAATTTGACCTCAAAACGTGACCATTCAGAACACTGGAGTGTTATTATAGAATGGTAGAGTTGGAAGGGACCTCCTGGGTCATCTGGTCCAACCCTCTGCTCAAAGCAGGATTCACTAAATCATCCCAGACAGATGTCTGTCCAGCCTATGTTTGAAATCTTCTATGGAAGGAGAACTCACCACCTCACGTGGCAGCCAGTTCCACTCTTTGATCACCCTAAAGGCCCCGTCACACACAGCGATATCGCCGATTTTGTGATGCCACAGCGATCTCGCCAGTGATATCACTGTGTGTGACGGGCATCAGCGACCGGCCTCTCTGCCGGTTATCGCTGATCACGCTTGATCGTCCTGGGCCATTTTTTGATCGTTGGTCTCCTGCTGGCCAGCGCGTCGCTGCGTGTGGCAGCGGAAGACCAGCGATCAGCAATGCTGGTTTCCAATGTAAACATCGGGTATCTAGGAGCCGCCCGGCTCTTAGATACCCGGTGTTTACATTGGAAACCAGCTTGCTCGCTGATCCTGATCGCTGGAGGGGCTGTCTGTCCCAGCGATCCCATCCATGTCGGATCGTTGGTGGGATTGCTGGGACATCGTTATGTGTAACAAGGCCTTAACTGTCAAAAAGTTTTTTCTAATATCTAATCTGTGTCTCCTGCCATTCAGTTTCATCCCATTGCTTCTAGTCTTTCCTTGTACAAATGAGAATATAGATGACCGCCCTGTACAAATCCTCAGCTACTGTGAGGACGTGCAGGGCGGTCACAGACAGATCACACCGCTTCTGTGCCCTGTGATTGGTGCGATGTCATCGTCGATCGCACCAGTTGGAGCTCGCCCTGGTGAAGCTGGCATTGCCAGGCACCAGCCTACGATTGGTGTTCTTATAGCGCCAATCCTAGGCAGGTCACAGCGTGGTCACACCTCGACTGTGCCCTGTGATTGGTGCAATTGATGCAATCGTCGATTGCACCAATCAGCGCGATTCCAGGTCATGCCTGGCATAACCAGGCACCAACTTATGATCGATGCTCTTAGAGCGCCGATCATAAGCTGGGACATCAGTGTTTCAGGCAGTTTGATTGCCTGAAACACTAGAAATGCTGCGATTGGCTGTTCAGAATTGAACAGCCAATCACAGTGATCGTAGTTGCGGGAAGGCGGCGACACCCCCCAGGATGATGATGCCATCTACCCAGAGGTAAGATGGCTCCAGAATTTTAATGTGATCACCACAACTTCGGCCGGAGTGTTGCATTAAAAAAACGACGCAATAATCCATCCCTGGTCAAATAGGCACAGGGACGTATGATTACGACAAATGTCAGAAAGGGGTTAAATTAAATGTAACTTCTTTTTTTTTTTTATATTGCTATCAATAAAGCTATGTTGTTTTTTCCATGGTGAGCTTTTATTTTTATGTATACAGTTTTGAGTGTCACACTAGTGGGAGTTCTGAGCCAAAATTACCCTGTGGGGGCGTGGCTAAGCGACTACCAGGTCTTCACTAGAACCTCTGATGGTGAGGTTTAAAGCTTGAACTGCAGGTAGATGCCAGGTACCACTCCAGGGCAATCCCCAGTACTGCAGCAGCTGACCTTAGGGATCAGGAAACAGGTATGGACTTGGAGTAGAAGCCTGGAGAGGAATAGAATCACCTGCAGAATGGAAACCGGTGCAGATTCATACGGGACAGGTTTAGGTTCAGGTTTGGACAGAATGGCTCGTATAGGCAGAGCAGTTACAGGGTCACAGGACCTGACAACGAACTTAGTAGGTTAAAACAAACTAGGTAATGGCGTTGCTCAGACACCTCCCTATAGGAAAAGGTGTCTTAAATACCTAATGCTTCCCAGCTATAGGTTGGAGGCATTTCCAGAATGCGTGCACTACCGCTTTAAGAAATGGGGCACTGCCCTAAGCTTGTTGCCAAGGAGGCTTGCGCGACGTGTGTGTGTCCTGGGGCCAGGAAACGATGGCAGAGGCCATAGCAGGAGATGTGGCAGTGAGCATCTCCGCATCACTGCTGGGCAGAGGGAGAGGAACCATGCAGGGACGCACGTGTTACATTAGGGTACAGACTATGCTTTGATCGCTTCTTACTGCATTTTTTTAGCATAACTGTGGCAGCTGAAAAACTACAGTTGTGTTTTTTCTTCGTGTTACGGCTTTTAATGATTGACTTTAATTTTACATTTTGATGGATTTTCTATACGCTGTGATACTAAATATGAGGTTTTTGTATTTTTTTTTCATTCCTGTATTGTTAACTGGGGAAAAAGGAATGATATGAATTTTTATCTGTTTTTGTTTTAAAAAAGTTAGTCCTTTTAGGGGACTTGAACCTGAGATCATTTGATCACCTGACAGGCACGAGAGGTCGTGTGATTGCTTTGCAAGGGACTACCTTCTGGGCTGGATTTAAAAGCTGCTGTCAGTGATTGACTGGACTTTAATGGTAGCAATCAGTGGTCAAGTCTGTCATCGCTGTTAAAATCAGATACTGCCTTTATAGCCGCCATCATCCTAGTGTAATACGGCCTTTGTTTCAGAGTCAAATCCAAAGTGGTAGACACGCTCCATGAGGTAACAATGTATTATGGAGTGTGAAGGGGTTAATATTCTGCATCACTGCACGATTACTAAATGTGTTTTAAATACATATACAGTTGAATACAAAGGTACCGTATCTTTATAGTGACAACATTTTCATTTTAGCCTCAGTGTGATTGAAGTTTATCCTTTTGACTGTTTTTTAGAAATCTGTTTTTACATAGGCTTCATTTTGTAAATGCTGTCACTGGTGAGTGTCTGTTCTACCATGCAGTTCCTATACTGGTCAGAGACATGCTTAGATTGGCTAGAGCGGTGATGCGTACTGTCTATGTGATGTCAATAATTCACTCTGAATGTTGAGATCAGAGTAACGGAAGGATGCAGGGAGGGTGGAAACCTGCTGTTTGAGAATATCTGCCTGTAAAAAGTTGCTTTGGCTTTGTAGGGCTCAAATTTTTCTACACGGCAAATAGTAACATCAGACTGCAAAATTATGAAAACACTCATTGTACATTATTGCACCTGCAAACTATTGCCAGCATACCAAATCACTGCAGTAAAAAAAAAATTTTTTTAACATTTTGTCAAGCATAATTTCTGAAACTGTGCAAATTGTTTTATGAGTTTTGTTTTGATTCCTCTACAAAGATTGCATGCAAGTAGCTTCTAAACCCATGATTTTCATTAGTCTATTTGCCTGCTGTGCCATAGGTACCAGAGTAGAACCCTGCCAGTATGTACTTGGAGTCTAGTAGTGAAGTGATGGCCTCGGAGCAAGCTTGCGCCTAGGGTGCCAAAGTGAGTGAGTTCATGAGTCCTCTTAAGTATCCAAATTTACTGGGATGAGGAGAATTAGGGATTTATGAGAACAGGGTGTTTGTGGAAGCAAATCCCTTGCTTTCATTACAATATACAGAGGGCGGTGAGAGTGCTTGCTAAGCTCAATTGCTCTGGGTACAAGCTTTCTGTAGAGATTGTGCATGAGGCAGAGCTTGTTCCAGCTGAGATCAGAAGATGCATGAATTCACTACTTTGTTCAAGAGTGAGCATGCTCATAAAATGCCTACCCCTTCACTGTCAGAATCCATACTCCTGAGTACATACTATGGGAATAGGGCTCTGGTATCAAACCAGCAGAAGGGAGGAAAAAAAGCAGTCTTTGGAAGCCACTATACATAATCAGGAATTAAGCCAAATCTGCTAATACTGTGACTGCAAAGTTCCATAACTTCTTATGCTTGACAAAATCATTAAAATGAAAGCTTACTAAGGCTGTGTGCACACGTTGCGGATTCTCCCGCGGACTTTTAGCACAAAAACCGCAGCTCTTGGCAGAAAACGCATGTGCGTCTTTGCCGCGGTTTTGATGCGGATTTGATGTGCTTTTTCAGTGCGGTTTTGCCTGCGGATTTTTATGCGTTTTTGTAAGCTAAATAAAAATGTCTTTTAACAAAAAAAAAGATTTGTGATGTCATTTCTGTCCAACTCCTCATTTACATTGGTCCAACACACGCTACATTGCATAGATGGATGGATAGGATGGATGGATGGATGGATAGGATGGATGGATAGAAGGATAGATAAAAAAATAGAGAACAGCACAGGAAAAAGTGGGGTGCAAAGCCTCACGGGCACATACCAGTCCTTGTAAATAGAAAATAAAAAAAGAGGCAGCACACCATATAGAATTGGAAAAAAGTGCTTTTTTAATAGCCCATGTGGCGATGTTTCGGTCTCAAGTGCCTGAAGACCCACCTCTTCCGACAAGCCTATAACCTGCAGTAACCACCGATCGACCAAACCGCTGCACGACCAGCTCTACCCTCGCCTACTGTATTATCACCCATCCCTTGAAGATTGTGAGCCCTCGCGGGCAGGGTCCTCTCTCCTCCTGTACCAGTTATGACTTGTATTGTTTAAGATTATTGTACTTGTTTTTATGTATACCCCTCCTCACATGTAAAGCGCCATGGAATAAATGGCGCTATAACAATAAATAATAATAATAAGTGCAGACCTTTCTCAAGCAGATACAATAGTATTTGATTTTCTAGAAGTTTGATTTTTCTAATAGTATTTGATTTTCTAGAAGGATGGATGGAAGGATAGACAGAAGGATGGATGGATCAATGGATGGAAGGATAGATAGGATAGATAAAAAATAGAGAATAACAGCACAGGAAAAAGTGGGGTGCAAAGCCTCACAGGCACATACTAGACCTTGTAAATAGAAAATAAAAAAAGATAGAGGCAGCACACTATATAGAATTAGAAAAAAGTGCTTTTTTAATAGCCCATGTGGCGATGTTTTGGTCTCAAGTGCAGACTTTTCTCAAGCAGATACAATAGTATTTTATTTTCTAGAAGTTTGATTTTTCTAATAGTATTTGATTTTCTAGAAGGATGGATGGAAAGATAGATGGATGGAAAGATAGATGGATGGATGGAAAGATGGATGGATGGAAAGATGGATGGATGGAAAGATGGATGGATGGAAAGATAGATGGATGGAAGGAAGGATAGACGGATGGATGGATGGAAGGATCGATAGATAGGATAGATAAAAAATAGAGCATAACAGCACAGGAAAAAGTGGGGTGCAAAGCCTCAGAGGCACATACCAGACCTTGTAAATAGCAAATCAAAAAAGATAGAGGCAGCACACCATATAGAATTAGAAAAAAAAGTGCTTTTTTAATAGCTCATGTGGCGACGTTTTGGTCTCAAGTGCAGACCTTTCTCAAGCAGATACAATAGCATTTGATTTTCTAGAAGTTTGATTTTTCCAATAGTATTTGATTTTCTAGAAGGATAGATAGAACGATAGAAGGATAGAACGATGGAAGGATAGAACGATGGAAGGATAGAAGGATGGATGGATAGAAGGATGGATGGATAGAAGGATGGATGGATAGAAGGATGGATGGATAGAAGGATGGTTAGATAGAAGGATGGTTAGATAGAAGGATGGTTAGATAGAAGGATGGTTAGATAGAAGGATGGTTAGATAGAAGGATGGTTAGATAGAAGGATGGTTAGATAGAAGGATGGTTAGATAGAAGGATGGTTAGATAGAAGGATGGTTAGATAGAAGGAAGGATGGAAGGGTGGATGCATGGAAGGATGCATAGAAGGATGCATAGAAGGATGGATAGAAGGGTGGATGGATAGAAGGATGGATGGAAGGAACGATAGAAGGATAGATACAAGGATAGTTAGATGGAAGGATGGATAGATTGAAGGATGGATGGATGGATGGAAGGATGGATAGATGGAAGGAATGATAGATGGAAGGAATGATGGATGGATGGTTAGATAGAAGGATGGAAGGATGGATGGAAGGATGAATGGAAGGATGAATGGAAGGATGGATGGAAGGATGGATGGAAGGATGGATGGAAGGATGGATGGAAGGATGGATGGAAGGATGGAAGGAAGGATGGATGGAAGGAAGGATAGATGGATAGATGCAAGGATAGTTAGATAGAAGGATGGATAGATGGAACGATAGATGGATGGAACGATAGATGGATAGATACAAGGATAGTTAGATAGAAGGATGGATGGATGGGATAGATAGATGGATAGATAGATAGATGGAAGGATAGATAGATGGATAGATAGAAGGTTGGGTGGAAGGATAGAAGGAAGGATAGATGGATCCATAGATATATCCATAGATATATAGCCATATAAATTTTAAAAAAATGGCGTGGGCTCCCGCTCAATTTTCTGCACTAGAGGAGGAAAGGCGACGGCCGGGGGCCAATATTTGTAGCCTGGGAAGGGGGTAATACCCATGGCTCCTTCCCAGGCTTTGAATATCAGCCCGCAGCTGTCTGCATAGCCATTACTGGCTATTTAAATAGGGGGACCCGAAAAAAAAAAAATAACGCGGGGTCCCCCTACATTTTATAGCCAGAAAGGCTACACAGACAGCTGCGGGCTGATATTCATAGCCTAGGAGGGGGCCATGGATATTTGCCCCCCCCGGCTACAAATACCAGCCCGTAGCTGCCCCAGAAATGGCGCATCTATAAGATGCACCAATTCTGGCACTTAGCCCGTCTCTTCCCATTCCCGTGTAGCAGTGGGATATGGGGTAATATAAAGGGTTAATGTCACCTTGCTATTGGAAGGTGACATTAAGCCCGGTTAATAATGGAAAGGCGTCAATAAGACACTGATCCATTATTAATCTTTTGAAAGGGTTAAAAAAACCCACATAAGAATAAAGTCTTTTAATAAAATAAAACACAACACAGTTTTCATATTTTTATTGCACGCCCAGATCCAAGCGACGCCCTCGTCTCCTAGAAAAAAACAAAAAATAATAAACCAACCGTATACTCCATGTCCAACGCAGTCCAATTAATAATGACGGTCCCACTACCATCTCCCCAATAGAACAGCGACATCAGGTGATGTCACTGCTCTGTGGGGCCTCCCAGTGATGAACTGACAGGAGATAATCCTCCTGCAGTCCATCACTGAGGTTACCTGAGTTCAGGGTCTCACTTTACAGCAATGATGCATGAGAATTAGGGATAGGGTTAGGGCTAGGGTTAGAGCTAGAGTTAGGGTTACGAGACCTCTTTCGTGGCAGAGGGATACCTCTGCCTGTCATTTCATTGCTGGAGCTCCTGGAGAGCGGTCGCATCAGCTGATGCGGCTGTTCTCAACGGGAGATCGTTGTGGGACCCTCGTTATTATCTGGACTACGGCGGAGAGATGAGTATAGGTTGGTTTATTATTTTATGTTTATTACAGGTGATCGATGGCTTCGGGGAATTGTTCTGTATGTTGTATGTTCTGCATGTAATGTATTTATTTATTTATTTATTTTTTTACATGCAACACATTAGCCGGATGATGGGACTACTACTGTCCCATCATTAGCTAATGTGTCACTCACTGACAGTGTATCAGTCATTGCCCGATGGGACTTGTAGTCCCATCGGACGATGCCTGCATACACACACACGTGTATATATATATATATATATATATATATATATATATATATATATATATATATATATATACACACACACAGTGGGGAAAAAAAGTATTTAGTCAGTCAGCAATAGTGCAAGTTCCACCACTTAAAAAGATGAGAGGCGTCTGTAATTTACATCATAGGTAGGCTTCAACTATGGGAGACAAACTGAGAAAAAAAAATCCAGAAAATCACATTGTCTGTTTTTTTTTCATTTTATTTGCATATTATGGTGGAAAATAAGTATTTGGTCAGAAACAAAATTTCATCTCAATACTTTGTGATATATCCTTTGTTGGCAATGACAGAGGTCAAGCGTTTTCTGTAAGTCTTCACAAGGTTGCCACACACTGTTGTTGGTATGTTGGCCCATTCCTCCATGCAGATCTCCTCTAGAGCAGTGATGTTTTTGGCTTTTCGCTTGGCAACACGGACTTTCAACTCCCTCCAAAGGTTTTCTATAGGGTTGAGATCTGGAGACTGGCTAGGCCACTCCAGGACCTTGAAATGCTTCTTACGAAGCCACTCCTTCGTTGCCCTGGCGGTGTGCTTTGGATCATTGTCATGTTGAAAGACCCAGCCACGTTTCATCTTCAATGCCCTTGCTGATGGAAGGAGGTTTGCACTCAAAATCTCACGATACATGGCCCCATTCATTCTTTCATGTACCCGGATCAGTCGTCCTGGCCCCTTTGCAGTGAAACAGCCCCAAAGCATGATGTTTCCACCCCCATGCTTTACAGTAGGTATGGTGTTTGATGGATGCAACTCAGTATTCTTTTTCCTCCAAACACGACAAGTTGTGTTTCTACCAAACAGTTCCAGTTTGGTTTCATCAGACCATAGGACATTCTCCCAAAACTCCTCTGGATCATCCAAATGCTCTCTAGCAAACTTCAGACGGGCCCGGACATGTACAGGCTTAAGCAGTGGGACACGTCTGGCACTGCAGGATCTGAGTCCATGGTGGCGTAGTGTGTTACTTATGGTAGGCCTTGTTACATTGGTCCCAGCTCTCTGCAGTTCATTCACTAGGTCCCCCCGCGTGGTTCTGGGATTTTTGTTCACCGTTCTTGTGATCATTCTGACCCCACGGGGTGGGATTTTGCGTGGAGCACCAGATCGAGGGAGATTATCAGTGGTCTTGTATGTCTTCCATTTTCTAATTATTGCTCCCACAGTTGATTTCTTCACTCCAAGCTGGTTGGCTATTGCAGATTCAGTCTTCCCAGCCTGGTGCAGGGCTACAATTTTGTTTCTGGTGTCCTTTGACAGCTCTTTGGTCTTCACCATAGTGGAGTTTGGAGTCAGACTGTTTGAGGGTGTGCACAGGTGTCTTTTTATACTGATAACAAGTTTAAACAGGTGCCATTACTACAGGTAATGAGTGGAGGAAAGAGGAGACTCTTAAAGAAGAAGTTACAGGTCTGTGAGAGCCAGAAATCTTGAGTGCTTGTTTCTGACCAAATACTTATTTTCCACCATAATATGCAAATAAAATGAAAAAAAAACAGACAATGTGATTTTCTGGATTTTTTTTTCTCAGTTTGTCTCCCATAGTTGAGGTCTACCTATGATGTAAATTACAGACGCCTCTCATCTTTTTAAGTGGTGGAACTTGCACTATTGCTGAATGACTAAATACTTTTTTTACCCAATATATATATATATATATATATATATATATATATATATATATATATATATATATATATATATATACACACCACCGCAGAGGCCCGATTACCCCTGCACAGACCCCGCAAGACGCCCGGTGAGCCTTGGAAACACCCCGCACAGACCTTGCAAGACCCCTGACAGCGAGATGATCCCCGGAAACCCCCCGCAAGACCCCCCGACAGCCCGCAAACCCCCACACACACACGCCCAGTCACCGCCCACACACCATACACGCACACAGTCTCCGCTCACACTCCCCCCCCCCCCCCCCCCCCCCCCTTCCGATCTGCAGCGTTTCAACCGCAGCAAAACCGCAGATCTTTTTGAGACCTGCGGTTTTGCTGCGGATCAATGTAAGTCAATGGGTGCAGAAACGCTGCAGATCCGCACAAAGAATTGACACGCTGCGGAAATAAACCCACAGCGTTTTTCAAATTCCATTGACTTTAATGGTACTGTACAACGCAGCAGAATCTGCTGCTGACCCGCAGGGCCAATTCCGCTGCGGATCCGCGGTAGAATCCGCAACGAGTGCACACACCCTTTGTAGGCAATGGCAAAACATTGTACACTACTCGTATATCTAATGAAGAAGAAGATTGCCCATTTAGTGTAGGTAGACTTTTTGGCTTGGCAAATATTTAAGCCTGTTAAAATGGTGTTGAGTGAAATTAATGGGTTGACCCTTTTATGTTTGGACAAATAAATTATTTAAAGCGCAGACAATATGTGTTTGAGAAGTAGAAATCTGATCTGCAGACAAGTGATACAAGACTTTGTGGTTGTGTGCACAGATTAATTGTTCTCAGAACTTGAATCAGTTATTCAATACAGTAGTGATAAAGTCAGTACTAGACTGGAGAACCTCTCAAGATGACAAACTATTATGCATATATGCTTTACCTCCTAAGTGAGGGAGAGCTTGGTGTATTGCCTTATTTGGTTATCATTTTATAACTTTTTAACATTTTATAACATTTTATAACCCCATCCTATCATATGTCCTCTACATCTAAAAAAAAATATAATTTATTTGAATTATATGCCACAAACCTAAAGTAAATAGCCATCTTCTGTAGTCTATGTTGACAGCGTGTAATCCCTCATAATGCTGCAACATTTTAAAGATTGTTTTTCTCTGAAAACCCCCAAGGACCAAGCAGCATAGGAGATAAGTTGGATAGGAGAGTCCCCAGCGGCTCCTCCTTGCTCAATGCCCTGTAGTGACAGGTATCTGTCTATAAACACATGTCAAACATAATGTACATGGCTGAAATCCTACAGCGAGTGATGCATTATGCATAGGGTAGCATATATCAGTTATCAAGTCCCTTAATGTGCTATTAGTCTGTACCGCTGGTGAGTGTGAACCCACTGCTCCACAGGCCAGGCTTACCCTGGAGGGACATAACTAAGTGACTACTGGAAATTCACTAGAGCTTCCGATGGCGAGGATAGCCTTTGCTGCCAGTAGTTACCAGGAATCACGCAGGGCAGTTCCTGCGTCTGCAGCAGCTGACCAGAGGGTCAGAGACACAAGTATGTGGTACAGATGGACAGTGGCAAAAACCTGGTCAGACAATCTGGTCAGGGCAGGCAATACAAATTCAATGTAAATATCCAAGGTAAGGAGTGGAGAGGACAGGTTAAATGGGTAGGCAAGACAGTTAAGAAAACAGGAGAGACAATACACGAGTACACCTTACAGGAATCTAGAGAGAGACTTATCTAGAACCTTAGATCAGGTGAGGAATAGGAGGATCCACCTAATAAACCCCCTGCTGCTTGGGGATAGGCCAGAGAATCTCACCTGTGCAGGACACAATGGTTAAATGCATGCAACAAGAGGTCGTGCCACCCTGTAGCCTGGTTGAGCAGCAGCAGAAAGATGCATCAGTGTTGGAAATGCTACAGAGGCAACTCAGCGAGACATCCCACAACTAGACAGGGTGATGACCACAGTGAGTAGGGTGAGGCTTAGCGCCCGTTCAAGTTGTTGGCATGACACAACTTTCTGACTATCCTTGCATGGCCACTGCAGCCAATCACTGTTCAAAACAGTTGCTGTATGTGCCAACTGTACTACAATAACCCTTTTGTTTTGTTGTGTAGCTGCTTAGTCCTGTTTCACACATCAGTTTTTTCCCGTCAGTCAAGATCCGCCAATTTTTTTTTTAAAAACGGATCCACCGAAAAAGGGGCGGATCGGTTTTTTACACCCATAGACTTACATTATTGGTGGATCTTGACTGACGGTCGTCCGTCACACCCGTTATTTTACGGATCCGCCAAGATCTTAGTGGCTCCTGGGCGGATGAGACGGACCCTGCAAGGTTTTTTTGCTGTGACGGTCCGCTATTTTATCACCGGGAAGCATTTTAACCCTGTCCTGGGAGCTGCTAAAATATCTTCTCTCTCCGTACTCTCTCTCTCTTTCCGTACTCTTTCTCTCTCCGTACTGTCTCATGGAGATAACGCGTGATCTGACCCCGCACGGCCAGAATCCCGCGATGACGACGCGCGATCTCACCGCGTGCGGTGGTTGCCACAATCCCCCGAGATCTTGCCGTACTCCTCTCTCATGGAAATCACGCGCAATCTGACCCCGCAGAGCCTTATCCCGCGAGATCGCGGCGTTGGACGCCCACTCGATCTCGTTCATGGAGGTTCTCTTGCAACCCAGCAATTTCGTGACCATACTTTAATGAGGCTGCGGTCCCTTTAATTGACGCCGCTTTCCTCCTTCCACGGATCCGTGGTCCGCTGTCATCCGTCCTTCGATGAACAGCGACGGATCAGTTTTTTTTCCCCCTTTGGCGGATTTCAGCTGTCCGCCGCCTACGGATGTGTGAAACTGGCCTTAGACGTCTAGCAATCACACATTAATGGTCTATCTTAAGAATATCTCATTTGTGAATGAAACATAGGACCACATGATCTAACTTCTACACTTGACCAAAAAAACCTGCTTGTAGCAGCATGATTTTTAGTTTCCTGCAATATCATGCGTCCATTGGCTCCTAAGGGTGGTCTGTGGGGTCTTACCATAAAGTCTGTCTGAGTTTGAAAACTTGTAGACTAAGGAATGCTACTTCATGAGTGTCATTCTGCAATTCATTACACTGTGATACTCAGAATTACCTTACTTTTCTCTAGCAACCTTCCACGACAGCATAGGAGGAGGTCGTCTCCACGCCCTAATGGGGGACAGGAAGCACGAGAGGTTAAAAGGTCCCTCCCTCCTCCCTCTCACCAGTGTCTTTCCTGTCCCCCATGGGTCATGGAGAGGTCTGGTGTGCTGTGTGGCCGGCTGCTATAGCATACCTGTAGATGTTTCAAAACCGGGCAGTGGTGGTCGGTGGCGCAGCCTCCCCTCCTCCATTGTGCTCCCGTCTGCTCCTGCATTTGGGACCGTTCCTGGCCCTCCCGCGCTCCCCTTTGGGGAGTAAAGCGGGCCAGTGATCCCCGCCGGAGGCCTCCCGCAGCTCTCCGGCGTCTCCTCCTCCCCTGCGTGCTGTGCGAAGACCCGGAAGTGAAGTCACGCGCGGGTCACTTCCGGGGTATGTGGAGGGCGCGCTGTCATGGCGGCCCCCATCCTGCTGCCAGCGCGCGGAGCTCGCCAGCACCTGCTGTGCCTGCTCCAGGACCCAGGGAGGAGGAGGGGGAATCAAGCTGAAGCACTGAGGGCGCGGTTAACCCTTCATTAACCCGCCAGAAGACGCCGACAGGTAAGGCAAATCCCCTGCTGTCATGGACGGTTCTTCCTGCCCTGCATCTGCAGAGCCCAGCGCTGCTCCAGCCACAGTGAGTGTTACCTGGGGTGGGTCCTAGTGGTGCGATCCGGGATAGAGGTCCTTAAAAAAACTTCTCCCCCTCTTTCTTATAGGGAGAAAAGTCTGCCCATAAAAGCACCAATACATCCAGCAAAACGGCCAAATGTGCCATATGCAGTATGAAACTTCCCTCTAATTGGGAGAAAAAGTTATATCAGGCATGCACGGATAAAGTGGTCAGGGCCGAGCACCCGTCATTAATTGACGAGATCCGCAGCTTGGTCACCCGTCAGGTTCAGACCTCTTTAGCCGCCCTGTCCCCCCCTCCACCTCCACCCCTTCCGATTATGGGCTCACCACCTTCCAAAAAGCGGAGGATTCAGGTGGAGGATTCAGAATCCGAGTCGGAGAGATCATTCAACTCGAGCTCTGAAAATTGGGAGCAACCAGGGACCTCTAGGGCACCTGACGTTAGAAGGTATCTCATTTCCACAGAATACGTAGAGGAGTTGATTAGCGCAGTACGCGCCACTATGGGCCTAGAAGATGATCCTGTCACGCAAACAGCACAGGATCGCATGTTTGGGTGATATGAAGGACCTAAACGAGCAGGCTTTCCAGTTCATAAAAGCATAGCGGACATGATCTCCCAGGAATGGGAATACCCTGAGAAACGCTACTCAGCCCCTTCAGAGCTCCGTCATAGATTTCCACTGGAAGGAGAGGAGTTTAAATGGGACATCCCGAAGGTCGATGTCCAGGTGGCAAGGGTGGTAAAGAAGACGGTTCTACCATTTGATGATGCGTCTCAGCTTAGAGACCCGATGGACCGTAAAGCTGAAAGCCTCCTGAGGAAAACATGGGAAACCTCTGCGGCCACCTTAAAATCAGGAATTGCGTCCACTTGTGTCTCTAGGTCCCTCTTTCAATGGATTGAGGAGCTAGAGAACCATATTTCACATGGTACCTCAAGGAGTGACCTCCTTAACTCCCTATCTTACAGAGAGCTACGGGCTTCCTGGCAATGGAGATGATCCGTACTTCTGCCAGAGCCATGGTGCAATCAAACTCTGCCAGACGAGCCCTCTGGCTTAAGACGTGGAGCGGAGACATTGCATCCAAAGTTAAACTATGCTCTTTACCTTTTAAAGGTGAACATGTCTTCGGCCCTGCCTTAGATGAAATTCTGGAAAAAGCCACTGACAAAAAGAAGGTGCTTCCAGAGCAGAGAACCACAAGAAAACGTCTTTTCGAGCCCCCCAGAATCAGTCATCCCAACCACGAGGGAATTGAAAGACGGGAAGATGGAGCTACGCTAAAGGGAGAGGCAGGAACATCCTGGTCCCCCAGCAGCAGCAACAGCAGTCCCAAGAAAAACAATGATTCGATCCCGGTGGGGGGAAGGCTTTCGAGTTTCTTTCCTGCTTGGCAGTTGATTTCCAACAGCCTCTGGGTCCTCAGTGTGGTCAGAGAGGGCCTACTGCTAGAACTCGAATCCTATCCCCCGCGGGGTATAAGAGTCACCTCCCTACCATCTTGGGAGACCCCAGCTCTAAATTCCAGCATTCTGCAGCTTCTACAGTCAAATGCCATCTCTCGGGTCCCTGTAAAGGAGCAAGGAAGAGGGCATTATTCTAGATTGTTCCTAGTAAGAAAGCCCACAGGGGAGTTGAGAATAATAATAAACCTAAAAGGCCTCAACCGACACATTGCATACCACAAATTCAAAATGGAGTCAGTAAAGACGGCCATTCCTCTAATAGGGCAGTCTTACTTTATGGCAACTATAGATCTGAAGGATGCCTATTTCCACATCCCCATCCATCCTTCCCACAGAAAGTATCTGAGGTTCGCGGTCCACCAGGGTCCAGAAATAAGACACTTTCAATACAACGTGCTTCCATTTGGGATATCATCTGCTCCTCGAGTATTCTCCAGGATCATAACGGAGGCTGTGTCCCACATCAGAAGTCAGGGCATATGTATTGTACCCTACCTCGATGACCTACTAATAATAGGAGCCTCCTTCCGGACTCTGGAACTACAGGTGACTCAGACCCTGAGTATTCTCCTGTCGTTAGGATGGATCCCGAACATAAAGAAATCACAGATCCAACCCTCCCAGGAGGTGAAATTCTTAGGAATCCTACTGGATTAAAAAAATCAAATGTCCTTCCTCCCGGAGGAGCACCAGAGATCCACAATATCAAGGATCTCAGAGTTCAGGGAATAGAGATCCCCGACCCTCAGGTCAGCTATGTCCATACTAGGGTCTATGACCTCCTGTATCCAGTCGGTACCTTGGGCACAGGCCCATTCCTGAACGCTCCAGTCCCATATCTTAAGAAACTGGAATCGGGATCACACCTGTCTGAACAAAAAGGTCCAGACCCCAGGGGTAGTGAGAGCCTCACTGGCATGGTGGATGGACCACAAGAACCTGTGCAGGAGAATCAACTGGTCTCAGACCCCTTTAGTCACGGTAACAACAGACGCCAGCAAAAAAGGCTGGGGAACTGTAGTGTCTCATCACCCATTCCAGGGGTTATGGAGCCAGAAAGTCCTCAAACTTCACAGAGCTGAAGGCAGTGGAAGAAGCTCTACTGGCAGCAAGACACCTGGTCCGGGGCCAGCACATCAGAGTCTACTCAGACAATATAACAGTGGCCCATCTCAGGCACCAGGGGGGTACGAGATCCAGCAGTCTGGAGGGCCTCTCAAACCGAATATTTTCCTGGGCCGAAAAGCACCTCCGTTCTTTGACGGCAGTTCACCTGAAGGGTACCGCCAATCTTCAGGCAGATTTCCTAAGCAGAAGATGTATCCAGCCTGGCGAGTGGACCCTGAGCAAAATAATCTTCCAGAAACTGGTCGACAGGTGAGGCCTCCCAGGGGTGGACCTATTAGCCTCAGGAGAGAATGCTCAAGTGGAAAACTACTTTTCACTGAACCCCAAGGACAGGTCCCTGGGAGTGGATGCCTTCACCCACAGGTGGAGGTTCCATCTAGCTTACGCCTTCCCGCCAGTCCCAATCCTTGCCGCAACCCTGAAGAAGATTCGGGACAATCAAACCCCATCCATCCTAGTAGCTCCGTTATGGCCAAAAAGGAGCTGGTACTCTCTGATCACGGAGCTGGTGGTAGACGGACCATTCATCCTACCCATGGAAGACGACCTTCTCTCGCAAGGCCCCCTACATCACCTAAACCTCCGGGGAATGAAGTTGGCGGCCTGGCTACTGAAGCCCAGATCCTAAGGGCCAGGGGCTTATCAGAGGCGGTAATAAAGACCCTCCAGAAATCCCAAAAACCGGTCACTATCGCTATATATAATAAAATATGGAAGAGGTTCTCTTCGTTGTGTCTACCAGACTTGCCTGACCCAGAGAAGCCTAACATTTCTCGTATCCTGGATTTCTTGCAGAGGGGGCTAGAACTAGGTCTAAAACCTACCACATTGAAAGTACAAGTGTCAGCATTAAGTTCTATGTTCGACTGTGACTTGGCCAACCACAGGTGGTTAAGAAGATTCATGACATCGGCCACTAGACTTCATCCAAAGAAGCTAATAGCGGTCCCAACATGGGACTTGAATGTAGTGCTTACGGGACTCACTCAATCTCCCTTTGAGCCCTTGTCATCCTGCACTTCTCAGCTCCTCACCTGTAAAGTGGCCTTCCTTGTAGCAATAACTTCAGCAAGGCGAGTAGGAGAGCTCCAGGCGCTCTCAGTTAGGGAAAACCTACCTAACTGTTAGAGATGATTCCATAGCTCTCTCTCTTGACCCATCTTTTCTGCCGAAGGTAGTGTCCGACTTCCATAGGTCACAGAATATAATCCTTCCGTCATTTTGTCAGAACCCAGCAAACCCTAAAGAGGAGGTGTTTCATACGCTGAATATAAGACGTATAGTTCTCCACTACCTGGAGCGTACCAAACCCTATAGAGTCGACCACAACCTATTTATCCATACCTCTGGCCCAAACAGAGGAAAAAAAGTGGCGAAGAACACCATTGCCAATTGGATTAGAAAGGCTATCTCTGAAGCTTACCTGACGCAAAACATCACTCCACCTGCTGGAATCAAGCCGCATTCAACACGATCTACCTCTACGTCATGGGCTGAGAGGGCAGGCGCATCTTCAGGGCAGATTTGTAGGGCAGCAACTTGGTCCTCCTTGCATACCTTTACTAGACATTATAGATTAGACCTTGTATCCAACAGGGATCTAGTCTTTGGCCGAAAAGATCTTCAGGCCGCTGTACCCCCCCCCCCCCAGTGCAGTATAGGTTGCTATGCCTCCTATGCTGTCGTGGAAGGTTGCTAGAGAAAATAGAATTGGGCTTACCGGTAATTCGGTTTCTAGAAACCTTTCACGACACCACTATTTCCCTCCATGTATTCTTGGACAAATTCTGATAATCTTAAAGGTAACCTGTGCTATGGTAATCAGTTGTAAGTCACTGGTGAGAGGGAGGAGGGAGGGACCCTTTAACCTCTCGTGCTTCCTGTCCCCCATTAGGGCGTGGAGTCTACCTCCTCCTCTGCTGTCGTGGAAGGTTTCTAGAAACCGAATTACCGGTAAGCCTAATTCTATTTTTTCACCACTGGAATAAACATTTTTGCAGTACAGTTAATACCTGTTTTTAATTGTTTTTGTCTCATACCTTGCATGTCTGGTTTTTCAGGGAAAATGCCTTTTGCACCAAGTGTGTTTTTTTTTTTTTTTTTTTTTTTTTTTTTTTATCTTTCATTCTGAAGCAAAGTGTTCATAGCTTGCTCCTTTAGCAAGCAGAATAAATCTACATGTACAAATTTTATTTAACTTTTCTTTTGAAACTTAGTTTTGATGCTCATTTTTTTTTTTTTAATTAAAAGTATTTCGTCATAGCTTTTCACTAGTCTTTATAGTCAGTGTTGCGTATTGAAAGTAATAGAGCGACAAGCAGGGAGAACATACAGAATATGCTTTGCAATTGACAACGAGCGCATGCTCAATGTGGCAGAGACTAGCCCAGCCCCTGGAAAGGATGTTTCTGACGATATCCTGTTTCGGGGGTAGTGACTGCAGCACTGTTCCCTGATAATGTTTTGACAATCCCCATTAAATGCTGAGAGACTCAAGTAATATGACATCAGATGTAAGAAAAAAACATCATAAGTTAGAGTAGAGTGGAAAGAGTGTGACATTTTTAATTGAAGGACATTAAAAATTTGTTTATAAAATTTAAATATTTAGACATTTAATATGAAATTAATTGTAAGGTTTAGGACAAGCCCTTTAAGGAACATGTTAGAACAAAAAAAAAGTCACATCACAGCTTTGTCGTATTTCCCTGGCGTAATGGGCTATAGGTTTAAGATTTTCCTTTAAAAATGCAAACTAAGCTGACCAATAGACCATTTGATAATACTTATCTACCTGACACCAATTGTATTCCAATTTACTAACACCAATTGCTTTCAGTCCTACAAGATCTTTTACTGTTTTATGATTACAGTATACTATTGAGCTGCAGATTTTAATTAATATGTTCTTTTTATTTGGGTTATTTTTATGTTCGTACAAAAGAGTTTAATTTTGGTTTGGTATGTTAAATAAAACTCTTGCCTGAATGATTTGTCCTTATTTAGTATTTGCAAGATCTTATAACTGGTAACATAATGTATTTTTTGCATAATTTTTTTTGGGGATATCTGTTAATATTTAAAAATGTATGAGATTTGTTTAGCAAGGCTGCTAGAGTTTAGAAACTATGAATTAATACAGTTTCATTCTTATTTTTAGCCCTCCAAAACCAAAGAATGTGGAACTGCCAATTAAGTCTAAGATTGTTGATAATGTGGAAGACGGTACTATTGAAGCAATAATCCCTAAAGGAAACATTGCAAGCAAAGTTTCCTTATTTGAGAGTAAAAGAACAAGTCACAAGCAAATTGATTTCTATGCAACAAAAAACATTTCCCAAAAGAAATATGTTGAAAGAACAAAACTTAACTTTGGGAAACAGGTAAAGGGGACTGTGTCAAAAGACAATAGCCCACTGGGTAAACAAGCCAACATTTCTAGTAATAGTATTGGAAAAAAAGCTGAAAATGGTCACCATGAAATAAAAGCCGACAAAAAGAAAGAAGGCACTGTTGTAACTTCACCAAACCAGATACAGATGGAATGTGGCAGAAATGATTTTGAATTAGCATTACCAAATAAGATTTTAAAAGAAAATATTTTGCCTTCAGAGAAGAATGAAATACACAAGAAACCTCCAACTCAAAAAAACAGTAATGTTGATGCTTTAGGTGAGATTATAAGTACACAGACCAATGGCTCAAAGCTTGATGAACATACCAAGAACACGTTAACACAGTTATCTGAAAATACGACTGATTATTTAGTTGCGGTTTCAGCTGATTCTGAAGGTGTTGTTGTTTCGTCCAAAGATCCTCCAAATATGGGTAACAAACCTAACTCTATAAAAGAACCACCTGATGCTGCCATTTCAAAAGAAGATGACAATGAGGGTCTAACTAAAGAGTCTAAAACACTACATTCATATGCTGTATGTTCATCTTTACCTTCAACAGTATCATCCAGTACAGAGCACTTACAGTTAAGTGACAGTGAAGAAATGACTGAATTTGAAAGGGAAGGTCAGACACTAACCTCTAAGAGTAAAGGCACTGGAGATTTACTAAAATATTTAGAAACCACTGAAGCTGAAAGGGAAGCTAAAACATCAACCTCTGCAAAAAACGAAACAGCAAAGTTACCAAAAGCAATAATAGATAAAGAAAAAAATTATCCCAAAGAAGTATTAAATGGCAATTCCAAAGGTATTCAAAAAGAAAATACAGATTCAGAGGAAAACCCTGAGGTAGATTTAATAGGTAAAGAAATAAATCGAGTTGAAACTGAAGCTCAATCAGCGACCGCTAAGAGTAAAGACACATGCAAATCACCTAAAGCAAGAATGGGCACAAAGAAAATTGTTCCCAATGAAAACTTAAATCCCAATTCAAAAAAAGATTTCCATAGGGAAAATATAGATTCCGTAGGAAGCCAAGAGGTAGATTTACCAAGTAGAAAAGAAATAACTGAAGTTAAAAGAGAAGCTCAGACACCAACATCTGAGGGTAAAGACATAGAGAATTCACTTGAAGAAATAGCCCCAGAGAAAATTCAGTCCAAAGAAGTTCTAAATAATGACAAAGATGTTCCAAAGGAAAATGTAGCTTCAGAGGCAAACCATGAGGTAGATGGCAATGAACTAAAAATGGAAATCGCACATGGTAACTCTAAACAATTACCAAATGCAATTAAGAAGCAATCTATTCCAGAAGCAGTTGAGGAAAAATTTTCATTACATGGAAATTCAGACCTTGCTCACCATGAAAAGGAAAGCGGAGCAACTGCTGAGCCAAATCTTTTAAATTCCATTATTCTGGCAGCACAGGAACAAACTATCTCTAATCAGCAAAATGATCTTCTGCCAAGCCTTACAATAGGTACTATTAAAGCCAGCGATGGAGCAAAGTTAGAAGGTTCATTTACAGAGAATCCTTCTCCACAAATTGAAGATGGTGTACATCAGTCCTCAGCAAACTCCCAGCTAGATTCTGGTGAGTTCTCTGTTCTCAATAAAGTCTCACCACAGAATAAGCTTCCAGCTGGTTCTGACAAAGAAAGCGAGCCAACCTTTTTCCTTGGTGTGAATATTTTCTCAAACCCTAACACTAAAATCTTGACAGACCTTTCAAAGGGTATTGTTTCCTGTCCTGAAACTGAAAGGGATGATAGATCTATATTTGAAAGTAAAGAGAATCAAGTGGATTTTAATAGCACACTCAGTCGTTCAGATAGAGAGAATGAATTAGCGTTACAAAATAATGTTGCAGCTATAGATGAAATATCTGAAAAGCATACGGACACTATAGCGCAGCAAGTTAATTTAAATGCAGATGATATAAAAGAACCTATGGTTTCTACTGAAGTCGATAACCAAAGTCCTTCTAATGGTAATGTGGTTGATTCTGACATTCCAGACCCTTTGGTACTTGAGAATGGATGCCATTTTGACTCCCGTAACATTACCTATACAAATGGAAGCCTTCAGCATAGAATGACTCAAAGTTTCACAAAAATGCAAACTAGCCCTGAAACCAGTTTTAATGACTCTATAGAAAGTGAAGAACATACTTTAGATTCGTCTTCTGACATGGAAAAATTTGCTGAAACCATCAGAAGACTAGAAAGCCCCATTACTTTGCCTCAGAAAAGAAAAAAACCCAGAGCTCCGAAATCGCCAGGTCCATTTTATGGTTTGCCACCTATCCGTGAGGATTACTTGGAAAAGATCTTGGATAACGAGGCATTTTCCTTCGGCTTAGGAAAAAAGGATAGAGCAAAGGAACTTGCACCCATGGCATTATTTAAGATGCAAAGCAAAGAAACTGCAGAGAAATTAAAGCCAAAACGGGCATCTGCTGAACAAAGCATGCTTTTGAAATCTCTAAAATTAAAAAGAGAACCACTTTCCATACCACAGGAAACATGTGACAAGGAAAATGCAGATGTGACTGATTTAGCTGTGAAGAGATCTCGAATAGAATCCATTTATTCAGGCTTCAAGTCACCCTTTGCAGCAAGGTCTGAAGAGAACGTGTTCTCTCCTTCTGTAACAACTGTCAGCTCAATAACTACCTCCTTTGACACACCCCGGAAGGAGTTTACTCCCTCAGGCAAAACCTATGATCTTAAAACTACAGATTCTGTTACGACAGCTCACACTTCGGGTAAAGAAGGCAACGGTGCTTTCACACATACGTCTTCAGAATTCTTGCAGAGTGACTCTGCAGAGCAGTCAGTATCCATACGTGTGCACAGCATGGACAGCGACCAGGAAGGCAATATCCAAGCAAATGGTGACTTATCACTAAAACTACCTGATTCTAATGGCCACCTTTATGTAAATCATTCCACACCTGAAGGGAACAGAACGTCACCCCTTTTTGACAGCATTTCGGCAATTGACAAACCTGATTCCTCAGAGATATTTTATTTTCAGGGCCAAGAGCAAAGCATTCCAGATAGTTCAGAGGTGAGTGCAGTTTGAGTATTGCATTGCTGTAGCAACTGCCATGTTCTTGCTTTTCTGCCTAACGCACTTTTGTTATGCATAATTGGCAATATAGGCCATTTTCTGTACTTATTAGCTACACAGTGAAATAAAATGTCTTTGGAGACAGACAAGCCTTTTGGGGTTCCAAAACAATCACTGCAATAGTGTCACCTGAGAGTAAGAGAAACTGTATTGTTCGTTCTTAATATTAGTTATAACATCTGTTTACATATGATCACAGACAGAAATGCGAAGTTGTAATGATGTATATGTTAATTTAATCCTTTTGGACCATTTATGGTTTGTTTTGCTTAGTATCCTACTTTGTCCTAACTTTTTGTCCTTGCAAGAGCCCAGTATTCAGATATTTGTTTGGTGGCTAGGTGGGGCTAATTGATGAACAGCATTAACTTTGTTACAGGTACACACATGCTACAGGTAGATTATAACTACAATAGAATATTCATATATGATATTTGCAGAAACCTAGGCAAACTGCACAGACCAATTTTAGAAATGTCTAATGGACTATACTTACAATTGCATAGCAGAAAGTCTAGCACATAATAGTTGACACACCAGTTTTTTTTTTTTCTTTATTGCAGTCCATTAACTCCTTCTTTTATGTCGCATGGGGAAGTCGTCTTTGCCCTTTTACCGAAGTCACAAAGTGTGCATTGCATTTATTGCATTATGTATAGACACACCCATGTATAAAAGCCATCAGTAACTACAGATATTTTCATATAACAAATCTGGATCAAATAACTTTCTGAAATGAAAGTGATATTCAGTTTTTATTAGAATCATTATACAGGAAAAGCATAAACTGACATGTCACTAAAGCTCTGTTCACATCTACATTATGGTTTCCATTAAAAGCAGAACCCACCAGACACCAGATCCCATCGCCTGCAGTGCTATTATTCCTGTCTAAAATAGGGCTCTATGACACAGGCTTATAATGTAGGCTCCAACACAGGAGTAAACATAGCCTACCCGTTCAATGAATCCAAAAAGTGATTTCGGGAGAAAAGAAGGATTTGTAGAAAGGTTGCATTAGGTCAAATTTCCAACCACACATATATAATTAGCTCCTCTTAAAATGGTTGTCTGGGATAAATTTTTTTTTTATAGGATTGAAAATAAACTCTGCTATACTTACCTTCCCCTTCTCCAGTGATGCCTCTCTACCACTACTCCCAGTGATTGTTTATAGGCTACAGTAGAGAGATGTCCTGACTACTTTGTGCACCTGACAATGCTCCTAATCACTGGGCTTAGCTGCTCTGTCGATGTTGATGGCATGAGTGTGATGTAGTGGACACGTGTGATGTAGTGGTCACGTGTGATGTAGAGGTCACGTGCGATGTAGTGGTGGTGTGTGATGAAGAGGTCATGTGTGATGTGGTCTTGACCTGTAAACAATCTCCGAGAGCAGTGCAAGAGACGCAGTGCAGAAGCAGGGGAATTTAAAGGGGTATTCCCATCTCCAAGATCTTATCCCAATATGTATTAGGTGTAATAATTAATATTAGCTAATACTTCCAACTTGAAGTATAGTATAGTTTTTCTGATTTGCTATGTCTCTTTCCTCATGTGCAGGCATTGCAGGACCTTAAATATCCATGGTTATGACCACTAGCAACTAGCTAACTGTCACTATATCAGTGGTCACATCAATGGATACCTAAGGTCCTGCAAGGCTTCAGATGAGGGAAGAGACATAGTGAATCAGAAAAACTAACTGCAGATGTTGTCCTTGGTGGGATTTGAACATAGGACCTCAGAATATATATATTTTTTTGCATTAGCGTTACAACCCACCTTACACTTTTCATATTATATTAAATATGAGAGCTCTTCTGTTTGGACTTGTAGAGAATGTAGGCATCACCACACCACACAGAGGGGAAACTGCCTAAGGTACTTTTCTGAAGCCAATAGTATAATTTTTTCTTAAACCAAGTTGAAGTGATTCATCTACTAGAGTTTTACTGTTTACTCCATTATGTTTAACATTGTTAGTTATTCCATACAGACTAAGTAAACTACAGTATATCCTCTTTTCTGTGGAAGATTATTGCTGTTGCTTGAGTAGTCCATTAACCCATTTTGATGTGGCCAATAAATCAAGTAAAAAGTTTTATTTACTTTTGCATTTGTCTGCATTTCTGCAGCTATGGCCTTTAAGGGTGTGTGCACACACTGCGGATTCTGCTGCGTATCCGCAGCAGTTTTTGCTGCGGTGTACAGTAGCATTCAAACCTATGGAAAAAAAAACGCTGTGCAGACGCTGCGGAATTTTCCGCGCGGATTTGCTGCGGTTTCAAAACTGCAGAAAGAGTTGACATGTCAATTCTTTCTGTGGATTCCGCTGCGGTTTGCCGTCTCCTCCATTGTGGAGATGAAAAACCGCAGTGCAAAACTGCAGGCCAATCCGCAGGTAAAACTGCAGGTCTTTTGACCTGCAGATTTATCTGCGGATTTTACAAAATCCGCGTGGCCAAATCCGCAGAGCCTTCCGCAGCGTGTGCACATACCCTAAAAAGCAAAAAAAAAAAAAAAACTAAACTGAATATACACTCAGAAATTTCCATAAAGTTCAAAAGCAACATTTGTTTGGTTCTAGTCCTCTAGCTGAATTGCTCCCATCTTCTAGGCATAAAGTATAAGCGCTAACAAACTGCAGTGCCAGCTACTTTTCGATTCAGTGCATCAAAGTCTCTTGTTTTATACACCTTTCTAAGGAAAGCAGTATCTGTTCAAATACACAGTATGATTAGCAGGCCGCAGTGGAGGCAATGACCTCTGCAGGCAGGGAGATGTAAGCACTTGAAACCTGTATACAATTCAAAATAGTACCTTACTAGGCAACTTTTGGATGTGTTTGTGTGTATATATATATATATATATATATATATATATATATATATATATATATATATATAATATTAATTATTTAAAATATATTTTGTATCTTAGGCATTGCTCTTGAAAGGTTCAGAGAAGGTTAACCCTAGACCAGGAAAGGTAATGTGAATACTGTGTATGCTATCTCTGCGAGTCTACTTTAAATTACACAAATAAACCTTTCTGATTAACCTCTTGCAGGTGGTCATTCTGACAGAGGCTGAATATGGAGGTGCTGTGTTTGAAATCTTTTCTGATGTCATTGATTGTACTTCCTGGGAGCTTTCTCCTACTGTATTTATAAAAACCGTTAGAGGATGGTAAGACATTAAACCATCATACTTGGTGTAGTCATGTAGTTGGGATCCCAAACCGTTCAAGATGCGTCAAATTATATACTTTATCATTGTTCAGTTAGGTAGACAGACTAGCGGAGTGGGCTATTTATTATAGCTAGATTAAATCCTGATAAAAACTCCCAAGTAATGAGGTTTTAACCAAACTTACTAGCAAAGTGGCTATAACACTTTAGATATCTGTTGGAAACCATTTCTACCCCCACAAACACACACCTCTGTGATTATAATGGACCAGGGATGTTGAAATCCAGCATTGCCCAATCCTTCTTTCCCATGACACTTGTTGTCAGGGTAGAGTCATTGAATACTTTTACACATTACGTGATTGAATGGTTCCTCTCAAATTGGTGGATTTGGCTGACATTCATCTAATATATATGTACACCTTAAGTTTCAACGGTATAAAAACTCTCCAAAAAGGCAGAAATATGGCTGCACTCCCCAGTCGGGAAAATATAAATTCTTAATTCCATGTAATTTAAACTCCGGATGAAGCACAGCGTATAGTCTATAGATGCGTATGAAAAACAGACATTTTGTGCTGGCCAGGCACTTCTTTTTGGGATCTAGGAATGGCTATTGTTAAAGGCAATCTGTCAGCAGGTTTTGGTACCTCATCTGAGAGCAGCCTGATGTAGACAAAGAGAATCCGAATCCAATGATGCATCACTTAGATTATGGGTGCAGCCGCTCTTATACAATCAGAGCTTTTAGATTGAAGCAGAGCTGAGAAAGCTAACCCGGCCCACACCAGGCTACCCACGAACTAGTGTAGTCTGGCAATGTTAATCTCTTAGTGATAAATCCTTCACAGTTAGTATACAACAGCACTCACTTTGACAAGTGACACATCCCTGAATTCTGTTTTTCAGCCTCTATGTCCTGCTGTCTTAAGATTTTTATAGCAAAAACCTGCTGAGAGATTCCCTTTAATATGTAGCCATGTACACCACGCTGTGCTTAAACTAAATGGAATAGAAAGTTTATATTTTACAGACTGGTGAGTTCTGCCATATTTTTGTTTTTTGGAAAGTTTTTATGCTATTGGAACTGTTTTCTCATGTGGCTGAGCATCATCAGATGTCTGTAATCTGAATAATAGTGCATAAGGTTTGCCAGTATTAACTTGAATGGACTGCAAAATGTTACGATGGTTACCTTATGCATACTAGACATGATATGCTACCAACCTTTGCTCAAGAGAAAGAGTAGTACTAGAGGTTCAAGGAAAATATAATAGGCAGGTTTTGGGTAAACATAATTTTCCATTTTTATTTGGGTCCATGTTTAGAAATGGAAGGGCAATACAATAGGATTTGGTATACGGCCTCCTTTGGCATCATTCCTTTGCAGCAATCTTACAATTAAAATGAGACTTTTGTGTTGACAGGTTTCCTATACTTTACTAAATGGTGCTTATGTCTGAATTTTGGACAATGAAATATTCTATGATTTAGGCTATTTAAAACCATTATTTCTTTTTAGCTGGATACTTTATGAACTCCCCAATTATGAGGGGCGGACTATAGCACTGGAGGAAGGTGACATAGAAGTCACCAACCCATGGGGAGAAGAATCGCAGGATGAAAACTCTCGATCGCCAGTCGTAATTGGTTCTTTAAGACATGTGGTAAAGGTAAATATTTTAAAGTTTGCAACTATTTGACTGTACTAGTTACAGGTTAACAAATTGCCCTTTTGTATGGATAGATTTGTCTTTAAAGCTTCGTAGATTTTATGTATAGTTTCTAAAATATCATTTTTTCGACTTTCCTATAAATATGGTATACCAGAATTTGTAACCTGTACATTATTATATGTTCTCCAGTAGTAAATCCATCCCTAACAGCATCTCCCCTTATTTTATGTGCTTCTTTATACAGTGTGTGTTTGTGATGTTCACAGGCTGTGTTCAGTAATTATAGCTTCTTAGAGTCCTATTTCTATAAACCGCTCCTTAAATGTCAATAATGCTTTAACAAATGTTTATAAATGGGTGAGGTGTGAAGTCACAACTGGTTTTAGGATCCAAATAACGTGGTATCACACACATAATTGCTTACTTGATCATTTTCGCACTGAACATTACTTGTAAAATCCAGCTAATTGTGCTCAATATAGGAAGGTATACATCTTAATAATATTCTTCAGTTGTTACAGCCACCACAATCCAAATATGCCAGCTCCTCTGTAGGTGCATTTTAAGATTGTGCGCAACAAGATAACCTTTCCTGTGTTGGCACATATGGTAATCAGTATTATGTTTGTGAAAAGGGCTGACTGACACACTCCATTCAATAGCTAAGCCAGCCCCTGCTCTGTCACAGCCGATACAGAGACTGAGAAGGGGGGTGGCTTGGTTATTGAAATGAACCAGTCGGTCATCCTCCTTTATACACAGCACTGATGGTGTGTCACACAGGAAATATTATCCTTGTGTTGAGCACAAGCTGAAAGTGGACTTGATTGGGGCAAGTTTGGTAATAGAAATTTTGAAGCATAAAGTCCACCATATACATTAGATGACTGTGGACATGATTCAGCTTCTCATTCAGCCAGTAGCCGTCCAGTATTTCCATACACAGGGAGCGCTCTTTCGACAGAGTACTGCTGTCTTCTCTAAAGGCCCCGTTACACATAACGATGTCCCAGCGATCCCACCAGCGATCCGACATGGATGGGATCGCTGGTGAGTTATCACATAAACAGCCCCTCCAGCGATCAGGACCAGCGAGCAAGCTGGTTTCTAATGTAAACATCAGGTATCCAGGAGCCGCGGCTCTTGGATACCCGCTGTTTACCTTGGAAACCGACGTACACGCTGGTTTCCAAGGTAAACATCGGGTATTTAAGAGCCGCACGACTCCTGGATACTCGCTGTTTACCTTTGAAACCGGCGTGTACGCCGGTTTCCAAGGTAAACAGCGGGTATCCAAGAGCCGCGGCTCCTGGATACCCGATGTTTACATTAGAAACCAGCGTCGCTGATCGCTGGTCTCTCGCTGCCACACGCAGCGATGCGTGCTGGCCAGCGGGAGACCAGAGATGGAAAAATGACCCAGGCCGATCGAGCACGATCAGCGATACCCGGCAGGGGGACCGGTCGCTGATCCCCGTCACACACAGCAATCTCGCTGGCGAGATCGCTGTGGCGTCACAAAATCAGCGATCTTGCTTGCGAGATCGCTGTGTGTGACGGGGCCTTAAGAGAGCCATTGCCACACATGTCTAGTGATGGTTTATCTCTGGAAGACAATGCAATCTTCAGTCCAAAATAGGACATGCTGTATCAGCTCTATGATAGACATTTTCGGTCAACATCAGTCTGTTGTATGGGGGGTGACTTGGGACTATGATATTAGCAATGCCATGTTCAAACGTGGTCACTCCTCTTATGCACTATGTGATCATAATTGTGTCACCATGGCTAAGTACCTGACAGTTTTCCAGACCTATTTCTATTAAAAAAATATTCAGACAGGTACTTGAGCAAGCTAACCTGATGTTAACAGGAAGAAGGGGCTATTATGTGGGGCTTAAGATTTTATCTGCAACAATCAATGAAGGGACAATATAATGTGCTGGACCATTTTACTAATGGATTGATGTCTTCTTTAAAAAGGTTGCACTTTCAGAAAACTTAAGGCCCTGTCACACACAGCGATCTCGCTAGTGAGATCGCTGATTTTGTGACACATCAGCGATCTCTCCAGCGAGATCGCTGTGTGTGACAGGGATCAGTGACCGGCCCCCCTGCTGGTTATCGCTGATCGTCCTCGAACGTCCCGGGCCATTTTTTGATCGCTGGTCTCCCGCTGCCCAGCGTGCATCACTGCATGTGGCAGCGAGAGACCAGCGATCAGTGACGCTGGTTTCTAATGTCCCAAGGTCACAGATACAGCTGAATACAATTGTGTAGCAAGGCTCCAACAAGTCCTCTCTCCTGTCAGAATTTTTGTATCATATGACTGGCAGCAAAGAGGGAAGACTAGCAGGACACTTGCGTGTGTGTGTGTCAGAGCCGCGTGTGTGCGCGCGCGCGTGTCAGAGCTGTGTGTGCGCGTGTGTCAGAACTGTGCATGTGTCATGAAATGAATGTACGACTCCTTACTACAAATAATATTATTCTGGTATTCTGAATACATTAGAAATGTTATCCGTTTTGTGATAACTTGTAAATGCTGGTTTGGATTTTCATTTCAGGATTATAGCGTTTGCAGAATTGATCTGTTCACGGATCCGGATGGTCTTGGAGTTATGACTTCCTATTATGACGACACAGAAGAAGTGCAGGTGTACGGGAGACTGCAGAGAACCTGTTCTGTCAAAGTGCATTGTGGAGTGTAAGTAATTAAATTCATTATATGTTAATTAGATGGTGGGGGTCTTAAAGAGTAAAGCCCCCGTCTCCCATAGTGAGATCGCTGAAGCGTCACCGATTTTGTGATGCAACAGCGACCTCGCCAGCGATCTCGCTACATGTGACACGCAGCGGCGACCGCCCCCCGCTGGATATCGCTGATCGTGCTCGAATGTCCTGGGCTATTTTTTCGTCGTCGGCGTCCCACTGGCCAGCATGCATCGCTGTGTTTGACGCCGACGAGCGACCTCGTTGGCGCTGCTGAACTCAGGGACGCAGGCGGGAATCATCTGAAAAGCTGCTGTGTGACAAGGTACCAAGAAACCGGTGAGGTCGTTATACAGATCGCCGGATCGTTGCTGCGTCACTGAAGAGATTTGCCTGTTTGGCAGCTTACTAGCGACCATTTAGCGACGCACCAGCGATCCTTACCAGGTCGTATCGTTGTTGGGATCGCTGGTGCATCACCAACTGAAACGGGACCCTTACTAAAATTTCTTCTTGATTGTTCATATCTAGCTGGGTTCTTAGACCCCTACTGATCCGTAGGCAATTCAAGTGCCTGCTAACACTGTGTTTCAAGGTTTTGTCCCTCGGACAATTTTGAGTGTTTCTGATTGATTTTTTTCATGCTGATTTCAGAAATTACTTCAAATTTTTCCTATCATGTAAGGTTTTTGAGAAATGATACAAAACATTATAATATTCTGTTATAATTCTAAAAACTGCTCATCTGTGTGCAAGACTATAACTACTATAATGCTCATATGTACAAGAATATAACTACTATAATGCTTATATGTACAAGAATATAACTACTATAATACTACCTACTATGTACAAGAATATAACTATTATAATACTGCCCAGTATGTACATGAATATAACTACTATAATACTGCCCCATGTACAAGAATATAACTACTATAATACTGTCCCATGTACAAGAATATAACTACTATAATACTGCCACTATGTACAAGAATATAACTACTATAATACTGATCCTATGTCAAAGAATATAACTACTATAATAATGCTCCTATATAGAAAAATATAACTATTATAATACTGCCTCATATGTTCAAGAATGTAACTGCTATAATACTGATCCTATGTAGAAGAATATAACTACTATAATACTGCTCATATGTACAAGAATATACCTAATATAATACTGCATCATGTAGAAGAATATAACAACTATAATACTGATCCTATGTACAAGAATATAACAATATAACTACTATAATACTAAATAACATTGTATGATTTTTACATTATTTACACTTTATTTCATGAAATAATTGATATAATAGAAAACAGAACTTAATATTTAGTACAGAAACCTTTGCTTACAATTACAGAGGTCAGACGTTTCCTGTAGTTCTTGACCTACTCCTCCATACAGATCTTCTCCAGATCTCTCAGGTTTTGGGGCTGTCATTGAGCAAATTGGAGTTTCAGCTGCCTCCAAAGATTTTCTATTGGGTTCAGGCCTGAAGACCGGCTAAGCCACTCCAGGGCCTTGAATTGCTTCTTGCAGAGCCACTCCAAATAATGGATCCCATGTGGCGCTCCATACAGAATGATGGACCTAATATAATGCTCATAATGTAGACTGTAAACTGTTGTTTCTTAAAAACCTTATGTGATACAGACTTTTGGAGCACATATTCATGTTCAGCATATTAAAATCTATAAGATACAATAAAATTTTCTCAGGGGACAAGAACCTCCCTGAAATTTGTTGCGCAGTGAAATCAACAATCAAAGTTTAATTAGGCTATGTGCACACGTATGCAGAAAATTTCTGCATAAAAACCGGATTCCTTCCCAGAAACCACACGTTTTTTTTGGCGTGGTTTTTGCGCAAAAACCGCTCGTTTTTTATGCGTTTTTTTCAGCGCGGTTCCAGACATAGAACTAGCCAGAAATGTGGAAAAATCCGCGAAATTAATGAGCATGCTGCTTTTTTTACCGCAAAGCAGTTTTTTCGCTGTAAAAACGCATCAATATGTACAATATGCATAAAAATGAATGGGAAGCTTATTTTAAGCTTTTTTTGAGCGGATTTTTTTGGCAAATCCGCGCGAAAGAAACGCTACGTGTGAACACAGCCTTGCTCTTATGATCTCACATCAATTCCCTTCCAGAAATATATAAATTTATGTCCAGTCTTATCATCCAAAAAAATGGGAATACATATAATAACCACAGCCCAGCCAGGCCGTGAATGGATATTACTGGTGTAAAAGCACTTTTCACGTTAATTTTTATAGTCTGTGGGACTTTTATTCGCTTGTATAGATCATAACAGATATTAAAACTGACCAGCATGTCTGTCCATATAATAGATAGTGATGGAGGCATGTGACCAGTCCATTAGCCTCCTCCAATTAAAGCAGTTTTCCTCAGTGAGGTGCTTTTCCATTGGAGGAAGCTAATGGTCTGGTCACCTGCTTCTCCACCAGCATTTATTTTATGGAGATAAGCACTGGTGAGTTTGTGAGGAAAGCTGCGTTAACAAGAGAAAGCGGATAAGCCCTTTAAATACATAATAATTAATGGGGATATCTGGGACTTTAAATGGTAATATTCTTGTATTGAAAAATTTGTCTTGCAATTTTGAAGGTAATAATAAAATGACAAAAATGCAAAAACAAAGGTCATGTATTTACACTTTTTAAGTTTCCTTGCTTCACTTGCTGTGCACCTGTTCTAGCTACTACTACACAACAGCTGCTCCTATGTACACAAAGCTCTCTGAAATTGCATATATCCTGTTACAATTGCATGTAAATGTAGGTGAAAGCCATTATATAACACTCCTTTTTAGCAAATGCCAATGCATTCTGAGTTGCCTGTACTTTCTTCTGTTTCTTTATGTTTAGGTTCATCTATCATTAGTAGGGTTGTTATCTAAATTCCAGTGTACTGTAAGGCATAAAGCGAGAACTCAATCAGCTATTTTTTATTTGACCAAACATCATCATGACTCAATTGACAATAATGTGACCTCTGAGAAAGTTGCATACCATATACTTGCGTATAAGCCGAGATTTTTCAGCCCATTTTTTTGGGCTGAAAGTCTCCCTCTCGGCTTATACGCGAGTCATATACGCCAGGGGGTCGGCGGGGATGTCAGATCATACTTATCCCCCACCCCCCGGCGCGTCTCTGCAGCCCCGCTTCTCCCACGGTCTCAGGAGCCTTCCTTCAGCGGTCACGTGGTACCGCTCATTAAAGTCATGAATATGCGCATATTCATGACTTTAATGAGCGGTACCACTTGACCGCTGAAGGAAGGAATAGCTGCCAGAGACCGTGGGAGAAGCGGGGCTGCAGAGACTGCGCCAGGAGGGGTTAAGTATATGCGATATTCACCTGTCCCCGGTCCACCGCTGAGCGCCGCTCTGCTGCTCAGAGGGCGCAATAACGCGGTTAGTGTGTGCCGCTTCCTCTGCCTGAACAGGCACTGACAGAGAACCTGGAAGACAGCGGCGCGCATCGGTGGACCGGGAATAGGTGAATATCTAAGGTGCCTGGGCCCTGAGCCAGTGGCGACACCGGCACTTGTCCCCCATAGCGCGCCACTGTCCCTGCCTGCTCAGGACACTGGCACCTGGCCTCCAGCGACGAGAGGTGAGTGTCATTTTTTATTTTTTTTATTTGCAATGGCAGCAGCATATGAGGCCATAATCTATGGAGCATCTTATGGGGCAGCATATGGGTGCATAATCTATGGAGCATCTTATGGGGAATAATCTATGGTGAATTTTATGGGGCAGCATATGGTGGCATAATCTATGGAGCATCTTATGGGGGCATAATCTATGGAGCATTTTATGGGGCAGCATATGGGGGCATAATCTATGGAGCATCTTATGGGGGCATAATCTATAGAGCATCTTATGGGGCAGCATATGGGGCATAATCTATGAAACATCTTATGGGGCCATAACCTTCATGGAGCAGCATATGGGGCATATTATTCTATGGAGCATTTTATGAGGCTATTATTAACCTTTGGGCAGCATTATATGGGGTGTTTTTTGTATGGAGCATCTTATGGGGCCATCATGAACTGTATGGAGCATTATATGGGGCTCCTGATTCAATATGGATATTCAAAAACATTTAATCTACTGATGTCTCAATTAATTTTACTTTCATTGGTATCTATTTTTATTTTTGAAATTTACCAGTAGCTGCTGCATTTTCCACCTTAGGCTTATACACGAGTCAATACGTTTTCCTACTTTTTTGTGGCAAAATTTAGGGCGTTCGGCTTATACACGAGTATATACGGTACTTTGTTAATTTTGCTAATATGTATCTTTCAATCTTTACATCACAAAATACAAGAACAGTTAAAGAAATTGTCAAAACAAAATTTCTTCTTGTCAGACCATTAGTCTTATGTGAGTATTATCTGTACTCAATAAACAGAAGGTGAAGCAGTATCTCATACAGTGTATTCACACCAAAAATACACAAAGAAGTTCTGGACAATGCGCTGAAAAAATATGCTGCAAAAAATGTTTTTCACCTGAGATATTGATCAAAATCACCAATACAAGTGTATGGGTCCATGAAAATCCTTGTGCTATCAGTTTTTAACTTTGTAGTGGGTAGGAGAAGCTTTGTTATTTTTTAGTTATTGTTTGCATATACGAAAAGCACTGATGAAACACTGATACTAAAAGCTGACACACTGATGAAGATCTGATCAAAAACACTGATTAATGAAAATCAGACCTCTTTTTTTGAGTCCAAGTAAAATTACGGACATCTGCATGAGGTTTTAATGAGGTTTTCCCTTGAACAAAGTACATTTTGATCAATAGATCTTGGACTAATGATATGTTCCAAATTTAGATGTGTAAAAAAAAAATATTCTTGTGCTGAGCTAATCTTATAAAATTGCCCTTGCTATGTACTGCTGTTTGCTATGTCCAACCATGCAGTACTGCTCCATTTCATGGTCAGCACATGCCATAGTTCTTGAGGGCTGGAGATGCTGCATAAACGCTCACTGCTGTGATAAAACAGCCAGGGAAATTTGTTAACTGAGAAAGTAGCAAGCAGCTGTGAACCCATGCTGTTAATCTACGTACTCGCTTATAATAAGTGACTTGTGCTTCCTCCCCTGACCAGAAGCTGTGGACCCACCATGAACTGGAGCACTTCTGCATGGTTTGACACAGGAAAAAAACAAACAAACAGTACATAGCAGGGGCACATCTATAGGATTTTCTCAGGAACAAAACTTTTTTTTTTCTAACACGTTCAATTGTTATGCCAAGATCTATTGATTAAAATGTAGTTTGTGGGAAAACCCCTTTAAGATTCCAAACACCTTCAGGCACCACCTGTTGGAGCCTTCTGTATGCAAGTGTATACAATTTCCCGTTAAACTTGATACTGAATCTGTCGTCAGTAAGCATCTTCTGTTGGTGCCTATGGCAACCAGAATTTGATATATCCCATATCTCCGTGTGAAGAGATGCAAGTTATTCATAAGATGGAGTTTGAAACATATAAAGGGGCCCCTTTGAAAATTTTGTATGAAAACTAATAATAGAACATAACTTTGAACATAAAAACAGGATGGTATGAAAAAGTGTACATTCACTTGAAACTTGTGTTACAAGAAATGGCTATAATTCTTTACTGATTTGACAAAGGTGTAGGCGGTGTTTACTATGTGAACAATTACAGGAACTTTGCTGGGTGAGATTTTTGTGCTAAACTTGTTTATTTTAATGTGAAATATGATTGCCTTGCATGCAGTGTATGACATTCTACATCGCTTTGAAGGTTGGGTGTGTGTCCATGATTCCATTCTTGACTACATATTATTTTGATGTTCCTTGAGTTTAATTGCCCTCACACTTACTAGGCCTTTGTTATGGAACGCTAACATGCTTACGCGTCGCCTGCCTGCAGAGGTCAGTTCCAATTGTTATCGATTTCACAAAAAAGGAATTGTAGCTTATATGTTACACGTTCTACAGAATTATGTTGAGCAGCTGACATAAGGGTTATCAGAAGTTAGAATGTGCAGCAGTTAGGACTCCCCCTTCAAGTACAGTCATATGTAAAAGTTTGGGCACCCCTATTAATGTTAACCTTTTTTCTTTATAACAATTTTGGTTTTTGCAACAGCTATTTCAGTTTCATATATCTAATAACTGATGGACTCAGTTATATTTCTGGATTCAAATGAGGTTTATTGTACTAACAGAAAATGTGCAATCTGCACTTAAACAAAATTTGACCAGTGCAAAAGTATGGGCACCCTTATCATTTTCTGGATTTGAACACTCCTAACTACTTTTTACTGACTTCCTGAAGCACTAAATTGGTTTTGTAACCTCATTGAGCTTTGATCTTCATAGCCAGGTGTATCAAATCATGAGAAAAGGTATTTAAAGTGGCCACTTGCAAGTAGTTCTCCTATTTGATTCTCCTATGAAGAGTGGCATCATGGGCTCCTCAAAACAACTCTCAAATGATCTGAAAACAAAGATTATTCAACATAGCTTTTCAGGGGAAGGATACAAAAAGTTGTCTCAGAGATTTAACCTGTCAGTTTCCACTGTGAGGAACATAGTAAGGAAATGGAAGAACACAGGTACAGTTCTTGTTAAGCCCAGAAGTGGCAGGCCAAGAAAAATATCAGAAAGGCAGAGAAGAAGAATGGTGAGAACAGTCAAGGACAATCCACAGACCACCTCCAAAGACCTTCAGCATCATCTTGCTGCAGATGGTGTCACTGTGCATCGGTCAACAATACAGCGCATGCATAACGCCTTTTTGTATGACCAAACAACTCAATCTTTGTTTCATCAGTCCACAGGACCTTCTTCCAAAATGTAACTGGCTTGTCCAAATGTGCTTTTGCATACCTCAGGCGACTCTGTTTGTGGCGTGCTTGCAGAAACGGCTTCTTTCGCATCACTCTCCCATACAGCTTCTCCTTGTGCAAAGTGCGCTGTATTGTTGACCGATGCACAGTGACACCATCTGCAGCAAGATGATGCTGTTCTCACCATTCTTCTTCTCTGCGTTTCTGATATTTTTCTTGGCCTGCCACTTCTGGGCTTAACAAGAACTGTACCTGTGTTCTTCCATTTCCTTACTATGTTCCTCACAGTGGAAACTGACAGGTTAAATCTCTGAGACAACTTTTTGTATCCTTCCCCTGAAAAGCTATGTTGAATAATCTTTGTTTTCAGATCATTTGAGAGTTGTTTTGAGGAGCCCATGATGCCACTCTTCATAGGAGAATCAAATAGGAGAACTACTTGCAAGTGGCCACTTTAAATACCTTTTCTCATGATTTGATACACCTGGCTATGAAGATCAAAGCTCAATGAGGTTACAAAACCAATTTAGTGCTTCAGGAAGTCAGTAAAAAGTAGTTAGGAGTGTTCAAATCCAGAAAATGATAAGGGTGCACATACTTTTGCACCGGTGAAATTTTGTTTAAATGCAGATTGCACATTTTCTGTTAGTACAATAAACCTCATTTGAATCCAGAAATATAACGGAGTCCATCAGTTATTAGATATATGAAACTGAAATACCTGTTGCAAAAACCAAAATTGTGATAAAGAAAAAAGGTTAACATTAATAGGGGTGCCCAAACTTTTACATATGACTGTATTGTTGGGGTATTGTCATTGGTAAATAGAGGACTTGTAACTCTGATTTATGTGTCCATTCCTGTCTTCATTGCTTTTGATATAAATAGATATGTTTCTATTATGTTTATTAATATCTGGGGTCATTTATTTTTTAATTTCAGATGGCTCATTTATGATGAATCTGGCTTCCAAGGGGTGCCATTCATTTTGGAGCCTGGAGAATACCCTGACCTTTCATTTTTAAATATACAGGAAGCATACATTGGATCAATGAGGCCTTTGAAAATGGTGAGATTGTTAGCAGCACAGTTCCAGTAACACCAGTAAAATCGCTACTCCTAAACATTTTTTATTTCATATATTAAGTAAGTAGGATAGTTATTCATTTTTCTCTAATGCCAAGAAATATCTTACATTTCAAATGTGTCTTACATTTACAATTCTGGAGTTAATGTAGATCCCCTTCTCTATTACCACTTCCCCTTTTAGCTGCAGTTACAGTTGTGGCCAAAAGTATTGACACCCCTGCAATTTTGTCAGATAATACTCAGTTTCTTCCTGAAAATGATGGCAAACACAAATTCTTTGGTATTATTATCTTCATTTAATTTGTCTTAAATGAAAAAACACAAAAAGAATTGTCCTAAAGCCAAATTGGATATAATTCCACACCAAACATAAAAAAGAGGGTGGACAAAAGTATTGGCACTGTTCGAAAAATCATGTAATGCTTCTCTAATTTGTGTAATTAACAACACCTGTAACTTACCTGTGGCACCTAACAGGTGTTGGCAATAACTAAATCACACTTGCAGCCAGTTGACATGGATTAAAGTTGACTCAAGCTCTGTCCTGTGTCCTTGTGTGTACCACATTGAGCATGGAGAAAAGAAAGAAGACCAAAGAACTGTCTGAGGACTTGAGAAACCAAATTGTGAGGAAGCATGAGCAATCTCAAGGCTACAAGTCCATCTCTAAAGGCCTGAATGTTCCTGTGTCTACCGTGCGCAGTGTCATCAAGAAGTTTAAAGCCCATGGCACTGTGGCTAACCTCCCTATATGTGGACGGAAAAGAAAAATTGACAAGAGATTTCAACGAAAGATTGTGCGGATGTTGGATAAAGAGCCTCGACTAACATCCAAACAAGTTCAAGCTGCCCTGCAGTCCGAGGGTACTACAGTGTCAACCCGTACTATCCGTCGGCGTCTGAATGAAAAGGGACTGTATGGTAGAAGACCCCACTTCTTACCCCGAGACATAAAAAAGCCAGGCTGGAGTTTGCCAAAACTTACTTGAAAAAGCCTAAAACGTTTTGGAAGAATGTTCTCTGGTCAGATGAGACAAAAGTAGAGCTTTTTGGGCAAAGGCATCAACATAGTTTACAGGAGAAAAAAAGAGGCATTCAAAGAAAAAAACACGGTCCCTACAGTCAAACATGGCGGAGGTTCAATGATGTTTTGGGGTTGCTTTGCTGCCTCTGGCACTGGACTGCTTGACCGTGTGCATGGCATTATGAAGTCTGAAGACTACCAACAAATTTTGCAGCATAATGTAGGGCCCAGTGTGAGAAAGCTGGGTCTCCCTGAGAGGTCATGGGTCTTCCAGCAGGACAATGACCCAAAACACACTTCAAAAAGCATTAGAAAATGGTTTGAGAGAAAGCACTGGAGACTTCTAAGGTGGCCAGCAATGAGTCCAGACCTGAATCCCATAGAACACCTGTGGAGAGATCTAAAAATGGCAGTTTGGAGAAGGCACCCTTCTAATATTAGGGACCTGGAGCAGTTTGCCAAAGAAGAATGGTCTAAAATTCCAGCAGAGCATTGTAAGAAACTCATTGATGGTTACCGGAAGCGCTTGGTCGCAGTTATTTTAGCTAAAGGTTGTGCAACCAAGTATTAGGCTGAGGGTGCCAATACTTTTGTCTGGCCCATTTTTGGAGTTTTGTGTGAAATGATCAATGTTTTGCTTCATTCTCTTTTGTGTTTTTTCATTTAAGACAAATTAAATGAAGATAATAATACCAAAGAATTTGTGTTTGCAATCATTTTCAGGAAGAAACTGAGTATTATCTGACAAAATTGCAGGGGTGTCAATACTTTTGGCCACAACTGTAGTTAACACTGTATAGAACTTGTCATTAGCCAGTTTTAGGTTTGCAGAATTCTCTTATGTGGGATTTAGTGAACTGATGAAATGTGTTTTAGTGAAGATTACAGGATTTTCTGGGGAGTGAAATTAAAGTTATCCACCACCTCAAAGTCATTTAAAAGAATATATTAATAAGTAATAATACATACAAAAAATGGCTTGCCTATATAATTGTTATTGAGCATTCCATTCATATCATGCAAGGCTGTGGAAAACTCAGCTAAGGAAGAACAAAATGGTTATCCTCGACTTTTTGCGAAACGGTGCTAGTGAAAGGTACCTGAGGTCCCATAAGCATAAGTTCAGAGAAAATCACTGCACACGTACAAGAAAAATAATGCTTCAGGTGAGTATTTGATGCTGATAGGTGAAGCGACAAACGTCGTTTTGGCCAATTAATGTTCTTTATCATATAGTCGCCCTTTCAAAAAAGCATCATGGGAAAACCAGGTAAGTAGTGTCACCGCAATGAAATATGACACAGAGCCTATTAGGTCCCGTTTAGAGTCAATTCCCAGGGATACAGAAGTGACTGCATCCTTCACTGTGCCACCAATGAATCAAGCCCATAATCCCTGGAGACCGGCTCCTCCTGAACCCATTGCATACACTGGGCATTGACTCTAAACTGGACCTAATAGGCTCTATGTCATATTTCATTGCGGTGACACTACTTACCTGGTTTTCCCATGATGCTTTTTTGAAAGGGCGACTATATGATAAAGGCCATTAATTGGCCGAAACGTCGTTTAAATTGTTGATTCACCTATCCGCATCAAATAAACGCTCACCTGAAGCATTATTTTTCTTGTACGTGTGCAATGATTTTCTCTGAACTTATGAAAACTAAGCAAAGACAATGAAGACTAAGTGAAACGTTAGCTAACCAGATTTTATCTCCTTATAGGGAAGCCGCAAAGTTGAAATACCCCATGAACCCAAGGTAAGAACATTAGACACTGCTAAATCACTGCATAGAAAAACCAAGTAATCAAATCTTGATGCCACTATACAGCGAATGGATATATTGTAGATGGGTGCTATATAAATCCCTATGTGGAAAGCATCCTCTCGTTAAAAGGTGCAAGCATAATTTTATCATGTAATGAGTATATTGCTGGGTGAAAAATAAAGGTGTTTTTGAACCCTCTCGTGTATATAATGCAAATTGGTGTAGTCATTCCGTAACAAGAGGAGGAATATGTGGCCATATCAAACTACAAAACCATAAATGTGTACAGTCAGCTTTCAATTAACCTTACATGTTAATTACAATAAAAGTTTTTAAAGTAAATGTTAGACTACAGAAGTGATATGTCTAATTTTTGTCTGTTACAGATAGTTATTTTTGAAAAGCCCTTGTTTGAAGGCAGGCAGGTGGAGCTGGACAAAGATGTATTGACCCTTAAAAATTTAGAAATCTCAGATGTTACAGGAGAAGAGGAAGAAACTGCTTTTAACACTGTTGGGTCAATGAGAGTTCTCAGTGGGCTGTGAGTATTATACTTTTAAGTAAAATATTTTGAGGAATAATATCTTGTCTCAACTGTAATTTTACTTTTCCTACTTTAGTTACCGTATTTTTCAGACTATCAGACGCACCAGAGCATAAGATGCACCCCAAATTTTCAGAAGGAAAATAGTGAAAAAAATTAATGCGTCAAATGGGGGTCCATCTTACAGTCCAAATTCAGCTTACCGGGGGGAATCTGCAGCGCTGGTGGGGAGAGGGGTCACAGGGGGTGTTCGGTGGTCCGGCAATAATACGACTCCCATCCCTGACTGGTGTGGTAGTATTCGGCAGTGCTCGATGGTGCGAGGGCTCTGCTGAAATTTTGTGAAAGTCCGGAGCTCCCACACATCCGTTGCTGCAATGAGGTGGCCTCTGTGAAAATGGCCGCCGAAGGCGGCGCATGCACAAATTGAGATCTCGTCTCCCGACATCTCAATCTGCGCATGTAGCGCCTCCGTCAGCTATTTTCCCAGAGGCCACAGCATTGCAGCAATGGAAGTGCAGGGGCTCTGGGCTTTCACAAAATGGCAGCTTAGCACCGCCGAATACTGCTGCAGCAGTCTGGGATGGAGTCATATTATCACCCTGCAGCGTCGGACCACCGAACACCCCCTTTTCCCAGGGCCGGCAGAATCGTCCGACTACTGCTGCTGCCACACTACTGGTAAGTACATTCTGACTATAAGATTCACCCTTATTTTCCCCCCAAATTTGGGGAGAAAAAAATTTGTCGTCTTGTCCGAAAAATATGATACTTGTAAATTCGTTAGTATGACATTAAGACTTGGATCTGTATTTATATGTGATGAAAATGATTATACCTGCTGTAGGGATTCACTCGCTCTTATAGGCATTCACCTTATGTAGTGTTCACACAGGAAATGCAATTTTGGTCCAAACACGTGCCGTTTTTATTGCTTTCCAAATGTTGCAGAGCACCAAAACAACAAAATCATAAATATAAATCCCTAGCAGAGCCAGCCAGGTGAGCCTGCAGTGCTAGGGTTTAACCCCTGCCTACCTGGCATTGCTGCACTGCATAGAAAAAGGAAACGAGTTCTTGAAATACACTTTATGCTGTGTTCACATGCAAAACTTGTGATGTGTTTCCCCCCCTTCCCCGAATTCACAACCTGCTCTTTTGGCAGTAAAAACGGCGTGTTCAAAGTGCCCATTTTTTGGTGTTTTTTCAGTCATCTTTTTGTTCAGATGTGTGCCTTCTCAATAGTACATGTTTAATAAATTTTGTTTTATTCACCAAAAAAAATAGCAAAAACATTTGTTTTTGCAGCATTTTTAACTTTCCCCTTGTTTTCTGTAAGTGAAAAAACACTGCAGAAACACTGAAAGAAGTGACATTCTGCGAATTTAAATAATACTGCGGTTCACACATTCAGTCAAAGAAAAACAAAAACGTGTGCATGAGATTTGAAATCTCATGGCTTTTTCTGGTACTGCAGAAAACAGCTTTTAGTTTGCATAAAAAAATGCAGTAAAAAAATGCTGCATGTGAACATAGCCTTAAGGTGTTGACGTAACAAGTGTAATTTCTTTTTTATCTTGACTACAATCTCTTTGGAAAACTTTGTATATCAATAACATGTTATTACCATTAGTCACATTTGGTCAAACACAGTGGCAGCGCCAGTAGACTTTTTTAGTTTATTGGAAGAGAACCTGTCATGAGATTTATGCTGCCTAGAACACAGACATTGACTGCATTTAAGTGGTGTATGTTTTACTATGAAATGTGGTCCCCGGTAGATTCTGCTGCCATGCAGCCCTAAGCTGACAGTCTATGGCAGGAGACACACTTGCGTTTTTAAAATCTGTAGCATTTTGTTCCATGAAAAATGCATAACACTCGTCTGACTTTTCAGGGAGTACAATCCATTGCTCTCCCCTGGACTTGATGTCACCAGACACTACAAAGGTGACATCAATTGCCCCACTTGCCACCGCACCAGAGCAAGTGGGAAGAGTTTGGTTAAGTGTCAGAATTGGCGCTTCTTATGGATGCATCTTTTCTGAGGCGGTTGAGAGCTGATGTTTTTAGTCTGGGAGGGGCCCAGTATCCATGGCCCCTTCCTAGGCTATTAATACCAGCCCACATCGGTCTGGCTAGCCTTTGCTGGTTATTAACTATAGGGGAACCCGAAGTAATTTTTTGGGGGGCGGTCCCTCATTTTAACTCCTTTACCCCCAAGGGTGGTTTGCACGTTCATGACCGGGCCAATTTTTACAATTCTGACCACTGTCCCTTTATGAGGTAATAACTCTGAAACGCTTCCATGGATCCTGGTGATTCTGACATTGTTTTCTTGTGACATATTGTACTTCATGTTAGTGGTAAAATTTCATTCAAATAACTTGCGTTTATTTGTGAAAAAAACGGAAATTTGGCGAAAATTTTGAAAATTTCGCAATTTTCCATCTTTGAATTTTTATGCCCTTAAATCACAGAGATATAGCACACAAAAACTTAAGTAACATTTCCCACATGTTTACTTTACATCAGCACAATTTTGGAACCAAAATTTTTTTTTTGTTAGGAAGTTATAAGGGTTAAAATTGACCAGCGATTTCTCATTTTTGCAACACCATTTTATTTTTACGGACCGCATCACATTTGAAGTCACTTTGAGGGGTCTATCTGATAGAAAATCCCCAAAAGTGACACCATTCTAAAAACTGCACCCCTCAAGGTGCTCAAAACCACAATCAAGAAGTTTATTAACCCTTCAGGTGCTTCACAGGAATTTTTTGAATGTTTAAAAAAAATGAACATTTAACTTTTTTTCACAAAAAAAATTACTTCAGGTCCAATTTTTTTTATTTTACCAAGGGTGACAGGAGAAATTAGACTGCAAAAGTTATTGTGCAATTTGTCCTGAGTACGCTGATACCTGATATGTGGGGGGGAAACCACTGTTTTGGCGCATGGCAGAGCTAAGAAGGGAAGGAGCGCTGTTTGACTTTTTCAATGCAAAATTGGCTGGAATTCAGATCGGACGCCATGTCACGTTTGGAGAGCCCCTGATGTACTGAAACAGTGGAAACCCTGCACAAGTGACCCCATTTTGGAAACTAGACCCCCCCGAGGAACTTATCTAGGTATGTGGTGAGAACTTTGAACTCACAAGGGCTTCACAGAAGTTTATAACGTACAGCCGTACAATTAAAAAAAATCAAATTTTTCCGCAAAAATGATCTTTTCACTCTCCATTTTTATTTTTCCAAGGGTAACAGGACCCTAAAAGTTATTGTGCAATTTGTCCTGAGTACACTTATGCCCCATATGTGGGGGTAAACCACTATTTGGGCGCATGGCAGAGCTCAGAAGCGAAGCAGCGCCATTTGACTTTTTTGGCTGGAATTGGGATTGGACACCATGCCGCGTTTGGAAAGCCCCTGCTGTGCCTAAACAGTGGAAACCCCCCACAAATGACACCATTTTGGAAACTAGACCCCCTAAGGAACTTATCTAGATGTGTGGTGAGCACTTTGAACCCCCCAGTGCTTCATAGAAGCTTATAACGCCCAGGCATGAAAATAAAAAAATCATATTTTTTCCACAAACATGATCTTTTAGGGTAACAGGAGAAATTGGAGCCCAAAAGTTGTCCAATTTGTCCTGAGTACCCTGATACCCCATATGTGGGAGAAAACTACTGTATGGGCACACGTTGGGGCTCGGAAGGGAAGTAGTGACGTTTTGGAATGCAGACTTTGATGGAATGATCTGCTGGTGTCATGTTGCCTTTGGAGAGCTCCTGATGTGCCTAAACAGTGGAAACCCCCACAAGTGACCCCCTTTTGGAAACTAGATCCCCTAAGGAACTTATCTAGATGTGTGGTGAGCACTTTGCACCCCCCAGTGCCTTACTATTGATTTACTATTTATGACGGGTTTTTATTTTTGGCAGCTGTCGCACGCTAAAAGACGCTTTTTATTGTAAAAATAGTTTTTGCATCACCACATTTTGAGACCTATAATTTTTCCGTATTTTGACCCACAGAGTCATGTGAGGTCTTATTTTTTGCGGGACGAGTTGACGTTTTTATTGGTACCATTTTCGGGCGCGTGACTTTTTTTGATCGCTTTTTATTACAATTTTTGGGACGCAGAATGAACAAAAACCAGCATTTCAAGAATTTCTTTTGGGGGGTGCGTTTACACCGTTCTGCGTGCAGTAAAATTGATAAGGCGGTTTTATTCTTTGGGCCGGTACGGTTACAGCGACACCTCATTTATGTCTTTTTTTTTTTTTTTTTTTTTTTATGTTTTGGCGCTTTTATGCAATGAAAACCATTTTATGTAAAAAATAATTATTTTTGCATCGCTTTATTCTGCGAGCTATAACTTTTTTATTTTTTCGCTGATGACGCTGTGTGGCAGCTCGTTTTTTGTGGGACAAGATGTCATTTTCAGCGGTACCATGGATATTTATATGCATCTTTTTGATCGCGCGTTATTGCATTTTTTGTTCGGCAGCATGATAATAAATCATTTTTTTGCTTCGCTTTTTATTTTTATTTTTTAAGGGGTTCGCTAAAGGGAATGGGACAGTTTTATAGGGTGGGTCGTTATGGACGTGGCGATACCAAATATGTGCACGTCTATTGTTGTTTTTTTTTTTTTTTTTTGTTTTTTTTTATTTCCAAAAAATGAATTTATTAGGGAATTTTTTTTTCTTTAATTTATTTAGCGATTTTTTTATTTTTATTTTTTTTTTAATTATTTTTACTTTTTTTTTTTTTTTTTTACCGTTATTACATTGTCCCAGGGGGGACATAGCTGTCATGTGACAGCTCGCTGATTTGTCACATCACAGATCACTGTGACAGATCAGCGATCTGTCACAGGCATAGAGACAGACTTCCTCATGCCTGTGCTTTGTAGGCACTGAGGAAGCCAGCTCCCTGCAGGCCCCTGAAGGTCCCCATCGCCATCTTGGATCCGGGGACCTGCAGGGAAGGAGACCCCCGCAGCAGCGCTGCACATTGTGCTGCTGTGGGGGGCTCAGGGAAGCATGGAGGGAGCGCCCTTCCTGCCGATGCTTCCCTTTAACCCCCGGTACACCGCTATCGTGTTTGATCGCGGTGTGCAAGGGGTTAACGTGTCGGGGGCGGTCCGTGACCGCCCCTGTCACATAGTGCCGGGTGTCAGCTGTGATAATCAGCTGACACCCGGCCGCGATCAGCTGCGCTCCCCCCGTGAGCGCAGCTGATCGCGCTAGACGTACTATCCCGTCCATGGGCATAGGGGCCCGGGTCCCATGGACGGGATAGTACGTCTGATGTCAGAAAGGGGTTAATAGCCAGTAAAGGCTAAGTATACATCTGTGAGCTGATATAGCCTTGGAAGCTCCATGGTTATTACTCCTTTTAAGGCTTTATACATCTGTTCCCAGCTGTCTGCTTTCCCCCTGCTAGTTAATAAAATGTTGCGGTATCCCACACCATTTTTACAGAAAATAATATAGTAAATAAAAAAAATACATGTACAGTAAGCTACACAAGCACTGTACTAATTATATATGTCACATACATCTTTATATCTATCTATTCTATGTGTGTACATATGTATTCTATCCTATTTAATCAGGTCACTCTGATTTTACTGTATGAGGCAGATGAATTGCCAGCTTCTCATAGGACATCGTTGTGTAAAAATCGAACGGCACTCACATGGTCGGAGTGCTCTGCGTTTTTTTTTGTTTTTTTTTTTTGCACCCATTGCGTTCTATTGGTGAATGCAATCAGATTTCCAATTACAATTGCTGCATACTGTGATTTTTTTTTTTTTTTTTACAATCCGATCGTGATCCGATCCGAGCTGGAAAAAAATCGGAGATGAACACACAGTGATAGAATAACATTGGTCCGAATGTAATCTGATTTTTAATTGGATTGCATTTGTCCAATTTAAACGCAAGTGGGATTGAGCCCTATGTGTATATATAGGGCAAAACCTTTTTGGTGGCTGGGAGTGGAGAATCTGCCAAGGACCTCGTGATTGGCTTCGCGAAGTATATTTTCTATGGAACACTGCAACATATATGGCCGCAATAATTTTAGTATTTATTTTCGTAATCTCAACTGGAGACCGTGTATGCTAATATTATGTTATAAGTATCTTTCATATTATGGCCACTAGTCACATCCAGTCTCTACACAGCAAGCATCCTTTATAACAAAGTGGCTTCGCCATGGCTTGTTCGAACAAAAGTACAAAGATCATGTGTCCTAGGTTTTGATATGAATGGGTTTTAAAACATGCTTTACCCTTTACTCATGTCAGAAAAACTCCATGGAATAAGTGACACTGTAATATTTTCTCTATGATGATGTATTTTGTAGATGGGTTGGCTATGAAAAACCTGGATATGATGGTCACCAATATTTGCTTGAAGAAGGTGATTATGAGGAATGGAGCCATTGGGGTGGTTACAATGGACTGTTGCAATCTTTACGCCCCATTTTATCTGTAAGTTTTTTCTTTGTGTGTTTTTTTAATGTTTTAATATTTGGTAATGCAAGAAATAGGTGTATGGTTGTTAGCTTTACTGTTTTAAGAACAAGAGTATAATGAAGGGACTCTAAATCTAAAATGTTTTACTTTATTTGTATACATTAGAGAATGAAAGACATTGGGAGCATAAATACCTCAAATACAATATGTGGACTTGACATCAAGTAGATTATAAGTCTTGTTTTTGCAAAAAATTACATAATCGTTTTATTAAAAATTATTCAAACAAGATAAATCAAAAATGTACAAATAACCATATAGATAAAGTTGTGACTATAAAAACAGGTGGGCAACAATACAACCATGGGGCAATACAAGAGGCATATAGCACATCAAGGAGTAAATAGGGTCACAATAATATACATGATAATATACATAGTAAGACTGTACACTTCATTAAAGTGTAAGACCCATGGGCATGGGGTGTGAGCATATGCATAAAATTTGTAATATACAGGAGAGGTCAATGAGGTGATTGTTCACCAAAAACAACTATTTTCCATATAAGTATCCATAACACATACCCCTGTTGTTTCAGAAATCCTTGTAATCACAACCTGTTATGAGGGAGGGTAAGAGGTAGAAGAGTTTGTGTGCTTAAGCACAGAAACGACTATCATGGTGTGACAAGTGTCAGCAGCACACATCAGAGAAACATGCCTCTTTCCAATATGCTGTTTAAGCCTAAGTATTGCGCCGGGACCCTGACGCACGTTTTGCTGTGGCTTCCTCGGGGTGCAGTGGTTTCTTTACTATGAAGAGGGATTAAATATCCCTCCATATCCTCACATGGCCAGTCAGAACAAAAAAGGTGTGTTCAGCCACATCCTTCGAGTGTGCGAGACTGGAACCTCCGCCGCTGGATCGTCACTTCCGGTATCTTGGACGTTATGCGTGTCAGGAACAAATGTTCCGATGAAGTCCATGACACGCACAACCCCGCATAGACACCTTCTGTAACAGAGGTTGGACAGGAAGAGTCAGCATCGCATGCTGCCCATGGTGAGACTCATAACAATCCCTAGACCTATCATGTGACATTAATATAGCGGCCATGTTAAACAAGGACATAGAATTGGGCAAAAAATTCTTGTCACTTGGCAACAGCTGAACCCAAATATGGAACGAGAATATAATAGTGTATATAAGAAAAGAAAAAATACAATAACTAATGTCCAACCAGTTGGGTTCAGATATAGGTGTGCATAATCAGAGTGAGGAAGATGTGGATTTCAGGTATATACATCCAATGTTCATTCAAAACGTGAATAAGGGGAATCCCACAGAATTCCCTGTGTGCCCGTAATCTGGCCACGGTATGTCCAATGTTATACATGATTGTTTTGTAATTCAGATGTCAGAGGTGACACACACCGTACAATAGGGGAATCATCTTCTGCTACTATAACACATGAAAACATGAAAAAACACACAATTAAAAATCTAATTAAAAGGCTCCAGAGATAATAGATCCAGGTGAACAATTACATTGTAAAATGAGTATCATTCATCCTGACAGAGAGAGAGAACAAGTTTAAATGTCCTATCAAGAGTATATAGCCCACTGACTCATAAAGAAATTGATGATTGACTTGCAGTCATTACTACCGATACAAATGAGGCAGTGTGTTGCAGGGGATAATGGATAAGTGCTAGTCTTCTTGCTAATTCCTGCAGTGTACTTGCAGTCTTTTCTTTTTTCTACCCACTCTCTTTGGCATGCCCTGGCCAACCACATTGGGAGCTTTCAGCTAAGCCTAGGCTATTTTGCTTAGAGACAGCTAGAACCTTGCTCTCTATTTTTCTCTTGCTTATTGAGAAACAGGTTTAACTACATACAAATAATATATTGAAATGTACTCTTAACTTTTCACTCTATTCAGTGAACACATATAAGTGTTAATTAGTGTACTGTGCTAGTTGTTTCTTAAACATTTGTAATACTGTATATATCCTGTTGTTTATTCTTTGTTAAGGCTGTAAAACATTTCTATGTGTACATGGTGCCTCCAACTTATTGGGTAATCTGATTTGTTTTGAAGTGGGAACATACAGTATGAAAATTTCCATGTTTTAACATATGTGTTGATTTTCAATAGGACTTTTCCACACCACATATAGTTATGTATAGCGAAAAAGACTTTGATGAGAAGGCATCAAATATCAATGTATTGGGTATTATATCAAACATGGAAGAGACAGGTTTTGGAGTGAAGATACAGTCCATTGATATATTAAGTGGAGTGTAAGTGTCTCTTTGTATAATTTACATCTGTTTGTACTTATTTTTGTTTACGTTTTTATCAATGTCAAAATTTTCTGCTAATATTCCATGTATGAACTGAATTATGTGTTAAAAAGGTTGATCTTGATTTACTCATCAGGAGGTAAGTGGTGCTCATGATTCGTGATGAGCGAACCCGTGGATGATCAGATCTGGTTGGTTGAGCTAAATATTTAATAAAAAAAGCTGAACACAGACCCCATTCAGATGAATGGAGGGGGCCTGAACCATCCATTATTTCCTACACTGTCATCTGCTTGACAGTGGGAAGCACTGGCTCTGATCGGCAGTAAGATTGTTACAGCCGGTCACAGGCGTCGGCTGATGAGAGTACTACTCTCATCATCTTACACCTGCTCTTGCTGACAGCCATATTATATCATTCTAATCAGCCCATGCCTGTGACTAGCGGTAACTTTTTTAACCGCTAGTCACAGCTACTGGCTCACATCTGACAGCGTGGGAACCACAGCGCTCTGATTGGCGGTAACAAACTTATGCTCCGATGACAGCTTGGGAAACACCCGATGTTCGGGCTGCTGAACGCGAACAGTAACATGGACTTCTTGGAGGCGTCCATCTTCGGAATCCATGCACGGACAATAGATGTTTGGTTCGGACCCTGAACTTTACTGTTCGGGTTCACCCATCACTGCTCATGATGTTTTAGGAGGCATGTAGCTTCCGGGATGAATGTATCATAGGCTGGTATAGTGCACGTGTTCTGTTCTTTATACGAAATGTGCATTGCACCAGACTGTGTAATGTAATTGGTTTGTAAAGCTTATATTAGGCTAAATAGCAACAATATTGCACATTAAAGTAAGTGATACATCCATTTTGAAACACAACTACATAGGCCAAGTTCTCATTAGACAAAAATATTTCTATGCAAATACTTAGAAGAAAAAAATTGCGGCACTGACCATGTTGCGGAAAGTCTCAAAAATCCTTTTTTTACACGTTTATGGTACTGAGGGTCCAAAGGAGTCTCTTCTCCTCCAGACCCTGGGTACCGGCTAGCGCCAGGCATCTCTGGCTGCGTCACCGCTGACACTCGTGCGCCCGGAGATGACCCGCAGCAACCGTCGGGAGATCAGCGGCTAGCGCCGCTGATCTCCCGACGGCACGGTAGCGGTGGCGTGCGTCCTGCTAATTGCGGACTGTGCCTGCGCACTGCGCCTGTTGCTGAATGGTTGCGGCCTGGCGGCCGCGACCAATCAGCGCAACGGGATTTCGGTTACAGACAGACATGATAAGGCGCATATATATATACACACTAATAGACTATAAATATACAGTCAGGGAAGCTAATGTGTAATTTAGGTGAATATAGAAGGAAGCATAATCTGTGTCATTCCAGCTGGTAGAGATGGCACTGTCTCTAGATGAACATTTGATGCTACACTGATGGATCATGAATTTATTGCAGAGTATCGAGAAATAACATGCAGGATGAGAGCTAGTAATCAAGATAGTCTGAAGGGAAGAAAAAAGGAAGATGAACTACTGAAAATATGTGTATTGTATATAAGAGGAGTGCAAATTGTTATAGGCAATCAGATGTGGGATGCAGTTAAATCAGCCAACATCTTCAGGGAAATATTCTGGCTCGGTATGTGAGCCTGCATCAAAGACAGTGACACGACATCTGACATACAAGTACGTCATATGTCGCAAAGGGGTTATTCTATCCATAGGATGTGCAATAACTTCTAGATTGGTGGCGTTCCACCTGCAGCTATCCACAGAATACCAGAATTGCAAATAGTGGGGTATGCCTACATGTTGCTGAGTCAGTCAAAAACTGTGTATGAGAACAGCACTTGACATATCTCTGTCAATCAGATAGGCTTTGAATGTTATCCAAATTATGCATGTTGTTCAAGTAGGGGACACAAGAACCCCATTCTGGTCATAATTCTTTATGCTAATAAACACACTCTGCGGAGAGTTTGGCTGTGTCTGACAATCGGCTTCTCGCCGCCGCAGCAATATAATCTCATGTTTTAGAACATTGCAAAGTAAAGTGTGAACATCCAGGATGTTAAAGTCTATGAACAGTACAGAACTGGTTAACCTCTAGTGTCTTACATTCATCTTTGAAACATGCAACCATTACACCCATCCTAAAAAAGCCATTCTTAGACCCATTCTATGCGTTCAGTTATCTCCTATCACAACACTCATTCACCTCAAAATTTCTTGAACAGCACATCCACCTTGAACTCTCCTTCCTTCTACCTCTCATCCAAAACCCCTTTTTGACCAGCTTCATTCTGACTTCCATCTCCATTACTCTACTTAAACAGCGCTAGCTCTATTTTCTGCCTTTGGTACATTCAAGCACTACCTTCTCCTACAAATCCTTTCATCTCTTGATATCGCACACCTGACCTTTTTTTGGATATCCTCATACTTCAATAACTGCACATTTAGTATCTCCCATTCCCACATTACCTCCTCATGCCATCCTCTTTCTGTTGGTGTCCCTCAATGCTCTGTCTTGGGACCTCTACTCTTCTCCATCTATACATTTGACCTGGACAACTCATAAACTCCTTTTAGCTTCCAGTGTTGCCTATATGCTGATGACACTCAAATATCTACTACTTTGGGATTCTGGACTGTAGAGGTGACATGTGGGCCAGAATGTCTGTCAGCAGTAGCTTGATTTTTTTAATACACTTTATAAAACTCACTGTGGATGATTAAACTGATCTCCTCATCTTTCCACCATCTCACTCCACCCCCTAACCAGACCTATCCATCACAATAAATTACATAATTCTTTCCCCTTTCTCACAAATTCACATCCTGGGTGTAGTATTTGACTCTGTTCCGTACTTCAAAGCACATTTAAAAAACCTTACCAACCCCTTTCCAGAATTCACCATTTCCTCAGCCCAAAGTCAACAAAAATGATAGTACATACCCTTAACATCTTCCGCATCAACTACAACATCCTCCTCTATGGCCTCTTTTCTACCACTCTCTCACCCCTCCAATTTATCCTTAACTTTTTTGCCTGAATAATCCACCGTCCTCTCTACCAATCCCTTCACTCGCTTCCAGTTATCCAGATACTTAACTTTAAAATCCTAATAATGATTTACAAGATTGTTAATCTGTGTCCCCTGTACGTCTCCGACCCAGTCTCCTGATTCTTCCCTACACATAATCTCATTTTTCTCCCTGCTCTTTTATGTTTCTCACACAATCATATCAAAGATTTCTCCTAAGCATCTCACATGCTCTGCAACTCACTACCTCAGCATATCTGAAGCCTCACGACACAACCTCTAAACCTCTCTCTTCAGTAAAGCCTACAACCTGCAATAACCCAGCTGTCACTTCATTACCACTAGTACTGTTCCAATCATTTTAACCTTTACCAATACCTTGTAGATTGTACGCCTGTGAGAGCAGGGTCTTCTCCCTGTTCTACCAGTCTGTCACTGTTAGTTTGTGTGTTGCACTTGTATTTTATGTATGTAAACCCTCTTTACATGTACATCCCCCTGGACTTAATGTTGCTTTAAAATAAATAATTATGTAGTAAAAGATATGCATTTGCTAGAGAGTGATATATATTGTCAATGTTATACAATAGGTGGGTGGCATATGAATCTCCTGACTTCACCGGTGAGCAATACATCCTGGAGAAAGGGATGTACTCTAACTTTAGTGACTGGGGAGCCAAGAACTGCAAGATAACCTCTCTGCAGCCAATACTCATGGTAAGTTCAGCCGAAATGTTTTGTACATTGCCCATTACAGGGTAGTGTAAAAAATAGAAAAAGTCTTCTAGATTATATTTATTTTTATTTTTTTGTTTTCGCAGTCATATTTTTTGCATCTTTTTATATAAAAATTTTCATTTTAAATAATTGGTGCTTGTCATAAATTTTTCCTCAAAGAAGTTATCCAAGAATGTGATAAAATGGCCCCAGTCATGTAATTCAGACGACAGCCCATCTTAGTCACGTGTCAGGCTGCAGTGTTCAGAACAGCTCCCAAGACTCGTGTTTCAACTGTCAAAGCACAAATACCAGAGCTGCTGGAGAATCGCTGTTACTTGGGAAGAAATATGTTTTCCACAGCTTACTGAGCATGCAAAATGCTTGAGCACAGCAGCAGCTTGTTATGGCAAAACCCTGGCATAGTGTGAGTCATCTAGGGTGCCTCTGTATGCCGCTGAGATGGTCGCAATATTCAGATCAATCACAATAAATCATAAAGGGGAGTGGAAAAACCACAAAAAACGACCGTAGATCCATTATTAGAAATGTACAAAAATCTTGATTCAAAATTACAGCAGGTACAACACAGTGACAATGACAGAATGGATGCAGGCACTGTCATACTGCGCACTATGGGAGAAAACACGCGGACCCAGACCACCTAACCATTATATATTAAGGTGGATGATCAAGCAAAACACATGACCAAAACAAGATATCACATATATATGCAGATAAATGGTACCTGTAACTGAACTAGAAAAGGTGAATGGCCACTATTCCCATAAAGTCCTTTCTCTACATATTGGAATCAAATAATAAAGAGCCATGCACGTAATTGCCCTATATAGCTTAGATAGTGTCATGAGCCAAAGGTTAAAATGGTTAATGTGCCAGATAGTGAGCTATTTACCTCCAGTGAGTGGCACCTCTAGAGCAGCTGGGACCAGCGCGTCTGCCCCGACGCGCAATTCGGATGCTCGTCCTTTGTCAGGGGGCGTGACAACAACGGGAAATCGGGTGCTTTAAAAACCGTCAGACCGGAAGTAAGGGTAACGCCCGCAGACCGGAAGTGACGTGTCCGCAGTCATAGGAACCAAGTATGCCGAGCGGCACCAGCCTCACATAGCATCAAGCCAACAGCGTCTGGGGTGCCATAGCAACCAGCCACGTGGAGACGCTGGAAGCCGCGCGGCACACCAGTGCCTGACTCGGATGCGTTCGGGTCCGCAGCGTACATGTATTGTGTCGCCGTTAACCTGGTCCTGCCTGGATAAAACCTAGATAGTACTACAGTCGAGCAGGTGAAATAGGCATATGAAAAAGGCATAGGAGAAAAAGGGGACGGGAAAGGGGTGTGCATCCAGAATGGCTGGACCCATGACAAAAAAAACAGGAAAAACAAGGGAATAAAAAATTATATATAAAAAATGTATATATATGAAAGATTAAGAATAGAAAAACTTATACACAAATGACCATTCATATATCCCTACTGCCTAATAGTATGCACTGGGAAGCCACTTAAGATTGAAATATCCAGGACTATACTAATATATACCACTATACACATGCTGAATATGAATATATAGCAACAATTCATAACTAAACACAAAATCAAATAATAAAAAAATAATCTCTGAATAACATACACAATAAATACCATATATTACATATTACAAATACGCCATGCACGTGACATATAATAGTAATAATTTATAGTAAATAGACAGAGCCTGATGGGAATAATAAAAAACATAGTACAGAATAGTCTTCCTCATAACAGGATATTCCTCAATACATCATGGGTGTATATACCACCTAGAACAAATATCACAAAAGGCGAGATTCAATATTCATTGTGTTGCATGTCCATATATAGTCGCATCAATGGGTGTCACCTCTATCCAATAGAAAACTTCCGGTCTGACAGGTAGAAAGTAAACATGAGTGAAATAAAGGCCTAAAGAATAAAGCAATGAAAATTAGTTAAAACCAGTTAAAAACAACCACAGCACGGAAACCCAGCCTGCACCAAAAGTGCAGCAGGGAAGCAATCACAGAAATGACGCAAATTTTAAACTTTCATTCAGTCCGTGTGGATGGAACGTGTTTAGGGTCCAAATCCACCGGGCCTCCAGTTGTGCCAGATGCTGTGAATCCTTCCCACCATGAATGCCCATCTCTAGAAAATCGATACCTTTCACTCTAAGACCTCTACTATGACATTTGTGATGGATCCTAAAATGTTTGGGTATAGTCTTGAGTGAGGAAACATCATCTTCATTGGCTGCTGCTTGTTTGCCAAGGACGTGCTCCCTGATCCGAATCTTGAGCTGACGTGTAGTCAGCCCTATGTAGACCAGGGAGCACGGGCAAGTAGCATGATATATCACAAATTTAGACGTGCAGGTGATGTTCTTGATTTTATATATTTTTGTTCCTGAAGAATCAGTAAAGGAGTCGCTACGATCAACATTTACGCATGCTACGCAATGTCCGCAAGGAAAACAGCCCCTTCTGCTAATGCTGTTATTCAAAAATGTGGTTGATGGATTACCCTCATAGTGGCTCCGAATCAAATGTCCACACAGATTTTTAGCCCGTCTATAAGTTATTGCTGGCCTGTCCATTTTTAATTTAGCGATAACAGGATCCGTTTTAAGAATAGGCCACGATTTCTCAAGTATCTTCCTGACACTATCAGACTGAGATTGAAAGGTAGTAATGAACCTAGTTTGCTCAGATTTCTGCTGATTACCCTCCGTTTTATACAGTAGAACATTCCTCTGACTGTATTTAGCCCTGTTATACACTTTCTTTATCATTCTATGGCTGTAGCCATGTTCAAAGAAGCGTCTCTTGAGATCCTTTGCCTGTTCTTCATAATCAGTATCTGTCGAACAGATACGACGTAGTCGTAGAAATTGTCCTGTCGGTACTGATCTTATCATGTGGTTGGGGTGAGAGGAGGAAGCGTGCAATAACTTTTTCGTAGCCGTAGGGTTTCTAAATATGTTTGTCTGAATCGCATGATCAAGAATCCCTCCTCAAAGTCACATCCAGGAATTCAATGTTGTTAACATCATATGTAAAGGTCAACCTAATTTTGTGGTCATTACTGTTCAACCCGTGAAAAAAACTAACTAAGGAGGTACTGCTATCCTGCCAGACCAAGAGGGTGTCATCTATGTACCGCGTCCACAAAAGGACGCGGTCCATAGATGCCTGTTGGTCTGACAGGAGAAGGTCCCTCTCCCACAGACCCAGGAACAGATTAGCATAGGAAGGCGCAAAGGCTGTTCCCTGGGTCTGCAGGAAGAAGGACCCCTTGAAATCGAAAAAATTATGAGTAAGTGTGAATAGTAACTCTAATATGAAGGCCTTCATACCCAGAGAAAGATTAGATGTATTTAAAAAGAACTCAACAGCATGTAACCATTATGATGTCGTATACTAGTGTACAGTGATTCCACGTCAGCTGTAACCAGTATAGAATCGGCATCAAGAGACAACCCATTGACTCTACGGAGTAACTGATTAGTATCTTTTAAAAAGGAGGGTAATTCCTCCACCAGAGGTTGCAGCACAGAGTCGATCCATTGGTTCACACACTCCAGGTAGTTCCCCCGACCCGAAACAATAGGTCTCCCCGGTGGATTCTGTGCGTTCTTATGTGTTTTGGGGAGCAGGTAGAATGTGGGTACAGTGGGTTCATTAACCATCAAGGCTGCACCCAGTTCTTTAGTAATTACTCCAGCCACCATGGCCTTAGACAGAATCTCCCTGAGTTCCAACCCAAAGGCAGACAAGGGGTTGTTTGTAAGTTTTTTTTTATAACACATGGTGTTAAGAAGCTGGCAAAAGGCCTCTTTTTCGTACATGCTTTTTGGCCAAATTACAATATTTTCCCCCTTGTCTGCTGATTTGATAACAACATCAGGGAGATTCTGTAGGTGTTTAAGCCGTACCCGTTCCTCCATCGTTAAATTGTCGTGTCGTATATGTCGAGGGATTTTAGTCAACTCATTCGTCACATCTTTTACGAACAAATCAATAGTGCTACAGTTTGAGAGCGGGGGAACCGCCTGGAGCGCGGCCAAATGGAAGGAGGTATCTTACCTTATCCAATTTTCTTCTTGCGCCCATAGAATTTCGGAGTGAAATTGTAGCATGTTTTTATTATTTTCTCAGATTTTGTCAGTTAAAAAAAAAATTGTTCATCAGCATTTCTTCATTGAATAACAGGTCCAAGTGCTATCTAATGAAACATGGTGTAGCACTCATCTGATTTATACGGTGGTGTGAGCGAGACCGAAGACTGAGATGCACATTGGTTTCCATCAAACAGTATAACTTATGCTACAGCTCTGAGCACGCAGTTTTCATGTCTCACATGGCACTGTGTCTAGGCTAGGCCAGGCCATAAGGTGTTTGAGTTTGGCACCCTTTTGCAAAAAAGACAAATGGTACTTCGTAATAATTAGAGGAAAGATTAGCATATATAATTGTTTTATTATACAAGTGGGACAGAGATTTTGTCTTAAGTTTTTACTTGGGAGTCCTTAAACTCACAGCGGAAATGCCTGAAACCCTGGTGGTGTTCGCATTATCCTTTTTTTGTGTTTTACATAATAAAGTGTATTTGTTTTTACTGGCATAGACCACAATGTGCCAGTATGTTGCAATATTGTTATTTGCATAACATGCAAGTGTAGAAGGCTTGATAAATACATTGTTTACAAATTGTTTTTGCAAAACAAAAATAGAAACATTCTAAATAGTTCAATAACAACTATAACAAGTGTTTCTCTAAATTCAACACAAAATGCAGCTTTAATGTTGATCTGTTTTTACATTTTCTTCTCATTTCAATACACATTCTGCTTCCTTTTTTTAAATCTCTGTTCTAGTGATGCTTGCAGCGTAACGTTTTCTTGCAAGACATTTGCACTTGTTTATTAATTGCTGTTAGAGAAACATGCTTATAAATGTAAGTTCCTGTTATATAACTATTCCTCTTAATACTTTTTGTTCATTTTAAATAGGAAGCCCTTGAAAGTCCAGGACATTTTAGGGTATGTACTATTCTTGTCACATTTTTATAATCATATTTTGTATTAAAATATGTGAATAATATTTATTGACCTACTAACTTCATTTGAGGATAAATCATTTCTTAAATTCATCTCCATCTGTAAGTCAGTTTTTGGAGTGTAAGCCCCAAGTTTTCCTACTTATGGTTGCTTCGTTTTCATTAATATGTTTCCAAAAATACCGGTGTATATATTTTTTCAGATTTTGCGTTTCATAAGCTTAGTTGAAAAATGTATACTGAATTTAATATAGCAGTGTTTGTAACTGTGTTTAGGGTTTTAATATTAATTTTAGGGTTATGATAACTTTATGATCCTTAGACGATAAATGAGTTACCGTTGTGTTGTACCTCAATTTCACATACAGAGTTTGTTATAAACCGAATAGAAGAGGATCTAGCATGTGGATCCATTATAATAGTCTTAAGTATTAGCTATGTGATGTTATACTGCCCCTATTGGTCAAACAATCAGTAGATTTGGCTTCCAGTACCATCTCTATGCTGATGACACCCAATTATACGCTTCTTCTCCTGATATCACGCCTGCCTTTTTAGAAAACACCAGTGATTGTCTTACCGCTGTCTCTAACATCATGTCCTCCCTCTATCTGAAACTGAACCTGTCAAAAACTGAAATACTTGTGTTTCCTCCCTCTACTAATGCACCTATGCCCGACATTGCCATCTCCGTGTGTGGTTCCACCATTACTTCTCAGCAACATGCCTGCTGTCTTGGGGTCATACTGGATTCCAAGCTTTCATTCACCCCCCACATCCGATCACTGGCTCGCTCTTGTTAGCTGCACCTCAAAAACATTTCTAGAATTCGACCCTTTCTTACTTTCAGCTCTGCAAAACCTCTTACTGTTTCTCTTATTCATTCTCTTCTGGACTATTGTAACTCTCTACTAATTGGTCTCCCTCTTACCAAACTCTCCCCTCTCCAATCTGTCTTGAATGCTGCAGCCAGGATCATATTCCTCACCAATCGTTATACAGATGCCTCTACCTTGTGCCAGTCATTACACTGGTTACCAATCCTCTCCAGAATTCAGTACAAATTTATTACCATCACTCACAAAGCACTCCATGGCTCAGCACCACCCTACATCTCCTCTCTCGTCTCAGCCTACCACCCTACCCGTACCCTCCATTCAACTAATGACCTGAGGTTAACATCCTCAATAATCAGAACCTTCCACTCCCGTCTCCAAGACTTTTCATGTACTACACCAATTCTTTGGAATGCACTACCCAGGTTAATAAGATTAATCCCCAATCCCCACAGTTTTAAGCGTGCCCTAAAAACGCATTTGTTCAGACTGGCTTACCGCCTCAACCCATTAACCTACGGTAACTATCCTTGTGTTGCCCATTCAAAATTTTTACCATAACCAGGTTCCTCGTATCATGTTCTCACACGCTTTATGCATTTAATAGCCCTCTGTGTCTGTACTTTTACATATTCTGGCTGATAACCGGTTCATGCAGCATTATATAAACACCCGATTTCCTCCATTATGGCTGGTTTGAACAACTAAAGTAATTGTTACCACCCACCTTTCGTATCTCCCCTCTTTCCTTATAGAGTGTAAGCTTGTGAGCAGGGCCCTCATTCCTCTTGGTATCTGTTTTGATCTATGTGTTTATTGTTATGCTGTAATGTCTATTGTTTGTTCAAGTCCCCTCTAAAATGTAAAGTGCTGCGGAAAATGTTGGCACTATAGAAATAAAGTGTAATATTTTTATGTGAGGTATATGTTCCTAGATCATTATGTGTGACTGTTACTTTTAAGGTATAGATTATACACATGACCATTTTCATTTTCAGTGTATAACTACTGGGTAAAGGAGGATTCTTAGCATATATTTCACATTTGCACTTAAAACACTTTTTCTCTGGTCTTTTGGAAATCTGTGGTGGGTATGTTGAGCTCATTAAAATATTTTACTTGCAAAGTATTTTAACAATTCCTGCCTTAATGTAAATAATTAGACAATATGGCACTATGCCACTAGTAACTTATATACCATGATGTTGGAAACTTAGCTTTAAATCATGTCCGCAATACAAAAAGTGAGATCCTATGTGTGTACAGTATGTAAGATTATACGTAAGTTACTAGCATCTTCTGTTCAGGTCTTGGCTTTGTTTTTTGTGTGCTGTTGAGAAGTTTTTTTTTTTCTTTTTTCATACTCCCTTTTAGGTTGAGCTATTTTCAGAATCTGATTTCAAAGGTGAAAGACAATTATTAGAAGCGGATTCAAGTAACCTCGAGGAGTCTTTTACAGTTATGTCATGCAAGGTTATTTGTGGCCGGTAAGCAAGATGTTTTTATATCGGTTGCTTTAATTTGTAAGGAAACCAATTCTTTAGTTTTGGAAATGGAGTTGCTGAAACTGAAGCACAATGTTAATGATTTAATAAAAACTTCTATGTAACTGCCTTAGAATATACAGTTTTCAAAAGTATATTGATGAAAATAGCCAATGATTTTTTTCTTTGTAAATTTTGTAATTGGGCATAATGCTTAGAACACATAGCAATGTGCTGGTACTTCAAGTCTTCATAAGCACGGGGTATCAAAGGAACTCCAGTATATACTGTACAGTAAGACCTAATAGCCCCAGAGAATTGGATCAGAAGGGTAGGTCCAGACAGTGCGGCTGAATATCAGCTCACTGCCATGGCCAATTGAAGCATAATTTTGCAACATTTGGAGCTGTTTTATGCTAGTGTTCAAACTTAAACACTTTCATAAATCTGGTCCAATATGTACAACAACATTAGTAAAAAATATGCTGATAGGATTATAATTCAGCTAATGAAAGTAAATTATGAAACTGTAAGTACTGCTTTTATCTATTTTACTGTTTTAATATCTAAGACAAATTTATCAGTTACCTTTCTGACTTGCTATGTTTCAACTGCCACTTTTGATAAAACCACAAACTTTCCAAAATGGTTGTTCTCTTTAGCTTTCTCAGTTTTGCAGTGAATGACTATTGCTATTTGCACAGTTTGCAGGGTGATGGCATATTGGCGGACATTGTTTATTCTTACCATGTATAGCAGCATTATTATTGTCATGTGGCAGCATTTGATACATCTTTTTCCAATTCTTCATAGCATTTCTGTATGTCTTGATTGTAATTGCACGTGCCGTCATTTTCCAGGTGGGCTGCATATGACCAGGTTGATTTCTTGGGAAATCTATGGGTATTAGAAGAAGGAAGTTTCCCTAATTTATGTGCTATGGGATGTCCACATGGTACAGTTATCAGATCTGTGAAGACTATAAAATATGTAAGTACTTTGTCATTAAATATAGAACATGACAGAGCAGATATTTTATGAGGCTGTCAGAGGCTCAATCATGTAAGCAGTATTCAGTGGCTCTACCTCATTGTGTCCTTATTTTTCTAAGAACGTTTTACTGATAAATGTTGAATTGTTCTGCTTTTTTTAAAGGAGTTTTCAGACCCCAGTCTAGTACTTTATGGAAATGGGAACTACAAAGGGAGAAGAGTGAAACTTGGCAAAGAAACAACTGATCTACGGGCAATGGGCTACTCTCCAGATTTACGGTCTCTCGACGTTCAAGGTGGCATGTGAGTGACATGGTTACCTTTTTCTCTTGTTGCTCATATTGGTCACCTTTCTCTGACTTGGTGATGTACAGCTTTTTGAGTTTGAGCAAATCCCTGTCACTCTTTTCTGCTACAATGAAGTCCTATCAGCGGAAAAGTTAAAAGATGAAATCCAAAATGCTAGCACAAAGTGTCAATGCTTATTACTACTGTCAGAATGTCACATTAGCAAAACAAAAAGACATTGAATGATGTTTAAAGGATAACCTAGCCAAAGAGGTGGGCAGAATGCGGGGTCATGTAATAGGGGAATTAAAACACTTTACATAGGAGGGATAACATGGCTAGAAAATCAAATATTAGAATCCAAGCCTAAAATTATGGTACTGGCAAACGTAGAGGATGTTCACATATGTTTTTTACTTCATAGCAAATGCAGAAATAGCAGCTATAACCAGGGCTGTGGAATCAGTAAGCCAATCGTACAACTCCTCAATTTCCCAGTCTCCGACTCCACAGCACTGCCTCACTTCTGAGCATGTACATAAAGTGCAGCACAGATTCATCTCGCCTCCAACCCCACAGCACTGCCTCGCTACTGAGCATGTACATAAAGTGCAGCACAGATTCATCTCACCTCCGACTCCACAGCACTGCCTCACTACTGAGCATGTGCATAAAGTGCAGCACAGATTCATCTCAGCTATGACCCCACAGCACTGGTCACTACTGAGCATGTACATAAACTGCAGCAGAGATTCATCTCACCTCCAAACCCACAGCACTAGTCACTACTGAGCATGTACATAAAGTGCAGCACAGATTCATCTCACCTCTGACCCCACAGCACTGCCTCACTACTGAGCATGTACATAAAGTGCAGCACAGATTCATCTCGCCTCCGACTCCACAGCACTGGTCACTACTGAGCATGTACATAAAGTGCAGCACAGATTTATCTCAGCTACGACCCCACAGCACTGGTCACTACTGAGCATGTTGTGATAAAACACTCCGGGATCGCCTTTGCTGGGGTCAAAGGTCATGTGCGTTCAGCATGAAACTCAGGCGCAGAGCTGGGATTCGTGTATAACTGACCCTGGGTCAGGTTTATTAACGGTGAAAGCAATGCAAAAGGAAATAAAACATAAAACAAATCCTTGCCTGTCCGGCACTAACTAAACAATGGACAACCTAACTACCAACTGGCGGGCTTCTCCCATCCAGCCAAACCACAGTTGCAGTGGGCACTGCTTCCACTCACGTGTGTCTCTCACACAGACAGGCTCTCTGTGTTCCCAGGCTGAGACACTCACACAACCACCTTGCATCCTTTTATATCCACCTCCCATTTTTCATTAACAAGCAAGTGCGATACTGACCAGACTAGGCCACATAGGAAAGGAATCTGGGCGAGATATACCTGCCCTCATCCACTATTCCCACATGATTCTCACATATCCCCCCACTCTGCTCACACCACTCTGGTCGAGCAATGACACCCGCCAAACAGTGCACTTGGGACAGGGCATCTGCATTCCCCATCTGTACCCCTGGGCGGTGCTCCACCGTAAAAGTGTAGGCCTGCAGGGCAAGGAACCACCGGGTCACCCGGCTATTCCGTTCCTTGTTCAAGTGCATCCACTTGAGAGGGGCATGGTCAGTGATCAGCCTGAACTTTCGGCCCACCAGGTAATATTTGAGGGCCTCTAGAGACCACTTAATGGCGAGGCACTCTTTTTCTACGACTGCATACCTTTGCTCGTGTTTATTCAGCTTCCTTCTGAGATAGAGGACTGGGTGTTCCACTCCGTCCCTCACTTGTGAGAGTACGGCCCCGATACCGGTATCAGAGGCATCCGTTTGTACCACAAACTCGCTGCGGAAGTCCGGAGTCACCAGTACGGGCTGAGAGCAAAGTGCCCGTTTTAGGCTATGGAAGGCTTCTTCAGCCGCTAAACTCCATTTAATCATGACGGAGTCTTTCCCTTTTGTAAGATCTGTCAGGGGGGTAGCGATGGCTGCAAAATTGGGTATGAACCGGCGATAATGGCCGGCGATCCCCAGGAAGGCTTGCACCTGCTTCTTGTTGACAGGTTGTGGCCAGTCCTGAACCGCCTGAATCTTATCAACCCAATTACATACCCCAAATACCGGGCTTCTTCTAGCCCGATGTGACATTTCTTGGGGTTCGCGGTTAGACCTGCCTCCCACAGGTCGTCAATCACAGCTTGTACTTTCTGGACATGAGTCTCCCAGTCCAAGCTGTAAATGACAATGTCATCCAAATAGGCCGAAGCGTACCGCCTATGTGGCCTCAAGACTCGATCCATCAGTCTCTGGAAGGTCGCCGGTGCCCCGTGCAGTCCAAACGGCATATACACATACTGAAATAAACCTTCCGGTGTAGCAAATGCTGTCTTTTCTCTGGCAGCCTCAGCCAGAGGGATCTGCCAATACCCCTTTGTTAGATCTAGGGTCGTAATATACCGGGCTTTTCCTAACCGATCTTTTAACTCGTCGACCCGGGGCATAGGATAGGCATCAAATTTTGAGACCGCATTCAGTTTCCTGAAGTCATTGCAGAACCGGATGGTGCCGTCCGGTTTAGGAAATGGCACAATCGGGCTGGACCACGCACTGTGCGATTCCTCAATGACTCCTAACTCTAACATTGCCTTCACTTCTCGGGAAACGGCTTCACGGCGCGCTTCCGGGATTCGGTAGGGCTTTACGTGAACTGTGACACCAGGTTCCGTTACAATGTCATGTTTCATTAGCATAGTCTGCCCGGGTTTTTCTGAGAAAAACTTTTGGTTGTGAAGTAGAAACTGCCTGACCTCAGTCTTTTGCCGCTCCGAGAGAGTCTCTGCAACCCGTACCTCCGGTACGGTATGCGAGCAGACAGGACCGGCCAGCTCCGCTGACAAGGCAGACCGATCCTTCCAGGGCTTTATCAGATTTACATGATAAATCTGTTCAGGTTTCCGTTTACCTGCCTGGTATACTTTGTAGTTTACTTCACCAACTCTTTCCTTGATCTCAAAGGGGCCCTGCCACTTTGCCAGGAACTTACTGTCCACCGTGGGGACCAGGATCAACACCCTATCTCCGGGTGCAAACGTACGGATCTTGGCGCTCCTATCATAGATTCTTTTTTGGGCTCCTTGAGCCTGTATCATGTGTTCTTTGACGATAGGCATAACAGCCGCAATACGGTCCTGCATTTGTGTGACGTGATCTATCACTGTTTTAAACGGAGTGACCTGAACCTCCCAGGTTTCTTTTGCAACGTCTAACAGTCCGCGAGGACGTCGGGCGTACAATAACTCGAAAGGCGAGAATCCCGTGGAAGACTGGGGTACTTCCCTGATGGCAAAAAGCAAATACGGAAGTAAATAGTCCCAGTTCTTCCCATCCTTGTCTATCACCCTTCTCAGCATCTGCTTCATAGTTTTATTGAACCGTTCGACCAACCCGTCTGTTTGAGGGTGATACACGGATGTGCGGAACGGTTCGATTTGTAACAATCGGCAGAGCTCCATCATTACCCTGGACATAAAGGGGGTCCCCTGGTCGTTGAGTATCTGTTTTGGTATACCAACCCGACTAAACACATGCACCAGTTCCTTGGCAATCGTCTTGGTGGCCGTGTTACGCAAAGGGATGGCCTCCGGGTAACGAGTGGCATAATCCAAGATGACCAGGATATGTTGGTGTCCACGTGCAGACCGTGGAAGGGGCCCAACTAAATCCATCCCAATCCTCTCAAACGGGACTTCAATAATAGGTAGGGGTACCAAAGGGCTACAGAAACGGGGCTTAGGTGCAGAGGCTTGGCAGTCAGGACAAGACTCACAATATACTCGAATATCATGATGCATGCCTGGCCAAACAAAACAGTGTAATATCCTTTCGGTGGTTTTCTGGACTCCCAGGTGACCTCCCATCACATGTCCGTGGGCCAGGTCCAGCACCTGCCGCCGGTAGGGTTTTGGCACGACTAATAGTTGCACCGTATCTTCCCCCTTTTTCTCTATCTGATAGAGTAAATCATTCTCCAGAACCATGTAAGGATATGCCAGCCTAGAGCCAGGTTCTACGGGTACCCCATTTATCACTTTTACATTTGTCCTAGCCTGAGAAAGGGTAGGATCCTTTATTTGCTCGCTTTGGAAGTCATCTTTCTGAACTTCTAAATCCGGCAAACGGGGAGGTGGACGGCTGTCGGCCTCCTCCTCTTCCCCGGTCTCCTCCGTATCACCCGCCATGACTGAAAACGGGAACTGCAGGTCATTTCCCGCAGACTCTTCCCCAGAGTCTTCCGGGGAGACCTCTTCCAGGGGTTCGGGACCCACACGTGCCCTGGAAGAAGAATCATGTACACTATTACCCTGGGGTATCAACTGATTCTCCCACAATTGCCAGAAGTGGGGAAAATCCCGGCCCAGGATAACATCATGCAATAATGCCGGGACGAGTCCCACTTTATGTTGCACAGACCCATAGGAAGTAGTAATGCATATGACCGTGGTGAGGTAGGAACAGGTGTCTCCATGCACACATGTTACAGAAAATTTGTCTGATGGTCCAGTCGGGGCTGACACCAGACTGGCCTTCACCAGAGTCACCACACTTCCCGAGTCTAACAATGCCACCACATTTTTGCCATCAACAATTAAATCACACAAGTGTTTTTCCACATCCTTTTGACTGGCATTCACACTCACCACCCGTGCAACCATAGGCATGCGGTTTTTAGAGTCTGTGACGTCGCACTGCATGGGTTCAGTAGTGACCGGACAGTTCGCAGCAATATGTCCCATCTCTTGGCAGCGGAAACACCTAACGGGCCCCTTGCTTAGACCATAGTCCGTTACTCTCGGCCTCGCAGTGCGGGCAGTCCCGTTTTCCTCCCCCACTGTCTTAGGGATTTTTCCATCTCCCCTACTCCCTGGAACAGTCTTACCGGTTCCACGTGGAGATGATGAAGAACGAGGTGGGGTAGCGTCGTCTCGGAGTCCTTCCGCCACGGAGTAACGTTCAACCAGATCCACCAGTTGATCTGCCGTCGTAGGATTTCCATGGCTTACCCACTTCCTCAGGGCTGGCGGTAGAGCTCTCAGGTACTTGTCCATGACGACTCTCTGGAATATCTCTGGCGCTGTCAACACCTCGGGTTGTAGCCACTTCTTCATCACGTGGCTCAGGTCGAACATCTGGGACCGCGGTGGTTTATCCGGCTGATAAGTCAATTGATGCACTCTCTGTGCACGGACAGCGGTCGTCACTCCCAGCCGGGCCAAGTCTCGGCTTTCAATTTGTCAAAGTCCTGCGCGGCTTCAGGCTCTAAGTCATAATAAGCCTTTTGGGCCTCACCGGAAAGAAACGGGGCAATCAGGCCGGCCCATCGTGCCTTCGGCCATTTTTCTCGCACCGCCGTCCGTTCAAACGTGGTCAGGTATGCCTCGACGTCATCTTCGGTCGTCATTTTCTGCCAGTACCGACTCACGTGAATCACTCTCAACTCGGCTTCCAGGTTAAGCTCAGGTAAGCTTGCCAAGCGCTGCGCCACCTGCTGGAGAAGCGAACGATCGGTAACTGTCATGTCCACCAACTCCTTCAGTTGGGCCATCTTCACCCGATTAGCTTCTTGCTGGACGGCGGTGGACTGTACCAGCGCTTTCACCACGTCCTCCATGCTCATGCTTGCAACGTGATGCCCGCATTCTCCACAATGTGATAAAACACTCCGGAATCGCCTTTGCTGGGGTCAAAGGTCACGTGCGTTCAGCATGAAACTCAGGCGCAGAGCTGGGATTCGTGTATAACTGACCCTGGGTCAGGTTTATTAACGGTGAAAGCAATGTAAAAGGAAATAAAACATAAAACAAATCCTTGCCTGTCCGGCACTAACTAAACAATGGACAACCTAACTACCAACTGGCGGGCTTCTCCCGTCCAGCCAAACCACAGTTGCAGTGGGCACTGCTTCCACTCACGTGTGTCTCTCACACAGACAGGCTCTCTGTGTTCCCAGGCTGAGACACTCACACAACCACCTTGCATCCTTTTATATCCACCTCCCATTATTCATTAGCAAGCAGGTGCGATACTGACCAGACTAGGCCACATAGGAAACGAATCTGGGCGAGATATACCTGCCCTCATCCACTATTCCCACATGATTCTCACAATGTACATAAAGTGCAGCACAGGTTCATCTCACCTCTGACCCCACAGCACTGCCTCACTACTGAGCATGTACATAAAGTGCAGCACAGATTCATCTCACCTCCAACTCCACAGCACTGGTCACTACTGAGCATGTACATAAAGTGCAGCACAGATTCATCTCACCTCCAACTCCACAGCACTGGTCACTACTGAGCATGTCCATAAAGTGCAGCACAGATTCATCTCACCTCCGACTCCACAGCACTGGTCACTACTGAGCATGTACATAAAGTGCAGCACACATTCATCTCGCCTCAGACCCCACAGCACTGGTCACTACTGAGCATGTACATAAAGTGCAGCACAGGTTCATCTCCCCTCCGACCCCACAGCACTGGTCACTACTGAGCATGTACATAAAGTGCAGCACAGATTCATCTCAGCTACGACCCCACAGCACTGGTCACTACTGAGCATGTACATAAAGTGCAGCACAGATTCATCTCAGCTACGACCCCACAGCACTGGTCACTACTGAGCATGTACATAAAGTGCAGCACAGATTCATCTCACCTCTGACCCCACAGCACTGCCTCACTACTGAGCATGTACATAAAGTGCAGCACAGATTCATCTCAACTAAAAGCTGAGATCCTTAGATCAGGAACAGAACAGGCAATTATAGGACATTTCATAACTTTCCCAAATTCTCATGAAATAATTTACTATCACATCCTGCATTGTACTACTGTACCAAATTTACTATATATTTTAGGAGTCATATAAAAGTGAGGGCACAATGGTGAGGCTAGTTATAATAATGTGATTTTAACATGTGTTTTTGTGAGGGCAATGTATTTAGATTACAGAGGGTGTACCTAAAGATGGTGTTCCCTTTAAAAAAAAAAAAAAATCCTGGTTCCCAGGCACTGTTAGTTGTTTTTTTTTTTGTGTTTCATTTCTTTAAAAAAAAAAAAATAAAATAAAACCTGTTCATTCACTGATCCTGGGTCCACTGCTGAGCCTCCCCCATTGCTCCCAGTCTATGGTATTGGCTGCAGTGCTGACATCACGTCGATAGTATGGCAGCCAAATTGTGAACTCTTTTGCTTTACTCAACCCTTCTCAGTTTACTTGAGATCACTGATTGGCTGCCACAGGTGACTTTAGCACTGCAGCCGATACCAGACACCAGGAACAGCGGTAGACACTCAGCAGTAGAACCAAGGAGGGTGAGTAAAGCGCAGTTTGTTACAAAAAAAATCTGTGCCTGGTTTTCAAAAAGGAGACAATACTTTTTAATAAGAGAAAAAAAAACTACCTAATAACCACAATAAAAGCACATCCTGAATGAGGAAAAGAACTTGCTTTCAGCAGTCTTACATGGGAGAGGCATTCTGAGTTGCACTGCACTATGAATGGGAAGGCTGCTGCACAACAATACACAGTGCTAGCGATGGCGTGGCACCAGGAGATCCTCACTTGTGAGTAGTGGGAAAGAAATGGGGCAACCACCACGTATAAGAATGAAATTAGTTTACTTATGTTTTCTATTTGTGGTCATTTGAACATGGTGTTAATCACGCAAACTCTGTTTTCAGATGGGTCTTTTATGAATATGAAAATTACCGAGGTAGACAGTTACTTGTTTCACCAAACAAGATTGCACAGTGGTCACAATTCAGTGGATGGAATAACATTGGATCTCTGCGTCCACTTCGACAGGTATTAATTTTGGAATATCTTCATTATTTTCTGTTGCTTTCTTTTGCTATTGTGTTCAGCAGCGTTTAAATGTGTGGTATCTGCTACATTTCTAAATCAGTGTTTACTTTCCATCAGTTATTACACATTGCCAGTGTTATAAAAATGATTTATTTCTTAGTGAACTTGACTAGTTCCCTGAGCATTTGAACATGTCCTACATTTATGTGCAAAGTGACAAGGATATAAACCATATTTATTTAACTTATAGGATGCACCTCGTTATAAAATACACTCCAGGTTTAGATTAAAGATAACCTGTCAGCTGTTTTGGCTGCTATAAGATGAGCCACCGCCTTTCAGGGCTTATCTACAGCATTCTGTGAAGCTGTAGATAAGCCCCCCGATCTGACCTGCAAGAGGAGAAAAATAAGTTTTGTTATATTCACCTGGGGGGCGGTCCGGTCTGATGTTGCAGGTCTGGGTCCGGCGCCTCGGATCTTCTTGCAACGCCGCCCTCCTGCTTGCTTCATGGCTCCCCGGCATTGCGCTCTGCCATGTTGAGGGCACGGCAAATTCCTGCAGTGCGCAGGCGCTGGATCTCTCTGACCTTTCCCGGCACCTCCGCACTGCAGTACTTTGCTCTGCCCTCAACAGGTTGCAGAGAAGTACTCCTGCGCAGGCGTACTTCTCGTTGAGGGCAGAGAAGTAAGCCTGCGCAGAAGTGCGATGCCGGGGACGCATGAAGCAAGCAGGAGGGCTACATCAATTGCCACATTTTGAAACTCCTTTCAGGTATGTGACTGATCACATAAACTGTGAAAGGTACTTCAGCTACCCTGGACCTGCAGCATCTGTGCAGCTTTAGGGATATGCCGATCCTGATATCCTTCTCTCCTGCCTGAAACTGATCTATCTGATCGAGGCAGGAGAGAACAGTAGTCTCAAAGAAGGGCATTGTCAACTTTCGCCTTGATCATAGGAAGCTGCCCTGAACTATACTACTTGACTCCGGACTGAGCGGACGTGTCTGTCTGCTATCTGCAAGACGGAGGAGACAGAGGAGATAATACCGGCGCCGTGCTACTGGCAGCCCATTGCAACAGCAGCTACTCGGTTTGTTTCTGTTACAGTTTTGCGTGTTTCCTGTTCTTTGGACTTTCTTTTGGACCTTTGGAACTTAGGCTAGTTTCACACTAGCGTTTATGAGCGCAGCGATGGCCTGCGCACGGCCGCCGCTAAGCCCCGCCCCCTGCCGCGCCTCCGACGCATGACGCTGCATGCGCCCTGCGTCCCCTATCTTTATCACTGGGGGCGCAGGCCGTGCGCAGTATGCGTTTGGCGGCGCATGCGTCCTTTTGACGGTGCGCCGACCTGCGCCAAACGCAACCTGCTGCAGTTTGGTTGCGTCGGCGCACCGTCAAAAAGGCGCATGTGCCGCCAAATGCATACTGCGCACGGCCTGCGCCCCCTGTGATAAAGATAAAGGACGCAGGGCGCATGCAGTGTCATGCGCCGATGGGCGGAGCTACCGGCGGAGGCGCGACAGGGGGCGGGGCTTAGCGGCGGCCGTGTGCAGGCCGTCGCTGCGCTCATAAACGCTAGTGTGAAACTAGCCTTAGATGGACACCTAATTTTAATCTTGGATTGATGGATGTTTATACCCTGTGGATCACACTGTTCCTGCACGACGGACCATTGTGAGAAGGTGGAAACCACTCACCACAACCAACCAAACGTCTTTAGGACACACAGCTCTGGATCGGCACCTGGATCTGCCACTACTATGTACTTCCCCCACAGGTACATGCAACTCCGAAATGGATATCAGTGATGAGCAGTTATTAGCACCCTTGAACATGAATCAAATGCAACCACTGTCAGCTACAGTTCCGCAATACACATAGCTTCTACCTTGTTGGTTATTGATGCAGCCATCTGGGTACAGAGGTGAACACTGGACACAGTCAGACATGTCGTGGACTGGAGCGAAGGACAGGGTCACTGATCTGATGGCTGTCCCAAATCCCATCACTAAACGTGTTGTGTATTCAAGGGATCGGCTTCTGGAGCTGAGCAGAATGAAGTCTTTCTCTAGCTGTGGCCATACCACATGTTCCTCGTGAAGTGTGGAGACCTTTCAAAGGCTGCAGAGCAGGTAAAAAGTTGAAGTCCAGGAGAAGAAGGTTTAAACGAGCAGTACCATCAATTATCATGGGTAATGTTCGCTCGCTGGGAAATAAGACTGATGAACTGCTAGCTCTGTGTAAAACCCAGACGGCGTTTAAGGAATGCAGTCTCATGTGCTTTACAAAAACGTGGTTACATGGGGAGGTCCCTGATTCAAGTGTCTCGATTCCAGGGTTTCACATGGTCCGGGCTGATAGAGACAAAGCTAAGTTTGGTAAGAAGAAGGGTGGTGGAATGATATTATATATTAATAACAGATGGTGTAACCAGCGGCATATTACTGTTAAAGAAAGTCACTGCAGTCAAAATATTGAACTCTTAGCAGTTGGCCTTAGGCCTTACTATCTACCTAGAGAATTCTCCATTTGCATAGAAGTAGTCATGTATATACCTCCATCCGCCAGCCAAGAGGCAGCTGAGGAAGCGTTGTCAGGGGTGCTGGCTCGCCTTCAGACAAAGCACCCAAACTCGTTAATTGTAATCTCTGGGGATTTTAACCGAGTCATGATCTCAAAGGCTCTTCCAAAGTTCAATCAATATGTTAAATGTGCAACTAGGGACAACAGTATATTGGATCTCCTCTATGCAAATGTTAATAGCGCCTATTCATCGTCTGCACTACAACCCCCCCCCACCGGGAAATCGGGAAGTCTGACCATAACCTCATACTGTTGTCTCCATCTTTTCAACCAGCTGTCAGCAAACAACCAGCAACTTTAAAACTAATCAGGAGGTGGTCCCCAGCAGCTGAGGAGGCCCTGCAAGACTGCTTTAACCTCATAGACTGGGAGGTGATATGCTACAGGGGAGAGCATGATGATCTAAATGATATTGTCAGGAGAGTAACTGATTATATAAATTTTTGTACTGATACTATAGTACCAGGAAGAAAGATTTGATGTTATGCAAATAACAAGCCTTGTATTACAAAAGAATTGAAATACTTACTAAACAAGAAAAAAATGGCATTTAAAATGAAAGATACAAAGAAACTGAAATTGATACAAAGGGAAAAGTAAGAATGCCTGTGAGGCGTTCCGAATTAAACTAGAAAATAAATTGTCACACAACAATTCCATGGAGGTGTGGTCGGGCGTGAAGCAGTTAACTGGGTTTAAGGCAAGGCCGGAGCGTGGGAAACTGGGTCTGCACATGGCTAATGAAATGAATGAGTTTTTCAACATATTCACCTACACATGCGCAGCATCATCAGGAATGGGGGATGGAGCAGGGGAACGATCTGCAGCATTGACATTGGGGGATAAACTATTTTTCTCTGTCTCCCCAAGCGATGTGAGGAAACAGTTTAGTAAACTAGTCATTGGCAAAGCAGCTGGGTCTGATGGCCTCAGTCCACTTGTCCTAAGAGCGTGTGCAAAACAACTGTGTACTGTCTTCCAACTCCTGTTTAACAGGAGCCTACAATTACAGAGAGTACATATGCTGTGGAAGATTACCTGCCTGGTGCAGGTTCCCAAGATCACTTTTCCGACTTCCCTACATGACTATCGTCCAGTGGCCTTAACATCGCATGCTATGAAGTCATTGGAGAGAATAGTACTTGTCTACTTGTGCCCGAGGGTGAGGGCCTACACTGACCCCTTACAGTTTGCGTACCAGCAGCGATTGGGGGTGGATGATGCGGCATTGTCTCTGCTACATACAGTACATTCATTCTTGGACAATGAGGGAACTGCAGTGTGAGCCATGTTCTTTGACTTCTCAAGTGCTTTCAATACCTTACCTTCAATACCTTCCTTACCTTCAATTACCTTACAATACCTTCAATACGGGCAGCACGGTGGCTCAGTGGTTAGCGCTGCAGCCTTGCAGCGCTGGGGTCCTGGGTTCGAATCCCACCAAGGACAACTTTTGCAAGGAGTTTGTATGTTCTCCCCGTGTTTGCGTGGGTTTCCTCCGGGTACTCCGGTTTCCTCCCACACTCCAAAGACATACTGAAAGGGAATTTAGATTGTGAGCCCCATCGGGGACAGTGATGAAAAATGTGTGCAAACTGTAAAGCACTGCGGAATATGTTAGCGCTATATAAAAATAAAGATTATTATTATTATTATTATTAATACCTTAGAGCCGCCCTTACTGCGAAATAAGTTGACTGATATGGCGGTAGATGAGGGGATGGTGAAATGGATAAGCGACTACCTGACGGACAGGCCGCAGTTTGTAAGGATGGGGGAGGTGCTATCTGGAGTGTACGGAGCAGTGTTGGAGCCCCTCAGGGTACAGTGCTGTCGCCCTTCCTCTTCACATTGTATACAGCTGACTTCCAGTATAAATCAGATCTGTCACCTCCAAAAATTCTCAGCGATTGTAGGGGGAATTGTGGGGGATCATTGTATACAGCTGACTTCCAGTATAAATCAGATCTGTCACCTCCAAAAATTCTCAGCGATTTTAGGGGGAATTGTGGGGGATCGGGGGGGGGGGAGGAGGAATATAGAAGGGAAGTTTCTGACTTTGTGAGATGGTGGTGAGTTATAGAAGGAAAAAGGATGATCACTTACCAATCACGATTGCTGGTCAGGAGGTGGAGATGGTTGAAAACTACAAATATTTGGGGGTCCACCTTGACAGCAAATTCGATTGGAGGTGTCATACGGAGAAGATTTACAAGAAGGGAATGAGCAGACTGTACTTTCTACGGACGCTCAGGTCGTTCAATTTGTGCAGTAAAATGCTCAAAATGTTTTACCAGTCCGTTGTGGCAAGCACCATCTTTTTTGCTATTATTTGCTGGGGCAGTAGTGTGCGAGTAGCTGACTCTAATAAGCTCAACAAACTTATCAAGAAGGCAAGCGCGGTTGTTGGCCTCCATTTTGACTCTTTTGAGGAGGTAGTGGAAGATAGGATTCAGAAGAAGTGTAGGGCTATAATGAACAATAATACACACCCACTATACGGGCTGTTCTTGAAGCAGAGAAGCACATTCAGCAGCTGTCTAATCCTACTTAGGTACAAGAAGTAGAAATTCAGAAAATCGTTTGTGCCTACTACTATTGGGATATATAACAATTTCCTAAGGGTGTAAGGCGACAATGACCTATGGCTGGTGCACTAATGGCAATGATCAGAGATTTAAGTACCTGCACTTACACAAATTTGTTTGTTATGTAATGTGGTTAGTCATGTGAAAGATCTGTTTCTAGGAATTACTTTATGTAATGCTGTTTGGAATGTTTGGAATGCTGTTTGTAACGCTGCTGTAATACCACAATTTCTCCCGGGATCAATAAAGTGTATCGTATCGTATAAGACACACACACACATATAATATAATTTTGTGAGGCAGTGACCGGTGTTATATGCGAGGGTCGCTATGTGTCCCCCAGGATGTGCAAAGAAGCATATGGAGGTCGTGGGAGTGCATTGCAGTCACAGGCATAGCTGTGGTTGTAATGCAAAATAAAAGTGAGTATTGGTCTTGGGTATGCTATGTGTCCAAGACAGATTTATGAAAACCTCTTCTGGGCTTTTATTTTTGAAACTGACTACAGGATGGCAGCGGGGCAGTCCGTTTACTTCCCGGCCCCGGGTTTTCCATGTGACCGGTGGCCACAGCTTCCTTTGTAAAAACCCCTGCAGCAGGGGGTAGGGTGTGTCAGTGTGGAGTTTGCAGCAAGCAGAGCATATGGCTCTGCAAAAGCTCAGCCTGTGTGAGTAAACACAGAGCCCAACAGAGTGAACTCATGACACCTCGCAGTGTGATACGATGGTGCAATCGCCTTCGGCAACCGAAAGCACTTATGGACTGTCGTGTTTCCCGGCTGTGATCCGGAGGATACTGTTTGCTGTGCACTGTGAGAGTTTGGACATTAACCCCTTCCTGACATCCGTACTATCCCGTCCATGGGACCCGGGCCCCTATGCCCATGGACGGGATAGTACGTCTACCGCGATCAGCGGCGCTCACGTGGTGAGCGCCGCTGATCGCGGCCGGGTGTCAGCTGATTATCACAGCTGACACCTGGCACAATGTGTCAGGGGCGGTCACGGACCGCCCCGACACGTTAACCCCTTGCACACCGCGATCAAACATGATCGCGGTGTACCGGGGGTTAAAGGAAAGCATTGGCTGGGAGGGGGCTCCCTCCATGCTTCACTGAGCCCCCCACGGCAGCGCAATGTGCAGCGCTGCTGCGGGGGGCTCCTTTCCTGCAGGCCCCCGAATCCAAGATGGCGACGGGGGCCTTCGGGGGCCTGCAGGAAGCTGGCTTCCTCAGTGCCTGCAAAGCGCAGGCATGAAGAAGCCTTCTGCACTGCCTGTGACAGATCGCTGATCTGTCACAGTGATCTGTGATGTGACCAGTGATGTTCCACCTGGGACTATGTAATAAAGTTAAAAAAAAAAAAATAAAAAAAGTGTTAAAATAACTTTAAAAAAATCGCCAAATAAATTAGAAAAAAAAAAAAATATTCCCCCAATAAATCCATTTTTAAAAAAAAAAAAAAACAATAAAAGTACATATATTAGGTATCGCCGCGTCCGTAACGACCTGCCCTATAAAACTGTCCTATTAGTTAACCCCTTTAGCGAACCCCTTAAAAAATAAAAATAAAAAACGAAGCAAAAAATAATGATTTATTATCATACCGCCAAACAAAAAGTGTAATAACGCGCGATCAAAAAGACGCATATAAATATCCATGGTACCGCTGAACATGTCATCTTGTCCCACAAAAAACGAGCTGCCATACATCATCATCAGCGAAAAAATTAAAAAGTTATAGCTCGCAGAATAAAGCGATGCAAAAATAATTTTTTATACAAAATAGTTTTCATTGCAAAAAACTGACAAAACATAAAAAAAGACCTAAATGAGGTATCGCTGTAACCGTACTGACCCGAAGAATAAAACCGCTTTATCAATTTTACCGCACGCGGAACGGTGTAAACGCACACCCCCAAAAGAAATTCATGAAACGCTGGTTTTTGTTCATTCTGCGTCCCAAAAATCGGAATAAAAAGCGATCAAAAAATGTAACGTGCCCGAATATGGTACCAATAAAAACGTCAACTCGTCCCGCAAAAAATAAGACCTCACATGACTCGGTGGGTCAAAATACAGAAAAATTATAGCTCTCAATATGTGGTGATGCAAAAACTATTTTTACAATAAAAGTGTCTTTTAGCGTGCGACAGCTGCCAAACATAAAAACCGCCATAAATAGTAAATCAACCCCCCCCGTTATCACCCCCTTAGTTAGGGAAAAAAAATAAAATAAAAAAAGTATTTATTTCCATTTTTCCGTTAGGGCTAGGGCTGAGATTAGGGGTAGGGGTGTGTTGGGGTTCGGGTTGGAGTTAGAATTGGGGGGTTTCCACTGTTTGGGCACATCAGGGGCTCTCCAAATGCAACATGGCGTCTGATCTCAATTGCAGCTAATTTTGAGTTGAAAAAGTCAAATGGTGCTCCTTCCCTTCCAAGCTCTGCCATGCGCCCAAACAGTGTTTTACCCCCACATGTAGGGTATCAGCCTACTCAGGACAAATTGCAAAACAATTTTTGGGGTCCAATTTCTCCTGTTACCCTTAGGAAAATAAAAAATTGGGGGCAAAAATATAATTTTTGAGGAAAAAAATGATTTTTTTATTTTCACGTCCGAGCGTTATAAACTTCTGTGAAGCACTTGGGGGTTCAAAGTGCTCACCACACATCTAGATAAGTTCCCGTGGGGGGTCTAGTGTCCAAAATGGGGTCACTTGTGGGGAGTTTCAATAGTTTAGGTACATCAGGGGCTCTCCAAACGCACATGACACCCGCAGACCATTCCATCAAAGTCTGCATTCCAAAACGTCACTACTTCCCTTCCGAGCCCCGACGTGTGTCCATACAGTAGTTTTCTCCCACATATGGGGTGTCGGCGTACTCATGACAAATTGGACAACAACTTTTGGGGTCCAATTTCTCCTGTTACCCTTGGGAAAATAAAAAAATTGGGGACTAATTGATCATGTTTGTGGAAAAAATACGATTTTTTTATTTTCATGCCCTGGCATTATAAACTTCTGTGAAGCCCTTGGGGGTTAAAAGTGCACACCTCACATCTAGATAAGTTCCTTAGGGGGTCTAGTTTTCAAAATGGGGTCATTTGTGGGGGGTTTCCACTGTTTAGGTACATTAGGGGCTCTCCAAAGGCAACATGACACCCGCAGACCATTCCATCAAAGTCTGCATTCCAAAACGTCACTACTTCCCTTCCGAGCCCCGACGTGTGCCCATACAGTAGTTTTCTCCCACATATGGGGTATCAGCATACTCAGGACAAATTGGACAACAACTTTTGGGGTCCAATTTCTCCTGGTACCCTTGGGAAAATAAAAAAAAAGATCATGTTTGTGGAAAAAATAAGAATTTTTTATTTTCACACCCGGGCGTTATAAACTTCTGTGAAGCACTGGGGGGTGACTAAAAGATCATTTTTGTGGAAAAAATACAAATTTTTTATTTTCATGCCCTGGCATTATAAACTTCTGTGAAGCCCTTGGGGGTTCAAAGTTCTCACCACACATCTAGATAAGTTCCTTAGGGGGTCTATTTTCCAAAATGTCATTTGTGGGGGGTTTCCACTGTTTTGGTACATCAGGGGTTTTCCAATCGCGACATGGTGTCCGATCTCAATTCCAGCCAAAAACGTCAAATGGCGCTGCTTCCCTTCCGAGCTCTGCCATGCGCCCAAATAGTGGTTTACCCCCACATGTGGGGTATCGGCGTACTCAGGACAAATTGCACAATAACTTTTAGGGTCCTGTTACCCTTGGGAAAATAAAAATTTGGGTGAAAAGATAATTTTTGTGGAAAAAATGATTTTTTAATTGTACCACTGTACGTTATAAACTTCTGTAAAGCCCTTGTGGGTTCAAAGTTCTCACCACATATCTAGATAAGTTCCTTGGGGGGTCTAGTTTCCAAAATGGGGTCACTTGTAGTGGGTTTCCACTGTTTAGGTACATCAGGGACTCTCCAAACGTGACATGGCGTCCGATCTGAATTCCAGCCAATTTTGCATTGAAATAGTCAAGCGGCGCTCCTTCCATTCTGAGCTCTGCCATGCGCCGAAACAGTCGTTCCCCCCCCCACATATCAGGTATCAGCGTACTCAGGACAAATTGCACAATAACCTTTGCAGTCCAATTTCTCCTGTTACCCTTGGTAAAATAAAAAAAAATTGAACCTGAAGTATTTTTTTTGTGAAAAAAAGTTAGATGTTCATTTTTTTTTTTAAATATTCAAAAAAATTCCTGTGACGCACCTAAAGGGTTAATAAATTTCTTGAATGTGGTTTTGAGCACCTTAAGGGGTGCAGTTTTTAGAATGGTGTCACTTTTGGGTATTTTCTATCATATAGACTCCGCAAAGTGGCTTCAAATGTGATGTGGTCCGTAAAAATAAAATGGTGTTGTAAAAATGGTCAACTTTTAACCCTTATAACTTCCTAACAAAAATTTTGGTTCCAAAATTGTGCTGATGTAAAGTAAACATGTGGGAAATGTTAATTATCAAGTTTTTTGTGTGCCGTGTCTCTGTGATTTAAGGGCATAAAAATTCAAATTTGGAAAATTGCGAAATTTTCGCCAAATTTCCGTTTTTCTCACAAACGCAAGTTATTTGAATGAAATTTTACCACTAACATGAAGTACAATATGTCACGAGAAAGCAGTGTCAGAATCACCGGGATCCATAGAAGTGTTCCAGAGTTATGACCTCATAAATGTACAGTGGTCAGAATTGTAAAAATTGGCCCGGTCATGAACGTGCAAACCACCCTTGGGGGTGAAGGGGTTAAACACTCGTTTATGCTTTGAACTTTGCAGGGTCACTGCCTCATCACTGCACAGCGTGGATACCACTGCCCTAAAATATATATAATATATATATCTACTTGCTACTTGGGATGTAAAATCAGCAAGTGAAATCAATTATATAAAATGTTTATCTCATCATGTTAGTATAATACAGCAAGGAAAAATCTAGTATTTTTTTAATATACATATATTATTTTGTAGAAACGGCTGTACTTCAAGCTTCAGAATAAATCCAATGAAATGTTTATGTCAACTAATGGAAGCCTGAATGATATCAAGCTTCTGAGGATACAAGTCATGGAGGACACAGGATCTGATGATCAGATTTGGGTCTATCACAAAGGAGTCTTTAGATGCCGTGTAAGTTTTCTTTCTGTATCATTATTATTAGGTCACGTTTTACTGGCAATTATTTATGATTGTGTTACTGACCCATTGTGCATTAAATAGTAGTATTGCAGAGACTGCCATATCTTATCCCTAAAGTTGTAACAAACAGAAGGGTAGCTCGTTGCAAAATTGCGGCTCAACACCACCATTTTTTTCTGGACTGCTGTGGTTTCCTGTTGACTGTGTCTGCAAAATAATTTACTCAATTTTGTAATCCACTTGACTCATCGATATGGCAGCACAGATATGTAGTTAAAATGCAAATAATGTTAATTGCCTGGAATACTTAAAGGCTGAAATGTCAGATTGAAAATGTGCATTCTAGGTTAGCAAACTTTGTATGCATTTAATCTGAACAGCTGTTGTATTTAGAAGTAAAGGAGGTAATTTATTGGCACATTCATTTTCATATTGTCAGTAGCAAAGCCTGTCTCTTGCATCACTCAGCTGTATAAATTTGCATATGCAAAAGTTTGAATTAAAGAGTTATTTCCAGAATTTCAAATCCTCCCATAATGAGTGTCTTAAAGGGAACCTGTCTGCAGGATTGTGCACAGTAAATTGCAGACAGTGTCAGGTCGGCGCTGTTATACTGATTAAAATGATACCTTGGTTAATAAAATCCGTCTTGTGGTTGTTGTTTAATCTTTATTTTCAGTTTTGAGTTAATGATATCCTCGTGCTCCGGGCGGCCTGTGAGGGGTTTTTAAGTGGTGCACTGATAAGGTATTCATCTGTATGGCTTCTGACAGGTCATTGATCCCTCACTGACCTGCCCACCCCCCCCGGTTTACATAATCAATATTATACTTATCTTGGGGGGAAAAAAAACTGCGGTCAGGCACCTGCATCTGCGCTGCAGCCTGATTGCATATGTAATGAATTATATACAATTTATGTAATCCTGTATTACCTTAAAAAAAAAAAAAAAGAAACAGTTTGAAAATTGCTCCTCCTGCGCAGTAGCAGCTATCGGTGATCTGATAGCTGCTATTGTGCAGGCGCCGTCGGCACCATCTTGCTGGAGAACAAAAAAACATTCCTCCTCCAAGATGGCGGTGCCTGCTCAGTAGCCGCTATCGGCAATCTGTACATTACTGTGCACAATCCTGCTGACAGATTTCCTTTGTCGCATTCTCGACCACTGCTATATGCATTGTGTATGGGACTATCTAAAACTATGGAGTCCTGTATTATGCATGATTAGGGATTCCTGTTCTCAGGAGCAGTAAGCTATCACCTAATTTATAGATTTTGAGGAGCTTGCAATTCTGAAAATAACCCTTAAGTGGCCATACACTTTTGCCATGTTTGTCATAAACAGCTGACTTTGTCTTTGGTCCTATGTTTCCGATCAATGCTTGTCTTTCGTTAATGAAAAATAAATTCAATAAAATGGATTAAACATATATATGCTGGAGATGTTTGGTCAGCGTTCGTTCAGTCTGTTTGGGAAAATTGTCAGGAGTGTAGAATTTCAACATGCCCTGTTGTACAAAGGTCAATACATTGAAAACTGACATCCAAATAGCTGTTCCTAGCAACCAAAAGTGGAAATTAGTGTACTTGTGTTTTCTATGGAGCTACCTATGGCAGCAACTTATCTCCCTCCCTCTGGTATAAAAGGATTGATGTTAAAATTAATTTTGCCCAAACCTTTTGTCTCCTGAAATTAGGAAGCCCCCATGATCATTAGATAATAGGCAGATTGAGACAACATGTAATATATGTGGGGGTCTTGACATCATAAGCATCTTTTAAAGCTGATTTATGTTATGCCAAAATCAGAGGAAAAGTATAATAGAAACACGTCACCACTTCTGTATTTATCACCCACTCCTGGTTTTGGCTTACAAATACTGGGGTAAAATACTGACCGAATAGTGAATATGTGAACGCGGCCTAACCATTTCAGTGATAGAACACTTTTTAACACCTTGGACAGATACAAATAAAACCTGAATTATAAAAAAAAAGAAAAATCATATTACACCTTTCTACCATTGTATTTTTGTGAAATTCTACCCAGCACTTCATGCAACTGTGCTTAATATTTTGTAAAAAAAAAAAAAAAAAAATGCAAATATTCAGCTGAGCCTGAGACGCAGAACTCCTCCTTAAGATAACTCCAGATGTACAGAGTACATACATGCAGGAATCTTCACACATTTATCAGTAATGTCACTGATCCAGATGCCAGTAAACATTTTAGCTTAGAAACAAATGGTGTGATAAAAAAGTGACAATATTCACATCTAATTTTCTCCTTAAATAAGAGAAAAAAGACCCTCCCAAATTTGACAATCCAAGTGGTAAAACATTGACAAAAGGAGGCTTTACCAGAGGAGAGGTGTCAGTAACAGTGTGTGATTTTCCTTCCTGATACCACTTGCAGTATCCTCCTCCCATTCTTTCCCTACCAGGAAGGACAGATGTCTTTCCGTACATTTTCTCTCTTTAGATGAGTGGTTGAAGATGACTGGCTTTTACAAATATTTTGGGAAATGTTCTTTGCTATGTGTTGCCATCCAGTGGTTGTGATGTGAATTGCTTCTATTTTTTATTTTTACCATGTTGTGATAATTGTTTGAAGTTGTATTGTGAGAAACTAGAGTCCCTGGAAAACTTGTGAAAAAGTAATTGTGGATACAGCTGTAAAACTTTCCTTGTTGCTTGTCAACTTCAAATTAGCTCTGCATATTTCCTTGTCAGACAAAAGCAGTGCAAATTGTTGATCACATTTTTGTTTTAACCCATAGATTGCTGAAGACTGCACCCTGGCGAGTGCTGGGACTGTAATTACTACTGGAAGCAAGCTTGGCCTAAGCCTTCAACAGACAGGAGCAAGCATGCTATGGACGATCAGCCCAGATGGCAGGATCTATTGTCGTTCGAAGCCCAACTTTGTTCTAGACATCAAGGGTAAGCTAAAGGGGTACACTAGGGAGATTAAATTTAGTGACATAAAGGTGAAAGATTGAGGAACACTGCCCTATTGTCTCCAACCAGTGGTTTGGCTCTCAGACTTCCTACATGTGCACCAAGAACACGATGGACATCATGGCAGTATTAATAACTTAGGCCCAGCTTTTTTCTAATTATTTTATTTAGAATTTTGCTTTAGAGCTATGACAGGTTGGGGACCTTTGGTGTAAGACTTGTCTAATATTTACGTGATTTTTTTTTTTCTTGTAGGGGGCAATCAATATGATCAGCAGCATATTGTTCTGAATCCTGTTACAGAGGGAAAGCTTAGCCAGCTCTGGGAAATATGTGTGCTATAACCAAGCCCACCGCGGACTGGAAGGACGGTTTCTTACGGCACTGAATGCTTTATGGTGCTATGCACTCTGCACTGTAACCTGGGTTCCCGTATACTACATATAGTGTTTACTATACTGCAAAGGATACATGGGTGAAGCCTGGTTCCCAAATGGAAAAATACATTCAGGATGTTTTTCTGATCCCCTGGATTTTATTTTAGTGTTTTTTTTGGGTTTTTTTAACTTTAAACATGTGAAATGAACACATCAGTATCACGTGATCCGCAATATCATGTGGAAGCAAACTTACAGGAGACTATTATATTTGTGGCAACTTTTTCATCATGGAAATTCTTTCATCTCCAAAGATCTGCACTGAATTATTAGTAGACACTAAATTAAAAGTGACAGTATTGACAGACCTGCTTGTCAAAACCTAAGAGTATTCACCAGCCCCGCAGGTTGTGTCATTCAGAGCACAATTTATAAGAGGCCTTTCTTCTCTATACAAACCTTAACTTTGCTTTGCTTTTATGTCAATAAATGTATTTTTTATGTATGTTCTTACAATGAATCTTATTATTTAGAATTAATTACCCTATACTTGGATTCTGCTTTTTTTTCCTGTCATAGCACCTTGCATAGGATGTAATAGAATTAATAGAAAAATATATATACCTGTAATCGTTACCCTCATGAAGAGATTATCTGTGCGTCTTTATAGTAATAGAACTATTTGCAACAATTCAGAATGCTGGACAAACTGGTTCTTAATAGTTATCTCTTACTTACACGAGGAATGTGCTGCTCTGAAACATGGTACTGATAAACAGATACCTTAGGGTAATTGACAATATATCCGGATATGCACATACTATAATCAAAACTTTTTATTGGAATATTGTAGATTTTTCTGGTAGCGTTAAAGTAAATTTGTTTCTCACAAGCTTTTATTTCATTACATTATTCTATTTTATGCAAACTCTGATAATTTCTTTATTGACACTATCATGACCATGGCACCTCAGGGGGACATGAAAAATTAACACTGGAATTGTAAAGTTGTTGTTTTTTTTTTAATTTAAATTAATTTACCTATTCTGTAGAAACTGCGTGTGCCTTATCAATTTTACATGGTATGAACCAAAATGCCTTTCAATAGGAAAAGAATGGAAGTGGTTCCATATAGCTCTTTACCTTTTGTTTCTGTATGTTTCCTAACATTTGGTGGATTTTTTTTCTACAAATGCAGCATTTTTTTTTTTTAAATAAAGGACAGATATTAGATCTTATTTGTTTGTTTCAAAAGATAATAAATGATATAAAAAAGTCTGTTTGTAAACTACCGATATATGAATTATCTAGTTAATTATTTACCATATTGAAACAAATATGTCTAAAACAAAAAGACAGCCAAAATCCGGATCACTAACTGATTTGTAACATTTTTGCAAACGTACTCTGCTAGATAAAGGGCTTGTGGATTTTAAGCGTTTTTGCCGCGTTTTCTCCTTCGTCTCATTGGGGGACACAGGTACTGTGGGTGTATGCTACCGCCATCTGGAGGCTGGCACTAGGCAAACACAAGGTTAGCTCCTCCCCCGCCGTATACACCCTCGCCCTAACTGCGGGCAGAAACCAGTTTTTTGCTTAGTTTCAATGGAGGCACACGTCTGGTCTTTTTTCTCCAGACTTTTTTGTTCCATGAAGATGAGACGGGGCAACGGATCCTATTGAAAGGGTCTGATTTCCCCAAACCAACAACGGGTGAGCACGTGACGAGTATCGTCTCCACGTATCCTTTCCCACACCGTGGGACAAATCTGAGAAATTACCCAGAATTTTTTATTTTAGTTTGTTTTTTTTCTTTTATTTTTTCTAAGAAGATGAGACAGGGGCAACGGATCCTATTGAAAGGGTCCGATTTCCCCAAACCATCAACGGGCGAGCACGTGTGAGTGTCCCTCCACGTATCCTCTTCCGCGACGTGGGACATTATGCCGGACCTAGCCCTGTCCACCCCTAGGTACAGAAGCCATGGGCTATACAGAGGCACAAGACGGTCCGAGCTGCCCCCACTGCTCCACCAACGCAAGACGGAGGTGCTGCAAGGCGGCGGACGGTCCCTCTCCTCGGCCTGGCTGGACAGTTTGGGTGCCTGCACCGTCCTGGATCCCCCAACCACCCCCGGTCTCCCTGGTTTGCCTACCTGTGGAGTTATTCGGATGAAGGTACTGGGTGTGGGGGGGTCTCAGCTCCTGCTAGCTGAGGGCATTCGTCAGATGCGGGGGCTCCTGGGCAGCAGCAGGCAGTGGGGGTTTTCCCTGCCCCTCCTTAACTAGTGGGGCCAGAGAAAGTAAAAGAGCGCTGGCGTCGTTATCAGCGCCGCTTTGCACCGTCGACGCCACCGCCGTTGCTACGGCGACGCCGTGACCGCCTTGGGCAGTGTTAAATTTAGGCCCCGGTTTTTGGTCAGGCTAGGCTGCGGCGTAAGTTCCCGCCCCCGGCCGCGCGGCGTCACTTCCGGGGGCCCGCCCCCTGGAGCTGGGCGGGCGCCGGATTAAATTTAGGCCCCGGCTTCAGATCGGGGTAGGCCGCGACCAGAGAAGGAGTCGGCCTGCCCCACAGAGGATCGTTTTTGCTGCAGTGCGCTTTAACTGTGCGGGGGACGCAGAACAGGTGAGTGCAGCTTCGCTGCGGAGGCCCACTAGAGACCAAGGGGGCTCCCCCACCCCCCTCCCTCTCCTTTAGAGAGGGAAAAAAAAAGTTATATATATATATATATATATATATATATATATATATATATATATATATATATATACATACATACATACATACATACATACATACATACATACATACATACATACACCAGCGCCTGGCAGAAATATGGCTGGGAAAGGGAAGACGCACACCTTTCTATATGCTGCATGCATTTCTTGTAGGGCTGCGTTTCCGCAAGCGCAGAGCGACAAATTGTGCGAGGCCTGCGACTCAGAACGCGCCCAGGAGCCCCCCGGCGTCTGAGCCCAGAGAGCCGAATCCTCCCGAATGGGCTCGGTCATTGTCACAGTCTATGGCTTCGCTTACAAAGGCGATCGAGTCCCTTCACGCCCCAAAGGGGGGCAAGGATAATGGCTCACTTATCTGGGAAGGGTCCTGACAGGAACCTCCGGCCTGCAGGGGCCGCTCCCATGCCAGACAGGTGCGAAGGAAACAAACCCGCACGAGGTCTCCTGGCCTATCCGGTGCCTCGGCATTCAGGAGTCAAGCATCACGCTCCCCTTCACCAGCGAGCGAACAGAGTTCAGATCATGACTCAGACGAGCCATTTGATCTAGATACACCGGGGTGTTGGGAGACAGTGGACAGTCTCATTGAAGCTGTCAATCAGACCCTGGGGATCGAGGATGGGGCTACCTTGGCCTCGAGCCATAAGGTAGCCTTTAAGCGGGCCAGGCAACCGCATAGAGTATTTGGCACTCACCCAGAATTTGAGGACACAGAGAACGCCCAGATAGGCGCTTCTCGGGCCAGAAGGCTATAGAGGCAAGATATTCCTTTGCCCCGGAACTCTGTAAGGAATGGGTGGAATCTCCTGTAGTGGACCCCCCACTGTCACGCCTGGCCTCGAAGTCTCTTATTGGTGCCTAGTGGCTCGTCCATTAAGGACACCACTGATCGGCTCATAGAGAGCCTGGCGCGATCAGTTTTTGAGGCATCAGGTTCAGCGCTCGCTCCCTCGTTCGCGGCAATGTGGGTAACCAAAGCCATGATGTCATGGTCAGAGGCTTTGAGTAAGGCTTTGCAGGATAGAGACCTGCCTGCGAAGGTGTCTGAGGTCGCAAGTCAGATTGTCATGGCGGGAGACTACTTAATGCTTTTTTGGATGCAGCCAATTGTGCAGCATTTGCAGCCGCTAACGCGGTAGCCATTAGGAGAGCCCTCTGGTTAAGAACCTGGTGAGCCGATTCAATCTCCAAGAAGTCCTTGACTTCCTTGCCCTATCAGGGAGGCCGCCTGTTCGGGGAGAAGTTGGATCAACTCATCTCTGATGCTACAGGAAGAAAAAGCAGCTCCCTCCCGCAGCAAAAGGTTAAACAGCCTTTTCGCCAGGCCCCGGCATGTTTTCGAGCCTTTCGCAACACCGGGTGGATGGCATCAGCCAGCCTGGCTGGTCTAGCTCGCTCCAACCAGGATAGGGAGCGACAGTTTTCATATAGACCCAATCCAGGGGGAAGGATGCGCGCTCGCCAGCCCAGGTCGAGAGGGGCCCAGAGGCCCGCAGCCAAATGACTCGGAGCCCCTGGGAGGCAACACCAGCAGGGTGGGCGGCTGCCTGCTCTTTTTTCGTCATGTTTGGGCCGAGGTAGCACATGACTTGGGTGACGGAACTGGTGTCTTCGGGGTATAAAATAGAATTCATCAGGTACCTCCCAACACGGTTTTTTCTCTCCCGACTTCCAAAGGTAAGGTCCCGGGCAAAGGCGCTGCAAGGGGCCATCGATGCACTCCAATACAACGGAGTCATTGTTCCCGTACCAGAGCATAAGAAAGCTCAGGGGTTTTATTCCAATCTTTTCGCGGTCCCCAAAAAGGACGGGACAGTCAGGCCGGTTTTGGACCTGAAGCGACTGAACCGGTTCATCAAAATCAAACATTTCAGGATGGAATCTCTCCGTTCGGTCATATCAGCCATGGAGCGGGGAGAGTACTTAGCCTCGGTCGACATCCAGGATGCCTACCTGCACGTTCCCATTTTTCCTCCGCATCAAAGGTTTCTTCGTTTTGCCATCAATGGCCAACACTTCCAATTTGCAGCACTGCCCTTCGGGATAGCCACCGTCCCCAGAGTGTTCAGAAAGATAATGGCAGTCGTGATGGCCGTCTTACACTCTCGGGGCATAGTCGTCTTTCCTTACTTAGACGACCTCTTGGTGAAGGGTCCCTCATTTCGGGCAAGCGAGGAGAATGTCAGTATTACGCTGGATACTCTCTCCCGCTTAGGTTGGTTGGTCAACAAGAAAAAATCATCTCTGGTTCCAGCCCGGAGGATTGTTTTTCTAAGTATGATCTTCGACACCTCCCAAGGGTTGGTAATTCTCCCTCAAGACAAAGCCCTAGCGCTCCGGCAAGGGGCCCAGAAACTCCAGCAGCCAGTCCCGCATACCATTCGCTTTGGGATGAGGATTCTAGGAAAGATGGTGGCAGCAATAGAAGCAATTCCGTTTGCCCAATCTCATCTTCGCCCACTACAGCAAGCCCTCTTGTCAGCTTGGGACATGAACCCGTTCACCCTCGATCGGCGGTGCCGGCTATCCCCTCAGGTCAGACAATCGCTGGAGTGGTGGACGTCCAGATCCTCCCTTCTTCGGGGGAAACCGTTTCCCCCAGAGCACTGGCTAGTGATCATAATCGACGCCAGTCTGTTGTGAGTTCATTTTTCCCTTCACCATTGAGGTCTGATGAACTCCCTCCTCTGGTGAAGGAAGGTAGTGAGACTGATTACCAAACACCTGGGCAGCTAGATGATAACTGGATGTCTGGAATTGAGGACTGGATTTAAGGCTGCCGACGCCCTTCTTCCTGGCTGGTGATTTTCCTGCTGGATTCTTGGAGACCAGTCTGATTCCTGCGTCTCAAAGTTAAGTTTTTCTGCTCTGCTTTGTACTCTTCAGTTTTGTTTTTGTTTTGCCTTGTTTTTTGGGAGTTCTGCCATCCCCGGCCGGGGGTGAGCTGAATTCCATTTTTGTCTCTGATCTGTTGATCTTTTGCTCTGTCTTCAGAATATACCTGAGTGCTGATATAGTCTTTTGAAGCCTAGCGACTTCAGGGCCTGTTTTTCCTATCAGTCGGTTGGCTCATTTTGATAGGGTTTTTGCGGATGGCAGACAGCAGCTTTCCTATCCTGTCCTATGTAGTTAGCTTGGGCCCCATCATTTGCTCAACCTATCTTTCTATCTGTGTTAGTGTTTTCATCTTGCTTCACCGTCATTATATGTTGGGGGCTGCCTATTGCTTTGGGGTCTGCTCTGTGGCAGTTTAGTTTTTCCCCTTTCTGTCTTTAGGCTATGTAGCTCTCCGGCTGTGATGGAGGGGTCTAGGGCACCGTAGGAACCCCCCACGGCTACTGCTAGTTGTTGTGGATAGGTTCAGGGGTCTGCAATCCGATAGCTGCCAACCTCTCTGGTTTTTCTGGACTTAGCTGGTATTTTGTTTTTTCCTCCGGTGACTCATCATAACAATCACCAGCCATACCGCAGATCCTAGGGTACTCAATAGCAGGAGAGAATTGTAAAAAAAAAAAAAGAAAGGTGTCGAATTTTTTTTTTTTGTGTGCATATTTTTTCCTCTATATCTCTGAGGCCGTAGGGGGAATTTTTCTCTCAATGGAGATGAAGCAATTGTCTGATTGTGTGGAGCAGCTCGCTGCTGAAGTGCGGGGAATTTCCGCCTATCTTGCTCATTCACATGCTGCTGAACCAAAGATTCCTACTCCTGATGTGTTTTTTGGGGATCGGTCTAAATTCTTGAATTTCAAGAATAATTGTAAATTATTTTTTGCCTTGATGCCTAACTCGTCGGGGAACTCCGCGCAGCAGGTTAAAATTGTCATCTCTTTGCTGCGCGGCGATCCCCAGGATTGGGCGTTTTCTTTGAAACCTGATGATCCTATTCTGAATAATGTGAACGCATTTTTTCAAGCCTTGGGGTTGTATGATGAACCTAATGCTATTGATCAGGCTGAAAAGACCCTGTTGGCATTAAGCCAGGGTCGGGATTCGGCAGAGTTGTACTGTCAAAAATTCCAAAAGTGGGCGGTCCTTACTACCTGGAATGATGGTGCCTTGGCAGCCCTCTTTCGGAAGGGTTTGTCAGAAACTGTAAAAGATACTATGGTGGGATTTCCTGTTCCCTCTGGTCTTGACGATTCTGTCATTAGCCATTCAGTTGGATCGGCGTTTACGTGAACGCAAAACTACACGAGAGATGTTGCCACCTGTTGAACAAATGTCTGAACCTATGCAATGTGATAGTTTTGTCTAGGGTGCAACGTCAGGAGTTCAGAAGGCGTAATAAGCTGTGTTTTTTTGTGGAGATGCCTCGCATATTATTTCTGTCTGCCCTAAACGAGAGAAACGTGCACACACGTTTTCTGTGGGTGGTGTTCAACCTAAGTTTCTTTTGGCAATTACTCTGATCTGCTCCCTGTCCACATTTTCCGCCAAGGCTTTTGTGGATTCAGGAGCAGCTCTGAACCTGATGGACTTGGATTTTGCTAAACGTTGTGGATTTCCTATGACACCTCTGCGGACACCTATCCCTTTGAGGGGTATTGATGCTACTCCTTTGGCGAAGAATAAACCTCAGTTTTGGACCTAGGTGGTAATGCGGATCGCCCCAGACCATCAAGAAAATTGCAGATTTTTGGTGTTGCATAATTTGCATGATACCATTGTTCTGGGGGTTCCCTGGTTGCAAATCCATAATCCAGTTCTGGATTGGAAATCTTTGTGGTGAGTTGGGGTTGTCGGTGTGCCCTTAGTGATGCTCCTGTTTTCTCCACCTCTCCCCAGTCGCGTGATGTTCCTGACTATTTGGCTGACTTTTATGATGTATTTAGTGAGAATGAGTCTGCGTCTGCCTCCTCATAGGAGTTATGACTGTGCAATTGAGCTGAACCCGGGGTGTAAATTCCCCAAGGGTTGGCTTTTCAATTTATCTGTACCCGAGCACGAGGCTATGCGATCCTATATTAAGGAGGCATTGGAGAAGGGTCATATTAGACCATCCTCTTCACCCTTAGGTGCTGGGGTTTTTTTCGTGGCTAAAAAGGATGGTTCATTAAGGTCTTGTATTGACTATCGTGCCTTCAACAAAATTACTGTTAAATATCAGTATCCGTTACCCCTGATTTCTGATCTATTCTCCAGAGTTAAAGGTGCTTGCTGGTTTACCAAGCTTGACCTCAGGGGGGCGTATAATCTTATTCGCATTAAGCATGGGGATGAATGGAAGACGGCATTTAATACTCCGGAGGGACATTTTGAGTACCTGGTGATGCCTTTTGGGCTCACTAATGCCCCTTCTGTCTTCCAGTGCTTCATGAACGATATATTCTGAGATTTTGTGGATAATTTTTTGATTATCTATCTGGATGATATTTTGATCTTCTCCAAGAATTGGGACTCTCATGTGGAACATGTTCGGACTGTGTTCCGGATTTTGAGGGAGAATTCCCTGTATGTCAAGGGATCAAAATGCCTTTTTGGGGTACAGAGGGCTTTCATTTTTGGGATTTATTTTGTCTCCATCAACTATTGAAATGGACCCGGCCAAGGTACAGGCCATTTATGATTGGGTTCAGCCCACTTCTTTGAAGGCCCTCCAGAAGTTTTTGGGTTTTGCTAATTTTTATCGGAAATTTATAGCTAATTTTTCTGGTATTGCCAAGCCATTGACGGATTTGACTAGGAAGGGTGCTGATGTGCTGAATTGGTCTCCGGAGGCTGTTTCTTCCTTTCAGGAGCTGAAGCGAAGATTCACTTCTGCTCCGGTTTTGCGGCAACCTGATGTCTCACTCCCGTTTCAGGTGGAGGTGGACGCTTCTGAGATTGGTGCAGGAGCGGTGTTGTCCCAAAAAGATCCTGTGACATCTAAAATGAATCCTTATGCTTTCTTTTCCCGAAAGTTCTCCCCATCCGAACGTAACTATGATGTGGGGAATCGGGAACTGTTGGCCATGAAATGGGCATTTGAGAAGTGGAGACATTGGTTGGAGGGAGCCAAACACCAAGTCGTGGTCCTTACTGACCACAAGAATTTGATTTACCTGGAGTCGGCCAAGCGCTTGAATCCTAGACAGGCTAGGTGGGCCTTGTTTTTCACACGTTTTGATTTTGTGGCACTCAGAATGTCAAGGCAGACGCCCTCTCTAGGAGTTTCCTTGCTGATTCTCCTGTTGTGACTAAGCCTGCTACCATCTTAGGCGAGGGGGTAGTTCTTTCTGCCATCTCGCCCGATTTGAGACGTTCTCTGGAAGAGTTTCAGGAGGACAAACCTGAGCGTTGTCCCAGTGGAAAGTTGTATGTTCCTGTCCAGTGGAGGAAGAGAGTGATGTCTGAAGTTCATTGCTCTGCATTGGCTGGTCATCCAGGTATTTTTGGTACTAGAGATCTGGTGAGTCGGTCTTTTTGGTGGCCCACCTTGTCTCGTGATGTCAGGAATTTTGTGCAGTCCTGTGGGACTTTCTCCCGGTCTAAATCTTGTTCTCGCTCTAGTGGCTTGTTGATGCCTTTGCCGGTGCCCAGGAGGCCATGGACCCATATTTCAATGGATTTTATCTCTGATATGCCTGTCTCTCAGAGAATGACTGTTATTTGGGTGATTTGTGATAGATTCTCTAAGATGGTCCATCTTGTACCACTCCCTAAGTTGCCATCTTCCTCTGAGTTGGTGCCCTTGTTTTTGCAACAGGTGGTTCGCTTGCACGGGATTCCTGAGAACATTGTATCTGACAGAGGAGTTCAGTTTGTGTCCAGATTTTGGAGGACTTTCTGTTCCAAGCTGGGAATTCAGTTGTCCTTCTCCTCTGCGTTTCACCCTCAGACCAATGGGCAGACGGAGAGAACAAACCAGACTTTGGAGTCGTATTTGAGATGTTTTATTTCTGCCGATCAGGATGATTGGGTTTCATTTTTGCCCTTGGCCGAATTTGCTTTAAATAATAAAGCTAATTCTGCCACTTTGATGTCACCTTTTTTTTGTAACTTTGGTTTTCACCCTCGATTTTCTTCAGGGCAGGTGGAGCCTTCTGCCTGCCCTGGTGTTGACACTGTGGTGGAGAGAATGCACCAGATCTGGGACCAAGTAGTGGATAAGTTGTCTCTCTCCCAGGAAAAGGCCCAGCGGTTTTCCAACCGGCGTAGGACCGTTGGTCCCCAGTTTAAGGTGGGTGATATGGTTTGGTTGTCATCAAAAAATATCGCTATGAAGGTGGCTTCTCCTAAGTTTAAGCCTAGATTTATTGGACCTTACAAGATTTTGGAGATTATTAATCCGGTCTCTTTTCGGTTGGCTCTTCCTGTCACATTTAAAATTCATAATGTGTTTCATAAGTCCTTGTTGAAGAGGTTTGTTGAACCAGTAGTTCCTGTGGTGGCACCTCCTGACCCTATATTGGTTGACGGTAACATGGAATATGAGGTAGAGAAGATACTGGATTCCCGTCTGGCTAGACGGAGACTCCAGTATTTGGTTAAGTGAAAGGGTTATGGTCAGGAGGATAATTCCTGGGTCTCTGCCTCTGATATTCATGCCGAAAGATTGGTGCGTGCCTTTCATCGGGCTCACCCGGATCGCCCTGGTGGCATGGATGAGGGTTCGGTGACCCCTCCTCAAGGGGGAGGTACTGTTGTGAGTTCATTTTTCCCTTCACCATTGAGGTCTGATGAACTCCCTCCTCTGGTGAAGGAAGGTAGTGAGACTGATTACCAAACACCTGGGCAGCTAGATGATAACTGGGTGGCTGGAATTAAGGACTGGATATAAGGCTGCCGACGCCCTTCTTCCTGGCTGGTGATTTTCCTGCTGGATTCTTGGAGACCAGTCTGATTCCTGCGTCTCAAAGCTAAGTTTTTCTGCTCTGCTTTGTACTCTTCAGTTTTGTTTTTGTTTTGCCTTGTTTTTTTGGGAGTTCTGCCATCCCCGGCCGGGGGTGAGCTGAATTCCATTTTTGTCTCTGATCTGTTGATCTTTTGCTCTGTCTTCAGAATATACCTGAGTGCTGATATAGTCTTTTGAAGCCTAGCGACTTCAGGGCCTGTTTTTCCTATCAGTCGGTTGGCTCATTTTGATAGGGTTTTTGCGGATGGCAGACAGCAGCTTTCCTATCCTGTCCTATGTAGTTAGCTTGGGCCCCATCATTTGCTCAACCTATCTTTCTATCTGTGTTAGTGTTTTCATCTTGCTTCACCGTCATTATATGTTGGGGGCTGCCTATTGCTTTGGGGTCTGCTCTGTGGCAGTTTAGTTTTTCCCCTTTCTGTCTTTAGGCTATGTAGCTCTCCGGCTGTGATGGAGGGGTCTAGGGCACCGTAGGAACCCCCCACGGCTACTGCTAGTTGTTGTGGATAGGTTCAGGGGTCTGCAATCCGATAGCTGCCAACCTCTCTGGTTTTTCTGGACTTAGCTGGTATTTTGTTTTTTCCTCCTTCGGTGACTCATCATAACACCAGTCTCTTTGGTTGGGGAGCAATTTTTCGCCACCACACGGCTCAGGGCCAGTGGTCGCAACAGGAGGCTTGCCTCCCGATCAACTTGTTGGAAATACGAGCGATCCGGCAGGCGCTCCAGCATTTTCAGCACCTCCTAGCAGGACGGCCCATTCGGATACAGGCAGACAACGCCACGGTGGTGGCTTATGTAAATCATCAGGGGGACACACGCAGCAGGGCAGCCATGCGCGAGATAGAAGATGTGTTGTCCTGGGCCGAGAGCAATCAGTCAGCAATATCGGCAGTCCGCATCCCAGGCGTAGAAAATTGGATGTCAGATTTTCTCAGCCGACAGGAGGTCATGGCTGGGGAATGGGCCTTGCATCCCGAGGTCTTCCAGCAAATTTTCCAATGTGGGGAACACCGAATGTGGATCTGATGGCATCCAGAATGAACACCAAGGTAACCGCGTTTGTTGCTCGGTCACAAGATCCGCGAGCTTTCGCGGTAGATGCGTTGGTTCTACCATGGAACCAGTTTCGCCTTCCATACTTGTTTCCGCCACTGCAACTGCTTCCGAGAGTTTTCAGGAAGATCAAAACAGAAGGGGTTCCAGCGATTCTGCTGGCACCAGACTGGCCCCGTCGGGCGTGGTACGCAGATCTGGTGCAGCTGCTCACTGACGTTCCATGGCGACTGCCAGAGCATCCAGATCTGTCCCAAGGGCTGATCTTCCACCCGAACTTTGGGGCCCTGTGTTTAATGGCATGGCCGTTGAATCTTGGATTCTTACTCAGGCAGGGTTTGACCGTGAGGTGGTCGCTACAATGGTTAGCGCCCGGAAGCCGACCTCAGCGAGGATCTACCATCACACCTGGAAGGTTTTCTTCGCTTGGTGTCGAGAGTGCAGGTTTTCTCCTCTGACATTTTCTATTCCTAACATCTTGACCTTCCTCCAGTCAGGCCTAGACTCAGGACTAGCCCCGAGTTCCCTTAGGAGGCAGATTTCGGCGTTATCCGTCCTTTTCCAGCGAAAGATTGCTACCAGGATACAGGTGAAGATTTTCATCCAAGGAGTCTCGCATTTGGTACCGCCTAAAGGGCGCCAATGGATGCCTGGGATCTTAACCTGGTCCTGAGTGTCCTGCAGGAGGCTCCTTTTGAGCCGCTTCAGGATATCTTTGTCGTACCTCTCCTGGAAGGTGGTATTTTTGGTAGCCATTACTTCCATTAAATGAGTCTCGGAGATGGCGGCTCTGTCTTGCCGGGCACCTTTTCTCGTTTTCTTCAAGGATAAGGTGGTCCTTAGACCTGCTCCCCCCTTTCTGCCGAAGGTCGTGTCTTCATTTCACATCAATGAGGACATTGTCTTGCCTTCATTTTGTCCAGCGCAAGTACATCGTGTGGAAAAAGCCCTTCACACATTAGACCTGGTGAGAGCACTCGAGGTACGTGTCGCGGACGGCACCCTTTCGTCAGACGGACACGCTGTTCGTTCTCCCTGAAGGGCGAAGGAAGGGACTTGCGGTCTCGAAATCGACCATAGCCAGATGGGTCCGTTCAACTATTCAGGAGGCTTATCGTATCAGATGTGCGCCGATTCCATCGGGGATCAAAGTGCACTCTACTCGGGCAGTGGGCGCCTCTTGGGCGCTTCGACCTCAGGCTTCGGCGGAGCAGGTATGCAAAGCAGCAATTTGGTCCAGCCTGCACACGTTTACTAAACATTACAATGTCCATACTCAGGCCTCGGTGGATGCGAGCCTGGGTAGGATTCTCCAAGTAGTGGTGTCGCACCTTTAGACAAGAGGTGCATGTAGCTTGGATCGGTGAGTCAATCTCCCACCCAGGGACTGCTTTAGGATGTCCCACAGTACCTATGTCCCCCCAATGAGATGAAGGAGAAACATGGATTTTTGTGAGTACTCACCGTAAAATCCTTTTCTCCGAGATGCTCATTGGGGGACACAGCACCCACCCTGTTAGCTGGTTGGCTCGTGTTTATTTTATGTGCATTTTTTTCATGAATGTCAGGGTGGTCCCTTGCCCGACATATTGTTTACGGCATTAAGGCTGACTGTTATTGTTCTACTGCTTTTGCACTAAACTGGTTTCCGCCCGCAGTTAGGGCAAGGGTGTATACGGCGGGGGAGGAGCTAACCTTGTGTTGTTTGCCTAGTGTCAGCCTCCAGATGGCGGTAGCATACACCCACAGTACCTGTGTCCCCCAATGAGCATCTCGGAGAAAAGGATTTTACGGTGAGTACTCACAAAAATCCATGTTTTTCGCAGCAAAAACGCTTACACAATGCAACCCATTGAATTCAATGGTATTCCGCAATGCTGTGCTAATGCGTATTTTTCCACGGCGAAATCGCATCGCGGAAAAATGCACAGCATGCTCATTCTTTGTACGGAATCGCGGTGATTCCGCACACACAGGAATGCATTGATCCCCTTACTTTCCGCCTGTGGCTATACCCACCATGCGCAAAATAAGCAGATCATGTTTGGATGGTACCCAGGGTCTGGAGGAGACCCTTGGCAACATATCCCTGTTAAAAAAGAATTAAAATAAAAAAATTGTGATATTCTCACCTTCCGGCGGCCCCCGCAGCCTTCCCTATCCTCGCGATGCTCCCGGCAACTCCCGTTCCCAGCGATGGCCTGTGATGATGTAGCGGTCTCGCGTGATGCTACGTCATCGCAAGACATCGCTGGGAACGGGAGTTGCCGGGAGCATCGCGAGGATCGGGAAGGCTGCGGGGGGCCACAGGAAGGTGAGAATATCACGATTTTTTTTTATGTTTAACATATCTTTTTACTATTGATGTCGCATAGGCAGCCTCAATAGTAAAAAGATGGTCATACTTATCAAACACTATGTTTGACAAGTGTGACCAACCTGTCAATCAGTTTTCCAAGCGATGCTACAGATCGCTTGGAAAACGCTAGCATTCTGCAAGCTAATCGCTTGCAAAATGCTAGTGTTTAGTGGGAATACACATGCCAATTCCGCGTGCTTATATATCCCGTGGCAGGGAGTTACGGAATTGCTACGGAAATTTCCGCTGCAATGCCGAACGTGTGCACATAACCTTAAGCCACAAAATGGTAAATAAATTATAATGACAATTTAGAAAGTCGTTCAACTTTACATTTAGGAAGCAAATACACAATAAAAAAATGTTGTACCGCGTATATATATATAACCTTAAAGGGAATCTGTCACCCTATTTTTGGCCTATAAGCTGCGGCCACAGCCATCAGGGGCTTATCTACAGCATTCTGTAATGCTGTAGATAAGCCCCCGATGTAACCTGAAAGATAAGAAAAACAAGTTGGATTATACTTACCGGGGCGTCCGGTCTGGTACGATGGGTGTTGCGGTTCTGTCCGGCGCCTCCATCTTCTAGAGATGCTGTCCTCCTTCAAACTTCTTCCGCGGCTCCTGCGCAGGCGTACTTTCTCTGCCCTGTTGCCCGCCGGACCTCTATGACCTTTCCCGGCGCCTTCACACTACAGTACTTTACTCTGCCCTCAACAGGGCAGAGAAAGTACGCCAGCGCAGGAGCCGCGGAAGAAGCAAGAAGGAGGACGTCATCTCTAGAAGTTAGGAGGCGCTGGACCGGACCGCGACACCCACCGCGCCACACTACGTCCCCCGGTGAGTATAATCTAACTTGTTTTTCTTATCTTTCAGGTTACATCGGGGGCTTATTCATTCTGTAATGCTGTAGCCAAGCCCCTGATGGCTGTGGCCGCAGCTTATAGGCCGAAAATGGGGTGACAGATTCCCTTTAAAGTAAATTACAGGAGCAAGACATCTTGAAGGCCTATCTACACAGTACAAAGCAGTAACTGCACCACATGTACAGCTAGGCTACACCATTTCCATCACTGAGGCTGAATGGGACTGCTGTTTTGCTTCTAATCCAGGCTAGCTTCAGTCTGACTGCACTTCCATTGCTGCAGCAAAGCTGTATGGGCGGTATGGTCAAGGACTACATGAAATTCGGACAAGTAGTGCAACTATGTTGCCGGCCTGAACACTTAAGCCCTTCTTGCAAATGAGTGTACCTGTCCGTTAAAGGGAATCTTTCACCCCTTTTTTCGAATATGAGCTGCTGGCACCGTTGGGCTTATCTACAGCATTCTGTAATGCTGTAGATAAGCCCCCGATGTAACCTGAAAGAGAAGAAACACCAAGGTTACTTACCGGTAGCCGGTTTTTCCGGAGCCCATGACGGCACACATGAGAGAGGGGATCCGCCCAGTCAGGACAGGAACCCTACTGAAGATAAAAGGGGTGGTACCTCTCCCTCGCTTCAGTTGGTTTACAGAGCAGGAGAGGCCCCCTGGGTTAGTACACATGGTAAAACTATCACCACATTATATCTTACTAAAGAAAGCACCCAAACTATAGTGCACACCAAAGGTGTGATAAGGGGTGGGGGGATATACAGGTGCCGTCATGAGCTCCGGAAAAACCGGCTACCGGTAAGTATCCTTGGGGTTTTCCCATCTCCATTGACAGCACACATGAGAGACTTTTGTAGAATAAGACACCTTAGGGAGGGACCACTGCTTGCGGCACCCTTCTACCAAAGGTTAGGTCAGTAGAGGAAGATAGATGAAGTCGGTAGTGCTTAAAAAAGGTCGAAGGTGAGGACCAAGTAGCGGCTTTACAAATCTGCTCAATCGATACCTCAGCCTTCTCTGCCCAGGAGGTAGCCACGGCTCTGGTGGAGTGAGCCTTGATGCCTTCTGGAACCGGAGCGCCACTTGCAGAGTAGGATAACATAATGGCCTCCCTGATCCATCTGGCAATGATACTCTTAGCTACCCCGTACCCTTTTCTACTACCCTGAAAAGCTACAAACGGACTGATCCTTCCTCCACTGTCTAGTTATTGACATATATTGTAATATGGCTCTCTTTACGTCCAATGTGTGGAACTTTTGCTCCCCAGGGTTTCTAGGATTATTACAGAAAGAAGGCAAGGAGATCTCAAGTCCTATGAAACTTTTGGACCACCTTGGGGAGATAGGCTGGGTCTGGTCCTAGAACCACTCTCATCCAAGATCTGCATATATGGAGGGCATATAGATAGGTCGCTCACTCTACGGGCCAATATTAAGGCTAGCAATAATACAGTTTAAGTGTGAGTAGTTTTTGGTGATAGTTCTTGTAATGGTTTGAAGGGATCTTTGGTTAAAGCCTCTAAGATTAGATTCAGGTCCCAGGGTGGTAACTTTGGGATAATGACCGGCCTCGATCTGCCACAGGACTTTATGAACCAGGACACACACCTATTGGCTGCTCGGTTGCCGTTATATAGGGCCCCCAGAGCTGAGACTTGGACTTTGAGGGTGTTAGTGGCTAACCCGAGTTGCAGCCCCGACTGAAGGAATTCTAGGATAGGTCCCACTGGAGCTACATCCCCTAAAGGTTCCCCCAGGAGTCTAGGAACTTTTTCCACGTTCTACCCTAGATTTGGGATATTATAGGTTTCATACTTTTCAACAGGGTGGAGACTAACCCTGGTGAGAATCCCTGGTGACTCAGTAGCGCCCTCTCAAAATCCAGGCTGCCAGATGGAAGCCCTCCATTTGAGAGTGGACAACTGGTCCCTGGGAGAGTAGGTCTGGAACCTCTGGTAAGATCCATGGATCTGTCACATGAGTCCCCGAAGGGAGAACCAAGGTCTCCTTGGCCAAAACGGAGCTATAAGAATTATTCTCGCTCGATCCTAGCTGATTTTCCGGACTACTACGGGGATCACTGTTATCGGGGGGGAACGTATAGGCCAGGGAGAACTTCCAGGGTATTTTTAGGGCATCTACAGCGAAGGGATTTTCTTTTGGATTCAGTGAGCAGAACTTCCTGACCCTCCTGTTGCGTGAGGTGGCAAACAGGTCTATTTCCGGTTTGCACCAAGCCTGAACTATTTGTTGGAAAACTTGGGGGTTTAGGGACCATTCCCCCTGTCTTAGGTGCCTGCGACTCAGGAAGTCTGCTTGTGTATTTTCAACACCCCTTATATGCAGTGCCGTGATGGACAACAGATGTAGATTTGATATTTCCATGAGGCCCCGAGATCTCGTTCCCCCCTGGTGGTTGATGTAAGCTACCATTGCACGATTGCCCGTCATGACTCGGGTGTGGCGGCCCCGAAGCAAGGGGAAAAATGTTTCACGGCTTTCTCTACTGCCCATAGTTCTTTTACATTTGAACCATGATCCTTTTCTAGTGAGGACCAGGTTCCTTGTATCGAGTGGGATCTCAGGTGTGCTCCCCACCCTGTGGTACTTGCGTCGGTTGTAATGATGTCCTCGACTGGTTTTTGCCACGAGACACCGGCTGTTAGATGCTCTTCTTCAGTCACCCAGAGTAGGGAGTCTCTTACCTCCATGGAGAGACATAGTTCACCCTCTAAACGCCCTTTCAATTGTTTCTGCGCTGACAGAACTTCCCACTGCAGTTGTCTTAAGTGGTACTGTGCCCACGCTACCGTGGGTATGCAGGATGTCAACGAGCCTAAAAGGGACATTGCGTTCCTCAGTGTAATAGCTGGCCTTTGTATTGCTGTGGGAGCTAGGCTCCTTATTTTGGTTACTTTGTTTTCTGGTATGAGGCAGCGCTGTTGCTCGGAGTCCAGTTTTAACCCTAGGAAGGATTGCACCTTTACTGGTGTTAGTCTCAACTTGGGGATGTTTACTATCCATCCTAGCCTTATTAAAGTTGATATCACTTCCTTCACTTGGTGTGTGCAATGGGTCTCCGACCTCCCTATGACAAGAAAGTCGTCCAGGTATGGGACGATCACTATGTCCCGGGAACGAAGAAATGACATTACCTCGGCCATCACCTTGGTGAAGACTCTGGGGGCTGTAGACAGGCCGAACGGAAGAGCTGCGTATTGGTAGTGTTTGACCTGACCTTGGACATAGAGTGCTACTCTCAAGTACTTTTGATACCCCCGATGGATTGGGATATGATAGTAGACATCTTTTAAGTCTATCACTGCCATGAGGCAGTACTGGAACAGGATTTTTGTGGTCGTATTGATTGACTCCATTTTGAAGGAGCAATTGTCTACCCACTGATTGAGCCTCCTCAGATTGACTATGGTCCTCCAAGAGCTGTCTGGTTTTTGTATAAAAAGAGGGGGGAGTAGAACCCCTTTCCTTCTTGAACTGGGACCTCCTGTAGGACTCGTTTTTGCACTAGTCCCAATACTTCCGTCTCCAGGGCCAGTTGATGCTCTTGGGCTTTCCTTTGGGGTGTCATTATAAAGGTTTGCCCGGGTGAATTTTATTTTTAAACCGTCCTTGATTATGCTCAGGACCCATGTACTGTGGGAGATATTTTGCCCAGGCGGAAAGGAAGAGAGAAAGCCCTCCCCCTACCTCCGACCTGATGTCATTGGGGAGATTTTTTAGAGGAAGTAGAGGGCCCTTTAAACATATAGCCCAATCCTCTCCTTCTTTTAAAGTCCCAATTTTTCCAATCTCCCGTGGGATGACCCCTGCCACATACTCCAAAATTTCCCCTAGTTTTTTCCTGAAGAAGAATTGGCCGTCACATGGAATGGAACACAGTCTATGTTTTGATGGCAAATCCCCCGGACACCCTTTAAGCCACAGGGCTCGCCTTGTCGCATTTGATAAGCTTGCCGCTCTAGCTGTTAACCTCGCGGCATCTGCTGAGGTATCTGCTAGGAAAGCCGCTGCTCCTTGTACCAGTGTCAGATTAGACAGTATTTCGTCCCTAGGAATTTTATCCCTGATCTGGTCCTCTATTTGTTGTAGCCAGACCATGAGGGCACGAGCAGTACAAGTACCAGCTATTGCTGGTTTTTATCCACTTGCCGATGCTTCCCGGATATGCTTCAGGAAACCATCTGCTTTTTTATCAAGGAGGGTCTTTCTGCACGCCAGAGTCCTCTAATGGTAGAGATATCTTTTTTGAGGATTTGGCTATGGCACCATCAATCTTTGGGATTTTTTCCCAGGTTTCTGAGTCTTTTTGTTCAAATGGGTACCACCTTTTTGATGTAGAAGGTAAGGCACCCAACCTCTTAGGGTTTTTCCCATTCCCTGTCAATTAAGGCCTTTATCTTATCATTTACAGGGAAGGTGCATTTTTTCCCTTGCCTCCAGTCCTCCAAACACAACATCCTTCAGTGATTTAGGAGTCTTTTCCTCCTTAAGGCCCATTGTAGACCTGACAGCTTTGACCAGCTTTTCCACGTCCTCTGTTTGGGAAACACGGACGGCCCCCTATATCGCTGTCTGAGGAGGATTCTGAGGACTGAGTAGAGGAGGTGGAGGGGGACAGGGATTTTTCACGACCTTTTTGCACTAGCGAGGCCTCTGAATCCCTTTTGCGGCTTCTTTTATTCGTCCTTTTAAGGGCTGCCTTTAGGGAGCCTTTCACCTCCTCTTGTATTATAGCCCTAAGGCTAGTCTCCAAATCGGGGATTTCATCCCGTATGGCTTTGTTTATACAGTCAGCGCAGAGATCTTTCTGCCAATGATCTGCCAGCGGATCTCTGCATAGGGTGCAAGCTCTATTCTTTGTTTTTGCCGCTAGCAACCCATAGTGATCAAACAGAAAAATGGAACCCCGTTACCATAAGGGTGACATTCACGTAGATCACTCACCACCGCTGTCAATCAAGGATACCGATCTCGGAGGCTCCTCAGATGCACTCGTGACATTTTTTTCTGGACGTCTCAGAGTCATGCCAGTCGTGTTTACAACTGCTGCTCCCACCACTTGAGCGGCTACTTCTGGTATGCTGGCGGCTCGGCACTGCATCTGGTGAGAGCTCTTGCTGCTGCTGCCACTGCTGTCGCTGCTCTTCTTGCCCCACTTCCATTGTGAAGTTTTGGGCATGAGTGTGTCTTCTGTGGTCATCCCTCTTTCCGAGAGGGATCCACTGCACTCTCTAGCCTCCTCCGGTGCCCATTCACAACCCCTCACCCCTCCTGCCACGCCGCCGGGATGATCTTTTGCCGGCCAGTGTTTTTCCCATATGTGCCGCCATCTTGAATTCTGGCGCCGCCCCCTACGTCACACGGGCACGCCCATTCCCAGTGTGCCTTGCATGTGACGTCAGAGGGGCGCGACCCAGGAGCGGCCGCCCCTCTTGGAGCTCCTGGACATCGGCAGAGGGGGGAGGGCGGCGTGGCAGACACAGAAGAGCCCCTGACCATGCTGCGCTGACGCCTGCTCGGACGCTGAGCCTCTGGGGGACCTGCGGACGGCGCACAGGCTCTGCCTGATCTTCCATGCTGGCATGGGGTGGGCAGGTACAGACATCTTGACACGCCGTCTTCAGCACACGGGTCCTTGTCAGGACAGGAAACCCAACTGAAGTGAGGGGAGGTACTGCCCCTTTTATCTTCAGTAGGGTTCCTGTCCTGACTGGGCGGATCCCCTCTCACATATGTGCCGTCATGGGAGACGGGGAAAAAAGGAGTTAAATTATTCTCACCGGGGGGGCGGTCCTTTCTTGGTCCCATGGGTGTTGCGGTCCGGCGCCTCCCTTCTTCTAACGGTGACGTCTTCTTTGCTGCCTATCGTGGCTCCTGCGCAGGCGCACTGCTCTGCCCTGTTGTGACATATGAGAGCATGTTTTTTGCAGGATGAGTGGAGTTTTTATTGGTACCATTTTTTGATTGCTTTGTGTTCCGATTTTTGTGCTAAAAGTGGTAAGGCAGCTTCATTCTTCGGGTCAGTACAATTACAGCGATATCACATTAATGTCTTATTTTTATGTTTTGCCACTTTCAAACAATAAAATCAAGACATGAGTAAAGGTGCAGCATCAAGCATGATAATAAATAGCAATATAATCTGTTTATTATTGTGCTTGATGCTGCACCTTTATTCATGTCTTGGGGAGGATCATATTGGTTCAGGACTTTTTTGTTAACCATCTTTTTGGCATTTTTAATGTTTTTAAACTATGGTGTATACTTGTGCTTTTTTTGTACCAAGACAAATAATAAAATAAAATTGTTGTGTTAAAGGAACCTGTCACCTCTTTTGACCACTATAAGATGCAGCCACCGCCTTTAAGGGCTTATCTACAGCATTCTATAATGCTGTAGATAAGCCCCCAGTCCGACCTGAAAGATAAGATAAAGATGAGAAAAATAAGTTTTATTATACTCACAGGGGGGGCCGTCCGATCCGATGGGTGTCGCAGGTCCGGCGCCTCCCATCTTCTTGCACCGCCGCCCTCCTGCTTCTTCATCGCTCTCCTGCACAGGCGTACTTCTCTGCCCTGTTGAGGGCAAAGTACTGCAGTGCGCAGGCGCTGGGCCTCTTTGACCTTGCCCGGGGCCTGCGCACTGCAGTTCTTTGCTCTGCCCTCAACAGGGCAGAGAAGTGCCCTGCACAGGAACGGGATGCCAGGGAGCAACGATGCAAGCAGGAGGACAGTGTCGCAAGAAGATGGGAGGCGCCAGACCTGTGACACCCATTGGACCAGATCGCATTGGACTGCCCCCCGGGTGAGTATAATAAAACTTATTTTTCTTTACTTGCAGGTCGGATCGGGGGCTTATCTACAGCATTATAGAATGTTGTAGATAAGCTCTGAAAGGCAGTGGGTGGCCGCACCTTATAGTGGCCAAAAGAGGTGACAGGTTCCCTTTATAGTTGATCCCTGCTTATAAGCATAGGCATGACTACAGCCCTGGCCTCTGTTTCATAACAGTGGCTGCTCTGTCGCACCCTGGCCCACAATCACATAAACACATTGTCCCTTCTGTGGTGCACTTGGTGGTCCAAATTCTTGTACATCAGGGTCCACCTCGGTCTGCTGGAGTCCGAATCCAATTTCAACAAAACGAGTTTACTCAGCTCGTTCAGTTTAGTCACAGAAATAGCACAAGGCATCATTCCATTCCCTGTATTGTCCCTCATTTCTCCAGGAATATTTCAGGGTCGTAATGTCTCCTTCGGTACCACAGTTTCCTGACTAGTCAGACTAACTCGCTTCAGGAGTTCCCTGTCTGCTTTGCCTCGGACGTTTAGGGTTGTTCCCACAAAGTTAGCCACTACCATATCGATGCTGCCTTGTATTCCTCCACCACCACGTGACTGTCAGCCTATAGGCCCCAGATGCCAGGGTTCCCCAGCTTAAACATTATGGGACACAACTGTCCTGTCCTGGCTCACAGCCCCAACTAACTCCAGGAAGCTCCCCAACTTACTCCCAGTTGGCCCCTCCTAACTGACTAAATCCTATTGGTGGTCTAACCTACCCCTATCTTACTCTATTGTAACCCTAGTGGGTTAAATCTAAATTATACACTTTCCCAGTGTAATGGGGATGACCGGACTGCGAGTACCTGCATGCCAGGTCTGGAACTGAAAAGGCTGCATCCCCTCCCCCCTGTTCCCGGGTGGAAGCCTGAGTGTGCGGAACCTTCCCCTGTTGGGGGAAACCCTAGCGATGCGGACCTTCCTGTTGATGGAGGGGGGTGGGGAGAGACAGAAGAAAAGCGCGCACAGCAGCGGGGGAATGAAAGAAAAAGTTTGGCGCCAACAGAGTGCAACGTGCAGGGCGGTGAGAGGTGTGTTCTTCCCCTGCCCCCACCACAGAGTACTGGCGCTGCGACAGGCAGTATAGAGAGAGCCCCTGTCACCTGCAGAGAGATCAGATTAATCTCTTTCTAAATACAAGAGGCGACACCATAATGGCTATGAGCTAAGTTATACTTATATGATTTTTCGCTGATTTTCATTGTGGGCATAGTGCAATGTGTTTGAGCATGAGGGATATGGGTTACATTGCTAATGGCCTTTATTTCATGGGGGAAAAAATTTATTAACATGCATATGACCTCTGAATTGGTTGAGACTTGTATTTAGAAAGAGATTAATCTGATCTCCCATAGAAGCTATCAGTTGCAAATTTGATATTTGTTGGTAACCCACCCTCATTGGTCTGAGACTTGTGTGGGGGATACTTTTGTGACAGCAATTTTTTAATAGGTTGTAATATAATTGCTGTTTTTGGTCCTATATATACCCTTATAGAGAGATTGTTGACCCCATCATCATGAGGGTCAGTAACGGATAGCCTAGGTGGAGCGGGTGCACCAGAGTAACTTAGGGTGAAACAGCTCCGCAGTCAGGCAGGGATATCCATAAATAGGGACCGGTAGTGTAGTATAGTTTTTCGCCCATGCACTATGTTCCCATAAAATAATGATTGCTCCAGTTACTGATTTTCACACGTATTTAGTTTTTTGGTGGTTTTTGGCATGAGTCTTATTGAATATGAATTGTTGTACTCAGCCATTTTTTGCTCTGTAAATTGATATATTGTATATAGAGAAATTAACAGGGCAAGTAGGGATAGCCACCGTGGAGCGGGGGTGCCATTTTGCGTCCAAGAGGGTGCCAACCCCCGCTGTTAGGTAGGGACTAAGTACAGGGCCCTATAGGGTCAAAATAGAGTATATATTCCTACCTGACGTAGTAATACCATTTATTGGAAGGAGCTGGATCTTTTTGTAGAAATTGATCAGTGTGTGTTTGTTTGTGCCTTGAGAGATTTTCTCTTTTTTAAGAATTGACAATAAAGTATCTTTTAAAGAATTAGTTATTTTGCGGGTAAGACATCATGCCAGCCATTGTCGGCACTATTCACTTTGTGGACTTAGGAACCATTGAATTTCATCATAACTGTCGTTATCTGAATCTTTATCCTCTCACTCACATATCTTTTACCTTTTGAACCATTTAATCTCCTGTTTAACCCTTAGCCTCCCTGTGTGGAGTATTCGCCTGTTGTTAAAGTTGTTAACCCTTGCTCTGCCTCCTGTCCGTCACTGCATCCTGCGTACCTGTTCACATATATATTGCACAACACAGGAAATATACTATTTCTGTCAGGACATACTTACACACCAGGACATATGCAGGGCATTGAATTGGCCCCATACCCCTTATACATACTCCTTTTCTTTTGTCTTTTATCTACTTAGTATGCATGGGGTTTGATCTCTGACAAATATTAATTTTTATTATTGTGCTCGCTATTCTCTACATTACAAGTATTAGATAAGTGCATCGCAGACAGGGAAGACGAGTGTCAGCTTCTGCTCTAAGCAGGAACTTACAAGCCACAATACCTTGGTGATCCCATGGCCATCTTTCAGCCCGGGGTCATTATGGAGACCATTGACACAGTTGTCATGATCTGCTGAGTTCGTGGGATCAGGTAGTTTAGGGGTTGATCTGACAGCCTCACTCTGAGATTCTGGGAGGCTTTTTATAGCCTCATTGTGGGCTCACTCCTTGTCGCTTATACTCAGACCCTTGGCCGAGTGTGTGACCCTAGTGTGCTTTGTGACTGTGATACTTTTGTGCTTGCTTGGTTTTGATCCGGTTCTGTCCCTGTTACGAGTTCTGCCTGTTCTTTTTGTTTGTATTGCTCTGCTATTCCCGTGTATGACTCTATTGCCTTGGACCTGACTACTCTCTGACTGCCTCCCTTGTACTGTGTTGCTATCTCTGTGTATAATTCATTGCTTACGTTTTGATTATTCACTGCTTGTCCCTCTGGTACCGCGCCGTCCTCCCCGTGTATGACCCCCGCTTGTCTGACCTGAGTTTCCCTAGCCTTTGCTCCAGGATTCCTGTAATAGAACCCTATCCTGCAGCAGGACGCTAAGCCACGCCCCCTGTGGTCACATGATCGTAGGTCCTGGTACTGCTAAACTACTTTCAGTGTCGCAGGTCCCGTTGTCTGAACTTTTCCTGCAGTATCGGACCCCGGGTACTCCCGTAGTCTGGGTGAGTTACCCTGTTCAGCTGCGGCAGCCTGCCAGCGCTGACAGGATCCTGATACAGTGCAGTAGCGTAGCTACTGGGGGGGTAGAGGGGGCTCTCGCCACGGGCCCCGTCACATGAAAGGGCCCACCGGGAGTCATGAGGCAGAACACAGCACGGGAGGAGAGCAGGAAAATGCCTGCTCCCCTGCCTGATGGAGATTCTGCACGCTGGCAACACAGTATCCAGTTGCAGAGTCTCTGTATGGTGCAGGCTTTTTGACCTGAGGAGCTTGTCAGGCTGCAGTTTTGTGCACGCTGGGATTGGCTCAGGCACGCTGGGTCCTATTGCCCACCCTGCATTTCACTCTGACACTTCCTGGTCCTGCCTCACTGCCTGCAAACTTCATCGGTAATTGGGGATGGTATTTATTAGACTCATTAAATGAAGGCATGTCATGGTCACTAGGGGGGTGAAGGTGAGAGGATTGGGGTATTGTGGGGTTTGAAATGAGGAAGGGGTACAGGCACTAGGGGGGGTGAATGTAATTGGATGGGGGTGTTGTTTGGGAGAGGACAAGGCATTGGGAGGTTTTAGGATGGGGGTATTGTGAGGGCTGAGGTGGGTGAGGGGGACAAGGCAATTGGGGGTGAATGTGAGAGGATGGGGGTATTGTGGGAGAAGGGGAACAGGACACTGGGGGGTGAGTGAGAGGATGAAGGTATTGTGAGGGCTGAGTTGGGAGAGGGGCTGATTATTATATTGTTTTATTAGGAGGTTAGATGCACTCCATTACATGCTCATGGAGTATAATCTTAAAATATTAAAGTTTTATTAGACATACATTAAAAATAGTGCTTAAAATACAGGGGGCTGTTAAGCTGAATGGGGTGAACAAACAGACCAACTGAATAAAGTGCAAAGTGCATAAACATACACTAATTTTTTGGGCAGATATTACAGTGCCTAAAGCAAATACTGTACAAAAGGTACACTCTCCATGGAAAAAGCAGAAATAACAGTGCAGATTAACCCCAAACTTCCACAACAGAGAGGCTGACTGTAGCCAAGCAATGGTTTGGCCCATGGAATATAAAAAACCCTTGGTCTGCTATGACTTAAAGGGAACCTGACACCAGGTTTGGCTGATAAGAGATACGGCTACCGCCTTTCAGGGCTGATATACAGCATTATATAATGATGTATATAAGCCACCGATCCGACCTGCAAGAGAATAAAAATAGATTTTATTATACTCACCTGCAGGGCGGTCCAGTCCGAGGGGTGTTGCTCTTCTTGGTCCGGCGCCTCCCTTCTTCTTGTGATGCCACCCTCCTGCTTGCTTCGTATGGATGACACGTCTCTTCGGCATCACGCTCTTACACAGGCATACTTCTCTGCCAAGTTAAGGGCAGAGCAAACTACTGCAGTGAGCAGGTGCCGGGACAGGTCAAAGAGCCCCGGTGCATGCATACTGCAGAATTTTGCTCTGCCATCAACAGGACAGAGAGGTACGCCTGCACAGAAGCGCTGTGCCGAGGAGACTGTGTGGATGACAAAGGGACGCCTCATACACACTAAGTAAGCAGGAGAATGGGGATCGTAAGAAGATGGGAGGCGCTGGACCAAGAACAGCGACGCCCATCGGACTGGTCCGCCCCGCAGTTGAGTATAATTAATGTTATTTTTCTTCTCTAACAGGAGCAAGCAACAGTGCTAAGGGAAATGGGGAGAGCCACGGGAACCATGAGGAAGGTGATGCTGCGCAACTGACCAGTGCCACAGAGGAAGGTACCTGCTCCATATATAGCACTGCTCCAGCGGTATTGGGGTGGATGGGGAGGTAGTACCCATAGCTGAACAGGCTGATGGGACTGTGGTAATCCCTAGGAAGATGGCCTACATGTCTCAACACTTCTATTGGCCCAAATTGGGGACAGATGTAACAAACTACTGCCGCTCCGGTATCACCTGTCAAAGAGCGGGAAAGTCAGGGCCTTTTCCCAAGGTTCCACTGATCTCTTTGCCAGTGAAGGAGCCTTTCCAGAGGATTGCAGTGGACATTTTGGGACCACTGGCCATACCCTGCAGCTCTGGAAAGCATTTCATCCTTACTGTACTGTGGTAGACTATGCTACCCGGAGGCTGTGGCTCTGTCCTCAATTTGGGCGGATAAGATGGCGGATGCACTGTTGGCCATCTTTTCATGAGTAGGATTTCCCTGGGAGATGCTTACCAACCAGTGGACTCAATTCATGTCTCGCCTTATGGAGGCTCTCTGTAAGAAAATGCAGGTGAAGCATCTGGTATCGAGCGTTTATCACCTCCAAAACAATGGTTTGTGTGAGCGTTTCAATGGTACCCTCAAACAGATGCTAAAAATGCTGGTTGAGACACAAGGACATGACTGGGAGCGGTACCTCTCACACCTGCTATTCGCTTACTGAGAGGTTCCGCAGGTCTCAATTGAGTTTCCCCCCTCCCAGCTCCTGTACGGCAGGCGAGTCCGGGGATCCCATGGGTTGGTAAGAGAATCCTGGGAAATAGAGCCGAGCCCTTCAGAAGTGTCCATCGTGGAGTATGTCATGCACTTCCGTGAGAAGATGCAGACCTTGACGCAGTTGGTGCATGACAACATGGTGCAGGCCCAAGCTGACCAGAAGCACTGTATGACCAGAACGCCCGAGAGTGGACCTACCAGGTGGGTCAGAAGGTGTGGGTGCTGGTCCCCGTACCAAAGGATAAGCTTGAGTAGGCTTGGGAAGGCCCATACGTCATACACCAACAGCTCAAGCCAGTCACCTACATGGTCACCCTTGACGACGCTCGGGGTAGGCGCAAGGCCTTCCATGTTAACATGATGCTCATCAAGAACGTGGAGTCTGTCCTACCGGTCTGCATCCTGCCCGAGGACAGAGAGGAAGACCTCCTCCTGGAAATGTTGGCTGTTGTGAACTCATTTTCTGGTCTGCCTCTGGTTTCTGGTGAGGGAACTGTTTGTGCTGACAGAGGAGTTGTAAGTTCTCTTTCCGGGCTCCCTCTGGTGGTGGCAGGAGGTAATGAAGCTGATCTAATTAACAGAGACCTGCCACCTGATAATGAGGACGACGATTGGACATCTGGAGTCTCAGACTGGATTTAAGACAGCGGACTCCCTATTCACATGCTGGTGATTTTTTCCTGCCTCCTGAGGTCTTGGTTTCCAGCTCAGTTCCTGTCTTCTCAAGCCAAGTTTTCTCTGCTAATGTTCACATTTGATTTGGTTTTGTCTATTCAGTTTTTTGTGTGGTCAGCCACCCCCGGCTGGGGCTGTGCTGAATTTCCACTCTTATGTTACTGTGCCAGTTTGCTTTTTGTCCCTTATTAGATTGGCCTCTTTTTGCTCTATTCTCAGAATATGCCAGAGTGCTGATATAGTGGGTGAAGTCTAGTGACTTCAGGTTTTTTTTTGCTATCAGAGGTGTTGGACACTTTTTGCAGGGTTTTTTGGCGTGATTGCAGACAGTATCTTTCCTTTCCAGTTAGTGTGGGCCCCATCTTTTGCTCAGCCTATTTTCCTACCTGTGTATGTGCTTTCATCTTGTTTCACAGTCAATACATGTGTGGGCTGTCTATTCCTTTGGGGTCTGCTCTGGGGCAGTTTAGATTTCCCCTTTTCTTGCTTTAGGCTTATTTAGTCCTCCGGCTGTGACGAGGCATCTAGAATCATCGTAGGTACGCTCCACGGTTGCTGTTAGTTGTGTGGTTAGGATCAGGGGTCTGCAATCCGTGTAGTTACCAACCTCTCTGGTTTTCTGTGACTTAGCTTGGTTTTGTTTTCCTCCTCGGTGACCCAATCATAACAGTTGGCCCAAGCTAAGGCCAGCAGGTCCATAGAGAACGTGGAGGTAAGCACCGTGCTATCCGCACACCAGCAGATGCGAGCTACGCTGGAACCATTCCGGGCCATATTTACCAACAAACCTGGAAGGACTGAGGCAGTGGTCCACGAAGTGGACACCGGGAATCATGACTCTCTACAGCGGACATCCTATCGCATCTCGGACGAGGTGTAGCACATCATGTGCCACAAGATCAATGAGATGGTGTAGCTGGGGGTGATTAAGCGGTCCAAGAACACGTGGGCATCACCTCTAGTCCTGATGCCAAAGAAGGATTGGACCACCCGGTTCTGTGTGGACTACAGGGGGCTCAATGCCCTAGCAGCCTCCAATGCACACCCAATGCCATGAATTGAGGAGCTGCTTGAGTGGTTAGCTGGCGCGCACTATCGATTATGGATCTGAGTCGGGGATATTGGCAGATTCCCCTGAGCCCCAAGGCACAGGAGAAGTCTGCCTTTATCACCCCCTTTAGACTGTACGAGTCCACGGTCATGCCTTTTTTCATGAAGAATGCCCCTGCCACATTCCAGTGGATGGTCAACCACCTGCTTCAGGGACTGGAGAGCTGCGCAGTGGCGTACCTGGATGACATTGCAATCTTCAGTTCCACCTGGGAGGAACACCTTCAGGAAGTCCAAGCAGGCCTGACCATCAAGCCGGGTAAGTGCCAGATGGGCTTGAGCAAGGTCCACTACCTGGGTCACCTGGTAGGCGGGGGTTCTATGAGGCCAGAGCCTGGAAAAGTCGACGCTATCACATCCTGGCCCACCCCAGGACCTAGAAGCAGGTGATGTCCTTCTGGGGCACTGCAGAGTACTATAGGCGCTTTGCACAAAACTATAGTAACCTTACAAAGCACTTGATGAACCTCACCAGGAAAAAGCTACCCCATACAGTCGATTGGACAAACAACTGTAAGGTGGCTTTTAGGGCTTTGAAAACAGCCCTGAGCAGCTCTCCTATGCTAAGGGCAGTCTACAGCAGTTGGCCATTCTTAGTACAGACTGACACCAGCGAGTTAGGCCTCGGTGTTGTGCTCAACCAGGTCGACTCGTGGAACCAAAAGCACCCCATGTTGTACCTGAGCCGTAACCTCCTGAGGGAAGTGGCCTTCTCCACCATAGAAAAGGAGTGCCTGGCCATAGTTTGGGCCCTTTAATGTTTGCAGCCCTACCTGTAAGGGAGCACCTTCACCGTGATGACCGACCACAACCCCCTGAGTTAGCTGCACATCGTGTCTGGTACCAAAGGAAGGTTGCTACACTGAAACCTTGCAGTACGACTTTTCCGTGAAACACAAAAAGGGCAGCGAGCATGCCAATGCAGACGAGTTATCCGGAGGGGTGAGCCTGCACAGGTGCACCTGGAGGAGTACCGAGAGGTCCTGCCTCCGTAGCGCAGTCCAGAAGGGGAAGTGTCAGGAAAATATGAATACTTCCTAAAATTCTATGTACACTTCCAGTGCTCATGCTGTCCCTCCCCCATTTTGTTAGTGCAATGTAGCAGAGCTTCTCATGTACAGGCATGTAGCTGCAGCTTCCAGCCCCCCCCTCCTCCACCCTGTTGGAATGTCCACTTGCCCACTCCCTCAAGCCATACCAGCTTGTGTAATGTGAGATCCTGGTCTGCTCGGCTTTGTTTATTCAAACCCGAATTTAATAACCCTTGATAAGCCTAGAGACAGCAAACCTATATCTTTAGAATCTGCATAATTAAAGCTTTCCACAGCAGTGTTTTGTAGCTTGGGAGACCACCAGAAACTGAGAAACGGATTTCTGCCCGCCCGCACCACCCAGACACGTCATGTCTGGTCTTGAATAAAAGATAAGAAAAATGATACCCCTGTCGTCTCTTTCCGAGGTTTTCACCAGAGTTATGACAAATAGAATTTTTAAGAACTTTTTAGAAGGGCGCGTATATCCTCTAACTCAGCTCCCCCCAGTGAGGTCAGCAAGGGAAAGGTATAAATCAAGGATACTTGATTAGGAAGTGGTCTTTTGCCTAGGGAATAAGCTACATCAAGCTGCGCAGATGTACCCTTTTGTTCTTTGACGGTTACCCTCCCCCCTCATGCACACGGAATACCAGTGACTGATATGTGTAAGTTCTTATTTTAATCCCTTTTATTTCTGTCTGTATATACTGTATTTTGTCTCTTTTGTAACATCTTTTGTTTTCTTGTAAACACTGATCATATTTTCTGGAGTAAATCTGTAAGATTTACTAGTTTCGTTTTCCTTGTTCTAAGAACAAACCACCACGATCTCTGTGCTAAATTACACTACCCTGTGGGTGGGCTCCTGACCCAATATTGGTTTTAATCTCAAACGAGGAGCTGATGGCAGCAAAGTGTTCTGGGGGATTTGGAAAACCCTGGCAGTGACGGAACGGAGGTTTAGGTGTGTATTTCCAGCCTGAGACTGGGGATATACATACCACCCTCACTGCAGAGTTCCTAATAGCCAGTACACAGCGAGGCAGCCTTTCTGGTGACTACTTACTCTAGATTTAGTTCCCTGACTGACCTGAGGGTAAGGGGAGCACCAGAGAGCTGCCAGTTCCGAACCGGAAACAGAGTGGGATAGACAAATCTCTGACAAGTGGCTGGACACAAGGAATGCGACACTTGTACTCCATGTCCTGGATATGTCTGTGTGTGGTGGCTCTTGAAGCAATGGCTCAAGCAGTAGTCCACTCATTGTGAATATTCCTCAAATTTTTGAATGTTTTTTTTTTTTAAACAATCCTTTCATGGCTGCGGTTATGCTGGCTGCTTGTGCACCTTCTTCTACCATACTTTTTCCTTCCACTCAACTCCCCATTAATATGATTGGATACAGCACTCTGAACAGTCAGCTTCTTTATCATTGACCTTTTGTGGCTTACAGTCATGGCCAAAAGTTTAGAGAATGACACAAATATTAATTTTTACAAAGTCTACTGCTTCATTTTTTTCTAATGGCAGTTTGCATATACTCCAGAATGTTATAAAGAGTGATCAGCTTAACAGCAATTACTTGCAAAGTCAATATTTGCCTAGAAAATTAACTTTATCCCCCAAAACACATTTCAACATCATTGCAGCCCTGCCTTAAAAGGAACAGCTAACATCGTTTCAGTGATTGCTCCATTAACACAGGTGTGGGTGTTGATGAGGACAGGGCTGGAGATCAATCTGTCATGATTAAGTAAGAATGACACCACTGGACACTTTAAAAGGAGGCTGGTGCTTGGCATCATTGTTTCTCTTCTGTTAACCATGGTTATCTCTAAAGAAACACGTGCAGTCATCATTGCACTGCACAAAAATGGCCTAACAGGGAAGAGTATCGCAGCTAGAAAGATTGCACCTCAGTCAACAATCTATCGCATCATCAAGAACTTCAAGGAGAGAGGTTCCCTTGTTGCCAAAAAGGCTCCAGGGCGCCCAAGAAAGATCAGCAAGCGCCAGGACCGTCTCTTAAAAGTGTTTCAGCTGTGGGATCGGGCTACCAGCAGTGCAGAGCTTGTTCAGGAATGGCAGCAGGCAGGTGTGAGTGCATCTGCACGCACTGTGAGGCAGAGACTCTTGGAGCAAGGCCTGGTCTCAAGGAGGGCAGCAAAGAAGCCACTTCTCTCCAGAAAAAACATCATGGACAGACTGATATTCTGCAAGAGGTACAGGGAGTGGACTGCTGAGGACTGGGGTAAAGTCATTTTCTCTGATGAATCCCCTATTCGACTGTTTGGGACATCTGGAAAACGGCTTATTCGGAGAAGACCAGGTGAGCGCTACCACCAGTCTTGTCTCATGCCAACTGTAAAGCATCCTGAAACCATTCATGTGTGGGGTGGCTTCTCAGCCAAGGGAATGGGCTCTCTCTCAATCTTGCCTAAAAACACAGCCATGAATAAAGAATGGTACCAGAATGTCCTCCAAGAGCAACTTCTCCCAACCGTCCAAGAGCAGTTTGGCGATCAACAATGCCTTTTTCAACATGATGGAGCACCTTGCCATAAAGCAAAGGTGATAACTAAATGGCTCAGGGAACAAAACATAGAGATTTTGGGACCATGGCCTGGAAACTCCCCAGATCTTAATCCCATTGAGAACTCGTGGTCAATCATCAAGAGACGGGTGGACAAACAAAAACCTTCAAATTCGGACAAAATAAAAGCATTGATTTTGCAAGAATGGACTGCTATCAGTCAGGGTTTGATCCAGAAGTTGATTGAGAGCATGCCAGGGAGAATTGCTGAGGTCCTGAAGAAGAAGGGTCAACACTGCAAATATTGACTTGCTGCATTAACTCATTCTAACTGTCAATATAACCTTTTGTTACTCATAATATGATTGCAATTATATTTCTGTATGTGATAAAAACATCTGACAAACATAAAAACCAGAGGGCAGCAGATCATGTAAAAATATAATATTTGTGTCAGTCTCTAAACTTTTGGCCATGACTGTACCCTACTTGCGGAGTGTGTCAATGCCAGCCTTCTGGACATCTGTCATGTCAGCAGTCTTCCCTATGATTGTGGAGGCTACGGAAACAGTCTAAGGGACCTTTTTAAATGCTTAGGAAGCCTTTGCAGGTTTTTTTTTGTTAATTATTCTCATTAATCCAATAATAACTCATTGGCTGTGAGCCATAATCATCAACATTAAAAGACGTAAACACTTGAAATAGATCACTGTTTGTAATGACTATAAGGCTAGTTTCACGTTAGCGTTGAGGCGCTGCGGATACTCGCCGTGAAGCTCCGCCCTCTGTCGTGCCTCCTCCGCCAGACAGCCACGGCGGTCCCTTCTGACAGGCTCGCGGCCGACGGGGTCTCTGCATGCAATGCGCATGCGCCATAGGTCGTGGCCACGCCTCCCTCCTGTTACTTGTACTCCAGCAATGCCCTGACCCGTAAGCACCTACGGACCAATGGGAGACCTGACAGGGCCATATCAGGCCGTTCCCCCCTGAGGGAGGTGCCTGATCGTTGTTTGCTAGCACACTGGGCCCTGCTTCCTCGTGTGCTCTCTGCAGTCTCGCAGTCCTGTCTTCAGTGATTCCTGCAATAGCCTCGCAGTCCTGCCTTCCGTGGCCCCTGCAGTAGCCCCGCAGTCCGGTGCTCCGTGAGTCCAGCTATCAATACTCTAGTCCTGTCTCCAGTGTTCCTGTTCCATCCTGCTATCCACACTCCAGTCCTTCAGTCCTACTCCAGTCCTGCCTCCGGTGTTCCTGCGCCATCCTGCTATCCACACTCGAGTCCTTCAGTCCTACTCCAGTCCTGCCTCCGATGTTCCTACTCCATCCTACTATCCACACTCCAGTCCTTCTCCAGTCCTACCTCTGGTGTTCCTGCTCCATCCTGCTATCCACACTCCAGTCCTACTCCAGTCCTGCCTCCCGTGTTCCTGCTCTGTCCTGTTGTCTATGCTCCAGTCCTGCAGTTCTACTCCGGTCCAGTCTCCAGTGATCCCGCTCTGTTGTCTACGCTTCAGTCCCGCACTCCTACGCCAGTCCGTCCTGAGCCGCCCCTCTCGGTACCGGTTATCGTGGTACCCGAACCCCTGGGCCTGCTCCTAACGATCCCTGTATAGGGGTCGGCTCCACCTGGCAGCTTGCCCGGGGCCCCTCGGTGCCACGGTCCAGAGGGTCCACTCCTGGAGATTTGTCTCCTGACCAGCCGTGGTAACAGTACGATCAGGCCATGGACTCCGCCGGTACTACTGCTGCTACCCAAAAGGAGTTGCTCTTTTTGCGGGAGAATCAGGGACGCATCATGTCCGTCATGAAGTCTATGGACACCCGTTTGTCGGCCCTGCAGGTGCCTGATCCTGGAAATGCCACTGAACTGGCCAGTCTTCAACAGCTGGGTCAGCAATGAGATACTCAAGCCCATATACTGAGTTACATGGCCTCCTTTGATAGCCGCTTGTCGGTCCTCTAGTCTGCCGCCACAATCCTGACTCCTCCCCCCATGTCTACAGCTCTCTCGGCGCCCAGCCTCACCAAGCCGCCGCGGTTTACTGGTGAGCCCAAACTCTGCAGGGGGTTCTTAAATCAGTGTAGCCTCCATTTTGAATGGTTGCCTCAGCAATATCCCTCTGACCGGGCCAAAGTGGACTTTATTATGTCCCATGTGGAGGGAGAGGCCCTGTCTTGGCTGAATCCTCTCTGGGAACGTGACGATCCCGTTGTCTCGAGTCTTCCGGTCTTCTTGGATACTTTTCGCAGGGTTTTTGACGAGCCGGGTCGGTTAGCCTCTCTCACCGAGTCTCTTTTTAACCTACACCAGGGTTGGCTCACGGTCGGGCATTACGCGCTCCGCTTTCGCACTCTCGCCTCTGAGCTTGGCTGGAACAATGCGGCTTTGGTAGGGGCATTCTGGTGCGGCCTTTCATGCAGAATAAAGGATGAACTTGCGGGTCGGGATACCCCGACCACCTTGGAGGACCTTATCTCGCTGGCCACCCGCATTGACCTACGCTTCCAGGAGCATGCCCGGGAGTCAGCGAGAGACAGGAGGTCCACCAGGCCAGCTTCCTTTTCCACCCGGTCTGTCAGTCCCCGTCCTGCTGGGTCTTCGTCTCCCTCCTCGGTCGAGTCCATGCAGGTAGATCGCCTCAAATTGGCCGAGTTACGTCGGAGAGAGGCGGGCACAAGGTCTATGCCTCTATTGCGGAGGCTCGTCACACTTTGTCCGTACCTGTCCTGAGAAACAGGGAAACTCCTCCACCTAGGTTAGGTAAGAGAGGCCTCACTAGGTGCTAATGATTCCTCTCAACCTCTCACCATATCTGTTATTTTGGTTTCAGGGGAGAGACGTGGGTCCGAGGTGGCCTATGTGGATTCGGGCTCGGCAGGTAACTTCATCTGGCGTGAAGAGGTGGACAAATACCAGATTCCCGTGGTTACTCTATGTAATCCTCGCCTGATTGCCGCAGTGGATGGCAAACCGCTACAGGAGACAGTCACCTTGGTCACTGAGGAAGTGGAGTTGCAAGTCGGAGCCTTACATCGAGAGAAGATAGCCTTTTACGTTCTGCCCAAGCTCTCCCATGCGATTCTACTCAGTCTTCCATGGTTAAGGACTCATCAGCCTGTTCTCGACTGGTCTTCAGGGGAGATACTCCGCTGGAGGCTCCCGTGCCAAGCTCGCTGTCTGACTCCTGTCCGTCTAGCGGACGCTCCTTGACCACCTCCAGACCTTCCGGGCCTTCCTTCAGCCTACAGGTCCTACGCTGATGTCTTTGATAAGAAGGAAGCAGAGGTTCTTCCTCCACACTGGCCTTTTGACTGCCCAATTGAACTAGTCCCGGTTCAACCCCCCAAGGGGCAGAATATACCCCGTCTCCCGCAGAGACCGTAGCCATGTCCGAGTACGTCCGGGAGAACCTCGCCAAAGGCTTTATACAGAAATCTTCCTCGCCCATGGAAGCCGGGTTTTTCTTCGTCAACAAAAAGGACAGATCTCTACGGCCGTGCATTGACTATAGGGGCTTGAACGAGATTACCATCAAGAACAGGTACCCTCTTCCACTCATTCCGGAGCTGTTTGACCGCCTCAGAGGGGCTCGGGTCTTCTCCAAGCTAGACCTCAGTGGAGCCTATAATCTGGTCCGTATCCGCACAGGTGACGAGTGGAAGACGACTTTCAACACTCGAGACGGCCATTACGAGTACCTGGTCATGGTCTTTGGTCTCTGCAATGCTCCTGCGGTGTTTCAAGAGTTCGTCAACGAGATCTTCCGTGACCTCTTGTACTCCTGTGTGGTCGTGTACTTGGATGACATCCTCGTCTTCTCTCCGGATCTCTCGGCCAACAGAGAGTGTCCGCCTGGTGTTACAGCGTCTTCGGGAGAATCGCCTGTATGCTAAGATAGAGAAATGTCTCTTTGAACAGACCTCTCTGCCGTTTCTGGGATACATTATCTCCGATGCTGGGTTAAAGATGGATCCCGAGAAGTTGACTGCCATTCTCAAATGGCCTCGCCCCGTCGGAGTAAGGGTGATACAACGGTTTCTCGGATTCGCCAATTATTACCGGCAATTCATTTCTCACTTTTCCGCAATAACCAGACCTATTTCTGCTCTCACCTGTAAAGGGACTACTCCCAATGATTGGACTCGAGGCGGAGGAGGCCTTTCAGACCCTAAAACGGGCTTTCTCCACGGCCCCGGTGCTGCATCGTCCCGAGAGCAACCGACCCTTTGTACTCGAAGTGGATGCTTCCTCGACAGGTGCTGGGGCAGTATTGTCCCAGACATCCGCCACCGGTCGTCTGCACCCCTGTGGCTTCTTCTCTAAGGCCTTCTCTCCATCCGAGTGTAACTACTCGATCGGCGACCGGGAACTCCTGGCCATAAAGTTGGCCTTAGAGGAATGGCGTCATCTCCTGGAGTGGGCTGTCCATCCCTTTATAATCTTCTCGAATCACAAGAATCTGGCCTATCTCCAGTCTGCCCAGAGAGTCAACCCTCGTCAGGCCAGATGGTCCTTATTTTTTTGCCCGATTTGACTTCAAGCTCCGTTTTCACCCCGGCAACAAGAATACCAAAGCCGACACTCTGTCCAGGGTCTTCCAGACACACGAAACAGTGGAGGAACCTTCGCATATCATTGACCCCACTAGAATCATCACAGTGGCTCCAGTGAACTGGCTTCCTCCACCTCCTGGCAAGACTCTTGTGCCTGAAAACCTCAAGCTAAAGGTCCTTCGATGGGGGCACTCCTCCAGACTGGCTGGCCATACCGGAACTAAGAAAACCATTGCCCTTATCACGCGTCACTACTGTGGCCCACGCTTCGCCAAGATGTGCTCGATTTAGTGGCCTCTTGTCCCTCCTGTGCAAAAAACAAAGTTCCACAACGACCTCTGTCCGGCTTGTTGCTTCCGTTGCCCGTCCCTGTGGTTCCTTGGGAGAACATTGCCATGGATTTCATCACCGACCTACCCCGTTCTTCTGGTTGTACAGTCATCTTGGTGGTGGTGGATCGTTTCTCCAAGATGGCACACTTCGTCCCTCTGCCCGGTCTCCCCTCGGCTCCTGAGTTGGCCAAAGTTTTCATCCATCAGATCTTCAGACTCCATGGACTACCTCAACGCATTGTGTCTGACCGAGGGGTTCAGTTCACTTCCAAGTTCTGGCGGGCACTTTGTAAGCTCATGAACGTTTCCCTCGACTTCTCCTCTGCCTACCATCCTCAGTCCAACGGGCAGGTGGAGCGTACCAACCAGACGTTGGCTGGGTATCTTTGTCATTTCTCCAATGCCCACCAGAACGACTGGGTTGACTTACTCCCCTGGGCAGAGTTCGCCTATAACAACCATGCTGGCGAGTCCTCGGCCAAGTCTCCGTTTTTCATTGTGTTTGGCAGACATCCTGGTGTTCCCCTTCCGATAACCCCTGCCTCCGAGGTACCCACAGCCAACGCCTTGTCCTCTGAATTTTCCAAGATCTGGGCTGAGACCAACACATCACTTGAGAGGGCCGCTGATCAGATGAAGCATTATGCCAACAAGAAGAGATTGGATTCCCCACCGTATTGGGGACAAAGTCTGGCTCTCGTCCAAATTTATCTGGTTGAAACTGCCTTCTTACAAGTTGGGTCCACGCTACATCGGTCCGTTTGAAATTCTTGGACGCATCAACGAAGTTGCCTACAAATTGAGGTTGCCTGCTTCGCTACGGGTCCCGAACACCTTCCATGTCTCTCTCCTGAAACCTGTGGTACTGAATCGCTTCCATTCTGAGTCTGATCCTGGTTCTCAGCCAGTTGGTGCCAATGATGTCTTTGAGGTGGAGGACATCATCGCCATGAAGGTTAGAGGTAGGACTATTTTTCTTATTGACTGGAAGGGCTTTGGTCCTGAGGAGAGATCCTGGGAACCTCGGGAGAATATTAATGCTTCCCGTATCCTCAAGAGATTTTTTGCTAATCTCAGGGGAGGGAGGCTTAGGGGAGGGGGGTACTGTCACGCTGCCTCCGCTCCCATGCCGCAACCTCCCGCCGCCCGACAGCCACGGCGGTCCCTTCTGACAGGTTCGCAGCCGACGTGGTCTCTGCTTGCAATGCGCATAGGCCGCGCCTCCCTCCTGTTACTTGTGCTCTGGCAATGCCCTGACCCGGATGCACCTACAGACCAATGGCTGACCTGACAGGGCCATATCAGGTCTTTCTCCCCCTGAGGGAGGCGCTTGATCATTTTGTTTGCTAGCACACTGGGCCCTGCTTCCTCGTGTGCTCTCTGCAGTCTCGCAGTCCTGTCTTCAGTGATTCCTACAATAGCCTCGCAGTTCTGCCTTCCGTGGTCCCTGCAGTAGCCCCGCAGTCCGGTGCTCCGTGGGTCCAGCTATCTATACTCCAGTCCTATCTCCGGTGTTCCTGCTCCATCCTGCTATCCACACTCCAGTCCTGCCTCCGGTGTGCCTGCTCCATCCTGCTATCCACACTCCAGTCCTACTCCAGTCCTGCCTCCCATGTTCCTGCTCCGTCCTGTTGTCTATGCACCAGTCCTGAAGTTCTACTCCGATCCAGTCTCCAGTGATCACCCTCTGTTGTCTACGCTTCAGTCCCGCACTCCTACCCCAGTCCATCCTGAGCCGCCCCTCTCGGTACCGGCTATCGTGGTACCCGAACCCCTGGGCCTTCTCCTAACGATCCCAGTATAGGGGTCGGCTCCACTTGGCAGCTCGCTTGGGGCCCCTCGGTGCCACGGTCCAGAGGGTCCACTCCTGGAGATTTGTCTCCTGACCAGCCGTGGTAACACATATATTATATCATACATATTTTTATATTTAGTTTTTTAATAATGTGTTGTGCAATCATGTATTTATTTTTGTGTGATTATCTAATAAAATTTGTTACATATATTCTTCTTTGAATATAACTTCTTTTGTGTATAAAATTTGTAGCACTAGGGTCCTGGATTCAAATCCCATCATGGACAACAACTGTAAGGAGGTTGTATGTTCTCAAATAGGGACAGTGATTATGTCTGTAAAGAGATGTGGAAAGTAATGGCGATATATAAGCAAATAAAATACAAAATTACAACTCATCTTACGAAAAACAAGCCTTCATATTATTGCTGTCAAAAAAAAAAGAAAAAGGTAAGGAAAAAACAAAAGCGCAAAAACAATAATCGACTGGTCCATAAGGACATAACCAATTACTCATTCATTGTCCACTGTGGAGCTACAGCCAATATCTCTTTGAAAAGCTTTTCAACTGACTCATTTCCTTTTCTTATAGGTTACATTTAAAAAAGAACACGTCTACCATGTTCAGCCAAGGCACGTGAAACAATAAGTTCTCTCTATGTAAAGTTTTTATATTTTACACTTAGCGCAATATACTCTTGAACAAATTGACTTTCATTATCAATGAATTTTACAGGATATTTCTAAATCCTGCTTTTTCCCAAATGTCTGCAAGGATTTCTTAACCATGTACCCATTGCGGATATCCACTTAGAAAAAAATTTGGGTAGTTTGTTGCACTCACAACAATTTTCAGATCCCTTAAAGCATCTCAAAGGAATTCAGATCCTAGTTTTGACTTGGCTATTCACGTCAATTTGTTAAAGTTTTCCTTCAATAACTCTTATTTTAAACTAGATTATGGCCCGATGCTATCGCATCGGGAGGATGCGATAGCATCACACCTCTTGCCATGTTAACCCTCAACACACACACACTCCACTCACCTTTCACCATCTCCACTCACTCTTTCACTCCACATACGACCCCTTCTCTCACTCCGTCTCTCATACTCACGCCGTCATCGCTGCTGCTCCACGATCCCCGACATCTTCTTCCGCCGGCACCATCCTGGAACCAGACGTTGTCCACGCCGGCGACATGTTCTTGCGGCGACGCCATCTTGAGTATCGTGAAATCCTGCGATAATCAAGATGGCGTCGCCGCAAGAACATGTCGCCGGCGTGGACGACGTCGGGATCCAAAATGGCGTCGGCGAAATCTCGCGAGTTTTCGCCGACGCCATTTTGGTTCCCGACGTCGTCCTCGCCGGCGACATGTTCTTGCGGCGACGCCATCTTGAGTATCGCAGGATTTCGCTGATCCAAAATAGCGTCGCCGCAGGAACATGTCGCCGGCGTGGATGCGGTCGGGATCCAAAATGAAATCTCGCGAGATTTCGCCGACGCCATTTTGGATCCCGACGTCCTCCACGCCGGCGACATGTTCTTGCGGCGACGCCATCTTGACTATCGCGGGATTTCGCCGATCCAAAATGGTGTCGCCGCAAGAACATGTCGCCGGCGTGGAGGACGTCTGGATCCAGGATGGCGCCGGCGGAAGATGTCGGGGATCGTGGATCAGCGGCGATGACGGCGTGAGTATGAGAGACGGAGTGAGAGAAAGGGTCGTATGTGGAGTGAAAGAGTGAGTGGAGATGGTGAAAGGTGAGAGGAGTGTGTGTGTTGAGGAGTGGTGTGTTGAGGGTTAACATGAAAAGAGGTGTGCGGTGACGTCACCGGTTACAACTGGACGGAAGTTGTTACAACCGGAAGCTGCTTAGGGCATTTATTATTTTAAATAAGTATGCTTCAATGTGGTTATAACACAACAGGTCATCATCATCTTGCATCAATTACCTATTGTATCATAGGCAAATAGAACCTTCAAATCCAGGCTTTAAAGGGAATCTGTTATTGTGTGCTTCAGGCAGCAGGATTCTGACACTGGCTGCACTTTTGCAGCAGTGTGCGTTTTACTCTGAAATACTGTAGCGTTTCAGAGAAAACTAAGTATGAAAAGCCAGCCAGAAACTATGCATTTTTGAAGGTTGGTTTGAGTCAGGTGCCTGATTGGCCTCTCCCCGCCCCAATTTGCTTAACCAGTAGGTCTCTACCTACGCATGTCAGTTTTGAGGAGTGTGGCTGTAAGAAAACACTTGAGTCCTGTGCCGGACAAGTCATTAGAGACGCACAGTCAATGCCCAGCTTATCTAACTATATTTCTTTGAAACAGCACAAGTAACTGACTGTAGGGACCCACTGTACAGCTACATGCATATATTACATTCACATCTTTCACAAGTTTACTAAAGCTTCTACATAATAAAAAACTAAATTGATTGTTAATGAGGAGATGCTTCTTTTGTCACAGTGAATCAACAGTATGGTGCCAAATATTGCTCATAACGGGAGGTAGGGTGCCTATTCTTGCTCAGGAGCCCATCAGGAAATTCACCAGGTCCACCGCATGACAGTCCGAGCCAGACTTTGCCTGTGGTTTGGCGACAGTTTCCCCTAATAGCTATTGCATCAACATGCAATTAAGGGGGTTTGGAAAAATACTTGAGTGAAGCGGATGTATGGACAAAAGTGATGCTAGAAAAAAACCCTGAAGCCTTCCATATGGGTTATCACCCCTTACAAGCAATACTTTGCTCCACTTATGAGATTGTTACCCAACGTTGAATTTACAAGGGCTGAAATTTTAGCTTCCTGACCAAAATTTCATGTCAGCTTTGGGTACAAATATCAAAATTATTGAGGGTGAAATCTGCATCAATTCTTTGGTATTTCCATTACTTATCCATATGCAAGACATGTGTCACGACTCTGTTGTAGGGTGTCCTAGGACCAGGGGTTCATTCCCTATCCTTAACGCTAGAGTCACCCTAGCATGCCCAGTTTCCTGGATTACTTCTGATGGTGAAGATTCCGGGGCCACGTACCTTGCCTTAGCTCCTGAATCCGCACTCCGTCTGTACCCTTCTCACACCCAAGGAAGATAAGAGTAGTAGTGTACCATAATACACCAACCAGACTAACACGGTAATACGAACAGGGATAAAGGTAAATGGCAGTCATACAAATATACACATAAAAACAACAGAAGTAAACACTGGGAGTAGAGGATGGGTAAACCATAGTAAGAGAAGAAAGTGAATTAGCACACACTCAAAACCTAGCAACAGTCACAGACAAATCCACCAAACGCCTTCTCCAACAACCTTCAGCCATGAGCATAAGCTAGCTCTGACAATGACTGCTAGCCAGGGCCCAGTTTATATAGGAAATGAGAGTGGCTAACAGAGTACAGCTGAGAACCTTAACGCAGGAAAGTTTCCAGGAGCTCTCAAATGAGCAGATTAACCCCTGCACTGCTAAAAGAAATCTACACATTTAATATGAAGGTGAAGTGCTTTTAATCAGTGTTTGAGTAGGAGAAATCAGATGCTGCGGTCTTCGCTATCCTGTCTGTCGTGGTAAATCCGTGACAACAAGATTATGTTTAAACGGATATGTCAGGGCCCATGTGAGTCTATCCTAAGAGATTTCTGGATTTTGAACTCAAAATCCAAAAAGTATTTTTATATTTAGGCACATCATTTAACCTACTTACCTTAACATTCTAATACTCATATTGGACAGAATTTAAAAATTGGGCAAAAGATCACAAATTAGAAGACATCACTGACTCCATAACAAAGAAAAAGCCAGGCAGAAAAAAATGGAGGAAATATAAATTTTTTATTTTTTTATTTTTTAGGATCAACAACTTGTATGACAGTCTTTCCTCTAGCATGTCCTGCTTCTAACTTTTTGAAGGCTTTAGGGATGGTTGTAAATGGAAGTACTTCTTCAATTACAGGACGTATCTGAAAAAAAAGAAAAAAGCCTTCTGTTTTACATGGAAATGCTAAAGCTATAGGTTATTAAAAGGGGTTTTCCCAAAAATTTCATTTTTTTTTTTAACTCGTTATACCAAAATCACAATACAAAAGAATACTACAATGAAACAAACTGAAAAAACTATTCATGTGTATTTCTTCAGTATTTTTATTTTAAATATAGAAGAAACAAAATTTCCTTATACATTTTCCACAGTATACAATGATGACAACTCATCTTCTCTTCAGCCCACACCAACATATAGATCCCAATTCATCAAAGATATTACGCCAGAATTCTGACATAAATGGCTTTGAAAAGTTGTGAAAATTTTGCGCAAGGCCAAGTTGTGCAAAAATTTCCACGACATTTGGCATTTTCACTCACGTTTTTCCCAGCTATGCCAAAATGGTTGCGGCGGGTAGTAGGCATGAAGTTACAGCAGTTCTAAATCAGGACAAGCTATGGCATTCCATAGTCATAAATATTATATTACTCCATTTCCGTTACTGGATTAAGATTTGTGATGAGGCACACAATGGGGCAACCTACTTGTCAGAGACTCCCAATTCATTTAGAGGTGTGCGCCTCAACATGAATCAGAAGCGTTTGACTCCCCTATATCCCCTCATCGAGACTGGTGTGAAAGATTGCTGGTCTTGATGAATTGGGGGCCACATTGTTGTTAGTCATCATCTGATTAGGGTATGCTGTTACATTTCTAGAGGACCTGTCACAAGGTGTAAAATTACCATTTTTTGCTCTTATTTTATTCCTGTTTCATCCCAAAAGTATTCTGGTTTTAATGAATTTACAAGTAACAATATGGTTCCTGAAACACAGGCCTAAAGAAACCCCTCCAAAGCACCATATGAGCCACTCCCCAAAGACAATAGAAATTAGACTCCTCAAAAATGCCCATATCGTTGGAACAGAATGGAGTATTTGGGAAAAAAATCAATACTCAGGGGAGCAGCGGGTGTAAAACAAGTACAAAATTCCTCTTTAAATATGACCCTTGAGTCTCAAAACCAGATAGAATGTAGGTTTGCAGAAAAGCATGAAGCTAGACGCCTCTCATATTTTACAGAACCTTTGGAGCCATCCCTTACTTTTACATAATTTTTTTCCCCCCAATGAATCATAGAATGGTAGAGTTGGAAGGGACCTCCTGGGCCATTTGGTCCAACCCCCTGCTCAAAGCAGGATTCACTAAATCATCCCAGTCAGATGTCTGTCCAGCCTCTGTTTGAAGACATTTATTGAAAGAGAACTCACCACCTCTCGTATCAGCCTGTTCCACTTATTGATCACTCTGTCAAAAAGTTTTGGTACAGCTTTGTTTTCTAACTTCCACATAAAAAGACTGATGGGTGTCTGTCTCCTATCTTTTTAATGGCAGTTGCTTTTCATTTATAAAGTAAGGTCTGATGAAGAATACAGGCCTCACGATAAAGCCATATTGACTCGCGCAGAAAATCTAGCAGGCAGATCTCTGGTGTCTGGGTGTTAATTTCTCTAACACTTATCCCCAAAATTGCCCCAATGCCATGTGCCAGAATTTGACTATAGGCATCATATAGCAGTGACATCTGTTCTGGCATAATCTCCCAATTTTTTTGAAGCTGTAAAAACTTATAAACCTGAGCCACCTTTTAAACTATTTACTACAGTATGGTAGCCACACAACAGCTGTCGAAGGTTGGTGCTCTGTGGTAGATTTTAATGTAGACATAAGAAGGTAACACCAGGACTCCAACTCAAGGTGAAATATATAAGCATTTACTTTATTTAATCAGCAAGAGAGGTCTGTGTGCATATAGGCAAACATATTGGTCGCATGAACATGTTCACGGCCTAGGAAGATACAGACTAGTGCAAGCTGAAACGTTGTGGCCTATGTGCACACAGACCTCTTTTGCCAATGAAATGAAACACTTAGCTGGAGTAGTGCATTAAATGTAAGTTCCCTCCTCCAGTCTGATACTCACCTTCTGGAGTTTTCATCTGTTTTCGTCACCGCTCCAGTCAGTCTCTGGTGAAAAATGACCTGCCTGCAGCTCCACTGTAGGAGCTGCGTCGGTTCACTTTTCAATACAAGTCTATGGGAGTCTCGAAGTTATAAAATAGTACGCCCCACGAGAAAGCTAAACGCGAAACGCACGTTGGGGTCACCAGCAAGCACCTCTGAGGTAATGTGCTTCCATCCTTTTACCTGCCTTTCACGCAATGAGCGGTATATTTAAGATATTTTCACTGCCTGCTTGCATTCTAAGCATATTTCATGTCTTTGCACTTGCAAATAATTAGTGATCATTGCCATCTGCATATTCTGCACTAACTTTGTACTATTTCATAACTGCTGCTATTTCATTAATGTTTTCATGCAAATTTTGCACTATAAAGGTTTGGCTTTTATGACAATTCATTTGTGTTTCACTTGATCTATTGAGATTAGGGCATATAATAGGAGGCGTTATTCAGCCCCTTATACACCCATTTTTAACCCTATTCATTGTCCATTCCTTCTTGCATCTAATGAGATTCTTGCTTAATAGGCTTTTTCTAGTTTTGCACCTTATTGTCAAGGTCTGGCTGCTATTTGTCATGGTGTCTGCACTTTTTATAACTAATTAATGATCCCCTTTGTTCTGATGTATTTTTAATAAAATTCATTTTAGATATGGCTTCCTTTTGCTCTTTTGATGAATCTGATATATGAAGCTGTCTTCCCTAGGCATTTATCCTATTTAGAATTTTTACAGAGGATGAAGCTGTTCAAAGCCTTCTCCATACTTTTTCTTCCCATCATTTTGGTACAGGTTGATCTTCGCATCATGTGTCAAAAATGCTTTTCCAGAACAGGGCTTGCTTGTTTAGAAGTTTTTTTTTTGGCAGTCTAATCTGGCCTTTTTATAAGGTTGATTAACCCCTTCACCCCAGTGCCTGTTTATGCCTTCATGACCCGTCCAAATTCTACAAATCTGACCAGTGTCACTTTATCATAACTCTGGAACGCTTTAATGGATCCAACTGATTCGGAGAATGTTTTTTCGTAACATATTGGTAAAATTTATTCAATATGACTTGTGTTTATTTACGGTAAAAATAAAATAAAATTGGAAATTTGGCAAAAAAAAAAATCTGGAAAATGTCTCAATTTTTATGCCCTGAAATAAAAGTTCTGTCACACCGTTAGCACCACGCCGGAGCCCTGCTCTGACAGGCGGGGTCTCTGGCATCTCTCCACTCACCTGTACTACGGTCAGTTGTTCCCTTCCCAATGCTCTGCATGCTTCCAGCCGGTCATCTAGCCATGTTTTTAGGGCACACGCGTGCACTCCCGCCCTCTTAAAGGCTTAGCATGTGCACTTGCTACACTCTAAGTGCAAATTCTGCCTGCTGCACTCAGATGCAAATCCTGCCTGCTGCACTCAGATGCAAATCCTGCCTGCTGCACTCAGATGCAAATCCTGCCTGCTGCACTCAGATGCAAATCCTGCCTGCTGCTCTCTATTGCAAATCCTGTCTTGTCAGAGTGCAGCAAACAGCTGTTTGCTGCACTCTGACAAGTTGTCTGCTGCACTCAGATACAAACTTCTGGGTGCAGCTGCTGCGTGACCGTTGGTCTGTCCTGGAGTGGCACCTGGCATTCATCGGGAGCCAAGTCTAACCTCACCATCAGAGGCTCTAGTGAATAGTCAGGTGATCGTTTAGTCACGCCCCTCCAGGCTCTCTGCGGTCCGTGGCACAGTGGTTCCACAAACCATGATCGTGACACACACAAAAAAGTCAATAAATAACATTTCCCACATGTCTACTTTACATCAGCACACTTTTTGAAACAAATTTTATTTTGTTAGGAAGTTAGAAGGGTTAAAAGTTGACAAGCGATTACTCATTTTTACAAAAACCCAAATTTTTCTATTTTCACAAGGGTAACAGGAGAAAATGGACCCCAAAATTAGTTGTACAATTTCTCCCGAGTACGCCGATAGCCCATATGTCAGGGAAAACTTCTGTTTGGGCACATAGTAGGGCTCGGAAGGGAAGAAGCGGCATTTGACTTTTGGAGCACAAAATTGGTTGTAATCATTAACGGATACCATGTCACGATTGAAGAGCCCTTGATGTGTCTAAACAGGGCTGTGGAGTCGGAGCCCATTTTGGTGGAGTAGGAGCTGGTGTAATGGAAATTGAGGAGTTGGAGTCGGAGGTTTGGCTTACTGACTCCTCAGCCCTGGTATGAGTGAGTCGGAGTCGGTGTCATGGAAATTGAGGAGTTGGAGTCGGAGGTTTGGCTTAGCTAATGCACAGCCTTGGTCTAAACAGTGGGAATCTCCTACAAGTGACCCCATTTTGGAAACTAGACCCTGTCAAGGCATTTATCTAGATGTGTTATGAGTACCTTGAAACCACGGGTGCTTCACAGAAGTTTACAATGTTGATCTATGAAACTGAAAAAAAATTTTTCCCCCACAAAAATTTTGTTTCAGCCCTCGATTTTCTAATTTTCACAAGGATAGCAGGAGAAAATGGACCCCAAAATGTGTTTTGCAATTTGTTCTGAGTACACCTTTACCCAATACGTGGTCAAAATATTTTTGAGGCACAGCTAACAAGAAAAGAAGTGCAATATTGGAGATCAGATTTTGCTGGACTGGTTTGAGGGTGCCATGTTACATTTAAGCAGAGCCCCCGAGATGCCAGAACAGCAGAACCCATCATAACTAACCTCATTTTACAAACTACATCTTCAAATGAATTCAACTACGGGTGCAGTGATCATATTTACACTAAAAGGTGTGTCAAAGAATTTTATACCATTGCGCAGGGAAGAAAAAATAATTACATTTCTACCACCAAAATTTTGTTTTAGCCACAGATTTTAAATTTTCATACTGGAAAAAGGGTAAAAATGGAACTGAAATTTGTCCCACAATTTCTGCTGAATGTAGAAATACTCTGTGTGATTGTACAGTACTGCTTAGTAGAGATGGGTGGACACCTGGATGTTCGGTTCCGAACAGTAACAAAAAGTTTGGGTGTCAGAACAGTACCCGGACCCCTTTCATCTGAATGGGGGGACCCAAACATCCAGTGTTTGCTGTGCTGTAATATGCATGACAGTGCGACAAACACCGCGCTACTGACCGGCGGGGCATCCCTGCCGATCAGAGCCGCGGTTCTCACGCTGTCAAAACACAGCGTGAATGCTCAGCTGTGATCGGAGGTATAAAGCTCATCTCCGGTCACTCGCAGCAGCTCATTCACCAGTGTTTTTCAGCCTGGATGGACGCAATAACGGGCGACCAAAAGATCGTAACTGCACCAAAACAGCATCATTAAAAACATCAGCTAAGCACGCAAAAAATAAGCCCTCACCCAAACCGAGATCACGAAAAATGTAGACGCTACGGGTCTCGGAAAATGGCGCAATTTTTTTAAAGCAAACTTTTAAGTGGTGGAAAAAAATTCCAAAGAACCTAGACATGTTTGGTGTCTATGAACTCGTAATGACCTCCTCCGGTCATGAAGGGTTTAACATCCAATGACAAAGTACATCATTGGATGCCTCCCCCTGTTCCTCAACGCCGGAGTCCACACCTTTTCCGGCACATGACAGCTGATCTGTACAGTTGACATGTGCCCGAACAGCCGGGGTGATATCGCGATTCACCTGCGGCTGTTAACATGTTAAATGCCACTGTCAAACTCTGACAGCGGCATTTAACATGCACGCGCAGGAAGCGCGTCATTACCTCTTCCCATCGGCACCCGTGTCACATGACAGCAGGTCATCGATGGGTTGGCATCACAACCCGTGGTCGGTGCTCATAGCAAGTGAGCATATCTGCTACATAAAGCAGGGCTGCAGCTCCATAAAAACGGCAGATCGGCACGCAAAAAATAAGCCCTTACCCAGTCCCAGATCCCAAGAAATGGCAACTTTTTTTTTTCTTACAAACTTTTGAATTTTTTTTCACCACTTATGGCTCTGGGAAGAAGGGGAGCAAAAAATGAAAATGCAAAACCAAAAATACCCCTGGTCATTAAGGGGTTAATCCAATTGAGAATCTGTGTACAGACTTAAAGATTGCTGTTCACCAGAGCAGACCATCTAATTTGAAGGCTGTGGAGCAGTTTGGCCTCCATGAATGGGCAAAAATCCCAGTGGCAAGATGTGGAAAGCTCATAGAGACTTATCCAAAGCGATTTGCAGGAAATTTCCGCAAAAATAAAAAATTTCCGCTGAATAGTTATGCGCACTGAAGTTTTCAATTATTTTGTCCCATTTTTGTTACTTCACAATATCACAATAAAAGGGAAACCAAATATTCCCAGTTGTAGGCCATGTTCTTTACATGAACTCATGCAAATCCTCAAAAAAAATATGTTTTGTATATTAAATATCCTGTTAAATATATAGTTCATCCTTTTTACTATATGATGAGCAGTACCAGGTAATTATCTGAATATTGAACTGATATCTTTATAATAATGACACAAATGATTTGTTTTCACCACAAACTAGAGGTCAGTAGGTTTGATCGATATTACTTCATCTCTTGTATTGTGTAAGTAATTCGACTATTTTCATTAATAAAAAAAAAACACAGACGTGAATACCAAAGTGGTGATCCCCTCCATCCAGCATTGCACAATTACACTACTTGTATTGACCGGCTACATTGTGTATCTAATCCTGCAAAGGCTGACCATACAGTGGGACAACATAACTCTGAGTCAGTTGAAAGTCCTTCCGGTATTAAGGCAGCAGAGGCGGGGAAGGCCTGGTGCAGGATGAATGAACAATGATCAGGGGAGATTAGGTAAATAATAAAGTCACAGTCTATGTGCTGCAGAGTATCAGATTCCTGGCACAAGGCACTTTTGTTGTGTTCTGGGAAGAGGGATTAACACGTAGGTCTACAGAGAGCAGGGATTAGAGAAATCTACATTTGTTTATGCAATATTATCATGAAACAAAGTTTACTCTAGACATGGGGGTTGTTCCTCTATTTCTCCTACCACAAAATCATAAACTACATAAAATTAAGTCTACACTCTGTGGGGATACTCAGTTATCAGTGTTAAAGAGGTTGTCCGTTGAAAATAAATTAATGACCTATCCGCAGTATAGGTAGTAATTTGTTGATTGGTGGGGTACAACCATTGGGATCCGCACTGATCGCCAGAATGGGGAACTTTAATGCTCGTTAGAAGGGAGCGGCGGTGTACATGCCAAGCCTGCTGCTCCATTCATTCCTTATATCTTTTTCGATACTCCCATAGAGAATGACTGGATCATTGGTTTTTGTCCGACCTGCAGCACCATTTTGTGAAGGTGATAAAAATGACACGTTTTACCGACCAGTGTATGTGCCAACAGTCGGACACTGCTGATCAACAAATTATCCCCTGTTCTACAGTGAAAACAAGTTACGTCTAGCACAAGTGTAATACTAAGGCCAAATTCAGTCATCTGTGTATCATGGTCTGAGAATAGATAACTTGGCCAGAAACCAACAGCCTCATAGGTGAAGAAAATAAGTACTTGATCCCTTGCTGATTTTGTAGGTTTGCCACTGACAAAGACATGAACGGTCTATAGGTTAATTTTAACATTGAGAGATAGAATATCAAAAATAAAATCCAGAAAATCACACTGTATAAATTATATAAATTTGCATTTTGCAGAGAGAAATAAGTAATTGATCCCCTACCAGCCATTAAGAGTTCTGGCTCCTAATCAACTCGTTACCTGCATTAAAGACAGCTGTCTTACATTGTCACCTTTATAAAAGACTCCTGTCCACAGACTCAATTAATCAGTCAGACTATCCTCTACAACATGGGCAAGACCAAAGAGCTTTATAAGGATGTCAGGGACAAGATCATAGACTTGCACAATGTTGGAATGGGCCACAAAACTATAAGTAAGACGCTGGGTGAGGAGACAACTATTGGTGCAATAGTAAGAAAATGGAAGAAATACAAAATGACTGTCAATCGATATCGATCCGGGGCATCATGCAAAATCTCATCTCATGGGGTATCCTTGATCATGTGGAAGGCGAGAGACCAGCCTAAAACTACACAAGGGGAACTTGTTAATGATCTCAAGGTAGCTGGCACCACAGTCACCAAGAAAACCATTGATAACACAATACGCCGTAAAGGTTTAAAATCCTGCAGTGCCCGCCAAGACCCAATGTTCAAGATGGCACATGTGCAGGCCCATCTGAAGCTTACCAGTGAACATCTGGATGATTCTGTGAGTGATTGGGAGAAGGTACTGTGGTCAGATGAGATAAAAATTGAGCTCTTTGACATTAACTCAACTCGTCATGTTTGGAAGAAGAAAAATGTGGCATATGACCCAAAGAACACTGTCCCTACTGTCAAGCATGGAGGTGGAAATATTATGTTTTGGGGGTGTTTCTCTGCTAAGGGCACACAACTACTTCACTACATCAGTGGGAGAATGGATGGAGCCATGTAACGTAAAATCCTGAGTGACAACCGCCTTCCCTTCTCCACGACATTAAAAATGGGTCATGGCTGGGTCTTCGAGCAAGACAATGACCCAAAACATACAGCCAAGGAGCGGCTCAAAAAGAAGCAAATTAAGATCATGGAGTGATTTAGCCAGTCCCCAGACTTTAACCCCTTTCTGACATCCGACGTACTATTCCATCCATGTGACCCGGCACAATTTGAACATCGATGGAAGAGTACGTCATCATGATCGGCCGGGTTCACTGCGGGTGCGCGGCCGATCGTGGCGGGGTGTCAGCTAATTCTCACAGCTTACACCCGGCACTAGGTGCCAGGAGCGGTAACAGACCGCTCCCAGCACTTTAACCCCTGAAATACTGCGATAAAACAAGATCGCAGCATTCTGCGAGCTGGCGCGGGGCTGACAACCCCTCTGCCTTTGGATCGGAGACCCCACTGCGTGACACTGAAAACGTCATCTTGTCCTGTAAAAAACGAGCCACCATACAGCTCCATCAGTGGAAAAATACAAAAGTGATAGCGCTCAGAATAAAGCGATGCAAAATTAATTATTTTTTCTATAAAATAGTTTTTATTATATAAAAGCGCCAAAACATAAAAAAAAATATAAATGAGGTATCTCTGTAATCGTACTGACAAAGAATAAAACTGCCTTATCATTTTACCACACACGGAATGGTATAAACGGCTCCCACAAAAAGAAATTCATGAATAGCTGTTTTTTCTTATTCTGTCTCTGAAAATGGTACCAATCTAAACGTCAGCTCGTCCCGCAAAATACAAAACCTCACATGACTATGTGGGCCAAAATATGAAAAAATTATAGCTCTCAAAATGAGGTGATGCAAAAACTATTTTTTGCAACAAAAAGCGTCTTTTAGCGTGTGACAGCTGCCAAACATAAAAATCCACTATTAGGCCTGTTTCACAAGTTCTGATATTTCCAGTACCGGAGATGTCAATGTCAGTGTGTGTAATACTTGCGGCACACGTGTCGCATGCGTGTGCCGCATCAGTACCACAAGGACTAGTGCCAAGGAAGAAGCGTTACAGTAAGCGCTGCTCCCCGGTGCTGAACACGGCTCTCATCATTCTCGGCGCGAGCATTTAAGTAATCAAAGAGACAGCAGGTGGCAGCTGATGGGATTATTACTCAAAAATCACAGTTTTCTCATGTGTCACTATTAAAATTACCAAACCTTTATTAATACTCGAAAAATTATTTTTTATATACTAAAATTAGTAATGCATCATACGCAAAGAAATGAAACACCATAGGGAGGTGCTTATCCCTACACTGACCTGTGTATCCCTACCTGTCAGCAGAGGTTGGAGCCCTAGGACCTGCGTATTGGCCCCCCCACTCGACAGCTTTCATTGCTAACCCTATAGGGCCCTATAGTGGCAGGGGTGTGATATAGTGTAGAACAGGTAGGTGAGAAAGAGGAGAGGTGTCTAGATGTATTCTTCTTGGGTTTCTTCAAAGATAATCTTCTCAATAAGAAATGTTACTACAATAGCTAACTAGAGGTTTATTTTCTTCAGATATCTCAAATACACCTGATCTAATGTGGTTGTTAAGAAGAACCCCCCAGAAACCATCAAACCCGATATTATTGGACCACTACAAAAAATTGGGCCTATGAAAGCTTGATAAATATGGTCTCCTCACGGCTAATTATATCATATACACAAGTCACTAGTTAGGCAAAAACATGTCCCATAAAGAAAAACCAGGTTCCCCCAAAATGAGTGCAGCACACCAAAACAGATCAACAAAAATACAAACAAATCAATGGGGTGCAAATTATGCACATCTGTAAAAGATAAGATACAAAAGGATTCACTATATGCAAAGGTTAGTCAATCCAATTTAGCAGCTTATTATCATAGTAGACCATCGTTCAATTGTCCATGGTTGACATGATAAAAAAGGATTAAACACAATATTGCACAATGCCCAGCATAGACGGGTCCAATATGAAGATTCAAGGATCCATTCATGGATAACACCATGCCACAATCATAACAAGACATGCTCTCTCCGTCAGTATTATAATCCAAGGATTGATAAATCAAGGATCCACTGTAACCACTCATTCAAGGACAGTGTGATTGAAGAATATGCAACATACATTTAATGAATCCACATAATCATACAATGAGACTAATAGAAAGGGTTAAATACCCTCTTTCTCCATAAATATTAGGAACCCAGAGACAAACAGATACAACTCCAATGCAAACTCGACACGTTTCCCCTCTTCCGAGGTTCATCAGGAGTATGATGGAAAGAATGGAGTACTTAGCGTATGCACAAGATGTACAGGATATGGTCTGATAGTCCGGGACAGTCCCCTCTCATGGTATGAAGCGTTACAGTAAGTGCTGCTCCCCGGCGCTGAACACTGCTCTCATCATTCTCCCCTGCCGGCGATCGGTGCAAGCATTTAAGTAATAAAAGAGACAGCAGGTGGCAGCTGATGGGATTATTACTCCCATCAGCCTACCTCTGCTGCTAATAACAGTGACAGCAGGAGCGGTGGATGGGAGTATTCATCTGCCGCTACTGCGCTGTAAATAAATAACGGTAGTTTAAAGAAAAACAGCTTGGGTTCCCCCCTATTTTTGATAACCAGCCAGACAAAACTCACAGCTGAGGGCTGCAACCCTCAGCTGTCAGCTTCAGCAAGACTGGTTATCAAGAATAGAGGGGTTCCCCACGCTTTTATTAATTATTTAAATAATTAAAAAAAAAAAAAAAGTGGGGTCCCCCTTATTTTTGACAACCAGCCTTGATAAATCAGACAACTGGGGGATGGTATTCTCAGGCTGGTAAGGAACCATGGATATTGACTCCCCCGAAGCCTAAAAATAGAAGCCTGCAGCTGTCCAGAAAAGGTACATCTATTAGATGCACCAATTCTGGTGCTTTGCCCAGCTCTTCCCACTTGTCCTGTAGTGGTGGCAAGTGGGGTAATATTTGTGGGGTGGATGTTACCTTTCAGGTGACACCAAGCCCCATGGCTTAGTAATGGCAAGGTCTATAAGTCATCCATCCATTATTTACCATACAACTATAGGATTAATAAACACAGACACCCAGAATAAAGTCCTTTATTTGAAGAAAAAAACAAACAAAAAAAAACAGACTACTTTATTAATCTCAATTAAACCAAACTTACATCCACGCCTAATCCAAGCAAAGCCCTTGATCTCCTGTAATAAAAAAGCAACAATATACCATACCTGGCCGTCATTGTGTCCCACCCCGTAATCCATGTCTGGGGGATATAGAGTATTCAACCTGGACGGTGCTAAAAGGCGACCGCCCCGGCTGAAAACCACTGGTGAATGAGCTGCTGGGAATGCAGTGACAGTAACCGAAGGTGACGTCATAGAGGTTACCTTCGGTCACGGAGCTCCTTTCCCAGCCGGGCTGAGCTGCGATCAGATCCCCACTATAGCACAGGGAAAGCTTACGGCGCTAACGGGGATCTAACTGAAGTCACCGCAGCTCGGCTGGGCTCGGAACGGAGCCCAGTGACCGGAGGTTACCTCTATGTCGTAACCCTCGGTTACTGACGCTGCGTTCCCCGCCAGGATGAGCTGCAGGAACGGCAGATGAATACTCCCATCCGTCAATCCTGCTGTCACTGTTATTAGCAGCAGCAGGGGTAGGCTGATGGGAGTAATAGTCCAATCAGCCACAGCCTGCTGTCTCTTATTACTTAAATGTAACTCTCATTATTCTCCCCTGCTCGCGCCGATCGACGACAGAGCAGGGGAGAATGATGAGAACCGTGTTCAGCACCCGTCGCCAGGAGACAACGCTTACTGTTATGCTTCTTTCCCAGCGCTGATGCGTGTCCCATGGATGTGTTATGTGTATGCACATGTGCAGGATGTTTTATAGCCCGTGCGGACATTAAAAAACGGACATGTCTGCGTGTTTTGCTCACGGACACACGGTCCGTGGAAACACACTGACATGTGCATAGACCAATTCACTTGAATAGGCAAATAGTGCTCCATTCCTCCCGAGTCTCTCCGCATGGCTAAGTAGTACTGTACAGCCACATATGGGGTATTGCCATGTTCAGTAGAAATTGCGGGACAAATTTTGTTGCCATTTTTACCCACTTCATGTGAAAATGTAAAATCTTTGGCTAAAACAAAATTTTGGTGGTAAAAATGTAGTTATTTTGTCCTCACTGACCAAAGGTATAAAATTCTGTGACACACCCAGTAAAATCTGGCGCTCCTTCCCTTCTAAGCTCTGCCATGCGCCCAAACAGTGGTTTACCCCCACATATGGGGTACCAACGTACTCAGGACAATTTGCACAATAATTTTTGGGGATGAAAGTTTTAGAATGGTGTCACTTTTGGGTATTTTCTATCATATAGACCCCTCAAAGTGACATCAAATGTGATGCGGTACCTAAAAAAAAAAAAAAAAAAAAAAAAAGGGTGTAAAAATGAGAAATCGCTGTTTAACTTTTAACCCTTGAAACTTCCTAACAAAAAAAAAAAAATTTGGTTCCAAAATTGTGCGGATGTAAAGTAAACATGTGGGAAATGTTACTTATTAAGTATTTTATGTGACATATGTCTGTGATTTAAGGGCGTGAAAATTCCAAGTTGGAAAATTTCACCAAATTTCTGTGTTTTTTTTTTACAAATAAGCGCAAGCAATAGCAAAGAAATTTTAACACTATCATGAAGTACAATATGTCACGAGAAAACAGTGTCAGAATCACCAGGATCCATGGAAGCGTTTCAGAGAAATTATCTCATAAAGGGACAGTGGTCAGAATTGTAAAAATTGGCCTGGTCATTAACATGCAAACCGCCCTTGGGCGTAGAGGGGTTAATCCAATAGAAAAATTATGGAGAGACTTGAAGCTCCAGGCTACCAAGAGACAGCCTCAAAATGTCAATGATTTAGAGATTATCTGCAAAGAGGAGTGGACCAAAATTCCTCCTGGCATGTGTGACATCCTCATGATCAACTACAAAAAACCTCTGACTGCTGTGCTTGCCAACAAGGGTTTGCCACCACGTATTAAGTCTTGTTTTCCAGAGGGATCAAATACGTATTTCTCACTGAAAAATACAAATAAATTTATATAATTTAAAAACAATGTGATTTTCTGGATTTTATTTTTGATATTCTCTCTCTCAATGTTCATGTCTTTGTCAGTGGGCAAACTTACAGAATCAGCAAGGGATCAAATACTTATTTTCCCTGCTGTATATGAGGCTAGTAAGTTCAGGTTAGGAGACCTGCAGCCAGTCCTTGCAATGCAGTCCGTATTTGGTTTGTGATACACGGACATCTGAATGAGAGCTAAGGGCCTGCAGTAGGCATACTACAGAGTATCAGTTTTGCCTGGAGTATTCCTATAATCTACACGATAGGTGTGGAACATGTTCTGAGGCTCTGAGATGTGCAAAGTGGATACAGAAGTTAAAGAGGGTTTTACACATAGCAATATCGCTAGCGATATCGCTATAACGTCACCGATTGTGTGACGTTATAGCGATATCGCTAGCGATATCTCTATGTGTGATACTTACCTCCGACCGGCTCCCCCGCTGGCTATCGCTGATCGCGCGAGAATGTCTGGCTCCATTTCTCGTCATCAGCTTCCTGCTGGGCTTCCTGCTGTGACGACGAGCGACGCGTGGCTGCGGGCGGGAGGACGTCTTCATCGCTGTGTGTGAAAGGTGAGTATATGGCGCTGCGTCGCTGCTGCATCGCTGTGAGATCTTTCTGTGTGAAAGCTCACTAGCGATCATTTAGCGATGCACCAGCCATCCTGACCGGGTCGGATCGCTGGTCGGATCGCTGGTGCATCGCTAAATGTAAAAGGGCCTTTAGTCTACTCCACAGAAGTTGAGTGCCAGCAATGTTATAGACCCGCCACCCGCTTGCAGCAGCTAACCCCCCATGGTGGGAAGATACTTAACTGCAATCTGTGATAAAAAGAACAATTAAAACTAATAATAATAATAATAATCTTTATTTATATAGCGCCAACATATTGTGCAGCTCTTTACAGTTTAACAGTTTCAAACACAAGTTATAAGTAACAACGTTAACAATACAATAACTAACGCAAAATAAAACAACCCTGCTCGTGACAGCTTACAATCTACAATGAGGTGGGGGAGATACAAAGTACATTTGTGTATTTACAATGATGGTCCAGCCATCTTGAGGGAGTGGGGGATAGGTGGAGATAGTGAATGGATAACACACACACTTACACATAAAATGACTGATTAGGGAACGTGATAGGCCGCTCTGAACAAAACTATGCAAATTGTGGATGGTCCTAATTTCTTGGGGTAGAGCATTCCAGGGGATTGGCGCTGCGCGGATTAGTGCAGAGGTTAGTCGAAATTAGTTTTCAGAGCGCAACGATTGACTAGGCCGATAGACAAAAATGAGGGAGATGTAAGGGGGTGCTGCACTGTGGAGAGCTTTGTGGGTGAGAACAAGTACTTTGAATTGGATCCTATAATGAATGGGCAGCCAGTGTAATGCTTGGCGAAGAGCGGATGCCTCTGAATACCGAATAGCTAGATGGACAACCCTGGCTTCTGCATTAAGGATAGAGTGGAGAAGGGAAAGTTGAGTGAGGGGGAAGCCAATTAATAGAGCATTGCAGTAGTCCAGACGGGAGTGGATCAAGGCGACAGTGAGTTTTTGCTGTTTACATGATGAGAAAAGGGCGAATTCTAGAGATGTTCTTTAGGTGTAAGCGGCAAGTGTGGGCAAAAGATTGTACATGGGATGTGAAGGAGAAATTGGTGTCAAACATAACACCCAGACAGAGCGCCTGCTGCCGAGGTGTTATCATGGTGCCACCCACGGAGAGGGAAACGTCAGCTTTAGGGAGGTTAGTAGACGGCGGGAGCAGAAGTTCAGTTTTGGAAAGGTTGAGTTTCAGATAGTTCAGATGGAGAGCGAACAGTCATTGGCGTTCTGTAGTACAGCGGGAGTAAGGTCAGGGATGACATGTATAGTTGTGTGTCATCGGCATAAAGATGGTACTGAAAGCCAAATCTGCTGATGGTCTGTCCAATTGGGGCCGTGTAGAGAGAGAAGAGAAGTGGGCCAAGGACTGAGCCATGAGGTACCCTGACAGCGAGAGGAAGAGGAGATGAAGTGGAGCCAGCGAACAGAACACTGAATGAGTGGTCAGAAAGATAGGAAGAGAACTAAGAGAGGGCAGTAACCTTAATGCCAAGTGACTGGAGCCTAGAGAGTAGGAGGTGGTGGTCAACAGTCTCGAAAGCTGCAGAAAGGTCAAGAAGACTGAGCAGAGAGTGGTCACCATTACATTTTGCTGTCAGGTCGTCACTGGTCACTGAGTGCAGTTTCTGTCAAATGTAGGGGGCGGAAGCTGGACTGTGAAAGGTCTAGGAGGGAATGAGTGGTGAGGTAAAGGGTAAGGTGGGAGTAGACCAGGTGCTTCGAGAGTTTACAGACTAAAAGGAGATTGGAGACTGGTTTGTAGTTATTTGTGCAGGATGGGTCGAGAGCGGGTTTCTTAAATAATGAAGTAATGACAGTGTTTGAAGGAGGATGGGAAGATGCCTGAGGAGAGGGAGAGGTTAAAGATTGTAGTTAGGCGAGTTTTGACAACTGGAGAGAGAGACTGGAGGAGATGTGAGGGATTGGGGTCAGTAGTGCATGTAGTTGGACGAGAAGAGAGGAGCCTGGAGACTTCTTCTGTGATGGGATCAAATGTGGAGAGTGAGCCAGGGGCAATGCCGGAAGGTATGGGAGTCACAGCACTTGGTGGCTGGGAGCAGATTTCCTGATGGATGTTATCTATTTTCTCTATAAAGTGGGAAGCCAGGTCATCAGCACAAATATCTGTGGTAGGGGCTTGTGCTTTCGGCCTGAGGAGGGAGTGAAAGGTGTCAAAACGTTTCTTGGGGTTGTTGGATAGTGAGAAGATCAGGGTGGTGTAGGAGGTCTGTTTGGAGAGGTGAAGGGCAGGTAATAGGTTATTAACATAAATTTGAAGTGGATGAAGTTTTCTGGTGTGCGAGTTTTCCTCCATAAGCGTTCAGCACTCCGAGAGCATCGCTGGAGAAGTCGAGTTTGCAATGTGAGCCAGGGCTGTTTTACTCTGTGCTTGGAGGTTCTGAGGTTGAGGGGCACTACTTGGTCCAGGGTGCTTCTGAGAGTGTCATTGTAGTGGGGTACAGCCAGATTAGGACAGGAAAGAGAGGAGACTGGGGACAGTGATGAGTGTAGGGAGTCTGAAAGTGTATGAGGGTTAATGGCTTGTAGATTTCTGAATGTGTGGTAGGTAGAAGTGTGCTGGGGTGGGTGAGGAATTGTGGGGTTAGGGTTGGAGTTAGAATTGGGGGGTTTCCACTGTTTGGGCACATCAGGTGCTCTCCAAACGCAACATGGCGTCTGATCTCAATTCCAGCCAATTCTGCGTTGAAGAAGTCAAATGGTGCTCCTTCCCTTCCAAGCTCTGCCATACGCCCAAACAGTGTTTTACCCCCACATATGGGGTATCAGCCTACTCAGGACAAATTGCAAAACAACTTTTGGGGTCCCATTTCTCCCGTTACCCTTAGGAAAATAAAAAAAATTGGGGGCAAAAATATCATTTTTGTGGAAAAAAAAAATATGATTTTTTTATTTTCACGCCCAGGCGTTATAAACTTCTGTGAAGCACTTGGGGGTTCAAATTGCTCACCACACATCTAGATAAGTTTCTTAGGGGGACTAGTTTCCAAAATGGGGTTACTTGTCGGGGGTTTCCACTGTTTAGGTACATCAGGGGCTCTCCAAAGGCAACATGACATCCGCAGACCATTCCATCAAAGTCTGCATTCCAAAATGTCACTACTTCCCTTCTGAGCTCTGACGTGTGCCCATACAGTAGTTTTCACCCACATATGGGGTATCAGCGTACTCAGGACAAATTGGACAACAACTTTTGGGGTCCAATTTCTCCTGTTACCCTTGGGAAAATAAAAAAATTGGGGACTAAAAGATCATGTTTGGGGAAAAAATGTGATTTTTTTATTTTCACGCCCGGGTGTTAAAAACTTCTGTGAAGCCCTTGGGTGCTCAAAGGGCTCACCACACATTTAGATAAGTTCCTTTGGGGGGGGGGGGTCTAGTTTCCAAAATGGTGTCATTTGTGGAGGGTTTCCACTGTTTAGGCACATCAGGGGCTTTCCAAACGTGGCATGGCTGTTGTGAATTCTTTGGCTCCCCCTGCTCCCTCTGGTGGTTACTGGAGGTAGTGGAGCTGGCCATATTGACAGAGGTCTGCCACCTGATGATGACGACAGGAGGTCTGGGGTTACTGATTGGAGTATTTAAGTCTGCAGACTTCCTTCAATCCCTGCTGGTGATTGCTTTCCTGTGCATTTTGAGGTCTGATGTACAAAAAAACACTGAAGTCACAACTTCGCCCCCACTATATCAGCACTCTGGTATGAACTAGAAGCAAAGCAAAAGAGACCAATATAACAGGGGACTAAAACGGACACAGGCTGTAACATATGGAGCGGTGGTCCAGCACAGCCCTGTTGTGAACTCATTTTCTGGTCTGCCTCTGGTTTCTGGTGAGGGAACGGTTTGTGCTGACAGAGGAGTTGTGAGATCTCTTTCCAGGCTCCCTCTGGTGGTGGCAGGAGGTAATGAAGCTGATCTAATTAACAGAGACCTACCACCTGATAATGAGGACGACGATTGGACATCGGGAGTCTCAGACTGCATTTAAGACAGCCGACTCCCTATTCCCATGCTGGTGATTTTTTTCCTGCCTCCTGAGGTCTTGGTTTTCAGCTCAGTTCTGTCTTCTCAAGCTAACTTTTCTCTGCTAATGTTCACATTTGATTTGGTTTTGTCTATTCAGTTTTTGTGTGGTCAGCCAGCCCCGGATGAGGCTGTGCTGAATTTCCACTCTTATGTTACTGTATGTGCCAGTTTGCTTTTTGTCCCTTATTAGATTGGCCTCTTTTTGCTCTGTTCTCAGAATATGCCAGAGTGCTGATATAGTGTGTGAAGTCTAGTGACTTCAGGGTTTCTTTTGCTATCAGAAGTGTTGGACATTTTTTGCAGGGTTTTTTGGCATGATTGCAGACAGTATCTTTCCTTTCTAGTTAGTGTGGGCCCCATCGTTTGCTCAGCCTATTTTCCTACCTCTGTGTTTGTGCTTTCATCTTGTTTCACCGTCAATACATGTGTGGGGGCTGTCTATTCCTTTGGGGTCTGCTCTGGGGCAGATTAGATTTCCCCTTTTCTTGCTTTAGGCTTATTTAGTCCTCCGGCTGTGACAAGGCGTCCAGAATCATCGTAGGTACGCTCCACGGCTGCTGTTAGTTGTGTGGTTAGGATCAGGGCTCTGCAATCTGCGTAGTTACCAACCTCTCTGGTTTTCTGTGACTTAGCTTGGTTTTGTTTTCCTCCTCAGTGACCCAATCATAACACAGCCCCCAGAGGAGCAAGCTGAACCCGCACAACAAGCAGAGAGACAAAAACAGATCAGATGCAAAGGATTAGCAAATGAGCACTTAGCTGAACAATGCAGGATCAGGGCAGGAGACATCAGACCTCAGAATGCACTGGAAAGCAATCACCAGCAGGGATTGAAGGAAGTCTGCAGACTTAAATACTCCAATCAGTAACCCCAGACCTCCAATCATCATCATCATCATCATCATCATGTGGCAGACCTCTGTCAATCTGGCCAGCTCCACTACTTCCAGTAACCACCGGAGGGAGCAGGGAGAGCTACGGCTCAGAAGTCTGAGCCAGGGAATTCACAACACATGCCGTCCAATCCCAATTTCAGCCAAAAAAGTCAAATGGCGCTGCTTCCCTTCCAAGCTCTGCCATGCGCCTAAATAGTGGTTTACCCCCACATGTGGGGTATCAGCGTACTCAGGACAAATTGCACAATAATTTTAGGGTCCTGTTACCCTTGGGAAAATAAAAATTGGGGGTGAAAAGATCATTTTTTTGGAAAAAATATGATTTTTTAATTATACGGCTGTAAGTTATAAACTTCTGTGAAGCCCTTGTGGGTTCAAAGTTCTCACCACATATCTAGATAAGTTCCTTGGGGGGTCTAGTTTCCAAAATGGGGTCACTTTTGGGGGGTTTCCACTGTTTAGGCACATCAGGGGCTCTCCAAACGGGACATGGCGTCCGATCTGAATTCCAGCCAATTTAGCATTGAAAAAGTCAAACGGCGCTCCTTCCCTTCTGAGCTCTGCCATGCGCCGAAACAGTGGTTACCTCCCACATATCAGGTATCAGCGTACTCAGAAGAAATTGCACAATAACTTTTGCAACCCAATTTCTCCTGTTACCCTTGGTAAAATAAAAGAAATTGGACCTGAAGTAATTTGTGAAAAAAAGTTAAATGTTCATTTTTTTAAACATTCAAAAAATTCCTGTGAAGCACTTGAAGGGTTAATAAAATTCTTGATTGTGGTTTTGAGCATCTTGAGGGGTGCAATTTTTAGAATGGTAGTGAGTACCATTTTACCCTCAGGCGAATCATAAACTTGTACAAAATTGGCCTGAGTAAATGAAATATTACTATTTTTTCCAATAATATGTTGCTTTGACCCCAAGTTTGCAATTTTCAGAAGGGGTAAAAGGAGAAAACAAACAGTACAATTTGTTATGCAAATTCTCCAGAGCACATTAATACCCCAAAAGTGGTCGAAAACAACTTTGAAGTACAGTGCAAAGCTCAAAAGGGAAGGCGCGGCATATTACCGTGCAGATTTTGCTTAAGTGGTTTGAGGGGGCCAAGTCACAATGGCAGAGCCCCTGATGTGCCAGAATATCAGAAACCCCCGTAACTGACCCCATATTACAAACTACACCTCTCAATGAGTTCATCTAGGAGTGATTATATTGACACCAAAAGTGGGTCACAGAATTTTATACCATTGGGCAATGAAGAAAAAATAATTACATTTTTACCACAGAAAAAATTGTATTAGACCCAAATTTTAACACTGGGAAATGGGTAAAAATGGTGCCAAAATGTGTCACACAATTTCTGCTGAACTTGGCAATACCCCAGATGTGGCTGTACAGTATTGCTTAGCCACACTGCAAGACTCGGGATGGACCAAGCGCTATGTGACTCTTGGAGAACAAATTATTATATAATAGTTTCCGGACTCCATATACAGAGCCCCTAAATGCCAGAAAAGCAGAATCCCCCCTCAAGTAACCCCATTTTGGAAATTACACCCCTTTGGGAATTTATCTACAGGTGTAGTGACAATTTTGACTCCATAAGTGTTTTCCAAACTGCCGTTGTAGTGACAAGTACGTTATACGCAGCCCATGCTTCTGGAGACATGCACTCGTAAATTAGTTGGCCTCTCATCGCTACAGAAAAGCATGTGGACGCTAAATTAGGATTAATAACACTGGGGCTTAGAAGGGAGGGCGGGCATTTGGATTTGGGAGCACAGAATTTGCTGAACTTCTTTTTAGGGTGAGGAGCCATTTCACTTACGCACCCTTCTCACATAGTGAGATCGCTAGCGATATCGCTAAAGCGTCACCGATTTTGTGACGCAACAGCGATACCGCTAGCGATCTCGCTACGTGTGACACGTACCTGCGACCGGCCCCCCTGCTGGATATCGCTGATCATGCTGGAATGTCCTGGGCCATTTTTTCCTCGTTGGCGTCCCGCTGGCGCCGAGTAGCGACGCATGGACGCAGGCGGAAGTCGTCATCATCACTTCGGTGTAACAGGTAAGAGCGACCGCCAACGGGCTGCTGAGATCTGCCTGTTTGGCAGCTCACTAGCGACCAATTAGCGATGCACCAGCGATCCTGACTAGGTCGTATCGTTGTCGGGATCACTGGTGCATCGCTAAATGTAACAGGACCTTTATCCAGAGCCTTTGTGCTACCAGTAATATGGAAGCTCCGATATTTCTATTAACAGATGATGGACCTGAATGGGGACTTGCTTTGCTCTGAGTGACGTGATTCAGATGAAACCCCCGAGGGATCCATTCACTATATTGAGGCAGCATCAAAGGTGCGCAAAAACTGGCGGACAGCGCTTTTATGTATGACTATAAAGACAGACACTGCCGGATCACAGGTCAGACGGCATCCACAGTGACTCCATCTGCCTCATTATAGGGAATTTTTCTGTGGGGGTTTCGTCTGAATCACGAATTTCAGAGATTTACGCGGAAACCCCAGTGTAAGCGCTCAGCGCAGAGAGCAGGATAAATGTGCACCGATCCTTACTACAATCTTTGGGAGGCAGAATCAACAGCGGGTGAAGAATTGGCTTATTTTTCACACCGTATCTCTTGTGGTATGAGTGATATGGTAACTTTATTCTTTGCGTCGGTGTGATCACAACGATACCATATTTATATCGGGTTTTTAAGTTAGGCTGCTGTCACACACTAAAAGATGCTTTTCATTGCATCACCATATTTTGAGGGCTACAATTTTTCCATATTTCGGCTGACAAGAGTCATATGATGGCTTGTTTTTAGCATGACAAGTTGACATTTTTATTGGTACCATTTGCGGCCACATGACATTTTTTGACTGCTTTCTATTCTGATTTTTGGGAGACAGAATGATCAAACACCAGCAATTCAGAAATTGCTTTTTAGGTGTTTCTTTATTGCCATTCTGTGTGTGGGAAAATTGATAAAGCAGCTTTATTTTTCAGGTCAGTACGATTACAGTGATACAATATTTATATTTTTTTTTATGTTTTGCCACTTTTTCACAATAAAAACTTTTATAGGAAAAATAATTGTTTTTGCAACACTTTATTCTGAGGGCTATAACTTTATTTTTCCACTGTTGCAGCTGTATCATGGCTTTTTTTTGCGGGACAAGATGACGTTTTCATCACAACCATTTTTACTTTGATTTGACTTTTTGATTGCGTTTTATTCTACTTTTTGTTCGGCGACATGATGAAAAAGTCTCATGAGGAGGCGCGGGTACTGACCTAGAGACAGTGCAGCCTGCTGAGAAGAATATAGGGATGCGATCAGTTACTCCAGGGAACTAGTGTGCTTGATCAGCGCGCGCTCTCCCACCGAAGCCTGTATCAAATGAGCAGCAGCAATTCATCGCTCAGCCGCTGCAACTATAAGCAGTATACTCACCTGCAGAGCATTGTGCCGACGTTCCCCCTAGCTGACACTGGCTTGGTCCGTATGGGGGATTGCTGGCACTTGTGATACGCATTTAACGTTGCTGGGTGTAAGAAGGCGCCAACCTTAATTACTATCTAACCAACTATTAATAACAAGGTGGACGCACTGTCATTTGGGGTCATTTTATTATGACTGTTTTAACAATACAGATCACTTATAACTGATGGGGTTAATGTGACATGATTTTAATTGATAAGGTGTATAGCACCATAATTTATTCATTCTAACTTCAAATAGAGTGCCTTAATAGGATTGGACTCCAGCCTTTAATTTCTAGGGTCAATGGCTGGGACGCCATCTTATATATTTCAATCTGAGGTCTAATCGCCTGGGTCTTAGTGGATTATAGTGGTGAATACAATATTTAAGTCACACATTGTGATTATATATATATATATATATATATATATATATTTTGATAAATGAATCTGCATTTTAAATCAAATATTACATTTTAGTTTATGATTTATAATAAAAGTTTAATTTTATCCACACTCCTATTCCTTCCCCTTTATCGCATGCTGAAAAAGCAAAGGTTTTTGCTCAGTTTTTTTTTTTTTACGGTGTGCACTGAAGTTAACTAGTGTTTTTATGTATTTATTCGTTTCATTTTTTTTCTTTTTTTAAATTTATTTTTTGCTTTTTTTTTTTTTTTTTTTTTTTAATAGTTTTAAAACTTTTTTTTTTACTTTCTTTTTACTTTTGTACTTAGTCCCTAAATGGAACTTGAATTTTTATTTTTATGATCATTGGTCTCATACAATGCAATACACATATATTGCATTGTATGAGACCTAACAGTGTTACACAGGCAGACCACCTGTTACCCAGCAGCTGAGTCTAACAAGCCACCGCAACAGGCAGACCCGAAAGTCATCACATGACCTCCGGCTTCCGGGACAATGCTGGATCTCCCGTGATTTGATCAGATCTCACCACGCAAGACCGAGGTGAGTACAGAAGGGGTCTCCCTCGGCTGTCTTCTAAATGCAGCGACAGCGATTCGATGATGTCACCTGTCAGAACTACCCCTCTGCACAGGAATCGCAGCGCTTCCAGGACCTTGGGGGTCCTGAGCGCTGCAAGCCCACCAACTGCTTATAATAATCGGTGCTGCAGAGAGCCCAGCAAGCGCTGACGTTTATGTACAGTGGGCAGTCTCGAAGCAGTCAATAAACGTATAATTAATCATTATTTTGCAAAGTGCAAACTAGAACCCAAAGTCAAACACCACTATATTCAAATTTTAAAATGTAACCTTTATTAAATATCATAAGGTCTAAGGAAAAATTAAAATAAAAAATATGCAGGAACAGCGACTGTCTCATTCATACGTACATAGTAACTTTGCTATGTAGTCATGCATGGTATTAAATAATTTCCCATCAGATTTATATATGCCTGCAGGTTGCCATTTGCTGCAATCTATCTGGTCTCAAATGAAGAAGTCCTAATCCTGCCTGTTTAAAATATTAATTCTGCCTTCCCCAAATATGTTTCACTGGTTAAACCAGCTTCATCAGGGGAAGGGGAAATTTGGCAAAGTATGGTATTTCTGTTGTGCACTGAAGTTATAAAACCTCTGTTTGGGCGTCATTAGGGCATCACTGAAGGTGTACTAGTTACTAACCAACAAGAATGTACTCTTACTTATTGTTTAACTCACAAATGAAGTAATCAAACAAATGCTATGGAAGCAACCAATTTGACAGATGTCTGTGCATGGTCTTTCGACCATCCAATCATTTGCCATTCCCCATGCATGCGCATTGCACAGTGGCGTTGTAATTCAGTGCCATCAGTACGTTTTTGTGACATAACACCGCACACCATCATAAAGGTCTAATATTTAGTAAGAACTGTCACGTACCTTGCCAGCGTCAATGAGCTCTCCTATTTCATCTAGTGTTGGACCACTAGGAGCAAAGAATCCCCATCGGTAGTGGATTCCTTTGTAGTAGTGCTAAAAAAGAAAGAAATGGCCTGGGACTTACTACATCTTGGACGTAGTACCACAACCTGTATAATGCTACCTGTGTACAAACAGTACGAAAAATATGTATTTGATAGACAGCCAATTTTCCCACCTACAAAGAGGTCTGTAATTATCGTAGGTACACATCAACTGTGGGAGATCAAATCTAAAAATATGTATGATTTTTAAATAATTAAATTGCATTTTATTGCATGAAATAAGCATTTGATCACCTATCAACCAGTAAGAATTCTGGCTCTCACAGACCTGTTAGTTTTTCTTTAAGAAGCCCTCCTACTCTGCACTCATTACCTGTATTAACTGAACCTGTATGAACTAGTTACCTGTATAAAAGACACCTGTCCACACACTCAATCACATTCCAACCTGCCTACAATGGCCAAGACCGAAGAGCTGCCTAAGAACAGCAGGGAAATAATTGTATACCTGCACAAGGCTGGGATGGGTTACAGGACAATGGGCAAGCAGCACAATTATTAGAAAATGGAAGAAATACAAGATGATTGTCAATCTTCCTCAGTCTGGGGCTCCATGCAGTATCTCGCCTTGTGGGGTAAGGATGCTTCTGAGATGTCAGGAATCAGCCTAGAACTACACAGGAGAACCTGTTCAATGACCTGAACAGCGCTGGGACTACAATCTCAAACATTACGGTTAGTAACACACTACACCGTCATGAAATAAAATCCTGCAAGGTACATGTCCAGACCCGTTTGAAGTTCGCCAATGACCATCTGGATCATCCAGAGGAGACATGAGAGAAGGTCGTGTGGTCAGATGAGACCAAAATAGAACTTATCAGTGTCAACTCACTCCCCGTGTTTGTAGGAAGAATAAGGATGAGTACAACCCCAAAAACACCAACCCAACCAAGAAGCATGGTGGGGGAAGCATTATACTTTTGGGGTGCTTTTCTGCAACGGGGACAGAATGACTGCATCGTATTGAAGGAAGGATGGATGGGGTCAGGTATTGCAAGATTTTGGCCAATAACCTCCTTCTCTCAGCAATATATTGAAGATGGGTCATGGCTGGGTCTTCCAGCATGACAATGACCCAAAACACATAGCCTGGGCAACTAAGAAGTAGTTCCGTAAGAAGCATTTCAAGGCCCTGTAGTGGCTTAGCCAGTCTCTAGGCTTGAACCCAATACAAAATCTTAGGAGGGAGCTGAAACTCAATGTTGCCGAGCAACAGCTCCAAAATTTGAAAGATCCGGGAGAAGATCTGTATGGAGCAGTGGCCCAAAATCCCTGCTGCAGTGTGTGCAAACCTGGTCAAGAACTACAAGAAATTTCTGATCTCTGCAACTGAAAAAGAAAGGTTTCTGTACCAAATATTAAGTTCTGTAATTCTATTATATCAAATACTTTTTTCATTAAATAAAATGCAAATTAATTATGTAAAAATCATACAATGTGATTTTCTGTTTTTTTATTTTTAGATTCTGTCTCTCACAGTTGAAGTGTACCTACGATAAAAGTTACAGACTTCTCCATTCTTTGTAAGTGGGAAAAACTTGCAAAGTTGGCAGTGTATCAGATACTTATTTTTCTCACTGTATAGCATATATTCTTGTTAGCACTTTGCACAGATCTACATTTTGATCATTCAGAAATGGGAAATATTACCTTCATTACTTTTGATGCCAGCGTAACACCTGTACGCATCATGCCATCTGCTATCCCCAGCTGGTCGTTGTTATACAAGAAAGGGGTGACCAGGGTGACATATGTGGCTCCAGACCATGGTTTTAGAAACTCAACAGCCAATTCTTCAGTAGTTCCTCCAATGTTATCAAGAATGGCATCAAATCTGAAATTGTAATTTTAAAACATTTATTTAAAAATAAACTGTGTTCCTACATGGGAAGGTCCATATCTCTCTCCAAGGATCTGTTTATACCAAGGAAGGGGACAGTATCATGGGAGCATTCTCTGCATCTGGAGGGGAAAATGTTTTTCCACCAACATAGAAGAGGATTCTTTACTGTTAGGGCAGTGAGAATCTGGAATTACCTGCTGAGGAGGTGGTAATGGCGAACTCAGTCGAAGGGTTCAAGAGAGGCCTGGATGTCTTCCTGGAGCGTAACAATATTGTATCTTACAGTTATTGTTAGGTTCTTTAGAAGGACTTAGATCTGGGGATTTATTCTGACAGAATTTTATAGGCTGAACTGGATGGACTAATGTCTTTTTTCGGCCTTACTAACTATGTTACATATTGTTTTCTTCTCATGTTGGGATGGTAAGGTTTGTTTTATTAAATATATACAAGTTTAGATTTTCTTTCTAGAATATGACTAAATAACATTGGTGATGTAAAAGATTGCACATATATACCAGACAACACTGCCATAAGAACACTAGTGTACCTGGAAGCAACATGCCATGGTCACCAGATAGGTCATTACACAAGCAGATGGGTTATTGCCCTGCATTCATATACTGAGCAGCAATTAACTTAACTATCACTACAGAAAGGGAATTTCTGCTAAGTAGATAACAAGTAATGAACATACATGATTTATGCATGTTCGCCCATGGATGAGCATGGCCAGGCTTCAAAAAGTGCAGATTTTGGATGTGACCAACACCATATAATGTGTTACGCAAATGGTGGTGAAACCACAGTGCCGTGGTTCGGAGAGAGCCTGGAGCGACGTAACTGAGCATAACGTAACTAAACCTGGTTCTTCATTAGAGCCCCTGATGTTGTGGTTAGACTTGAACCCAGGTGGGGATGTTCTAAACACACTCGCAGGAGACCTGCGTGCGCATATGCTTGGAGTAAACACACCGGAATCCCTGCGGGGAAGTGCAGGGATGCCGTCACTGTGCTAACTGTACTTCCCCCTTACGCCCCTTCTTCAAGACCACTAGAAATTTCTGAAGAAGTGGAGCATACATACAAGACCACTAGAAATTTCTGAAGAAGTGGAGCATACATATTTTCTTTTGGCTCCCAAGACCTTTCTTCAGGTCCCTTCCAATCGACTAAGAAAAAGGTCTTCCCTCTCACACTCTTCAAGGCTAGGATATTTTTCATCTCAAAAGACATCCTCAGAGCTGAAGGGAGCAGGTATAACACCAGGATCCTCGAAGAAGGGACTTAAGATGACAGGCTTCAGGAGGGACACGTGGAAGGAATTGGGTATTCGTAAGCAGGCTGGCAGTTTTAACTCATATGATAAGGCATTCATTTTTTGATGTCTTCAAAAGGGAACAATGAAGCGAGGACTTGACTTGTAGGATGGGATCTTGAGACGGATGTACTTGGAAGATAGCCATACCTTATCCCCTGGAAGATAAAAAGGAGGGTCCAAGCATTTCTTGTCCGCATGCTTTTTCATACGCTCAGACGTTTTCTCTTGAGTGACTTTAGTGTCCTCCCATATCTTTGAGAAATCTACTGGGCAGGTTGTACCCCAGAAGCAGCTGTCACTGGAAGAGGAACTCCTCCCTGTTGCCCAAAAACAACAAAAAAAATAGAGAACTCGCAGAAAATTCACTTATGTGGTTTTTATAGGAGAACTCTGCCCAGTGCCACAGGAAGCTAGCTGGAATCTGATTGATACTCTCTTGTCTGTTGGATTGAGGGAAGTATGCAGACGAGAAATCCAGGACTAAATTCAAAAGCTTGTATAAAGTTCGCCAGTGTTTGGATGTAAACGGGACACCTCGGTCAGATACAATGTGGCGAGGGAATCCGTGAAGATGGAAGATGTGCTGGATTAATTTCTCCGCGGGTTTCGGAGTGGATGAAAGGCCCAGTAATGGGGTGAAATGTGCCATCTTTGAGAAGCGATCCACCACTACCCAGATGATGGAACAGCCCAAGTACACAGGAAGATCTGAAATAAAGTCCAAGGCAATACGCTGTCAAAACAGCAAGGGCAGGTAGGAGTCACTCGGATGGGAGTTACCTAGAAATTTTGTGGCGGGCTCAGGAAGGGCAGGCGGAAACGAAATCCATGATTTCTTTACGCATGGTAGACCACAAGTAGTGACGATATAAGAGTTGCAAAGTCATTTTCTGCAAAGCATGACCATCCACCTTGGAGGAGTGGCCGCATCACAGAACTCGCCTCTTGCACGATTCTGATACCAGGCAGAATTTGGGACAGGTTTACTGGAGCCACAGTAACCATGTGGCTTGGATGGCTCGATGATGAGTTGAGGTTCCTCCTCTTGGTCAGTGGGCAGGAAGGAGCGGGTCAGTGCTTCTGCCTTGATATTTTTGTCAACTGGCTGGAAATGCAGAACAAATCAAAACGGACAAAGAATAATAACCACATTGTCTGGCACAGGTTCATTCTTTGCACAGACTGCAGATAGGCCAGGTTCTTGACGTCGGTATAAATGCCGACTGGATGAACTGCTCCCTTGAGAAGGTACAACTATCCCTCTAGAGCCATCTTGATTGCCAACAACTCTTGTAGTTGCGCTCAAGGACAGAAACCATACGTCACCATGCGGCTGAAATGGGTCTTCTGAGTAAGAAATGCTCTACCCCATAAGATGAAGTACTCCAGAAAGAATAGTTTATTCACTTATGGTCGATGTAATACTGGAGCAGAGGAGAAGTCTTGTTTCAGGGAAAGAAAAGCGTTCTCAGCCTCTGGAGTCCTTATCTTCGGATTGGCGCCCTAATGGTTGATGGAGAATAGTAGAGTGGTTCAGCACAAAAAATGCGGAATTGTTGGTAGTAGTTGATGAATCCTAGGAAACGCTGGATACGTTTAACACAGTCACGATGCGACCACTTGAGAAAGGAAGACACCTTCTCTGGATCCATTTCCAGTCCGAGATTATATAAAACACAAATTTCTCAAATTTTGCATACAGGCGATTCTCTCTGAGTCACTGCAGGGCTTGGCAAACGTTCTGCCTATGCAAGGGCAGATCTGGAGAGAAGATCAAGATATCGTTCACGTAGAACACGACAAACATACAGAGATCTCGAAAGATGTCGTTCACAAATTCTTGGAAGACAGCTGGGGCATTGCTGAGCCTAAATGGCATAACTCTGTATTCAGAATGACCATCCTGGGTGTTGAAAGCCACCTTCCACTCATCTCCTCGATGTATCTGGTTGAGATTGTATGCTCCTTGCAGATTCAGTTTGGTAAAGCCTATGTGGAGGCAACATCTGTTTCTTTCTTGTCGCAGATATCTGCCTATGACCAGTAGGCAGTTGGTAATCCCGACAGAGAAGATGGTGCTACCGGCAGCAGGGCCGGCCGTACAGGTACAAGACACTTCTCATGACAAGACTGACCTCAAAGAAGCGCCTCTCCGGATCTCCAGTCAAGGAGTTCATGCATGAGGAGCCACGGAGGACCCAGAAGAAGAGGGTGAGACAGGCTAGGAAGCACACAGAAGGCAAACTTCTCAGCGTGCAATATTCCTATCCGAATCTCCACCTGCTCAGTGACAACTCGAACGGCTTCTGATATGTGCTTCCCATAGACAGAGAAGACCAGCAACAAATGTTGGAGTTGTTGAATGGGGATTTGGTAGTAATCTTCCATTGCTTGCAGTATGAAGTTCCCTGCTGCACCGGAATCCAGATATTCTGTCTCAGCAAACCTGGAACCTCCACAAGTCACAGATACGGTCAGGATCAATGGTATTGCACTCGCCCAGGGTAGCCTCTCAACAGCTCTAGGCTTGGGAATTTCTCGACTTCTTTGGACAAGAGCAAATGAGATGACCGGTTTCTCCACAATAGAAGCACAAGCTGTTGGTTTGATGGATCTATTGCCGTTGCTCAGCCAGCTCCACGTTGTTAACTTGTGAAGATTCAAGAGATGCTGCAGGCGCAGTAGGCTGAGGAGTGAGTGGCCTTTGGAAGGACGAGGCAAGAGGAAGTGGTTTTCTTCCACACACAGTTTCTTGGTAGCGCTCCAGAAACAGGAGGTCGATTCAGATGTTCAGTGTAGTAGGAATATCTCGGCTTGCTAGCTAATCATTGATCCTTTTAGACAATTCCTCCCAGAAAGCGGCTATGACCGTATTGTTGTCCCAGCCGAGTTCAGAAGCCAGGGTGCGGAAACAGACTACATATTGGCATACACACAGACTGGCCTGGCGTACTCTGGGGAGAGATGAGGCAACAAAAATAACTCTGCCTGGTTCATCAAATACCTTGTGGAACACCTCCAGGAGGGTCTGCAGGTCTGAGATTATCGCATCTCCTCTCATCCACAAGGGGTTGAGCCACGCCAAGGCCTCTCCTCCAAGTTGGGACATTAGAAAGGCTACCTTCGCCCGGTCGGAGGGAAACTGGTGGGCCTGCAGCTCAAAATGCAACCAATGGTGGATAAAACCTCGGCATTGTTTCAGATCCCAGTCAAAACGTGGTGGTGCAAACAGACGGGGTCTAGAACCTGAAGCATGATTTGCAGACTGATTGGTCACTGCTGAGGTTGCGGTGGCTGTTGTCAAATCCTCCAGGTGGGTGTTAATAGTCTGCAGGTACGATAGGATATTATCTTGCTGATCTCATTAACGGGTCATCTCGTCATATAGGTCCGATACTAGAGGATGACAGTCAGTGGGTACAATGGCCTTCGCAAACACGTTACGCACGTGGTTGTGGAACCATTGTGCCTCGGTCCAGAGAGAGCCAGGAGGTGCGTAACTAAGCAAACACCTGGTTTTTCACTAGAGCTCTAGATGGAGTGGTTGGACTTGAACTGAGGTAGACGTTAGGTGCTACTCCAGGATTGACTCTGAAGCCATGGCAGCTAAACCCCAAGGGGACAGGAAAGTAGGACTGGCCAGGAATTGGTTAGCAGAATGTATGCAGCAAGTAGTCAGATGTGGGATCAGGCACAAGGAGGACTGGGATAGGAACATGGGACAGCCACAGTTAAGGGATCACTGGTGCAGGTACACAGGAGCGGATTCAGACAGATCTGGAACAGGACTACACAGGCAGGATGGGTTCAGGTATAGGTACAGCGAGACGGGCAGCATCGGGTGTAGAAAGGGCAGAGAGGATAAGGTAGGCAGGATGGACAGAATCAAATATTGAGAGCACAGTTACAGGGACATTGCAACTAGCTAACAGGATAAAGATTGATAACTGAAGTTGCTAAAGCACCTCCCAACAGGGGAGGGTGCCTTAAATATCAGACATGACCCAGCAATTGGCTGATGACATTTTAGCAGCGCATGCTGGCCCTTTAAAAGGCCGGGAGTGTGCACCATAAGCAAACTTCTAGGAGACCTGCGTGCTGTGCGCAGTCCTGGGAGGAAACAAAACGAGAGCACAGATGGGTGTGTAAACACACCAGAGTCCCTGCAAGGAAGAAGAGGGGGACACGTACAGGGGCGATGGCACTGCGCTAACATAATGGTATGGTATGCAATTTAGCGGATTGATATACAAGGACAGAGGTGGATAAAGTAGAGAAACTTTGTCATCCAATAGGGCAGAGGAATACTTGGGCTGAATTTGACAATCATAAGTAAATCTCACTGTGTAAATAAATTTTAAACACGTTTAGAGGCCAGATTCGCCCAAGTACAGAAGGAAGACTCTACCCCTAAGTCCTCATTTAGTAGTCAGTATTTCTCATACAAGTGCTATCCATATTTCTGATGGATAGACTTTTGTCTATGATAGTCTATAGGGTAGTACACAAATATCAAAAAAAGATTAACTGGCACATTCAAACAGAAAACACAGGTGGGAACAAGTGCTTATTAAGAGTAGCCATCGCCATATATAGCCAACAAAAAAAGCAGCACTCTGTAGCGCTATATATAGCAAGCAAACATGAAGTATATGAAATTTGAGTTGCATTACTGATCTAGAAAAAGTGAAAAAATTAAGAAAACTTAGCACATAAATTGGCCGATTCATTTTTTTGGTTATATACAGTAGTGTTCAAAATAATAGCAGTGTTCAGAAACATGCGTTAATCACAAAATCTTAACGCTAGTTTTTATTTCTATGCATTGGGAACAATGCACACTGTTTTTTAATTCCAAACATTAAGAGAAGAGTATATAAGTTTTAACTACTTTACAGAAAACAAAAAATGAACATTTGGGATGTTCAAAAAACTAGTGTCTGACAAAAATTACTGATGAAACGATCCGTTTTTTCCTCATAGGTGAAAAAAAAAATTTGTTGTCTGAATGAGGTCCAAGTTTGGTACTTACAGGAAAAGGGGAATTAGACCTACCGGTAATTCTGTTTCCAGTAGTCCCTCAGGAAAGCACCATGGAGGAAGTCCTCCCTTGACCTATAGCGGGACAGGATCACAGAGAGGTTAAAAGGTCCCTCCCCCCTCCAGTGTTTTTTCAAAGTACCACCGAGGATGGATGGAAATGGTCCAAACGCGCCCTTACAAACGCATCTATAAGAGACCATTTAACAGCTTCATCTTAGTCTGGAGCCATGGCAACCTGACAAAAGAACGATCTGCCGGAAGATTGATCCCGTGCAAGCCTAAAGACAAACATAAGGGAGGGAATTAAGGGTGCTGTCCTGAGGGACTACTGGAAACTGAATTACCGGTAGGTCTAATTCCCTTTTTCCATTTCGTCCCTCCGGACAGCACCATGGAATACCAAAGGAAAGATCCCAGGGTGGGTACAGAAACTCAAGGACCTAAAGTCCCAGGCAATAACCAGGGTAGATATAGAAATGATCTGCAAGATCAAAGAAATCTAGATGTCTAAAGAAAAGCGCAAAGATAAACACCGTAGTGAGTGTCTGATCTATGTCTATAATGGCCAATTTCAGTATGAATGTGGGAAACAAGGTATGCAGCAGAAACAGAGAGTGAAACACACCCGCCGCACCCCAATACCAATAACGAACAGTCGTGAATTATAGCTGCTGTGATAGATACTTATAAAACACCGCAGCCACAGAATAGGTTTAAAAACCTTATTGCCCAGCAAAGTATGGTGATAGCCGCAGCCACAACACCATGAGGACTGTACAGACCAGTAATCCGCTGCATGTGGTTAACGACAAAAGGCTGCTCCTTTGTTGGTCCTCCTGGGCTCAGGTTAAACCCTGGTTAGAGATCAGCTTACCAAAGTACAAGGAAACCTGCAAGACAGAGACCCTGGACTGCGGGAAGATCAAACCAATAACAGTTAGTACATGGATAATGGGCAGAGCATTGGGATGCACATACACTACTCATCCAGGAGATCACGTCTATTCCGAACCCTTTGATGTCAAAACCCCCAAGTAAGGGTTGATTATTATTGAAGCTAAGGAAATATGCTATCTGGCAGGTAATATCTCCTGCCATTACCAACATAGGGCTTCTTATTAGAAGCACTGAAAGGGAAACGTGGATCATGCCTATTTTACCTACAGTATGTTAGATACAGGGAGTCTGGACTCTGGAATCGATGAAAGTGGTGTTGGTGGGGGGTTGTTGGTAAAAAACCTGTGATACGAGAGATTATTTCGAACTGTCTCTATACGAGTCATTAGTCCAGACATTACATATAAGTCAACTTATCTATCTATATATACACACACATATATATACACATAGCCTAAAAGGCAATTTTCTCAGTGATATTTATACACCCAGACTGCCATGGTGGGAGTAACCATACCCTATAGCTAGAGAGAGTAGTTTTCTCCCCATCACAGAGGGAGATTACCTACTGTGAGGCAATGGGACTATGGGTTCTTAACTCTAAGCATCCAGGTTACAGATTCTTTATCTCAGGAGCCCCGACTGCTATAAGGACAGTGTGTGTGGTATCCTCTGCCACCTGACGCAGTGCTGCGGTTTTGCCACAAGGTAATGAAAAAACAGTGTTCAAGAGCCGTGTTGCTCGAAACGCATATGGTCTCATTACACACCACCCCCTGTCATTGCTGTGCCATCTGAGATGTCCGTTTTGTCATTTTGAATTCTTTAAGGATCATCCAATAAAAATTTTTTAATTTTTAAATAAGCCTTGTGAGTGGGCCGGATCCACTTCTATTTTCCCTATTGCCTTGGAGGCTGTGCAGCAGTGAGGAAGCCGTGCTCCTTCTTGTGCTTGGAATTATATCTCGGGGGTGAGCTAAATGTTCTCCTTTGTTTTTACAAAGGCAATGATGCAGTCCCTGGTAAACATAATACAACAGACTTATGTGACAAAAATCTGTCTACTGGATGTTGATCAAGGCAACTGGTCTGATTGCCGTATGTGGAGCTGGGAAAGATTCTTTCCTTCCACCTCATAGGATTTACTGCTCCCAGGACAGTATGTCCTTTGTAGGATGAACCCAAAGATGTATATCTCCCTTTAAAGCTAATTATGAAAGAGACTTGCCCTTAGCACTCAAGGCAGTAGCTGCTTGAGAGTTCTGTTCCAGACGGAAGAAATGCTATTTTACTAGGCCAATTCAAGCATAGGTGGGATTTTTTTTTTTTTTTTTACGCTCGGATGCCAAGAATGAAGCAACAAAAGTTGGATCTGGGTCCAAACTCAAGGACTCTGGGCCTGAGACAAAACGTGAAGTGGTAGGCTAACAATACAGGGTGCGGCCACACGACAAGGCCCAAGTCAGATGGTCAAGCCACAACACCCGAAGTACTATGAGGCACCATGATGTACTATGAAACACTAGTAATACACCCTGAGGCACAGGGGCACCAAAGCATTATGATGCCATATGATGCACCGAAGCATTATGACGCAATATGATGTATAGAGACGCTATGAAGCACTATGATGCCATATGAAGCAAAAAGGCACTTATGAAGCAATATGATGCACGAAGGCACTCTGAAACACTGATGCAATATGATGCATAAAGGTACTATGTTGCAATATGATGCGAGGGCACTGTGAAGCAGTATGATGCAATATACACAGAGGCCTATGAAGCACTATGATGCAATATGATGCCTAAAGGCAATATGATGCACTATGCTGCAATATGAAGCATCATCATGCGGGGCACTGTGAAGCAGTATGCTGCAATATGCACAGAGGCCTATGAAGCACTATGAAGCACTATGATGCCTAAAGGCAATATGATGCACTATAATGCGATATGATGCAGCGTTGCTGTGAAACACTCTGATGCAATATGATGTCGAGTTACTGAGAAGTACTATGGTTCAATATGCAGAGGCACTATGAAGCACTATGCCATATGGTGCAACCTGATGCACTTAATATAATGCCTAGAGGCACTATGATGCAATATGACGTGCATAGGTATTATGACAGAGGTACTATGATGCAATCTGGTGCAACGTGATGCACTCCATATAATGCATACACTATGATGTAATATTATGTACAGAGGCATTATGATGCCATCTGATGCCCCGGGCACTATGGATGCAATATGATGCGCTATGATGTAATGTGATGCAGAGGCATCATGAAGTAATATGATCCATAGAGGCACTCAATATAAAGCACAGAAGCATTATAATGCAATATGAAGCGTAGAGGCACTCAATATAGCGCATAGAGGCAATATGATGCATAGAGATACTCAATGTGATGCTATGATGAAATGATATGCACAGAGACACTTCCATATAAAGCATAAAAGCACTATAATGCAATATGAAGTATAGAGGAAGTCAATGCATAGAAGCAACCTGATGCAATATGATGCACAGAGGCCCTCAATATAAAACATAGAAGCACTCTAATGCGATATGAAGCATAGAGGCACTTAATGCATAGAAGCAACCTGATGCATAGAGATATTCAGTGCCATGCATAGAGGCACCATGATGCAATATGATGCACAGAGGCCCTCAATATAAAACATAGAAGCACTCTAATGCAATATGAAGCATAGAGGCACTTAATGCATAGAAGCAACCTGATGCATAGAGACACTTAATGCATAGAAGCAATATGGTGCACAGACACTCAATGTAATGCGTAGAGGCAGTATGATGCAATATGATGTCCGGAGGCACGCAATATAAAGCATAGAAGCACTATAATGCAATATGGAGCATAGAGGCACTCAATATAGCGCATAGAGGCAATATGATGCATAGAGATACCCAATATGATGCTATTATGCACAGAGGCACTCCATATAAAGCATAAAAGCACTATAATGCAATATGAAGCATAGAGGCACTCAATGCATAGAAGCAACATAATGCATAGAGATACTCAGTGCCATGCATAGAGGCACTATGATGCAATATGCCGCACAGAGGCCCTCAATATAAAACATAGAAGCACTCTAATGTGATATGAAGCATAGAGGCACCCAATATATTGCATAGAAGCTATATGGTGCAGAGAAACACTCAATGTAGTGCATAGAGGCAGTCTGATGCAATATGATGCACAGAGGCCCACAATATAAAGCATAGAAGCGCTATAATGCAATCTGAAGCATAGAGGCTCAATATAATCCGTAGACCCAGCCGTTGCTCTCAATCCTGTTGAGTAGTGTGATTTTCTTTCTTTTCCTTTCCCTCTGTGTCTCTACGGCTAGGGCCATGAACTGCCACTCTGAACGGAACATCTCATTTGTCAGACTGACCCCACCTAAAGGAGCTAATTACGGAGCTGCAGCTGGAGGGCCTTCATGGAGACACTGTGCTGCATTATCCCCGGGTCCTCCTATGGATGGAGTAGTTAAGTCGAACCATGTGATGTAACCTGGACATATGGCCTTATTATAGCCTGGAGGTCCAAGGCTTAGCTGCATATATGTGAACAAATACCTCATCACCTGAGCAGCTTTCGGCACAAAGGCATGAGACTAGCATCCGTCCAGAGGCCTAGGCCATCAACAGCATTCCACCGTGCACTTACCTGTGCTGGCTCCATACCTACTAGAAAACAGGGGGAGCTGGTAACGCCGAGAGCCCACCATGGAGGGAAGCGGCGTCCCGTCAGGCATGCTGCATTACTGCCAATGATTTCTTCTCCTGTGCCTCACAAGATCCAGGAAACTCGCCTGTTGCCTGTCTTGTTCTGCACAACCGTGTTCTACAGTGGAACGCACGCCGACCTGCTCTGGCGTCACCGGAGGAGCGACGCCTTCTTCTCCACCCGATTTCCGTAAGTAGCAGTGGCTTGCAGGCCGGCGTCAGAGCAGAGAGCCTCCACTGTGGGAGGAAGCGGCTCTACCCAGGAGCCTCGTCCGCACTCTGGTCTCTGTGGCTGAGGGACCCCCCTAGGAGGGTTTCAGCCCCGGGCTGCTTGACAGGGGGAAGGTGTGGCCCAGCCACCCAATCCCCCTGGGCCCCGTCAAACGTTCACCTTCTATCTTCACTCCTGGAGCAACCTCTCCTACGACCGTCCCCTTTGGGACAGGAAAAACACTGGAGGGTGGAGGGACCTTTTAACCTCTCTGTGATCCTGTCCCGCTATAGGTCAAGGGAGGACTTCCTCCATGGTGCTGTCCGGAGGGACGAAATGGAAAACACTATTTTAGAGCTCTTCTTGCCGGCTGGCTCACACAGTCGCCAGCGTATAAATTGGATGAGTGCTATCAAATTTTTCATCACATAGCACTAGCTCCAATTATACTATGGGGCAGTGAGTCGGTATTCGGAAAAAAAAAAAAAAACATATTGGATGGCATGCACCCAATCAAGTCTATGGATGTGTGCAAATCATCGGACTACAGTTGAATGTCAACCAAGTGCAGACCGATGTATGCCAAGTTGAACCATGCTGCACAGAGATGGGTGGATGTCAAACCAATGTGGACCTGTGTTGGAGTCATTTTTGCAACGATGGCTGCCTTATCTAAATAAAAAATGTAAGTACCAGTAAAAAAAACCATCACAGCTCCTAAAACATTTAAAGGAGAACTTTTCTCCAGACTCAAAAATATTATCCATTTATCTCATCCACTTATCTCGTTCTAAGGCCATGCTCACAAGCAGCCAAAACCTGCTATCATGGCAGTAAAAACACTAGATACAAACCATCCAGTCCGGTTTACAGCGTTTTCATGGCGGTTTTTGGGTGCGGATTACATTTGTGCTTTGTCCTAGTACATGTGTAACAAAGTCTTTGTTATTCAGGAAAACACTACTGTAAAAAGCAGCCGTTAATTTGCGTTAACAAAAATGCTGCTAAACAAAACAAAAAAAAAAACGCTGCATACGAACACATCCAAAAGGGTAAATTCCCAAGAAAGGGATCACTGTAGGGCTGAGGCATCTGCAGTTGATTTACAATTTCTCATACAACCAGCCAAAATTATTCATTCATTTCTGCCTTCCTGATGCTACAATGTGTATGTGGAAGGACGACCGTCACACAGTCAAATCAGTAAGTAAAGCCACTTAAGCTCTGATTTCCATGTCACAGCACATGTGGGATAGGACCGTGGCGTAGAGATAGATATACAAATGATTTGCTTTGTACTAGTATTTGGCAGTAAACAAGTCATATTTTCCACCAATGAGAACATGTATTTGCTTTCAGCAAACAAGGGGCTAATGAAGGTCTTTTGCATTAACCGCCTTACCAATTGTCCTAACAGAACACTTGGCTCTGAAAAAATAAATTTCTATAAAAATGGAATATAATATTCTTTCCTGAATATGACCGTGTGCAGTTTACTCTGAAACACTGCAACATATTTAGTATAGTCAGAGGGGACAACGTCTCAGATGACAAATCCGAGGCAGGTCCCCACTCTACTCCCTGTAAGGCCACATTCACACACACAACACAATATTAGGAGTATCTGTGAGCCAAAACCAGGAGTGGGTGATAAATGCAGAAGTGGTGACGCGTTTCTATTATACTTTTCCTCTCATTGTTCCACTCCTGATTTTGGCTTACAAATACTGAGGTAAATGTAAAAAAAAGCTTCAAAAACTTTTCAAATCTGCTTCAGGAATTGAAAAAATCCTCCAAAAACACCTGCAACGAAGCAACTAACATGAGTTTGCTACTCGCACCAAAAACTCCATGTGCACATACACCTAGGCTTTATTCACATGTTGCGTTTTTTTTAATAAAAAATTTTCAGCTGTGTTTTACAGTACCAGCAAAGTGTATGATTTATGATTTTGAGAAATCTCAAGCACACAGCTTGTTTTTTTGTCCTTCGTATTTAGTGCAATACCATGGTTTTTGTCAAATGCAGCATATCATTTCTTTCAGCATTTTTTACCCATTGAAATCAACGGTTGGTGCAAAAAACACTGAAAAAAATGCAGGTGTCAGTTTTTGCTGCGTTTGTTGTGCCAAAACCTGTTGAAGTGGAATATATAGGGTATATATTTTTGATATGCACTAAACTTTATCAGCATGCGGAAGACACAAATGTACAATGACAAAAACACCAAAAAAAAAAGAAGCAAAATCTGCTTTTTTTGAGGCAAGTTTCTTACGGCCAAGAGAGCAGGTTTTGCCTGCAGAAGAAAAACACAAAAATCGCATGGTGCGAACATAGCCTTAGGGAGTGTTCACACTGAGGTTTTTTTCCCCCTTTTGCTGTGTTTTCAGATAAATTGTTTTGATTGTAGAGTTTTTGCTGTGAAAATTCAAATAAAGAATAACTAAGTGTGACCTTGGAATTCCCACTAATTTGGACATTGAACACCATGGGCTTATTATAGTAAGCATCTACAGTGACTTGAAAATGTATTCATATCCAATGAACTTGTCCACATTTTTTTCACTTCACACTCACATGCCTAAACTTATTTTATTGGGATTTTATGTGATCTAGAATAGTAAGCAGCAAGTATTTGTGAAGTGTGAAAGAAATTATGCAGGATTTTCTAAATATTTTAAATATATAACTTTGAAAATTGTGACGTGCATTTGTATTCAGTACCCCCTGAGTCAATGCTTTGTAGAACCACCTTGCAAAATAACTCTGGCTCAGTGAGATTGGATGGAGAGCGTCTGTGAACAGCAATTTTCAAGTCTTTCCACAGAATCTTAACGGGATTTATGTCTGGAGTGTGACTGGGCCATTCACACACATGAATATGCTTTGATCTAAACCATTCCATTTTAGCTCTGGCAGTATATTTAGGGTTGTTGTCCTGCTGGAAGAGGAACCTATTGCCCAGTCTCAAGTATTTTGCACCCTTTACCAGATTATCATCCTGGATTGCCCTGTATTTACCTCCATCAATTTTTCCATCAACTCTGACCAGCTTCCTTGTCCCTGCTGAAGAAAAGTATCCCGACAGCATGATGCTGCCTACAGCATGTTTATCAGTGGGGATGGTGTTTTAGGGTGATGTCCAGTGTACGTTTTTTGCCACACATTCCATTTTGCATTTAGCAACAAAAGTTCTACTCTGGTCTCACCTGTGTCCCCTACATGACATGTGTAAGAAGGTGCTTTGATCAGATGAAATCAAAGTAGAACTTTTGGGGCTAAATGCAAAATGCTAAGGTTGGTGGAAACTAACACTGCAAATCACCCTGAAAACACCAACCCCACCATCAAACATGATGGATCCAGCACTATGCTGTCAGGATGCTTTTCTTCAGCAAGGACAGGAACGCTGGTCATAGTTGATGTGAAGATGGATGGAGCTAAATACAAACCAATCCTGCAGGAAAAGCCGTCGGAGGCTGCAAAAGATTTGAGACTGGGGCGCAGGTTCAACTTCCAGCAGGACAATGACCATAAACATTCTTCCAGAGCTACAATGAAAAAGTTTAGATCAAAAGCACATTTATGCGTGTGAATGGCCCAGTCACAGTCCAGACCTAAATCCCATTGAGAATCTGTGGCAAGACATGAAATTTGCTGTTCAAGTACGCTCTCCATCCAATCTCACTGAGCTAGAGATATTATTTCAAAGAAGAATGGGCAAAAATTTTAGCCTCTAGATGTGCAAAGCCGGTAGAGACATACCCCAAAACATGTGCAGCAGTAATTGCAACAAAAGGTAGTCCTATAAAGCATTGACGAAACGAGACTGAATATAAATGCATGTCACAATTTCCACAATTATATTTTTAAAACCATGTATCATTTTCATTGCACTTCACAAATACTTGCTACTTTGTGTTGGAATGTCACAGAAAATCCCAATAAAATACAGCTTCTGGGTCTACCTTGAAAAAATTAGGAAAAGTTGACAGGGTGTGAAGAATATTGGAGACATAATTCCATGTCAATCATCTGTATCCTATTCGGCACTGAATTATAAAAAAAAAAAAAACCTTCCATATGTGCTGTGGTAACATGACACCTGGCCGGCTTCAAACAAAGGGATTCACCCCACACCCCCACTAGCTAGCTGGCATTCAACCTTCTACAGGAGACCACCCTGTGGATCTAAGCCATGCAGCCTGAGTCCTTAGATGGGAATTCAAAAAGGAGTTATAGAAAGCACCAGCTTGGGTCTAAAGCCAAACACACACGCAAAGGAAAGGAGACACATAGAACAGCCAGTAGCATCCAGGTAGCAAAATTGTGTTTAGGCTCTATGGGTAGCAGGGGCCTGGTCGTATTCGATGGCACTAGAACCGCTGCTCTTTTGGTTTTGCGAGACTTATCGCCAAACCTCCAGGGGAGGGGATTTAGGTTCAGCTCAGAGGGCAGGAGGGGAGTGACCCAGAGGGTTAAATGCTTGAGTGAAGCATATCCTATTGCTTTTTCTCCCGGAGGTCGCAAGGACACATCGTGTGAGGAGACATCACACACAAAGGGGACCACAAGCTGTCAGGAACACCGCACTTGCTCACTGAGCCAGTGCGCGTGTCCTGAGTACAAAAGATACCTTTGGAGCGGGGCAGCAGCGGTGAAGATGCGTGCTTCAGACTAACAGGACCTGAAGCACGTGACTGCTGGGGGTGTGGCCTAAGCTCCACAGTGCTAGGAGCTGAAGGAAAACTCCTAAAAAGGTAACTACGGAGAAGTTACCAAAAAAGAAGAAAAAAAAAAAAAAAAAAAAAGAGTGCTATACATAAAATCATATAAAATATATATTTATTTACTAATTACAAATACATGTATGCAAATGATACAAATTTCAAATATCATATAACCCTAGGTAATATAATATGTGCCCAGAGCAATTTTACAGGCAACTAATATCTTTGATGGCACGAAAAATATATATTTATATCCAGTGTTACAACAACCTCCAGTGAACATAAATAAAAAATAAACAAATTATTAAAAAAATTAAATACAATGGCTTTGCGTGTGTACAGGGACCAACCCACAGTGCGCTACCAACAATAGTGCCAAAAACAAATTAAACAAATACTCCCAAGTGCTTACCCATATAGTATGGTGCCGGGTCGCTCCGGAACCACGTGTCAGCCTTGACGCGCGTTTCGCTTCTGGCTTTATCAAAAGGGATACAAGGGGCATAGGCAGAGACATAAACCAGATCAAGCCGGGGTCAAAGCATGAGATAGCACGACAATACCAAAGGGCTAGACAGAATGGATAGTCAGGACGTAGCAATAGATCAGAAACCAGAACGGACAATAGACGGTACAATAAGGACAAACTGTAACGGAGTAACAACAGCCAAGCCAGGATGTCAGAACCGGAGAAGACAATAGTACCAAAACGTGGGACAGAGAACAGAGTGAGGGGACAGACCGGATCATACACAGGAAGCAAACAAGCAATGCAGTATACACACACACACACACACACATACACCAGGGGGGTCAGACACCCAGCCAGAACAAAAGTATAGCTGACAGGGAATCCTAGTCTGGAGTGAGTATAAATACCTCTCCCAGATCCAAAGGGAGGCCAGAAAAATTAACCATGAGAAAACAGGACATTAACCATGTCCTAACCATGACACAAGCCTCCCATGTGGCAGCCTGTCACCTGCAAGCCAGGGGTTTCCTTGGAGACCGACTAATGTTGCTCTATAGACAGCGGAACATGTGCAGTGCTTACAAGCTTTTTCCTATTCAGCTTGTAAGCACTGTTTTAAAGCTGGTTGGAGAGTGCTGTTACCTTCTATTCCAAGCCAGCATCAGCACAGTGCATACAAGCTAGAGTGCTTACAAGTAGCCATGGTAAGTCTCCTAGGTAATAGCTGTAAACAAAATACTTCAAGAATCAATGCAAATTTTAATAAGCAGTAAATTCCAAAAGTGATTGTATTTACGAGCACTATCCGAAAAGATCCAATAATGAAGATGGGAATAACACTTATGTTGCTTCCTCTAAGCAGTACTTGTCTATCGGGACAGCAACTGGAAAAAATTATCTAAAGTTGCCTCTGGAACTGAAGGAAATCAGTAGTCTTTTGTTGGGCTTAAAGAGAAGTTGTTAACCCTTACAAATGCTCCACGCAGCTCATATCACATTTCCTTACAGTACATGAAAGTCTTAGTTACTCACCGGTTAACAGTATTTTTCGGAGTCCATGACAGCACCACCTGAGAGAGGGATCCGCCCTTCCTAGGAACAGGAAAACCTACAGATACAAAAGGGCGGCACCTCTCCCACGCATCAGTTGGATTACAGAGCATAAAAGAGGACCTCCAAGGTTAATGCATGATTATATGTACAACAATATTAATACTTAAAATTTTTATCACCCGTGGATATGTACAAAGGGAAGACGTGCACACCCAAATTGACTAAGGGAAGGGAATCTATGGGTGCTGTCATGGACTCCGAAAAATACCGTTAACCGGTGAGTAACTAAGACTTTATTCGGTCGTCCATGACAGCACCACCTGAGAGAATTACAGAGAGTAATCACTACTTTAGGGGGGGGGGGGACTACAGCCTGCAGAACCCTGATACCGAAGGAGAGGTCTGCAGAAGCACCCAAGTCTAGCCTATAATGACTAAAAAAAGTGCTCGGAGAGGACCAAGTGGCCGCCTTACAAATCTGGTCGATGGTGACTTCCGATCTCTCGGCCCACGAGGTCGCCACGGCTCTGGTGGAATGCGCCTTCAATTTCTCCGGAGCTACTCTACCTTTTGAGGTATAAGCTAACGAGATTGCTTCTCTAATCCATCTGGCTAGTGTACTTTTGGACACCCTAAGACCTTTCCTAGGGCCTTGGTAGGAGACAAAGAGGGCATTGTCCTTCTTCCAGGGATCGGTAGCCGCTAGATACTCCAAGAGGCATCTCCTAACATCTAAAGTGTGTAGCTTCTCCTCTTTCTCATTAGTTGGTTTAGGGAGGAAGGATGGAAGGACTATTTCCTGCGACCTATGAAAGCTGGAGGCTACTTTTGGTAAATACGCTGGGTCAGGTCTAAGTATTACCCTATCCTCTTTTACCTGAAGAAAAGGTGGGCGCCTAGACAATGCCTGAATGTCGCTTACCCTACGGGCTGACGTTATGGCTATCAGGAAAGCTATCTTGAGGGACAGGCTCATAATAGAGGCTGACGAGATGGGTTCAAATGGCACTTCTGTCATAGCTGTGAGGACTAGGTTCAAATCCCATGGCGTGAGTCTATTCTTTACTATTGGTCTGGATCTACTTGCTGCTTTGATAAACCTATTGACCCAGTAATTAGCCGCGATGTTGCAGCTAAAGAGGGCCCCTAAGGCGGATACCTGTACTTTAAGGGTACTGGTGGAGAGACCCAGGTCCAGCCCTTTTTGTAAAAATTCCAAGATCTGGACTATAGGGACGGAATCATCAGTATTTATATTTGAGCTTTGGAGGAATCTTTTCCAAATTCTGACGTAAATCTTAGTTGTCACCACTTTCCTACTTTTTAGTAGAGTGTCAATTAGGTCTGGGGAGAAGCCTTTACTTTTTAGCAGTGACCGCTCAAATTCCACGCCGTGAGATGTAGGCCAGCCACCTGAGGGTGGAAGACCGGGCCTTGGGACAGAAGGTCCGGGATGTCCGGGAGAACCCAAGGATCCTGAGGTTCGAGAACCATGCTCTTCTGGGCCAGAACGGGGCAATGACTATGACCCTTGCCCTGTCCTTCCTGATCTTCCTCAACACCAGAGGAAGTAGAGCTAGGGGAGGAAAGGCGTAGGCTAGCCTGAAGTCCCATTTTATCAGTAGCGCATCTACTGCCAGAGGAGTCTCCCTGGGATTTAGGGAGCAAAACTGTCTCGTTTTCGAGTTCTCCTTGGTGGCGAATAGATCCACCTCTGGTTGACCCCATCTCTGCACGATCTGAACGAAAATGGAGGTGTTTAAGGCCCACTCTCCTTGTTTTAACAGATTGCGGCTTAGGAAATCTGCCGCGACGTTCTCTTTTCCTCTTATGTGAAGAGCCATGAGAGATAAAAAATGCCGCTCTGCTAGCTGGAACAACTGTCCTGCCACATTCATCAGAGTTTTGGATCGAGTTCCGCCTTGGTGGTTGATATAGGCCACGGCCACTCGATTGTCCGAGAGAACTCGTACGTGATGGCCCTGTAGATACATAAGGAGCTCTTTAGCTGCGTGTACTACCGCTGTCAATTCTTTCAAATTAGAAGACATTTGTATCTGATCCCGTTCCCATAGGCCCTGGACCAGAATTTCCTCCATATGCGCCCCCCAACCGGAAGGACTTGCATCCGTGGTGACCACGCGGGTAATGTTATACTCCCAAGGGACCCCTCTAGACAAGTTATTTCTTTCTAGCCACCACTCCAGGGACTCTATTGTGTTTCTGGATAAGGTCAGTCGACCTTCTAAGTTACCCCCCAAGAATCCTCTGATACCATAAAACTTCGCCCTGTAGAGTTCTCGTATGAACTTGGGCCCACTGGACCGTGGGAATGCAGGATGAGAGGGAACCCAACAGGGACATGGCTTTCCTGAGGGACATGGAGGGGTTGTTGGAAGCGTTCAGGACCCGGCCATGCAGGTGCAGCAGCTTCTCTGGGGGCAGACGGCATTCCTGCTTTTTAGAATCTAGGGTTAGGCCTAAAAATTGTTGAATTTTTAATGGCTGCAAACGGGATTTTTTGATATTAAGTAGCCATCCCAACCGCTCTAGAGCCGCCGTTGTTTTCTGTAATTGTTCTAAACACTGCTCGGCTGAACTGCCTATTATAAGGAGGTCATCTAGATCGGGAACGACTAGAATGTTTAGCTCGCGCAGATGGGCCATCACCTCTGCCATCACTTTGGTGAGTACTCGGGGCGCAACTGCCACCCCGAAGGGTAAGGCCGCGTACTGGAAGTGCTGGATTGACCCCTCCAACTGAACCGCCAGTCTAAGGAAAGGTTGGTGTGCTAGACATATGGGTATATGGTAGTAAGCGTCTTTCAGATCTAGGACCACCATGAAGCAGTTTTGAAACAGCATCTTTATTGCGGTGTTAATTGTTTCCATTTTAAACGGACGTACGTCCAGGAATTTATTGAGGGCTTTGAGGTTAAATATAGCCCTAAATGAGTCGTCCGGTTTACGGACCAAGAACAGTGGGGAATAGAAGCCTTTCCCCCTCTCTTCCTCTGGAACTCTCGTCAGGACTTTTTTGTCCAGTAGCTCGAGGACCTCGGTCTCCAGGGCAGCTTGTTCTAGCGGGGAAGATTTGAGCGGAGTTACCCTGAACCGATCTTGGGGAACGCAGGAGAACTCTAGGTGCAGTCCTGTAGCTATCACCCCCAGTATCCAGCTGCTATTTGAGATTCTGGCCCAGGCCGGGTAGAAGGCAGATAATCTTCCTCCTACCGGAGCCACTAGTCATTGGGGCGGCTTCTTATTATCCCGTGATGGACCTTCTTGGCGCCCACCTCCTCCGAACATGAAGCCCGTACCTCTGGTTTTCTTGTTGTCCCATCTGTTCTGATCTCTGGCCTGCCTCCTGCGGGAATACCCTTTCCTAGAAAAGGGACGTCTCCAGGATGTATTCGGCAGACTCAGAAATATCTTTTTCTCATCCCCGGCTTTCTCTAACAGTTCGTCTAGGACGGGGCCGAACAAGTATTCACCCTCACAGGGGATAGAACAGAGACGGGACCTGGCTTGGATATCTCCCGGCCAGCATTTTAACCAGAGGGCTCTTCGGGCCGAATTAGACAAACTTGCAGACCTGGCCGCCATTCTTACTGAGTCTGCCGAGGCATCTGCCAGAAAGGCAGCAGCATTCTGGATAATTGGAAGAGACTTACGGATGGAAGCTCGCGAGGTTCCATCCTTTAGCTGGGAGTCCAATTGATCCAGCCAAACCATCATGGATCTGGCTGCGCACGTGGCTGCTATTGCTGGCCTTAGGGCGCCTGCTGACATCTCCCATGTGCCCTTTAAAAAGGAATCTGCCTTTTTATCTAGGGGGTCTTTAAGGGAGGCCATATCGTCGAAGGGTATAGATGACTTTTTAGAGGCCTTAGCTACCGCTGCATCCAGCTTGGGGGCCTTATCCCATCGACTTACTATTGGGTCCTCAAAGGGGTATCTTCGCTTGAAAGCAGGCGGCATAGAACCCCTTTTTTCCGTTTTTTTCCACTCCCTGTCTATCAGGCTCTGGACTCTTTCGTTTAATGGAAAAGTCCTTTGCTTTCTGGGGTCTAGACCCCCGAACATAATGTCCTGAACAGACAGTTCTGTCTTTTTTTCTTCTACCCCCATGGTTGACCTTATGGTTTTAATTAATTTATCCATTTGGTCCAAGGAAAAACAGAACCGGCTGGAATCCTCTTCGGAAGAAGAAGAGGAGGCCGAGGACTCTGAGGAGATATCTTCCCTCCTAGGGCCGACTGAAGATTCTGAGCCTGAAACACTAGCCCATCTTCTTTTAGAAGAATCTTCTTTTGATAGGGCTTTTATTTCAGTCCTGATTAATTGCCTCAGGTCTGTAGCGAAGCTTGGAGCTTCTTCCGCTACCTGCATAAATAGGGAAGAGTGTAAGAGTCTGATACTCCACTCACGTTCTACCCCTCATCTCCGTCCCTACCGTCTGTCTCACGCAAGACTGACACAATCTCTTAGGGTGGCCATCTGGTAAGGGGCAACTACAGAGGGCACATTCCTTGTGCTTCTGCTTCCCTGTGGCCTTCTTCCCCTGAGAATCAAACACATAAGGGGACACTGCATTAGGGTACATTCTCGCAGACCTCTTACCCTTGCAGATGAGGACAGGTACCGGATCATGGGGGGCTGCAGGAGGATCCTTTGGCCTAGAGGAACTACTGTGGCTCTGTCCACTCGAACGTCCCTCCTTCCGCCTCTTAGGCTGGTCACTGGGGTGCTTTGCCACGGGCTGCACCTCTTGTTGGTCCATGGGGGCTTCTGTTGTGTCCATCGCTGGGCCTCCAGAAGCACCTCAGCAGCAATGCCTTCTGTCTTAAGAAGGCTTCCCCTCCGGATCAGCAGGAACTCCGTCCGGTGTTCGGGCCCCCCATTGGACCGCTCCTCGCGATCCTCCCCCTCCCCTTCAGGCCTGCCCGGCCCCCTCAGGCGGCGGGCTCGCATCCACAACAACCGGAAGTCGACCGGCATCCGACTTCCGGTTTCGGCGCTAGGCCCCGCCCCCTCCGCCGCGTCACTTCCGCCGCGCGACAGAGGCCACGGGGACGCGCGGCAAGGGGCTAGCACTGCGCCGCCGGCTCGGAACCGCCGCTCCCTTTGTGGGACACCGCCGGCGGCGCCCGCCCGAACGGGCCGCACCCCCGGGGGAAGGAGACACAGGGGGACACCGCTTACCTCACCGGCCCCATGGAGAAGGCGCCCACCGGACCCTGTCTCCGCCTGCTCTTACCACTGCCGTGGAAATCCTACCCGGACCCACCATGGCGCATCCAGGGCCCCCAGCGAGACCGAGGTAGGAGAACCCCCCGCTACCTGAGTCGGTCCGCTGGCCTGGGAATTCGGTTATCCATGACGGACGATCTGTAGGGAGTTCTGTCCTTGTTAGGAACAGGAAACCAACTGATGCGTGGGAGAGGTGCCGCCCTTTTGTATCTGTAGGTTTTCCTGTTCCTAGGAAGGGCGAATCCCTCTCTCAGGTGGTGCTGTCATGGACGACCGAATAAAGAGGTGTATACTGATATTTGTAATGCACTGGTTCGATGTTTGGTGCCTTAGATATAATAAAGACACCACCATACAGATCTACACAGTATTATTAAGGACCGAGGTAAGCTTCTATCCAAGAAACAGACAAAACGGAATACCTGAATCTAAAGAAATCCTAAGATGTTTGAATTAAGTATAAAACTTACAGATCCCTTGTCTTTAACTGGTCCTGTAACCTCGCTGCAGTGTAGTCAATAACGTCATCTGCTCCAAGATCTTTCATCAGGGTAAAGGCGTTTCCAGAACAAACGGCAGTCACATGAGCACCCCATGCTTTCAGGAGCTAAAATAGATGATGTATCTGAAGTTAATATTATTGTAAGAAAAAAAAATAATAAAACAAAGCATTAAATATTGACACATAAATTGGTTCCTGAATATCATAAACTGCATGGACATACACGGACGAGCAAAAGGGTAACAACGTCACGGTGGATCAGTGGTTAGCATTGCAGCTCTGGGGTCCTGGGTTCAAATCCCACCAAGGACAACATCTGCAGGGAGTTTGTATGTTCTCCCCATGTTTGTGTGGGTTTCCCCCCGGGTTCTCCGGTTTCCTCCCACACTCCAAAGACATACTGATAGAGAATTTAAACTATGTTCCAAATTATTATGCAAAAAGAGTTTAGGAGTGATAAGGTTAGAATTTAAACTCATTGATGTGTGTCAGGGCTCTTTATATCACTGAAAGCAATTGCAGATACCTGTGCAAATTAGTTTGGCAGGTGTGTCCAAATAAAGGCAAGACTACTTAAGAAGGCTGTTCCACATTATTAAGCAGCCTACATTTTTTGCCAAAATGGGAAAGAAAAAGGATGTGTCGGCTCCTGAGAAGCAACAAATTGTGGAGTATTTAGGTCAAGGCATGACTACAATCAACATTGCCAAGACACTTCATCGTGATCATCGCACAATCAAGAAGTATGTAGCTGATTCCCAGCACACACACGTGTGCGTGCTGGTAAGGAAAAATTGAGGACTCTTTCCAACAGGCAATTGCATCAGGTTAAAAGAGCAGCTGCAAAAATGCCTTTTCATAGCAGCAGACAAGTTTTTGAAGCTGCTGGTGCCTCCAACGTCCCCCGAACAACAAGATGTAGGGTCCTTCAGAGGTTTGCAGCTGTGCGTAAGCCATCCTGTCGACCACCTCTATCCACTGCACACAAGCAGAAACGGCTCCAGTAGGCCAAACGATACATGAAGACTGACTTCCAAACTGTTTTGTTCACCGATGAGTGCCGTGCAACGCTCGATGGTCCAGATGGATGGAGTGGAGGATGGCTGGTTGATGGACACCCCATGAAAACATGGCTAAGGCGCCAACAAGGAGGAGGTGGAGTAATGTTTTGGGCTGGAATCATGGGGAGAGAGATTGTCGGCCCCTTTAGGATCCCTGAAGGGGTAAAGATGAACTCCACAATCTATGTGGAGTTTATAAAACAGCACTTCCCGCATGGTTCAAGAGGAAGAACCGTGCTTTCCGCAGCAAGATCATTTTCATGCATGATAATGCACCGTCTCATGCTGCAAATAACACATCTGCATCTCTGGCTGCTATGGGCATAAAAGAGAACAAACTTATGGTGTGGCCACCATCTTCCCCTGACCTCAACCCCATTGAGAACCTCTGGAGCATCATCAAAAGGAGTGTCTATGATGGTGGGAGGCAGTTCACATCTAAGCAACAGCTCTGGGAGGGGATTCTGTCCACATGAAAAACAATTGAAGCACAAACCATCCAAAAACTGACAAATTCAATGGACGAGAGAGTTCAGAAGCTTCTTTCCAACAAGGGGTCCTATGTGCAAATGTAACATCACCTAGAATAAAGTTTTGACTTGAAAACTGTTTGAATTCATTTTGTAATAAGCTGATAATGCTTATAATTTCACAATTGACCATTTTTTTGTTCAAAATAAAAAGGTTGAAAACTCTGCTGTGCATAATTTGGAACATGCATTTTGAGTGTTTCTTATTTTTAAAAATATACTGTTTTCATAGGCAGTTTGTTCAAAAACATAGCAATTATACTAGAATATTAGATGACTGGAAAATAACAATGACTGCAATTCATATAGGTAATTTAGAGAAAATATGAGGAAATATTATTTGCATAATAATTTGGAACACAGTGTAGATGGGGAGCCCCAATGGGGTCAGTGCCGAATAAAATGCTGTGGAATTAATGGCGGTATATAAGTGAGACAAATGAATACCGTATTTTTCGGACTATAAGATGCACTTTTTTCCTCAAAAATTTGAGGGTAAAATGGGGGTGCGTCTTATAGTCGGAATGTACTTACAATTAGCGTGGTGGCAGCAGGAGTTGGGTGATTTTTCCGGTGGCCGACACTGCAGGGCGTTAATCTCACTCCCATCCCAGCCTGGTGCGGTAGGTTCAGCGGTGAGATCTCAATCTGCGCATGCACCGCCTCCAGTGGCCATTTCCCAGGAGGCCACAGCATCGAGGCAATGGAAGTGCGGGGGGACCAGTCTTTTTCAAAATGTCACCGGAGCACCTGCACCATCGAGCACTGCCGAACCTGCAGCAGGAGCCTGGGAAGGGATTTTCCGGAGACCACTGCATCGCAGCAATGGATGTGCGGGGGCTCCGGGTTTTCACAAAATGTTGGCGGAGTCCCCGCACCACCGAACCTGCGGCACCAGTGTGTGTCATCGCTGGACCACCAAACTCCTCCTGTGACTCCTCTCCACCAGCGCTGCTGATCCACCCAGGGTAATATGAATTCAGGACTGTAAGACGGACCCCCATTTGACGCATTAATCTTTTTTCCCCATTTTCCTTCTGAAAATTTGGGGTGCGTCTTATGGTCTGAAAAATACGGTATATCTTTCGAACTTTTGGGCTCCAGATTTCACCATCCACTACAACTTTGACAGTGAGGATACCATCATTTCATAGGCAATCATCTTGGATATTTCAGGCAGATTCTTGTCATGTCACTGCATTGTTACTGTTTTGCTCCTGGTGGTGGAAAAATATGTTTCTTCCTGAATACTACACAATACAACCTGTTCTCACATTCCCTAATAGATCAGTGTGTTATTAGGATGATTCCAAAGTGAAAGGTCACTGGTTCGAATCGAGGAGCAGCCATGTAGATTTCCCAAGAAAAGAGAAACAGCATCATTCAACTCATCGATAGCGGTTTCTCGGCCAAGAAAATTAGTAAACTGCATCATGTGAGTGCCATGACAGTTGGAAGAATACAAAATGAAGTTCGTCCATCTATTCAGAAGCCAAAAGGTGGATGTCCAAGCAAAATTTTGGAGTCAACATGTCGGCTCATTACAAGGTCTATCAGTTCTGTTGCAACAAACACTGCATTGGAGGTGGCTAGTATGCTTCATAATAGTGAGATCACAGACATCGATGTAAGCACCGTGTGACACACATCACACAAGTCTGGAATGGTGGCCAGAAAAAAGATGAAGAAGTCTTAACTTCAACATTGTCATAAGAAGCATTGGCTCGAGTTTGTAAAAAAGTACAAAGCGTGAAAAGTAGAAGTTTGGAAACGGGTGATTTGGAGCGATGAGATGAAAATCAATAGACTAGGCTCTGATGAGTGCAAATGGGTCTGGAAGAAACAAGGGAAAAAGGGGCTAACAGATCGAGAAATTGACGTAAATGTCAAGTTTGGTAGAGGAATCATTTGCTATGGGGGTTATTGGATATTACACTCGAGTACTCTAGGTATGAAAAGGACAACATAGCGTTCCAGCAGGACAACAATACGAAGCATGCCTTGAGATTGGGGAAGAAACGGGACAATGAAGTAGAGGTGCCGGAATGGCCCCCCCACAGTCCCCAGACCTCAACCCAATCCCACACTTGTGGGTAGAGTTGAAGAAAAAAAACTGTATACATACCCAAGTGAGTCGACCAGTATGCACCAACTTTGGGAATGTGTAGGAGAGACCCGGGATCAGATTTTGGTAGAGACATGCTTGAATATGATTGAGAGCAGCCCAGAATAATTCAGGCAGTGTTAAAAGCCAAAGGTGGATTTACAACATAATAAAAATTTAAATTTAGATCTTTAGGAGCAAAACAGTACCACTGCAGTGACATAACAAGAATCTACATAACTAATCATATGCTAAATAGTTGCAAGTCAAATTTATGTTTGAGATAGCCAAGATGATTGTATATAAAATGATGGTATTCTCACGATCAAGGCTATAGTGGATAATGAGATATGGAGCCTGAAAGTCACAAGTTCAAAACATTGATACCCCTTTGCTCATCAGTGTAGGTTTGCAACACAATTTTAAAGCTGCCACTAGAGGAAGCTCAAGAGCTTACTTCCTAAAGAGTTATTATTGTCTTCTATGTATAATAGTATGCAGTTAGCTCCCACGCTCCCTCTAGTGGCCGCTGCAGGTAGCCATATTGTAGAGCACATTGGGGAACATAGAGGGGGGGGGGTTCTTAAACTAAAATTTATTTTACTCCTAAATGTCAGTCTATTTAGCTAATATTTAGCTCATAATCTAATCTCTTTTCTAATAAATTTTAATTAAAGTCCCTACTGTTCATTTGAGAAGCCCAGTACATGATGGGAAACTCAAACAAGTCATCATCAGGTCACTGTCGCAGCCTCTGCCCCCCTCCCTGAAATGAAGCGCCATCAGTGACGTCCGTTTCAGGACCTGGGCTAGTCCCTGCTCTGCTGTGCATGCGTCTGTGTCAATTCTGTCATATGCTCAGTAGATTCTTGTCACAGTGCTTCTTCACAGGCTCTGATAAAAAGTAACAAGCCAGCAATAGAGCGCACTGTCAGTACACATTGTAATACCAGGCATGCAGGAAAAGCAGAGGCCAGCGCCGCCCCAGCAAGTGACGGACACCCCTGCTGATTGCTCCTTTGAGAATCCCAGTGCACACTGGTATAGCCAAAATGGAGCATCAAACAGGAAGTACTAAAAATAAATAAATACATAACTAAATAATGCAGTTAGATATAATAGTAAGGTACCAAAAAAAAGGCTATCAATATTAGAGCTCATCCATTAGAGCATTATATACACCAAAGAAAAAATGGAACCAAGAGCAATAAATTGCATTGTTATCCAAAAGATAAAATACAAATTGTGTAATAGATCAATCACATAATTAAAGATGTATAAGGGAATCAGCAACACCCAGTTACCACATACGGATGAGGAGGGTTAAAAAATGGCAATATGTAAGCAAATGCATATAATGATAATGCAAAAGGATATAGATAATATTCAAATTTTCACATTCTGTTACCCTCCATAAATAGGGAGGCAAATGCAAAAATTATGTATATATATATATATATATATATATATATATATATATATATATATATATATATATATATATATATATCCCAGATATGAAAAAACACAATTTTTATTTATCATTTATAAAAAATGCATTAGGGCATAATAAAGTGATCCCTAGAAGGACCTACAGATGGCCAGTTACAAATACTGATAATGACCTAATAAGGTGCATAAAAATGATAATATTCAAAATTGGTAACCCATCACAAATATGGAGGGGGAGGATTTCAATATATATATATATATATATATATATATATATATATATATATATATATATATATATATATATATATACACACACACACACACATACATACATGTACACACACACACACACACACACACATATATCCTTCAAATAAAAAAATACATAATTCCATCTCAACATGCACATAAAGTGCAGAAGTTCATAATGGAGTGATCAATAACAAGACCTACAAAATAGAACATGGAATATAGAGAAAGAAAAATGTGGCCTGATATCACTGAGGGAAATAATGAGATCCTATGACCAGGTCTGAAATGTAACCTTTAGAAGGTAACCATGAGTCAGCATTAATTGTGGTTACGTCCCCCGAAGAAGCAGGTAGCGAAACGCGCGTTGGGGTCCCACAGTCCACATCAAGGAAAGGTTGGTCTTGGCAAATAGTTTCAGAATTTTCATGTATTGCATATAATTGTCCTTGCCTGATATACCTGATATGTAACCACAATTAATACTGACTCATGGTTACCTTCTAAAGGTTACATTGTAGACCCGGTCATAGGATCTCATTATTTCCCTCAGTGATATCAGGCCACATTTTGCTTTCTCTATATTCCATGTTCTATTTTGTAGGTCTTGTTATTAATCACTCTATTATGCACTTCTGCACTTTATGTGCATGTTGAGATGGAATTATGTCTTTTTATTTGAAGGATATATATTTTTTTTTAATCCTCCCCCTCCATATTTGTGATGGGTTACCAATTTTGAATATTATCATTTTTATGCACTTTATTAGGTCATTATCAGTATTTGTAACTGGCCATCTGTAGGTCCTTCTAGGGATCACTTTATTATGCCCTAATGCATTTTATATAAATGATAAATAAAAATTGTGTTTTTTCATATCTGGGATATATATATATATATATATATATAAAAATGTACATAATTTTTGCATTTGCCTCCCTATTTTTGGAGGGTAACAAAATCTGAATATTATCTATATCCTTTTGCATTATCATTATATGCATTTGCTTACATATTGCCATTTTTTTAACCCTCCTCATCCGTATGTGGTAACTGGGTGTTGCTGATTCCCTTATAAATCTTTAATTATGTGATTGATCTATTACACAATTTGTATTTTATCTTTTGGATAACAATAAAATTATATATTTTATTTATTGCTCTTGGTTCCATTTTTTCTTTGGTGTATAATAGTAAGGTAGAAGTTCAACATTTTTTAGAAGTGGGAGTCAAAAGTGGACACCTTTTCTTTTAGCCTGGAGGATGTGCTCAGTGGGGCAGTAGAGGCGTGCTGGTGGTATCTATCGGTTGGTGTCTCAAACACTTCAACAAAATATCAGCTGAATTATATGGAATCATATCATAAAATACATATACCTGGATAGCCGCTGTACCAATTCCCCCCGATGACCCAATAATTAATACGCTAAAAAAAAGACAAGCAAAAGGTTACTGATATCCCCCGTCCAATATGCGGTAAATGTTGCAGACTCTCATCAAGTCACTTTCCATTATTTTTTTCTATTATAAGGTGACCAAATAGCAAATAAATGAACAGATGAACTGTAACCATGTTGTTTATTTCACAGCATGTGAAAAGCTAATGATGACCCATAAGCATGTGAGCAGGGCCCTCCCTCCTCTTCTTCGATATATTGAGTTATGTGTTACTCTAAAATGTCTGATTACATTTGTACATGCCCCTCTAAATTGTGAAGCGCTGCAGAATATGATCATTATACGCACAGCTTTAATATAATATTATTAGCACCGCATTAATAAAGGAGTGGCGCTTACCGCTTTCCTGGGCACTTCTCCTTACTCAAACCACAGCTGTTAACAAGGGCTGCCCATGTAGTGAGTGTCACATAGGGTAAAGATGCAGCTTCTGTATGACTGAGTGACTTTGGCTTTAAGGATACCTATAACCAAATCACACATTATTTAAACCCACGTCCTAGAAAACAAACAAAACATAATTTTACCATAAGAAGGGGAGCCGGCCAAACAATCCAGGTTCTTCTTCCAAGAGGACTAAGGGGTAATGTTTCTCCTTGTGGAGAGTGACATACTGGCTCTGGCATGCCTGGATAAGGAGGCTTATTTGTCGTACAATGCTCCACTGGGAAATTTAATATGCAAATTGCCTCTTCAGAGTGAAAGATCTTGAACTCTATAGCGCCACCTGATGGAAGCAGCAATCCTACAAGTCACTATCTACCGTTTAATGAATCTTGCAATATGATTAAGGATTAAAGCCAAATCAGAATCTCAATTTGCAGGTACGATGTTTCGGGATATTGCCCCTCGTCAGTGCAAAGTATGAGAACTGATTTGGCTAGGCGAGAGGAGCTGCACTGCATGTTTGTTAGTCAATCCCTGCATGTGTTGGGCCTGGAGAACAGCTGCCAGACATGCAGCTATGAGGACTCCGAATACACTCAGTTAGCACACGAGAATGCTCAGATAACACCTCATCCAAGAACGTTCGCTCATCACTATTTACTTCCTAATGATGTATGTGATTTTCTTGTCAGTTATGAAAATTGTAGTAATGAATGTCAAAGTCTATGATCATAACTTCTCTTGTCCCCCCACTTATTTGTGTCTTATGTGGATTTAGGATTTTATCACTTTTTTTGTTTTTTTCATTATTGTAAATTTCTTAGAACATTACAAATTTACTCAGTTCAAGTTTTGAGCTCATTTGTTCTATTTTAATAAAATCATTGCAATCATAATCATTTAAAGGGGTTTTCTCTTGAACCAAGTACATTTTAATCAATATATCTTGGAATAATATTAATTTCCACATTTGGATGTGATTAAATAAAATGATAATCTTATAAATGTGTCCCTGCTGTGTACTGTGTAATGGCCGTGTCTGACCGTACAGGGACATGGTCTGATCATACCACAGCTCCTGGGCAGAGGAGGAAGCAAGAGAGAGTATACAGACAGGGCAGCAGCACAGGAACATTTTATTTAAACACATCCAATTGTGGTGCTCATTTTTATTGCAAGATCTGTTGATAAAAATGTACTTTGTGAGACAACCCCTTTAACTATATTTTATTATTAAAAAAAAAAAAGTGCAGTTCTGTACAAAACCCTAAGGCTACTTTCACATTTCTGGCTTTTTGAATCCGGCACCCTGCAGCGAAAATTTGCAAAACCAGATCTGGCGATATGTGGTGCCGGATCCGGGTTTTTCCACATTGACATACATTAGTGCCGGCGCGTCCGGCTTTTGCCAGATACGGCAAAAAGTGATGGTGTGTCATCATGAAAAAACTTTCCTTGCAACGTTTTTTGCCTGTGCCAAACCGCCCGGCAAATTTCCTCTGGCATGAATATTAACCCTGGAAGCGGCGGGAAAAAAATCTCTCTCTCTCGATCTCCGGATCACTGTTCCTTTAAATTTCTAGTGCGCCGTATCCAACAAAAAAACAGATCCGGTTACATCAGGTTATTGCAAGAAAGAAACGGATCCGTTTTTTCACACTCTGCCGGTTTGCAACTGACGGCAAAAACCTGAAGTGTGAAAGTAGCCTAAGGCCTGTTTCACACTTCCGTTTTTTTGTGTCAGTTAAAATCTGCCAAAATGGCGGAAAGCGGATCCGTTCCTAACTGATGTGAACGGATGCCACCGGATCGTTTTTTTGATGGATCCGCCGAATGAAGAATTTTAAAGGAACCGCTGCCCGGGAAGGAGAGGGAGAAGAGAAGAGAAGAGAAGGGAAGGGAAGGGAAGGGAAGAGAAGAGAAGGGAAGGGAAGGGAAGGGAAGGGAAGGGAAGGGAAGGGAAGGGAAGGGAAGGGAAGGGAAGGGAAGGGAAGGGAAGGGAAGGGAAGAGAAGAGAAGAGAAGAGAAGAGAAGAGAAGAGAAGAGAAGAGAAGAGAAGAGAAGAGAAGAGAAGAGAAGAGAAGAGAAGAGAAGAGAAAATTTTTTCCGTCCGCCAGAAATGATTTCAGGGTTAAATTTCCTCCTGACTTTACTTCTCCGGGCATGCGCTGTATAAAAATGCGGATCCTGCAGTACAAAAAACGTTACATGGTCCGTCCAGGCATCTCGGCGGACGCAAAAAAATTGACGGATCCGCAAAAAAACGGATCCAACGGATGGCCGTCCGTCAAGATCCGCCGGTAATGCAAGTCAATGGGGGGAAAAAACGGATCCGCCAAAAAAAAATGGCGGATCCGGTTTTTTTTGCAAAAACGGCGGATTTTGACTGATGGTCAAAAACGGAAGTGTGAAACAGGCCTTAGCGACATGTGAAAAAAAGGCTGATACATGACAGAGCTCCAATAAAACACACATTTATTGAAGACACTTGCAGCCTTTTATATACTTGGAAGAATCTTACCCTACATATACATAGTCTACTGGCTTGGGGATTAACGAGTTAAAGGGATTTTCCAAATTTCACATTACCCCCAGCAATTAGCAAGTTATCGCCTGTCATGTGGATAAGGGACAATGGGCGATTTGAGGAAAACCCCTTTAAGAAAAGATTAAAAAAAAATCAAACGGGACGTATTTGCATTTTTGAAATGTCCCATACAAAAGTACACTTCACCTCAGTTAGCATTACCAGAACATGATGCTTACTATAGTAAGTATCCTGATTTAGTCGACAGTCATAGAAAAGGAGATCAAATTCACCATCAATGGCCCAATAAAATACAAAATGTTACTACTACTTATTTTTATTAAATGAAAATTGTTTTTTTCTGCTCAGATTTCCGTTTCTCATCTTATGAAATGCAAGATCACCATATAATTCAGTGATGGATTATAAAATGCATGATTGAAGGAACGGCAATATTTTATTAGGAGTTTGTGCTTTGTATCAAAAATTCAGTAACGTTAACATGTGGCATCACTAATAGTAAGGCACCATAAGCACTGATACCAATGATGAGCGAGCGTGCTTGGATAGGTTGTTATTGGAGCATGCTCGGGTGCTAAGTGAGTGTTTTCAGCGTGCTCGATTAATATGTCCCTGCACATGCATGTCTCATGGCTGTTCGACAGCCGCAACACATGCAGTGGTGGCCTGTTTGTTAGCCAATCAAAGTGACGCAAAGAAGTAGCATACAGAAAAGGCTAGTGGGAATTACCGCATTTTTAAGACTACAAGATGCACTTTTTCGCCAAAAATTTTGGGGGAAAAAGGGGGTGCATCTTATAGACCGAATGTACTTACAGTTAGCGTGGTGGCAGCAGGAGTCGGGCGATTCTTCCGGTGGTCCAACGCTGCAGGGCGATGATCTTGCTCCCATCCCAGCCTGGTGCGGCAGTGCTCAGTGGTGCGGGGGAGGGGGGGGGCTCCGGCGACATTTTGTGGAAGCCCGGAGCCCTCAGCCCCCGCACTTCTATTGCCTCGATGCTGTGACCACCGGGAAAATGCCCACCAGAGGTGGCGCATGCAAAGATTGTGATCTCGGCTTCGAGATCTCGTCTCCCGAGATCATCTCATTGTCGAGATGTCAATCTGCGCATGTGACGCCTTCGGTGGCCATTTTCCCGAAGGCCACAGCATCGAGGCAAACGAAGTGCGGGGTTAAGGGCTTTCACAAAATTTCGCCGTAGCCCCCGCACCACCGAACCTGCAGCACCAGACTGGGATCCGGGCTGCGGGGGCTCCGGGCTGTCACAAAATGTCGCCGGAGCCCCTGCACCACCGAACCTGCAGCACCAGTCTGGGTCATAACATCGCCGGACCACCAAACACCCCCTGTGACTCCGCCCACTAGCGCTGCCGAACTCCACCCCGGGTAAGCTGAATACAGGACTGTAAGATGGACTCCCATTTGACACATTCATTTTTTTTTTCCCCCCATTTTCATTCTGAAAATTTGGGGTGCGTTTTATGGTCCGGGGCGTCTTATAGTCTGAAAAATAAGGTATGTATCTTTACCTCATTAGCACTGGCAACAACAAACTCTGCAAAGGTCCCTTGCTTCCATGGAGGGATCGCTGCCCACACCTGTCAAAGAAGACAAATACTGACCAAAATGTGCATGAAAGTTGTCTGTTCTTAAGATTTATTGCATTTCTTTAGCCATTACACTTCTTGCATGGAGGCTCCTTACTATTCGGCCACCCTGGATTATTTTGTAAATCTAAGGCCTCAATGAGAGTAGCATGGCTTACGCCTATAGTCTGCACTGAATGGGTTCATAAAGTGGTGCCAAGTGTTCTTCTCTAGAGATGGTCACAACTCTGCTATGCTTCAAGAACGTTATGGTGTTAAGTAAACTTCTACCAAGGAAAGTTCCAGTTGTGCGGCAAATGCACCTATTACACAATCAGTAGTGTTCAGAAGATCAAGACCACAACAGATGCAGTGTGAGAAAAAAATGAAACACTCATCCACAAGTAGTACCATGCAAGTACTTCTAGCTACTTTTTGTCCATACATAGCCTATGTACACGTTAACAACCATTCACTTAGCAGCAACTAAAATGTACATAGGTGAACTTTGTAAATAGTCTCGATTGAAAATGTTCCTAAAACCATTATGCAGACTATTGTGTCTCCATAGAAACCAACTTCAAACAACCCATGTGCAGTCCGACCCACATGTCCACTACTTCTTACTGACCTACTATGTGTGCATTACTAAGAAATCGGGGGAGATGGAAAAGAGAATATCTGCAGGATCAGACTACACCAGGTTTGTTTGTAGTCTGTAACCACAGAGACTCAGGTCTATTTTGGAGCCGCAGACACAAAATCTTAGGGGATTTTTTAATTTGGACTATTTGCAAAATTGCTTCATTGTATGTTTTCCAAGCACTCGGACAAAGAAATGCAACCGATTACGATAACTTATGGATCATTCAAATGGGGAGCTTAGAACATGTTGACATGCATTCAGAGCTCACCAAAAAGGGTCAGTTATGACCTTGAGATGTGTCAGAGAATGCTGATATCTCATTCATTGATATATTTCTGCATAAATATTATCCATACTTGCCTGATCTCCAGGTTTGAAGTACTTTACATTAAGTCCACATTCCATGATAGTTCCTGAGGCATCTCTGCCCAAAATCAAAGGAAATTCGCTGCCAGACGTCTTTATATGAAGAGGATCCCGACTCATATTCAGACTTTTTGATCCATAACCATCTTGAAATAAATTGAGGGAAAATGATTGGCTGGCACTAGCAAATTTATACCAGGTCCCTGGGATTTACTTAGTGATTCTGATTGTTCTGAGCATAGCAATACAAGTTTTGTACAGTAAAATTCCAGTATTAACATGAACATACAAAAATTCTAATTATTGGCCAACTTAAAGGGAATGTGTCAGTAGGATCAACCCTCCTAAGCAGTCTTTGATCTGTACGAAAATCTGCCTCCAGAGCTTGTTGTACCTAAAAAGGATGTTACCAATGTCAGACATGTAACTAACACAGGACAGAAGAACTGAACTTTGTCTCTTTACAAAGACATTTGCTGCAGCTCTCACAGCTCTGCTGTATTGCAACACTGGCTGTCAGTGAGTTAGAAGCACTGAGAGAAACCTGCAGACGTGTCCGTAATAATCACACACGGCTCTGCAGTGAGATCAGGAGAGCAGTCATTACATGTCTCACACTGCCTTTCTTATAAAATAATCTCCGGAGGCAGCGCCTCATACAGATCAGTGTCCGGCCCATAGTTTTGAACAGCTCATTTACATACAAGAAGGATGTGGATTTCTCTAGAATAAGACATCAGATCACAGGTATCGCTTCATTCTGTTATATCCTACATGCCTAGATACCTTAGGTGGGTTGATCCTACTGACAGATTCCATTTAAAGCATATTTCACGTTTTACTATTGAGAATGTCCCAGCGACAGCGTCCAATAAAACATACCGAAATCACTGTATCAGCGATGTCTCCTAACATAATGAGGACCTGTCACTAGATCAAGTGGCCAGTTTTTGCTCTTATTTGATTCCCGCAGCTTTTTATTTGCACCAAATGAAAAGGCCCATATCTCTGTAACTATATGATTGGAAAAAAAAAAACAGAGAATAAAACAAAAACGGGCTACAGGCCCTCTTTAATATCAGTAACATCTCCAGCACCAGTAGTATGTGCTGAGGTCTCTTGGCACCAGTGATCACATCTGATTGTACCTGCTTCCTCACAGTCTGCCAAAGCTCCAGGTGTCCTTAAAGTTGACCTATATTAGTTTTGTAACTATCTGGTGCTGGATTATGGTTAGGGCTACATGTCAAATTTTGCTGTAACTCAGGTTGCGCTGCTAAAGATCACTGTATGCCCCATTGCAACTGCATGGGGTCACATTAGTACCCGAAAGTCTCAACAAATGTAAAAGGTTCTGACTTTTAGCGATGTGCTCACTGTAGGACCCTATGGATTGCAATGTGACCCCATCCACATGCTGCGATGTAGCAGCAGCATCAGGCAATCCCCGACTTGTGTCACTGCCATGGTTGCCGTGTAGCCCCACAGATTCTTATTGTGTTATTGTTAAAGACAAGCACGTTACCTCGGCCACTTACTTCTCATGTTCACATCAATGGGATTGACACTTGCAGCATGGACTTTAATGATCACTTCATTCGGATAGCTGATGATGGGCAGCAGCACGTTTTCATTGAAGCGGAGAACATCGTTGTCCCCATATTTGTCAATGACCCAGGCTGGCATAACCGTGTTCCTCCGACACGAGGAATGGACCCCCCTGCCAACATCCACTATTATACGGGGTCGTCTACACAGATGGGCAACAGATCTCCTGCACACAATGTTCATCCTGATCAGCCTGGTGCTCCTCAAGAGAATTACAATACATGAACGACTCTGCAGCACTGTCACATGCACGGTCCTACAGAAACACTGTCACGAGTCTCCAGCGCTGCACTTCATGTCATTAACACAAGAACAAAGATACAGCGTGAATCTTTCAGTCAGCTGTTTAAATCGGCCCACATAAGTCCCATGTGTGACACCCTGCCGCTCTCAGCACTCCGACTTCACTTCTTACTTCTCCACAAATTCATGCGTTGTCCCCTCTACGTCCTTTATGCACTTCCGCGTTCCGAGCCTCGTTCCCGCCTCGTCCAATTACAGCGTCGAATACTAGACTGCCAACCAATCAGAAGCGCTGTAGTTTCTGGACACTTATTTGCCAACCAACATATGTCGGCTTCCTGTACTATGCCAGGTCTCTGTGTGTGCAGTGTGTGGCAGAGATTATAAGGCATGCTCGGCCCCAGTTTGCGGGAGGTAAGTACAGAGAGTAAAATATTGGACAGTTACTGCGGGTTTTGTTTCCCTTTGGCTATAGCTGTCAGGGTTTTACTTTAGGCTGCTGTAATGTGAAGACAGATATAACACACAGCAGAAAATATTACCACCATAAATTCTTATAGAAATTGGTCATATTTTGTCCAAATATTACTATATATTGATATATATCTAGAGGACAACATGCTGTATGTACCCGGATACTACAGAGGTCACAGCAGTAATGCAGGGCGCACTGGTATCAATTCAAGAAGAAAGCTCTGCACTCAGAAGATTTACTAATCCTGGGCAATAGACTGCATAAAGCTAAAGGGCATTGTGCAGGCGACACGAGACATTGAGCTCACTGAGTGGCAGCAGTGCTGTCGGCGTGAGCCATTGAGCTCACTGAGTGGCAGCAGTGCTGTCGGCGTGGGCCATTGAGCTCACTGAGTGGCAGCAGTGCTGTCGGCGTGAGCCATTGAGCTCTCTGAGTGGCAGCAGTGCTGTCGGCGTGAGCCATTGAGCTCTCTGAGTGGCAGCGGTGCGAGCCATTGAGCTCTCTGAGTGGCAGCGGTGCTGTCGGCGTGAGCCATTGAGCTCTCTGAGTGGCTGCAGTGCTGTCAGCGTGAGCCATTGAGCTCTCTGAGTGGCAGCGGTGCTGTCGGCATGGGCCATTGAGCTCTCTGAGTGGCAGCGGTGCTGTCGGCGTGAGCCATTGAGCTCTCTGAGTGGCTGCAGTGCTGTCAGCGCTGCAGATGAACAGCAGAGTGGCGGAGAATCAGTAGTGAACTTGGGAAGAATTGTTATGAGTGGCGGAAGGCACTAAAAAAAATAAATAATTAAAGTGCCTTCGCCACTCAGGGTCCACCGTGCGGCAGATGGCAAAACCGCTGCTAAGGGAGGCAGTGCACTACAGCGGTAGTGTGCACAGGGTTCTAAATCACCCAAGTGCAAAAGAGGCAGTCTCTGTTATGGGACACAGAGCTGCACAGAAAAATAATAAAGAAAAGGTAACGCTGAGCCTGTTAAACGCACAGGGACACAGCGGCACACGTACGGTAGCCGAGCACAGGAGTAGTTAAAGTGGCACTACAACCAAACGGACTTACCATGAATGAGCGTGTGCACGGCGTCGCAACTGCGAACGCCACAGAAGTCTGCAACCGCAATAACGCAAGCGCGATGCAGGACGCTTTGCTGCTGAGATGGCTGAAGCTTGAGCGCGCTGGCGCTAGCGCTGCTACTGGCTGACCCAATCACTCACTCGTAATAACCGAGGGAAGGGGTTTCATAATAAGTCATCCACCAGACCAAGCATCCATCAACAAACATACTGCAGCAAGTATCAGAAAATACTAGCGCATGGCATAACGGCCATGCGCACTTTTTATAGTGACCGGGACCTTCCGGAAATCTCCAGAGACCTGAGCTGAACCAATGGAATCAGGAGCAGGACCTGAGCACCTGACTCCTGAGCTCCAATGGGAGCTCATTCCAGGAGCATGCTCACAAGCTGGCAGAAAGGACTTAGCCTCTGGAGTTGAATGTGAGGATCTGGATCTCTGCATTAGTATGGCAGGACACAGATTCCTAACAAGAATAAACGGAAGTTTTATTTTTTATTTTTTTTTTTTACTATATATCTACCAACACTTACAGCCCAATGTCTTCTGATAGGGAACACCCCTTTTAAGACCCATTTAGACAAGGCAATACTTGGTGAACAAGTGTTCATAAGACTTGATCTCTGGTTGCAATGATTTTCATGCATGCATAAAAATCATCGTTACCGTTATTTCCGGTGTAAACAGCTGACATGATATTCTATGCACATTGAATGATCGACTTGTGTAGTTACGCCATTTAATTGAACATTCTCAAAATGCAAGAAATCTATCACAGTGGCTCATGGTGTGGATGATAAATCTAGTTCCTTCTTGAGACTGTCTAGTCTATGGGTCCCTTTACACTGACTAACCAGCAGCACGATACCACTGCTGGTCAATACAATATTAATGTATTAACGATCCGCAGTCGTTTGAACGCAGACCCCATAGTAAAGGATCTATAGTAGATAGCTCAGTATGCTTAGGCTGCCATTGTCCTGTTTACAAAGAACATGGACAGCTGAGAACAATGATCGTTTATGCCACATAAGGATCATTTCACCTGATGAACATGCGGTTTGCCCATTCACCGTGTGATCAGCGGCCTATTTACACAACAGGATAACCATGAAAAACGAGTGTTTTTTCTTAACGCTTGTTCACAATTGTATTGCAATGTAAGTGCCCCTTAAGTTTATATGCCCTAATGCCATCTATTTATTGGCTGTCTTTTTAAATATTTTTTAAGCCAAAATGGAGCACACCCTTAGGCCAGGTTCAGACGACCATATCTAAAAGCAGGCTTCTCAATGCCACAAATTACTGCTTTAATTGTCTTCATAAGCCAGTCAATGTGCTTATAGCAAGAGGATGTCTGCATTTACATGCACTAGTCTGGTCTATAAAGCTAGCCAGACTAATGCATGCTTCAATTTTTTTAATTTGTTTGGATTATTGGCCCATGGGAAAAATCGCTGGTCTGTACAGGCACACCAGTTATTGGATTGTTCAGTATTAGGACTGAAAATACAGCTATGTGAACCCAGTCTAAAACCTGGGGCAATTTTTGCTATCAGTTTTTCTCGCCTGTCAGACCTTGATAACTCCTTCATATTCAGTGCTACATATTGCCAGTTTCCTGGGGTGTCACATGAATGCTGCAGCCAATCAACATCCATTGATTTCTTGTATCATTCACATTCCGTCCAATCCAAACCTGAAGAAACACTGACGTATCTTCTGGATGTTGATGCGAGAAAACCTTCAAGGGGTTGTCCTGGACTTTAACTTTTATATTAAGATATGTTAGGACGGGTCATCAAGGTCTGATCAGTGGGGGTGTGACACCGGCGCTCCCACCGATCAATTGTTCCTGATGTCAGCAGCTGGAACTACATAGCTTCGGAGCTGCACAGCTCCATTGACAGAATAGTGGCCGCGGCGAGGTACTGCACATCCACCCCCTATCGATCTGAATTTCTAGCGCAGTTCCATAGCTGAGCAGTTCAAGATGACACGGAAACAACTGGTACCCAGTTTTATACCCCCACTAATCAGACATTGATGACCTATCCAAAACATTCCCTTTCAGGAGACACAGTGCTGAGAATGCCTGTCTGGAAGGTTGAGTACTGCTTTTATATAAGGTTGACGTCTAAAACTTTGTTTGGGCATCTCTGGTCAAAATTACTGTTATTGTGAACAGTTAAGCAACTTGAAGATTAAATGATCTCTAAAAGGCCTAAAGTTAAAGATGAGACATTTCCTTTGTGTTTGAGGCAAAAAATAAAATATTGTCATTTTTTACATTTTAAAAATTACTAAAAGGAAATCTCCAATGCAAAAGTTTGGTCACCATTGGAAATTTGTGTGCACATGTAACTTAGACCGAGGTTTCGGACCTTAGTCTTCTAGGGTTATGGCCTGTTTACTATCATTGTTAGGAAAGGCCAGGAGAAGGCTATAAGAAGATAGGAAAGTGTTTTCAAGTTGCCCTTTCCTCATTTAGAAATGTAATTAAGAAATGGCAGCTAACGAACTGTGGAAGACAACATAAGGTCTGGAAGACCAAGCAAAATTTCAGTGAGAGCTGTTTGTAGGATTGCTAGATAAACAAATGAGAACCCCCTTGGAGTTGTGGTACATTGTGTAGGTGTCTCTGAACAGTAGAACAAATATGGCCTGCATGGAAGTCATCACATGAAAACCTCTCCTGCATCCTCACCATAAAATTCAGTGTCAGACGTATGCAAAACATCTAAACAAGCCTGTTGCATTTTGGAAACAAGTTCTGTGGACCAATGAGATTAAAATAGAACTTTGGCCACAATGAACAATGTGTGGAATAAAAGGTCACAGAATTTCAGGGAAGCAACATCTTGTCAACCATTAAACATGGGGAAGGATCAATCATGCTTTGGGGTTGTGTTGCAGCTAGTAGCACGGGGAACATTTCATGGGTAGAGGGAAGAATGGATGCAATGAGATTTCAGCAAATTCTTGAAGCAAACATAACACCATCTGTAAAAATAAACACATAAAAAAAACTAAAATTGAAAAGTGAATGGCTTCTACTAATGGACGATGGTCCTAAACACATCAAAATCCGCAATAGACTACGTCATAAGGCACAAGCTGAAGGTTTTACAATGGCCCTCACAGTTCCCTGATCTGAACATCATTGTATATCTGTGACTAGTCCTCAGAATAGCAGTGCATGCAAGAAGACCCCTGTAACCTCACAAGTGGAAGAATTTTCCAAGAAAGAATGGATGAAAATTCCTCAAACAAGAATTGAAAGACTCTTGTCTGGCTACAAAAAAGTGTTTACAAGCTGTGATACTTTCAAAAGGGGGTGCTACTAGTACTAGCTTTGCAGGGTGCCTAAACTTTTGCATCAGCCTATTTTCTTTTTGTAATTTAAAAAAAAAAATGAAAATACTTTTTTTTGTTTTGCCTAAAATGCAAAGGAAATGTGTCGTCATTAACTTTAGGCCTTTTAGGGATCATTTCATCTTCAACTTGCTTACCTGTTCACAATGACAGTAATTTTGACCAGGGGTGCCCAAACTTTTACATGCCCCTGTATGTGATTCATATACACATACCACTTATGGAGTTTTTTTTTCGCCCTTAAGTCTTTTATTAAGGGTTGTACAATGAAATCACTGTAAGTTTATGCAGGTTTTGTATGTTTCTACTCACCGACCACATGCAGACTTGCATGTTAGAACCTTTTCTGTTTATGCTTTACGTACATAAAACTGTGAATAATCTCTGATCTTGTATTTCACAGGCAGCTGCTGCCTTTAGACTTGGACAGCTGAATCCTACAGAGTTATGTCAGAAGTGTCTATCATTTATTAAGGAAACGACATTTCTCAATTCTTACATAACTGTAACTGAAGAGGTTGCCCTAAAACAGGCGGCAGAAGCAGACAAGCGTTTTAAACAAGGTGGGGTTTAATAGCAAAAAAGAATTAATCATTGTAAAAAGTAAGGAAAATAAAGGGTATCGAAAATGTGTGAACTACGAGATCATTTGTCCAATTAAAGAAGGGGCAGCACTTACCGTTCCAGATGCAGTTGTTTATTCAGTGGCATGAGCACAAGTCGGCGGGCGAGGTGGATGTCGGACTACTGGCCTTGTCCTATAGGCGGGATTTACATAGAGCGCGGAAGTGTTTTGAAACGTTTTTAGGACGTATACGGGGGAGTCGGGGTTATATACCCCTTTATGGAATGCAGCACAGGCGCTGATTAAGGTGCTAGTCTGCTAGTCTTAATTTAGTTATAAAAAAACTGGTGACAGGTTTCCTTTCACTCCAGAGCCTGTATTCAACTTACTGACTCGGCCAATTTGTTTCAATTCTGACCACTGTCCCTTTATGAGGTAATAGCTCTGGGACGCTTCAATGGATCCCACTGATTCTACGATTATTTTTTCGTAACATATTGTACTCCCATGATATTGTTTAATGTGACTTGTGTTTATTTGTGAAAATAACAAATTTGGTGAAAATTTTGAAAATTTCACCATTTTCACACTTAACTCTGGTTCAAGGACATAAAAATTGTCACACAAAATAAATAATACCATTTACCACATGTCGACTTTACATCACTATCAGTTTTTTTTTTGTGAAGCATAATTTTTTTTTTGTTAGAAGGGTTAAAAGTTGATTAGCAATTTATTATTTTTTGATCAAATTTTATAAAACCTTTTTTTACGGACCACATCACATTTGAAGTGACTTTGAGGGGCCTTTATGATAGAAAATACCCCAAAGTTCCACCATTCTAAAACCTGCACCCCTCAAAGTGCTCAAACAGCATTCAAGATTTTTTTGTATTCCCTTAGGTGGTTTATGGGAATTAAAGCAATGTAGAAAGAAAAAATGAACATTTTCCTTTATTTCACAAAAATGTTACTTTAGCCCCATTTCTTTTATTTTCACAAGGCTAGCAGAAGAAAATGGACGCCCATATTTGTTGTGCAATTTCTCCTGAGTACGCCAATACCTAATATATGGGTGAAAACTACTGTTTGGGTGCACGACAGGGCTCGGAAGGGAAGCGGTACCGTTTGACTTTTTGAACGCAAAATTGGCTGGAATCGAGAGCAGTTGCCATGTCGCCTTTTGAGGAGCCCCTGGTGTACCTAAACAATGGAAACCCCCAACAAGTGACCCCATTTTGGAAAATACACCCCTCATGGAATTTATCTAGAGGCAAAGTTATAGTAATGATGATAATGCTTTTGGATTTACCAGTGTATGAATTTATAACGTGATGGTATGTGTAAGTTGTGCGGAGTACATCCGATTATAAAAGTGTGTTGTGTCAATAGGTTAAAACTAAATTTTATTAGTTTATGGATGTGTGGTACGCTTTGAAGCAATCCTTAACCCCATCACCCCTAGTCTGTTTTCACCTTTATGACCAGGCCAAATTTTTGCAATTCTGACCAGTGTCTCTTTATGTGGTTATAAATAACTCTGGAACGGTTCAGCAGATCCCACTGATTTGACATACAATGGGGAAAAAAAGTATTTAGTCAGCCACCAATTGTGTAAGTTCTCCCTCTTAAAAAGATGATAGAGGCCTGAAATTGACATCATAGGTAGACCACAACTATGAGAGTCAAAATGAGAAAATATATCCAGAAAACCACCTTGTCTGATTTGGCAAGATTTATGTTGCAAATTACAAAGTACATATACTATTAAGGTCAAGTGACCAAAATTATTTTGAGCCCATTGAGGATTACTAAAAATTAGGACAAAGTGCCAGGTGCTGCAAAACCCATGTTGAATGTGCAAAAATAAAATCAACTGGACTAAAATTTAAGCCATGTGGCTGACAAGCCAGTGTGCAAACTGCAAAAACAATTACCGTACTTATTTACTGGGCTAAAGTATACGCCATGTGGTTGGACCACTGATTGTATAAGTTGCAAGGTGAATACATGAAGGTTACTTACATTGGTAAAGTGCAGTTTTATGATATACCCTTGCTACACCCCGACAGCGCCATTTCGCCTACCAGGCTTCTTCAATAAGGGGGCATGCCAGTAAATACATGATTGTGCATCTTTTTTGAGCATATCTTTTTCAAATTAACATGTATACATCCCTCTTTTAGCAAGATTGTTTCATGGTAGCTACTTTTATGCTGCTTAATTCATAGTTTTGTCCTTTTGTTTGCCTTGTGCTACTTTTGATGAAATACCTTTGTTCTTAAAAATCTCTTGGTGTAACAATTTTAATTATACTTATTTATAAATAAACTTTTGAAATTTTACATTTTTCATGTTTATGCTTCTTCAAATCCCTTTAAATGAATTGGGATTTTGTGTCTTATGATTTTGTGTGAAGTTAAACCATGCATTCGAGGATTTTGTGATATTAACCCTCATGGAACTTATCTAGATGTGTGGGGAGCAGCTTGAAACCCCAGGTGCTTCACAGAAGTTTTTTAATGTTGAGCCATGAAGATAAAATAATTGCATTTTCTCCACAAAAAATGTATTTTACCCCCAAAGTTTGCATTTTAACAAGGGTAACAGGAGGAATTGCACCATACAATTTGTTTTGCAATTTCTCCTCAGTACGCTGATACCCAAAATGTGGGGGAAAACTACTGTTTGGGCGCACAGCAGGTCTTGAAAGGGAAGAAACGCCATTTGACTTTTTGAATGCAAAAAGTGCTGGAATAATTAATGGACTATGTAGGGGTAAAATACTGTATAGGATGACAGCAGAGCTCCGAATGGAAGGAGTCATGTTTTGGAATGGAGATTTTAATGGAATGGTCTGCCGGTGTCGTGTCTCTTTTTGAGCGCCCCCTGATGTGCCTAAATGGTGGAAAACGCCTACAAGTGACACCATTTTGGTAGCTAGACCAGTCAAGGAATTTATCTAGATGTGTGTTGAGCACCTAGTATCCCCAGCTGCTTTCCAGAACTTTGTAATATAGCAGTGAAAATAAAAAAACACATTTTTCCCAAACCAATTTTATTTTAGCCCCATTTTTTTTATTTTCACATGGATAGCAAAAGAAAATGGACCCCAAAATTTGCTGTGCAATTTCTCCAGTTACCCCATATGTGGTTAAAAACTACTTTTGAGGCACAGTGCAAAGCTTGGAAGAGAAGAAGCGCCATATTGGAGTTCACATTTTGCTGGACTGGTTTGAGGGTGCCATGTCACAATTGGCAGAGCCCCTGAGGTGTCAGAACATCCGAACCCCCCCATAAGAAACCCCATTTTACAAACGACACCTCTCAATGAATTCATTTAGGGGTGCAATGATCATGTTGACACCACAGGTGGGTCACAGTATTTTATCCTAGTGGGCATTGAAGAAAAACATTTTTATATTTTTACCACCAAAATTTTGTTTTAGTTCCATATTTTACATTTTTGCATGGGGATATGGGTAAAAATGGCACCAAAATTTGTTTGACAATTCTTGCTGAATGTAGAAATGCCCCATATGTGAATGTAAAGTACTGCTTAGTAGAGTTGAGCGACTTTGGTCGGATCGGGTTTCATGAAACAAAATTTGTTTCAGATGAAACTGGTCCGACTAGGGCAAAAGAAGTCGGAGTTTCGTCCGAAACCCGACCCCAATGCAAGTCAATGGGAAATAAAAGTCGGCATTGAGAGGATACAAAACACAAGCCGCGGAGACACCATCACATGTTTCTCAACGCAAGCAATGACTAGCCAGGTCTTTCCCCGGGAAGGAACAACCACGGGAAGGGCAGTCTCCAATGAAGGAAACCACCTATGCCAAAACATGGTATCCATCCACAGACAGCTGTTTCGGGGTATTGCCCCTCATCAGTGTGGAGTAGGAAACTGGCTAGTAGGAGCAATGCCTAGTAAAAGACTGAAAAATGAGGATGAATGAACTCATGGAGATCAACATCCAACACTGCGGAGACACCATCACATGTTTCTCAATGCAGTGCACGAACCAATCTATTGGCATGAATATCAGAGGCAGAGACCCAAGAATTATCCTCCTGGCCATAACCCTTCCATTTGACCAAATACTGGAGTCTCCGTTTAACCAAACGAGAATCCAATATTTCCTCTACCTCATATTCCACATTGCCTTCAACCAACACAGGGTCAGGAGGTGCTGCCATAGGAACCACTGGCTCAACAAACCTCTTCAACAGTGATTTGTGAAATACGTTATGGATCTTGAGCATAACTGGAAGAGCCAATCGAAAAGAAACAGGATTAAGAATCTCCAAAATCTTATAAGGTCCAATAAATCTTGGCTTAAATTTTGGAGATGCAACCTTCATAGGAATATTCTTAGACGACAACCAAACCATATCACCCACTTTAAACCGGGGACCAATGGTCCTATGCCGGTTGGAAAATCGCTGGGCCTTTTCCTGAGAGAGTGACAACCTATCCACCACTTGGTCCCATATCTGCTGCATTCTCTCAACCACAGTGTCCACACCTGGGCAGGACGAAGATTCCACTTGCCCTGAAGAGAATCGAGGATGAAACCCAAAATTACTGAAAAAGGGTAACATCAAAGTGGCAGAACTAGCTCTATTGTTCAGCGCGAATTTGGCCAAGGGCAAAAATGAGACCCAATCTTCATGATCAGCAGATATAAAACATCTTAAATAAAACTCCAAGGTCTAGTTTGTTCTCTCAGTCTGTCCATTGGTCTGGGGATGAAACGCTGAGGAGAAGGATAACTGAATTCCCAGACTGGAACAAAAGGCTTTCCAGAATCTGGAAACAAACTGAACTCCTCTGTCGGACATAATGTTCTCAGGAATCCCATGTAACCGAACCACCTGTTGTAAAAACAAGGGCACCAACTCAGCGGAAGATGGCAACTTTGGGAGTGGTACAAGATGGACCATCTTTGAAAATCTATCACAAATCATCCAGATAACAGACATCCGCTGAGAGACATGAAGATCAGAAATAAAATCCATTGAGATATGGGTCCATGGCCTCTTGGGCACCGGCAGGGGCATCAGCAACCCACTAGAACGAGAACAGAGTTTACACCGAGAACCGAGAAGGCACAGGGATTCATCTTAGAAGTCACAGGGTCTTTTTGGGACAAAACAGCTCCTGCACCAATCTCGGAAGCATCTACCTCCACCTGAAATGGAAGTGAGACATCAGGTTGCTGTAAAACCGGAGATGAAGTAAATCTCCTCTTAAGCTCCTGAAATGCTGAGACAGCCTCAGGAGACCAATTCAGCACATCAGCGCCCTTCTTGGTCAGATCAGTCAGTGGTTTTACAATACCAGAAAAATTACATATAAATTTACGATAGAAATTAGCAAAACCCAAAAACTTCTGGAGGGCCTTCAAAGAAGTAGGCTGAACTCAATCATAAATGGCCTGTATCTTGGCCGGGTCCATTTCAATAGTTGATGGAGACAAGATAAATCCCAAAAATGAAATCCTCTGTACACCAAAGAGGCATTTCGATCCCTTAACAAACAGGGAATTCTCCCTCAAAATCCGGAACACAGTCCGGATGTGTTCCACATGTGAATCCCAATCACTAGAAAAGATCAAAATATCATCCAGATAGATGATCAAAAACTTATCCACAAAGTCACGGTAAATATCATTCATAAAGGACTGGAAGACAGAAGGGCATTAGTGAGCCCAAAAGGCATCACCAGGTACTCAAAATGTCCCTCCGGAGTATTAAACGCCGTCTTCCATTGATCCCCGTGCTTGATGCGAATAAGATTATACGCCCCCCTGAGGTCAAGCTTAGTAAACCAGCAGGCACTCTTAACTCTGGAGAATAAATCAGACATCAGAGGTAACGGGTACTGATATTTAACCGTCATCTTGTTAAGGGAGCGATAATCAATACACGGTCTTAATGAAGCATCTTTCTTGGCCACAAAAAAACCCCCAGCACCTAAAGGTGACGAGGATGGTCTAATATGACCCTTTTCCAACGACTCCTTAATATAGGATCGCATAGCATCATGTTCGGGTACTGATAAGTTGAAAAGCCGACCCTTGGGAAATTTACACCCAGGCATCAACTCAATTGCGAAGTCATAACTCCTATGAGGCCCTTGAGATGCATATTCCATACCTTAATCTTCAGTCATGGGTTGCTGCCGGAATTGTGAGTCTGGGAGACCTGGTGGGGAGTGGTGGGTTAATCCCATTTGACCAACTGGCTGCTGAGTATCCGGCCACCCGGAGGTGTTTTTACCAATACCTACAAATACGTCATATGTTGCATAATTAACCGGACTCGGTTTTTTTCAATTCACAACTAAATAACACAGTTAACGGTTATTTTCTGCTGCCTGATTCTGGCCCAAGAGGTATCTCATTATTATATAGAGCCCTGAATGACCCGCCGGATAATACAAAACTGCCCTATATGATCAGGTGGGAGCGGGATCTTGGTTTTCTCTCCGAACCTGTTGACTGGGAGGAAGGATTGTGTGAAGTTGTAGGGGTCTCTTCATGTGTGAACCATCTGGAGCAGTTGAAAAAGACGCACCTGAGATGGTACCAGTTCCCGGTCCGAACGGCAAATTTTGGAGCTGGTGGGTCTGGTGAATGCTGGAGATGGTGTGGGATGAGGGGTACTCTTGAGCATACTTGGTGGTCCTGTCCGGTGCTCCAGCCTTGGTGGAGGGGTGTTGATTAATTGATCTCACAAGTCTTGGGTATCCAGATGACTCTGACCTCAAGCCAGGCCATTTTACACATTGGCCTGAACGAAATTCCTCATATTCTCAGAGGTACGCTGTCACATATTTTGATAGCTGCTAGAGTGTTGACAGCGGCTAGATGGAAAGATCCCACCCCCCCAGAGGTTGCAGGACTAATTGATAGAATTAACACTCACTGCCAGCTTGAACTAGCACTAGCTCACTCGATGACCGCCATAATAAAAAGACAGAACATTTGGCACCCCTGGATACATAGTAGACACTCCACGGTTGCCCCGCTCCAGCCTGCTTAGCCGTATATAATTAAGATGCCGGATATTGGATATTGGATGATGTTTGTTTTCTTTCCTTTTTTGGAATATATTACTGTACTGCAGAACACTGAGACTTATGTGTACTTGCTGTTACACATAGTTCTATCGATGCCACTAATGCCTGTTCCTCCCCTCACCCCTCCCCCCCCCTTCCTTTCCTGTTTTTCATTTGTCGGCCCCCACTTTCTGCTCCTTATTTTCTCCTCTCGTTCCCCTAGTTTCATATATATGGTGGTTGTAACTATGGTTGTCATTGTTTTGACTTGTTTTCTTGTTCAACCTCAATAAAAATAATTGGGAAAAAAAAAGAAAAAAAATAACTCCTATGAGGAGGCAAAGATGCAAACTTACTCTCACTAAATACATCATAAAAATCGGCCAGATAATCAGGAATATCATGAGACTGAGGAGAGGTGGAGAAAACAGGAGCGTCCCTAAGAACACACTGACAACCCCAACTCACCACAGACCCAGATTTCCAATCCAAAACTGGATTATGAGTTTGCAACCAGGGAAAACCCAGAACAATAGTATCAAGCAAATTATGCAGCACCAAAAATTTGCAATTTTCTTGGTGGTCTGGGGCAACCCGCATCGTCACCTGGGTCCAAAACTGAGGTTTATTCTCCGCCAAAGGAGTAGCATCAATACCCCTCAAAGGAATAGGCGTCCGCAGAGGCGTCATGGAAAAACCACAACGTTTAGCAAAGTCCAAATCCATCAGATTCAACGCTGCTCCTGAATCCACAAAAGCCTTAGTGGAAAACGTGGATAAGGAGCAGATCAGAGTAATTGCCAAAAGGAACTTAGGTTGTACACTGCCCACAGCAAATGTGTGTGCAAACCATTTCTCTCTTTTAGGGCAGACAGAAGACAGAAATAGTATAAGAGGCATCTCCACAGAAAAAACACAGCTTATTACGCCTTCTAAACGCCTGACGTTGCGCCCTAGACAAAACCCCATCACATTGCATAGGTTCAGACGTTTGTTCAAAAGGTGGCAGCGCCTCCAGTGTAGTTTTACGTTCACGTAAACGCCGGTCAACTTGAATGGCTAATGACATGGAATCATCCAGACCAGAGGGAACAGGAAATCCCACCATAACATCTTTTACGGTCTCTGATAAACCCTTCCGAAAGAGAGCTGCCAAAGCACTATCATTCCATGTAGTAAGGACCGCCCACTTTCAGAATTTTTGACAGTATAACTCTGCAGAATCCTGACCCTGGTTTAATGCCAACAGGGTTCTCTCAGCTTGATCAACAGCATTAGGTTCATCATACAACAAACCCAAGGCTTGAAAAAATGCATCCACATTAGTCACAGTAGGATTTTCAGGTGTCAGAGAAGAAGCCCAATCCTGGGGATCACCGCGCAGCAAGGAGATGACAATTTTAACCTGCTGCGCAGAGCTCCCCAATGAGTTAGGCTTCAAGGCAAGAAATAATTTACAATTCTTAAAATTCAGAAATTTAGACCGATCCCCAGAAAACACGTCAGGAGTAGGGATCTTAGGTTCAGCAGCATGTGACTGAATGAGGTAGGTGGAAATTCCCTGCACTTCAGCAGCAAGTTGCTCCACACGATCAGACAATTGCTTAATCTCCATTAGGGAAAAAAAAAATCCTCCTACTGCCCCAGAGAAAAAGAGGAAAAAATACATATAAAAAAAAATTCTGACACTTTTTTTTTAACAACTTTTTCCTGCTTTTGAGTACCCTAGAATCTGCGGTATGGCTGGTGATTCTGTTATGAATGGGTCACCGAGGAGGAAAAAAACTAAAAATGATCAGCCCAGAAAAACCAGAGAGGTTGATAACTATGCAGATTGCAGATCCCTGATCCTAACCACACAACTAGCAGCAGCCGTGGAGCGTACCTACGATGAACCTAGACGCCTCGTCACGGCCGGAGGAGTAAATAAGCGTAAAGCAAGAAAAGGGGAAAACTAACCGCCCCAGAGCAGACCCTAAAGGAATAGACAGCCCCCACACATGTATTGACGGTGAAACAAGATGAAAACACAAACACAGGCAGGAAAATAGGCTGAGCAAACGATGGGGCCCAAACTAACTAGAAAGGAGAGGAAAGGAAAGACACTGTCTGCAATCTGCCCAAAACCCTACAAAATAATGTCCAACACTTCTGATAACAAAATAAACCCTGAAGTCACTAGACTTCTCCCACTATATCAGCACTCTGAAATATTCTGAGACAGAGCAAAAAGAGGCCAATCTAATAAGGGACAAATAGCAAATTGGCAAATACAGATAAATAAGAGTGGAAATTCAGCACAACCCCAGCCAGGGCTGGCTGACCACACAAAAAACTGAATAGAACAACAAAATCAAGTGCGAACATTTGCAGAGAAACTTAGCTTGAGCTGACTGGAACAGAGCTGAGAACCAAGACCTGACAAGCAGAAGGAATCGCCAGCACCAGAGTAGGGCGTCGGCTGACTTAAATCCAATCTGAGATTCCTGAGGTCCAATCGTCATCCTCATTATCAGGTGGCAGATGTCTACTGATTAAATCAGCCTCACTACCTCCTGTTACCACCAGAGGGAGCCTGGAAGGAGAACTCACAACTGGTAGACCAGAAAATGAACTCACAACAGCCCTCCATTGTATCGGTTTCCCTTAACTCTGTAAATTCGCCCTGCTGGAGGCAGTGTATCCAGATACACGTGTAATTATTGAAATTCGCCTGCTGGAGGCGGTGTATCCGGCTGCACGTTACATTGCTTAAACTCGCCCCGCTGGAGGCGGTGTATCCAGGGTCACAGGTGTCATAGAAATTCGCCTTGCTGGAGGCGGTGTATCCAGTCATCCGTGACATCACAGCCACATCTAAAAGATCGTTGACTTCTTTCCCTTTTCAAACGGGTCGTCTTTTTGGAGAGAAACTGGATCAGATCATTTCTGATGCTACCGGAGGGAAAAAGTAAATTCCTCCCTCAACAAAAGGCTGCTCGCCCGTTTCGCAACCAACAGCCGACGCGCTTTCGATCTTTTCGCAAAAACAACTCCAGTTTGTCCTCCTCTACCTTCTCTTCCGGATCAGGTCCGTCTCCACGCGGAGACAGAGGCTCCCAGGTCTCATACAGACCTAACCGCTCTTGGAAACCCAGACCTAGGGACTCTGGATCCAGGGGAGCCAGATCTCATAGATCTACCCAATGACTTGTTGCTGTATACGGCGGACGCCGACAGAGTACGTGGTCGCCTACTTTCCTTCAGCCACACCTGGCTCGCGGTCGTCCACGACAAGTGGGTCAGGGAGCTGGTGTCCTCCTGATGCAAGATAGAGTTTTCCTCTCCCCTCCAACTCGCTTTTTCCATTCCTCTCCCCCCAAGGGAAAGACAAGAGCCTTCCTTCGGGCTGTTCAGGCTCTCAAGGGACGGAGTCATCATTCCGGTCCCTTATCTCGAAAGGTTCAGAGAATTTTATTCAAACCTTTTTGTGGTTCCAAAGAAGGACGGGACGATGCGACCTATTCTGGATCTCAAACTGTTAAATGAGTTTGTCACGGTTCGACGATTCCGAATGGAATCTCTCCGATCAGTTGTCGCTTCCATGGAAAAGAGAGTTCCTAGCATCCATTGACATCAAGGACGCTTACCTTCACATTCCGATCTGCCCATCTCGCCAGCAGTTCCTGCGTTTTGCAATTCACGAGGAACACTTCCAGTTCGTTGCCTTGCCCTTCGGACTCGCCACCGCCCCCAGAGTCATTACCAAGGTCATAGCTGCTGTCATGGCCATTCTCCACTCTCGGGAAGTAGTGGTGTTACCGTATCTGGACGACCTGCTCATCAAGGGTCCGTCCCTTTCAGCCTGCGAGGAATCCGTGGAGATAACAGTAAATACTCTTTCATGCCTGGGGTGGAAGATAAACTTCGCAAAGTCTTCTTCGAAACCAGCTCAGCAGATTTCCCTTTTAGGAATGATCTTGGACACTTCCTTCGGGTTGGTCATTCTCCCTCCAGAAAAGACACAAGCCTTACAACAGGCAGTGCGGACTCTTTCCCTTCCAGCTTCTCACTCCATTCGTTTCAGCATGAGAGTTCTCGGAAAAATGGTGGCTGCGATGGAAGCAGTTCCATCTCTGTCCCTTACAACATGCATTGCTGTTAGCTTGGGACAAGAACACGTTCTCCCTGGACCGTCGGATCCTTCTGTCCCTGCGGGTCAGGCAAGCCCTCAGGTGGTGGACTCTGAGGTCCTCCCTGAATCAAGGGAGGTCTTTTCTCCCTGTAAGATGGTTGGTAGTAACCACCGACGCAAGTCTTCTCGGCTGGGGTGCGGTCTTTCGTTACCACACGGCACAGGGTCGTTGGTCGACCCGAGAGTCCCCTCTACCCAACAATAATTTGGAGATACGAGCGATCAGATTTGCTCTACGGAGTTTCCACCATCTCCTCGCAGGTCACCACATCAGGATCCAATCCGACAGCGCCACGGCTGTAGCGTATATCAACCACCAGGGAGGTACCCGGAGCAGGATGGCCATGCACAAAGTGACTCGCATCCTCCATTGGGCCGAGACCAATCATTCGCCCATCTCAGCAATTCATATCCCGGGCGTAGAAAATTGGGCGGCAGATTTTCTCAGTCGCCAAGGCATTGCCTCGGGAGAGTGGTCTCTTCATCTGGAAATCTTTCACCAGATTTGTCTTCGTTGGGGGACTCCGGATGTGGACCTCATGGCCTCCAGACTAAACTACAAGGTGTCTCGGTTCATTGCCCGATCGCGCAATCCATGCGCCATCGGAGCGGACGGCCTAGTTCTGCCATGGCACCGCTTCCGGCTCCCGTACATCTTTCCCCCTCTTCCCTTGCTTCCGAGGGTCATCAAGAAGATCAGAGCGGAGGGTGTACCAGTGATCCTAGTCACGCCAGATTGGCCGCACCGTGCATAGTATGCAGAACTAATACAACTAGTCGCGGACGTCCCCTGGCGACTTCCAGATCACACGGATCTGCTTTCTCAGGGCCCGATTTACCACCAGAACTCCAGGGCCCTGTCTTTGACGGCATGGCCTTTGAATCCTGGATTTTAGCACTGGCTGGGTTCTGTCTCGACGTGATTTACACCATGATTAGTGCTAGGAAGCCTGTATCCAGGCGTATGTATCACCGCACCTGGAAAATCTTCTTTTCATGGTGCAAGGATCATGGTCGTTCCCCTCTGGTGTTCTCCATTCTGGCCATAGTGGAGTTCCTTCAATCCGGATTTAAATCAGGCCTCGTGCTTAGCTCGCTCAAGGGCCAAATTTCGGCCTTGTCAGTGCTTTTCCAACACAAAACTGCCACCAAACCTCAGGTCAAGGCGTTTATTCAAGGAGTTTCCCATGTGACGCCTCCTTATAGATGACCATTGGAATCATGGGACCTTAATCTGGTTCTCGGGGCCTTACAGGAGGCTCCTTTCGAACCGCTGCAGGACATATCATTGACCGTCCTCTCGTGGAAAGTGGTCTTTCTAGTGGCAATTACGTCAATCAGACGAGTTTCGGAACTGCCGTTCTCCGTTCCTGAATTTTCATCAGGACAAGGTAGTTCTCAGGACGTCCCCGTCCTTCCTGCCCAGGGTCGTCTCCTCTTCCATCTCAACGAGGAAATTGTTTTGCCTTCCTTTTGTCCGGCGCCAGTCCATCGCATTGAGAAGGCCCTCCACACCCTGGATGTGGTTAGGTCGCTGAGACAGTACATCTCGCGGATGGCTCCCTTCCGCAAGTCAGATGCCCTGTTCATACTTCCAGAGGGGCATAGGAAGGGCCTAGCCGCTTCAAAAGCAACGCTAGCCAGGTGGATTCGCTCAGCGATTCAGGAATCCTACTGAGTCAGGAATGCTCCTGTCCCAGCGGGGATTAAAGCGCACTCTAACCGGTCAGTGGGCCCCTCTTGGGCCATTCGGCACCAGGCCTCGGCAGAACAGGTCTGCAAGGCTGCAACTTGGTCCTGTCTGCATACCTTTTCAAAACATTACCAAATTCATTCTCAGGCCTTGGCATATGCAGCTCTCGGCAGAAGCATCCTGCAATTGGCAGTACCTCAGTGTTGACTCAGTGGTACATGGGGTATTATCAGATGTATGCTCCCCACCCAGGGACTGCTTTAGGACGTCCCACTGTCTCTGTGTCCCCCAATGAGGCGTAGGAGAAATAGGGATTTTTGTGTACTCACCGTAAAATCCTTTTCTCCGAGCCATTCATTGGGGGACGCAGCACCCGCCCTGTTTAGCCTACTGGCTCATTTGTATCATTCTTAGGTTTTGACATAGTTATGGTTATTGCTGACTGTTTAAGCTCCTACTGCTTTTTTTCACTGAACTGGAGATTTCTCATCCAGTGAGAGGGTGTATACTGAAGGGGAGGAGTTAACTTTTTTTCTGGTTTACTTAGTGACCTCCTAGTGGCAAGCAGCATAACACCCACTGTCTCTGTGTCCCCCAATGAATGGCTCAGAGAAAAGGATTTTACGGTGAGTACACAAAAATCCCTATTTTGTACCACACTTTAGCTTTTCACATGGCACTGTCTGTTTGAGCCATATTTGAGCCCTGATTTGAGAGATCTTACAGTGCCCTTGAATTTATTATAATCCAGAATACAATCTGGCTTTGGGACTCGTGTTGTGGCTCCTTGGACAGGGATATGAGAGCTGTTGTCGAGGCGAATGATGGTCAAGATACTTCATAGAGAGGGTCTTGAAGAGTGAGATGCTGGTGTAAAAGCTATCTACATGGAGTTGATAACCCTTATCCAGTAGTGGTAGTGGGTGCAGCAGTTCCCATGCAATTTTACCGCTCACCCTGAGGGCAGGGAATCTAGGTGTCCTTCCCTTCGTATACCCTAAATCTGTGAGTGTACCCTGAGGTATTCTCACACAGCTTGTACAGTTTAATTCTGTACCTGGCCCTCTTACTGTTCAAGTATTGTCAGAATTTTAGCCTCCCTTTGAAATGAACCAGAACCTCATCTATAGCAATGTCCCTTTGGGTGTTGTATTCCTCAGCAAATTTTCTGCTGAAGTGTTCAAATACTGGCCGAATTTTATAAAAACGATCAAAGTTTGGCTCTGAGGAAAAGATGATGTGCAGAGCTGTGATTGCTATTTTAAAGCCACCCTTTTGGCGCCGATTGGCCAACAATAGTCACTGACCAATCAGAGCCAAAAGGCTTAATCAACCTAGGTGACTTTGCAATCAACCCATCCATTTTGACTGCTGTGATTGTGGTTGTGTTGTCACATTGATTTTTTTTTTCTAACTTTATTATCATATCACTATGATTGGTTGATCAATTTTGATCTGCCAATCTCAGCGATCACCTGCTCGGCAGGGCCCCATGCAGGGATGGCCTGCTGTCAGATATTGCAGCCATCTTAACTCTGTCACTGCACGATGCAGAGCGGAGAGTGGAAATAGCGGCGCCATACATGTACTGCGATTTGCGGGAATGCACTTCCTCCAGTGCGATACATATACAGGACATGTCATGAATGAGTTAAATAATTATTTTGGTTACTTAAGATATGATTGCAGTAATGTTATCGAATTTATAACAACTGGTGTTCTGCAGTATACTGCACTGGTTTAATGTACTTTTGTTTGGGACTCTCAATCTGGTGTTGTTTTTTTTCTTTACCATTACCTGCAGGTCAGCCTCTTGGGGTTTTAGATGGAATTCCTATTGCAATTAAAGACAACTTTAGCACCAAAAATATACAGACAACATGCGCATCAAAAATGTTAAAGGGTAAGTCTAAATGTTTTAAAAAGTATATGTGTAAGACTGTGTTGAAATAAAACTGGGAAAAGCGGTTCCCTAAGTTTTACCATTCAAAATAGCGCAACGTGCTGTTCTCACCATCCTAACACTGGAATCATTGATCAAACCTCAACGGGCCGTCAAAACAGAAGGCACAGCGCAGATTTGACCAGAGCCTAAAATAATTGTGCAAATGTCACTGACAATAAAGTTAGTGTTTTGTTTTTCCCTCAGGGTACATTCCCCCCTATAATGCTACCGTTGTCCAGCGACTTCTCGATCAAGGAGCAGTGCTTATGGGGAAAACAAATCTGGATGAATTCGGTATGGGGTGAGTAATTAGCTCATAACATGACTGTCCATTTCACACATGGCTTATCACTTTTAGGCTAGTTTTCATAGAATGCAATTATGCCGGTAATTTTATTGCATTAATGAAGAAACAAACAAAAAAAACAAACAAACAATCTGTTGCCCCAGAAAATTGTTTACATCAGGAGAGACTTGTCAATCAACTGAATCGGTGTGGTAAGAATTTGGCTGGGGGTGGCACCAGACTAGTCTTTTCTCTCGCTATAGTCCCAGGCTGACTCAACTATGTTTTCTTGGAAACATCAAAGCATTACAGAGAAAACATACCTGGTAAGGCCCCCTTTCACTTATCCCCTTCCCGAAATTTGACGTACTGGTACGTGATATTTAGATATCTTTAGATATATTTATTGACATGCCAGAGACAGCAAAACACGGGATCCTGTGGGAAACAGGAAGAATCCCTGCGATACCAAAAAGTGCAATGCAATTCCAAGTATAATTGCTGATCTAGACCATTGCGGTAGTTGATAATTGACAGTGCTGCACTAGAGCCTGGTGACCAGTATATAGTCATGGCGACATCGTGTAACCATGGCAGCGATCGGGCCCCCGCTATGATGCCGCAGGGGCACTGATCGAAGGGCAGAGGGGGGCTCCTCCTTCTGTCAACCTTCTAAATGTTGTGATCGATATCGCAGGGGGTTAAACTGCCGGTACGATGCGGGTACCATTCCTGACAGTGAGTGCAGGTGTGAGCTGTGATATCAGCTGATCACCCAGAGGTGATCGCGTGTGCAAAATTGCCATAACGTACCCAGTACATCTAAGGTCTGGAAGCACTTTCCAACCATGGCATACTGGGTACGTCCAAGGTCGGGAAGTTGTAAAGAGGGTCCATTCTACCAACACATGCCCTGTAACCCCTTCACCCTGAGCCTGTTTTCAACTTCCGGCCAGACTAAATTTTACAATTCTGACCAGTGTCACTTTATGTGGTGATGACTTTGGACGCTTTAACAGATCCTAGTGATTGAGATTTTTTTCTTGGTGACACATTTGTACTTTGTTAGTGGTAAATTTGTCCGTATTTTTTACATTTATTTGTGAAACTACCAAATGTTTATGCTTTTAAATCAGATATTTTATCACACAAAATAGTTAATAACTAGCATTGGCCACATGTCTGCTTTACATTAGCATAGAGATTTTTGTTAGTAAGTTAGAAGAGTTAAAAGTTTATCAGCGTTTTCTCAACAAAACTTACAAAACCAGTTTTTTTTAAGGCCCCCTTGACATTTGAAGGGACTTTGAAGGGCCTATATGACAGAGAATACCCACAAAATGACAGCATTTTAAAAACTGCATCCCTCAAAACCACATTCGAGAATTTCTTTAACCCTAACAGGTGCTTCACAAGAATTAAAGCAATGTGGAAGAAAAAAAAAATGAGCATTTTAACTTTTTTCCCACAAAATGTTGCTTTAGCCCCAAATTTTGCATTTTCACAATGGTAACAAGAGAAAATGGACCATAAAATTTGCTGTGCAATTGTTCCTCAGTATGTGATATGTGGTGGAAAACTTGTTTTGGCTAACAGCAGGGCTTAGAAGGGTAGGCGCACCATTTGACTTTTGGATGTCAAAATTGGCTGTAATAGATAGCGAGCCCCATGTCTTGTTTGCAAAGCCCCTGTGTCACAACACAGTTGCCAGGGATCCCTGGGCTAGGGGTTCCTTCCCTATCCCTAAAGCTAGGGGCACCTCAGCTATCCCTGCTCCCTGGACTACTTCTGATGGTGAAGACGCAAAGGCCACGTGCCTTACTGAGCTCCTTAATCTGCCCTTACCTGTCCCCTCCTCCCTCAAAGGAAGTGGGGAGCAGCAGTGAATACGAATACACAGACTAACAGGAGAAAACATACAGAGAGAAATGAGAATAGCAATCATACAAATATGTACTCACAAACAACAGAGTGGAACACCAGGAATCAAGGGAGGAAAAACTAAATAGTTGAGGATGAGAATATAAACACAGGCAAATCACCAAGCAACAGTCTTTAGAGCAATACTCCAAACGCCTCCTAACAACCAAAATCTCCAAATCCAGAACCAGACAGTATAAGCTAGCACTGGCAATCCCTTCTTGGCAGAAGCGAGTATGTATAGAAGAAGGGAGTTGCCAACACTGAACAGCTGAGACCATCAAAGCAGGAAAGCTTCCAGGAGCTCTCAACAGAACAGAATACCTACATTGCTAGCAGAAACTTACACTGTTTAATATGAAGGTGAAGTGCTTCTAAATGGTGCAGGAGTATGAGAAATCAGACATAGAGGTCGTCTGGCCCCTCTATGTTGCGGCAAACCCGTGACACCCTGATGTGCCTAAACAGTGAAAACCTTCCACGAGTGACCCAATTTTGGAAACTACACCCCCTCAAGGAATTTTAGGTGTGTGCGACTTGAAACCACAGGTGCCTCACAGAATTTTATAAGGTTGAATTTTGAAAGTGAAAAAATACATTTTTTCATGCAAAAATGTTGATTCAGCTTCAAATTGTTCATTTTTCAGGGTAGCAGAATAAATTGGGCTGATCTGTTTGTTGTGCAATTTTTCCTGTGTGCACAAATACCCCATATGTGGTGGAAAACTACTGTTTGGACACAATGCATGGCTTGTTAGGGAATGAGTGCCAATTGAATTCTTGAGCTCAATTTTGGCTGTGATAGGTAGCTGATACCATGTCATATTTGAAGAGCCCCTGACATGCCAAAGCAGCAGAAATCCCCACAAATTAGCTCATTTTGGAAACTACATTTCTTGATACAGGAAAGATGTATATCTTTGTACCGTGTTAGCCAGTAGATAGAAAAATATTCAGAATTGAGAGTCCTTAGTGGTTGATACCTTTTAATGGCTAACTGAAAAGATGGGTGTTACCATCTTTTCAGTTAGCCATTAAAAGGTATCAACCACTAAGGACTCTCAATTCTGAATATTTTACGTATCTTGAAGAATTCTTCTGTGGGTGTAGTGAGCATTTTTAGCCCTCAGGCGATTCATAGAATTGTAAAACATTGGGCTGAAAAAATGGAAAATTACCATTTCTCCACTAAAATGTTGGTTTGGTACAGAGTTTTAAATTTTCAAAAAGAATAATAGGAGAAAATGAACGTGCAACGTCTCTGGAGTATGCAATATTGGAGTTCAGAATATGTTGGAATGGTTTGATGGCGCCATGTCACATTGACAGAGCTCCTAAGGTGCCAGTACAGCCAAATGTCTTCTCATAAGAGACCCCATTTTGCAAACGACAACCCACAATGAAATCATGTAGGGGTGCAGTGAACATGTTGACACCAGACATGCCTCACAGAATGTTATACCATTGGGTGATTTTTAATTTTTACCACTAAAAGGTTTATACCCCAAATTTTAAGTTTCTATAAGGGATACGAAAAAATGGACCTAACAGTTTCTTGTGCAATTTCTCCTGACTGTGCCAATACCCTACATGTAGTTAGTAACTACTTTTCAGGCACAGTGTAAAGCTTAGAAGTGAAAGGGTGCCATATTATAATTCAGATTTTGCTGCAATGACCCACTGGAAGAGCCCTTGAGGTGCAAGAACAGCAGAACACTCCGCCTCCCTCCTCTCCCATAAGTGACCCCATTTTACAAACTACACCTCTCAATGAATTAATCTAAGGGTGCAGTGATCATATTGACACCACAGGTGAGTCACATAATTTTATATTATTAGGCAGTGAAGAAAAAGTAATTACAGTACATTTTTACAACAACAAAAAAATTTAACCCCAGATTTTGCATTTTCACATGTGGAAATAGGTAAAAATGGCCATAAGATTTGTCACACAATTTCTGCTGTATGTGGCAGTACCCATATGTTGTGGTACAGTACTGCTTAACCACACGGCAAGACTCGGGAGGGACGAAGCACTATTATCTTAGAATAGTTTGCGTACACAGTATACAATGCCCCTAAGTTCCGAAAAAGCAGAATTACCCCTCTCATGTGACCCAATTTTGGTAAATTGCATCCCTCTGGTAATTTATCTACAAGTTTAGTTTTAATTTTGACTTCATGGGTGTTTTTCAGAAACGAGCAGCAATGGATGTTGCTAGGTGAAAATTGCCGTTGTTGTGCCCAGTACATTATGCCCATAATAAAGTAACTTGGCACTCAACTGAATAATCCTTTGCAAATTAGATTTATTTTATAATTTATTGCAGTACTGGAAACGTTTCGGCCTATTATCGGCCTTCCTCAGTCTGCCGACTGCTATCGCGAAATACTAATCCGGTACCCAAGTAAGGATTCCTATGGAGATCTACTTCAGAATGTCATGTTGATCTAAATGGTATCTCCTATTATAAGAGTGGATATACTGATTTAAATGCCTTGTTTAGATATGGAGGTGGCATACACAGGTGGGACGCGGTATTCCCCCGCTCGTCAGCTGGCGAGCGGGGGAATACCGCGTCCCACCTGTGTATGCCACGCTATATTTGACACAGTACATTATGCCCAGCTCGTGCTTATGGAGACGTACCCACATCACTATAGAAATGCCAAACATGTGGATGCTAAATGCAGTTTAGACACTCTGGGGCTCATAAGGAAGGGGGGAATTTGAACTCGGGAGTACACAATTCACTGGATTTCTTTTGAGGATGAGGAGCACATTTCCAGAACCTTTGTGCTATCAGTAATATAGAAGCCCCTTATATTTCCAATGACCAGTGACAGGCCTGAGTGTGGACTTGCTTTTTTGTGGATTGAGATGAAGCTTTTATTGGGAACATGTGAAATCAAATTTTGCATCACATTTATCTTGCACTCTACGATGAGCGCTTACAATGGGGTTTCCATGTAAGTCTCCGAATGAAACCCTTGAGGAATTAATTCAGTATAATGAAGCAGTAGATTTACTCTGGACTTTGTGTAGCTTCTGTTTAAGGGTGTCCTTCTTTTCAGAGGTGCACAAAAACTGTGGCCGACCACTTTTTTATGCATGCTTAAAAAGGTGGACTCCACCGGATCATAGGCGGACTGCATCCATATTGTCTCCATCTGCCTCATTATAGGGAATCTTCTAGCAAGGGTTTCCTCTGAATCACATGTTTCACAGATTTACACGGAAACCCAGGAGTAAACATAGAGCACAGGATAAATGTGAGCCGAGCCTTACTGCGATCTTTGGGAGGCAGGATGAACAAATCCACAGCAGGTGAACAATTGATTTTGTTTACGTCATTCTTCATGTAGTATAAGTGATTAGACGGTTTTGTTCTACGGGTCTGTGCGATTACAGCGATACCGGATTTATATCTTATGTTTGGTTGCTGTTTACACGAAAAGGCGCGCAAGCATCGCCATATTTTGACAGGTATAATTTTTTGATATTTCTCCTGACAGTCATGTGAGTGCTTGTTTATTGAAGGAAGAGTTGACTAGTACCTTTTCAGGCACATGATATTTTTTTGATCACTTTCTATTCCAACTTTTGGGAGGCAGAATGAACAAGAACCAGCAATTCTGGACTAGTTTTTGGAGGGGTATTTACCGTATTTTCCGCTTTGTAAGACGCACTTTTTTCCCCACAAAATTGAGGGGAAAAAGGGGGTGCGTCTTACAAAGAGGATATACATTTGCGCTGCCACTGAGGGTACTTGCCGCGGCACTCTGTGCCCTGATGCTGCCGCTGCGCTGTCCGCCACCGCCGCGCTCCTGTCCCCCGGTGGTTTCTTCCGCCCCACCGCCGCCGCCGCGCTCTGTCCCGTTCAGCGTGGGGGGGTCTCTGTCGCTCCATGCCTGCTTTCTTCCTGGAAAATGGCCGCCGCGCATGCGCAGACGGACATCTCGGCACTGAAATCTCGGGAGATGAGATTTCTGAAATCTCATCTCCCGAGATTTCAGTGCCGAGATGTCCGTCTGCGCATGCGCGGCGGCCATTTTCCAGGAAGAAAGCAGGCATGGAGCGACAGAGACCCCCCCACGCTGAACGGGACAGAGCGCGGCGGCGGCGGTGGGGCGGAAGAAACCACCGGGGGACAGGAGCGCGGCGGTGGCGGACAGCGCAGCGGCAGCATCAGGGCACAGAGTGCCACGGCAAGTACCCTCAGAACGGGACAGAGCGCGGCGATGGCGGCAAACACCGGGGGATAGGAGCGTGGCGGTAAGAACCGGGGGAGAGCGTGGCGGTGGTGGCAAGCAGGCACCGGGGGACAGAGTGCGGCGGTGGTGGCAAGCAGGCACCGGGGGACAGAGCGTGGCGGTGGTGGCAAGCATCAGGGGACAGAGGGCGGCGGCAGTAACAGACACCGGCAGCGGCACGCTGCACATCAAAACACCCCCTCATCCCAGCAGCAATGTTCCACTCCGGCCTCCTCCATCACCACCCCTGGTAAGCAATAAGACGCATGGATTATAAGATGCACCACCATTTTATTAAAAATAAAGTTTTTTCCTATTTTTCTCCTCAAAATTTGGGGTGCATCTTATAATCCGGAGCGTCTTATAAAGCGAAAAATACGGTAATTCCATTCACCGTGTCATAAAAATGATGAGGCAGGTTTATTCTTCGGGTCTGTACGATTACAGTGACACCACATTTATATAACTTTTTTATGTTTTGGCGCTTTTACACAATTTTATAGAAAAAAATTGTTTTTGCATCACTGTATTATGACATCTATAACTTTTTTATTTCTCCTCTAATGGAGCTGTATGATGACTTTTTTCTTGTGGGACAAGATGAGTTTTTCAGCTAAACCATTTTTATTTACATTCGACTTATCAATTGCATTTTATTAAAGTTATTTTGGCAGTATGATGAAACAGCATAGTTTTTCTGCCACTTTTTTGTCACTGAAGAGGTTAAATAATATGACAGTCCTTTAATAGATCGGGTCATTCCGGATGCAGCAATACCAATTCTCTCCTTTTTTTTTTTTTTGTTTTAATTTTTACATAAATATATATAGTTATTTCTGTAATTTTTTTTAATTTAACCCCTTTACCACCTTGGATGTATCCATACATCCATGTGGGCCGGTACTTACCAACCTTAGACGGATGATACATACAGGCGATTTTGCACTCCCAAACGCTGTGCGCACGCATGATTGCTGCCGTGTGTCAGCTGATTCTGTCAACTGACAACCAGGAGTGGCCTTGCACCGCTCCTGGTACTTTAACCCCCTAAATACTGCCAGCAAACTTGATCGCAGGATGCTGAAGGAAGAAAGCCCCTCTGCCCTTGGATCAGAGTCCCCACGACGTCATCACAGGGTCCCGATCATTGCCATGGTGACCCGATTTCATCATGACGACATACGGGTTACCAGGCACTAGGTGTTAGATCATGTGCAGTGCATGATCTAACTAACTTTTATCTGCAGGGCTGACAGGTTATACAGTATAACAATGCTCTTGCATTGCTATACCTTAGAACTGTGAGCAGACTGCAAAAATGAAAGTCCCATAGTGGGACTAAGTAATAAAGTAAAAATAACATTTTGAAAAAAGTTGTAAAAATTTGTTTCAAATAAAAATAAATATTTTATCGCATAAATAAATATTTTTATGAAAAAAATATACATATATAAGCAATAAAAGTGCACATATTTGGTATCTCTGTGTCCGGAACGACCCAACCTATAAGGGTATGTTTCCACGGTCAGGAAACGCTGCATGTTTGACGCTGCGTACAGTAGCAGCGTCAAACATGCAGCGTCCAGATGTTACAGCATAGTGGAGGGGATTTTGTGAAATCCCGTCTCCACTATGCATTAAAAGACGCAGACGGCAGACTTGCGTAAACGTACATGTGGCGCGTCTTTCCAGAAGCGGCTCGTCTTTCCATACTGAGCCATTCCTGACCGTGGAAACATACCCTAAAGCTGTCCCACTAGTTAACCCCTTTAGTGAACACCATAAAAAACAAGGCAAAAAAAATGCTTTACATACTGCCGAACAAAAAGTGGAATAAAAAGATGAATATAAATAAAAATGGTTCAATTCCTGAATAGATGGTTTTTGTTCATTCTGCCTCCCAAAAATCGGAATAGAAAGCGATCAAAAAATGTCATGTGCCTGAAAATGGTACCAATAAAAACGTAAAGTCGTCCCGCAGAAAAACAAGCCCTCACCTGACTGTCGGCTGAAATATGGAAAAATTATAGCTCTTAAAATATGGTGGTGCAATAACTAGTTTTTGCGATAAAATGCGCCTTTTCATGTGTGATAAGCAGCCAGACATTAAGACCCGATATAAATCTGATATGCCTGTGATCGCACCGACCCAAAGAATAAAATCATCCAATCGCATATTATATATATATATATATATATATATATATATATAGAATGGCGTAAAAATTAAATAATACCAATTCTTCGCCTGCAGTTGATTTTTTTCACTCTGCCTCACAAAGATCGCAGTAAGGATTGGCGCACATTCATCATGCTCTCTGCGCTGAGTGCTTCCATCAAAGTTTCCATGTAACTCTCTGAAATATGTGATTCAGATGGAACCCCCGGCAGAAGATTTCCTATAACGAGGCTGGTGGAGACACTGTGAACATCATCTGGCCTGTGATCCCATGGTGTCTGTCTCTTTAAGTGTGCATAAACGTGCCATCGGCCTTAGTTTTGAGCAATTATGAAAAGGACACCGCTGAATAGAGGCCAGACAGAGTCCAGAGTCTCTGCTGCCCCATTATATTGACTGGATACCTCAGGGATTTCATCTGGATCATGTCACTCGTAGATTTCGATGGATACCTCAAAGTAAATGCTCAGCATAGAGCGCCGTATAAATGTGATCCCATCTGTTATGTAAAATGTTCCCATTAGAAGCTTCAAATCAGTCCACAAAAAGAAGCAAGTTGCCACTCAGGTCCATCGTCTGTTAGCGGAAATGTGGGAGCCTTCCACATAACTGGTAGTACAAAGACTCTGGAAAAGCAAAATGGCTCCACACCCTACAAAAGAAATTCAGCAAATCCTGCTCTCCCAAATCCAAATACCCCCCTGCCTTCTGAGCCCCAGTGTGTCTAAACCACATGTTTGGCATTTCTGTAGCAATGAGGGCGTTTAATTTACAGGTGCATGTCTCCAGAAGCATTAGCTGGGCGGAACTTACTGGTTATTACAACGTGCTGGTCACTACAACAATGGCAGTTTGCAATTCTCTCATGGCAGCATTCATTGCTGCTTGTTTCCGGAAAACACCCATGGAGTCAATATAGACACTACCCCTGTAGATAAATCCCTAAAGGGGTATAATTTACAAAATGGGGTCACGTGAGGGGGGATTCTGCTCTTCTAGCACTTAGGGGTTCTGTATATTGAGTCTGCAAACTATTCTAGGAAAATCTACTCTCCAGGATGCAAATAGCGCTCCTTCCCTCCAGAGTCTCGCCGTATGGCTAAGCAGTACTGTACAGCATACATAGAGGATATTTCCACTTTCAGTAGAAATGTGGAACAAATTTTGGTGTCATTTTTACCCACTTCTTGTGTGAAATCTGTAAAATGTAAAAATGTGTGTGGAAAAATGTAAAATCTGGGGCTAAAGCAACATGTTGGTGGTACTAAATGTAGTTATTTTTTTCTTCACTGCACAATGGTATAAAATTCCGTGACCCATCTGGTGTCAATATGATTACAGTATTTTTCGGATTATAAGACGCACCGGACCATAACACGCACCTAGGTTTTAGAGGAGGAAATTAGGAGAAAAAAAACAAACAAAAAATGTGGTCAATTCTGTACTTAATATCCCCTATCCTGGTAAATATGGTCCCCTCATCCCCATCCTGGTATGCATGCCTCCTCATCCCTAGCATGGTATGCATGGCTCCCTCATCCCTATTCTGGTAGGAATGGTCCCCCTCATCCTTATCCTGGCAGGAGTGATCACCCTCATCCCTATACTGGTATGCAGGGTCCCCATCTTGTCCAAGTATGCATGGCCCCATCCTTAACCTGATTTGATATGGCCCCATCCTTATCCTGGTATGATTGGCCCCATCCTTATCCTGGTATGATTGGCCCCATCCTTAACCTGGTATGATATGGCCCCATCCTTATCCTGGTATGCAGGGCCCCATCCTTAATCTGGTATGAGTGGCCTCATCCCAGTCCTGGTATCCATGGCCCCATCCCAGTCCTGGTATGCATGGCCCTATCCCAGTCCTGATATGCATGACCCCATCCCAGTCCTGGTATGCATGGGCCCCATCCCAGTCCTGGTATGCATGGGCCCCATCCCGGTCCTGGTATGCATGGGCCCCATCCCGGTCCTGGTATGCATGGGCCCCATCCCGGTCCTGGTATGCATGGGCCCCATCCCGGTCCTGGTATGCATGGGCCCCATCCCGGTCCTGGTATGCATGGGCCCCATCCCGGTCCTGGTATGCATGGGCCCCATCCCGGTCCTGGTATGCATGGGCCCCATCCCGGTCCTGGTATGCATGGGCCCCATCCCGGTCCTGGTATGCATGGGCCCCATCCCGGTCCTGGTATGCATGGGCCCCATCCCGGTCCTGGTATGCATGGGCCCCATCCCGGTCCTGGTATGCATGGGCCCCATCCCGGTCCTGGTATGCATGGGCCCCATCCCGGTCCTGGTATGCATGGGCCCCATCCCGGTCCTGGTATGCATGGGCCCCATCCCGGTCCTGGTATGCATGGGCCCCATCCCGGTCCTGGTATGCATGGGCCCCATCCCGGTCCTGGTATGCATGGGCCCCATCCCGGTCCTGGTATGCATGGGCCCCATCCCGGTCCTGGTATGCATGGGCCCCATCCCGGTCCTGGTATGCATGGGCCCCATCCCGGTCCTGGTATGCATGGGCCCCATCCCGGTCCTGGTATGCATGGGCCCCATCCCGGTCCTGGTATGCATGGGCCCCATCCCGGTCCTGGTATGCATGGCCCCATCCCGGTCCTGGTATGCATGGCCCCATCCCGGTCCTGGTATGCATGGCCCCATCCCGGTCCTGGTATGCATGGCCCCATCCCGGTCCTGGTATGCATGGACCCCATCCCGGTCCTGGTATGCATGGCCCCATCCCGGTCCTGGTATGCATGGCCCCATCCCGGTCCTGGTATGCATGGTCCAATCCTTATCCTAGTATGATTGGCCCCATCACGGACTTGGTATGTATGATCCCATCCTTATTCTGGTATGATTGGCCCCACCCCCATCCTGGTATGCATGATCCCATCCTTATTCTGGTATGATTGGCCACACCCCCATCCTGGTATGTATGGTCCCATCAGAAAAGATAAGAAAAACCCCAAAACATTACACTTTCCTTCCTCCGCACCCTCACAGTGTCATGCTCTGGTGCCAGCAACTGCTTAATGCTTGTAATCAGCACATGGCAGGGACATCACAAGCAGAGCACAGCTGCCGGAATACTCACCGGGACTGTTCATTGCAGAGAGCAGTGAGTATTCAGCCAGAGCCTTCCTGCTGCTGCTGGTGGTCATGTGTGCCGCTACTTAAGAGAAATGAATATTCTGAATATTCATTTCTTGTAAGTATCGGCACACGTGACCGCCGGTGGCTGACACTGCGCGCTACTGAAGGGCAATGAATACACCCATCAGCCACTCCTGCTCTCGCTGTTATTAGCGGCAGCAAGTGTCGGATGATGAGATCTGTAGTCCCATCCGCAAACAAAAGTGACTGGAGGTTAACTTTATACCTCTGATCACAGCTGAGCGTTCACGCTGTTTTTTGACAGTGGGAACCACGCCTCTCTGACCGGCGGGGATGATTTCATTTTTTTCTTTTTTTTTTTCATTAACAGTTGCTGATTGGTTACAGCCTATGTTGGTTCATTCTGTTAACACTCCTACATAGGCTGGTTAGTGTCTGTTTGTGTTTCTTAGCGGTTTAGTAATGAGGGTGTTGGTCTAACCTAGGGCTTGGTGTCAATGACAGCTGTGACACCAAGCCTTAATCCCATTACCCTGATGCTACTGCATCAGAATTAAAAAGGTGGTGTTGAACTTATGTCACAAAACTTTTTTTTTTAAATATCTTTATTTAACTCAAAAAAGCCTTCATTGCTGTAAAAAAATGCAGCAAAACGCACATTTTTGCAGCAGTTTTTTTGCTGCCAAGAGATGCAGAAACCTTGCTGAAATTTCCTCAAGCAAATACTCAACATGCACACATACCCTAAGGGTGTTAAATGGCCCAGGCAGGTGCAGGCACTCTGCTCCTTGCAGTGACAGCTGAGGCTCAGCTTTCAATTAATCTACCACTCATGGTTGCCTTGAATTGCGTCATTTTGATGGAACCCCTTCCCAATCATGGAGTAAATTTACATCAAATGTCGTGAAGTGTTTCAGCTGAAATACTACACTTCTGAATGGCGCTTTTTACTAATATGTTTATAATGTAGTTTGTGCAGTTATAATTGTGTAATAAATTAGAAACACATGTGACATGCACAAAAGTGAACAGGTCGGTTGGACAGTGTTCACACCACCCAAAGACTGAAACACAAAGAAAAAACACAGTATGACAAACATGCAAAAATACTCTGTTGCAAAAAATATATAACAGTAGACAGCAAGTGCTAGAAAAAGAATGATAACAAAAAAAGGGTATTTAGTTGATATGTTTTTTGCCAAAAATGTATACTAAGCCACTCCACCGACGTCACGGTATACCCATCTCGGAGCAGTCCTATCTAATGTATTTAAAACCTGATCATGTGAACAGTACCTAAATGAGCAGCATTCAGAAAGGCGCTTCCTGATGTGGGCACGCTGTGTAAGACTGCTCTTTATGTGCATGTCACACAAGAGAGGGGCGGGAATCTCCCAAACTTTGCATAAGCAAGAAACTAATAGATAAAAGTAAAAAAAGTATCAACTAAATACCCTGTTTTTGTTATCATTCTTTTACTAGCACTTGCTGTCTACTGTTATATATTTTTTGCAACAGTGTTTTTGCACGTTTGTCATACTGTATTTTTTCTTTGTGTTTCTATAATGTCTGCCCTGTGCTTGTGTAGGGTGTGCATAATGCTTGTGTGATATGTGCACGGTGAGTTTCTAATTCATGCATTATGTTGAACAATGAGAGTACCAATAAGGTTTATGCACTTGTGCTCAAAAGTTTACATACCACGGTAGAATTTTTGCTTTCTTGACCTTTTTTCAGAGAATATGAATAACGCCAAAACTTTTTCTCCACTCATGGTTAGTGGTTGGGTGAAGCCATTTATTGTCAAACTACTGTGTTTTCTCTTTTTAAATCATTATGACAACCCAAAACATCCAAATGATCCTGATCAAAAGTTTACATACCTCATTTCTTAATAGCTTATATTGCCTCCTCTAACATCAATGACAGCTTGAAGTCTTTTGTGGTAGTTGTGGATGAGGTTCTTTATTTTCTCAGGTAGTACAGCTGCCCACTCTTCTTGGCAAAAAGCATCCAGTTCCTGTAAAATCTTGGACTGTCTAGCATGAACTGCACACTTGAGATCTCCTCAGAGTGGCTTAATGATATTGAGGTCAGGAGACTGAGATGGCCACTCCAGAACCTTCACTTTGTTCTGCTGTAGCAAATGACAGGTCGACTGCAGAACAGTATTTGCTGATAACATGCTGCATTCCCCCTTCCTTCAACTTTGCCCAAGTTTCCTGTGACTTTGCAGCTCACACATCCTCAAAACATCAGCGATCCACCTCCATGCTTTAGAATAGGAATGGTGTTCCTTTCATCATTCATTCATTGTTGACCTCTCTCCAAATGTAATATTTATGGTTGTGGCTAAAAAGTTCAATTTTGGTCTCATCACTCCAAATTACCTTGTTCCAGAAGTTTTGAAGTTTGTCTCTGTGCTGTTTTGGCGTATTGTAGGCAAGATACTTTGTGGCATTTGTGCAGCAATGGCTTTCTTCTGGCGACTCGACCATGCAGCCCATTTTTCATCAAGTGCCTCATTATTGTGCATCTTGAAACAGCCACACCGCTAGTTTTCAGAGAGTCCAGTATTTCAACTGATGTTATTTGTGGGTTTTTCTTTGCATTCTGAACAATTTTACTGGCAGTTGTGGACAAAATTTTTGTTCTTCTACCCGACCATGGTTTTGTTTTTACAGAGCCCCTAATTTTCCATTTGTTAATCACAATATGTAAGCTGCTGACTGGCATAATCAATTCCTTGGATATCTTTTTGTATCCCTTTCCTGTTTTAGGGTATATGCACACGTTGCGGATTCTGCTGCGGATGTGCAGCAGATTCTCCTGCGGTGTACAGTACCATTAAAGTCAATTTAAAATGAAAAACGCTGTGCACTTGCTGCTGAGTTTTCCATGCAGATTCGCTGCGGTTTTGAATCCACAGCCACAGCATGTCAATTCTTTGTGTGAATTCCGCTGCGTTTTTACACCTCTTCCATTATAGGAATCCGCAGGTGTATTTACGCAGGTGAAATCTGCACAGAAAATGTGCACTAAATCCGCAGGTAACACGCAGGTCATTTTACCTGCGCATTTAGCAAAATCCGCAGGGTAATCCGCAACGTGTGCACATACGTTTTTCATGCGTTTATGTGGATTTTCATGCATTTTTTTCCATGTAGATTGTATGCGTTTTTGTGACCTAAATAAGGATACGTTATTTAACCAAAAAAAAAATATTTGTGATGTCATTTCTTGTCCAACCTCCTGTTTTACATTTGTCCAACCCAGAATCCTTTACACACACAGATGGATATGGGAAAGATGGATATGGGAAAGATGGAAGGAATGAGATAGAATTGTCTATGTATCTATAGATATATCTATCGATAGAAAAAATCTGTGTTAGACCTGGGTCACACTTTACGAGAAACTCTCACGAGTCTCACACCACAATACCCGGTACTGCCGCTGGCACTCGGACCGGAGCGTTCAGCTGCATAGAAATACATGCAGCCTCACACTCTTGTCCCGAGTGCCGGCATCAGTGCCGGGTATTGGGGTGCGAGACTTGTGCGAGTTTCTCATAAAGTGTGACCCCCGCCTTAAACGCATTATCTGTTTAAATTGAAAAAAAAAAATGGAAAAAAAATTGCATGGGCTCCTGCGCAATTTTCTGCACCAGGGAGAGAAAGCCGATGGCCAGGGGCCAATATTTGTAGCCTGGGAAGGGGGTAATACCCATGGAGCTTCCCAGGCTATGAATATCAGCCCATAGCTGTCTGCATAGCATTTACTGGCTATTTAAAATAGGGGTACCCCCCCAAAAAAAAAATGACATGGGGCCCCCCTATATTTTATAGCCAGAAAAGCCATGCAGACAGCTGCGGGCTGATATTCATAGCCTTTGAAGGGGCTATGGATATTGTGTCGTCCCCCCCCGGCTACAAACCCCAGCCGGCAGCTGCCCCAGAAATTCTGGCACTTAGCCCCTCTCTTCCAACTGCCGTGTAGTGGTGGCATATGGGGTAATAAGGGGTTAATGTCACCTTGCTATTGTAAGGTGACATTAAGCCCGGTTAACAATAAGACGCCTATCCATTATTAATCAAGGGTTAAATAAACACACATAAGAATAAAGTATTTTAATTAAATAAAACATGACAGATTTTCATAATTTTTATTGCACGCCTAAATCCATTCGAAGCCATTGATCACCTGCAAAAAAATTAAAAAAAACAAACCAACAGTATACTCCCTGATCCAACGCAGTCCCTCTTTAATAACGATTGTCCCACGATGATCTCCCCTATAGAGCTGTCACATCAGCAGATGTGACCGCTCTATAGGCCTCCGATGACACACTGACCGTAGATAACCCTCCCGCAGTGTGTCATCGGAGTTAAGCCTCTCGTTTTATGGAACTCAGGTGACCTGTCGGCGGTGGAGTGATACAATGCGGAGGATTATCTCCGTCATTGTATCACTGGAGCCTCTGGAGAGCGGTCACATCTGCTGATGTGACAGCTCTCCACGGGAGATCATGGTGGGACAGTCGTTATTATTTGGACTACGTTGTACACAGGTAGTATATTGTTGGTTTATTATGTAATTTTTTTTTCAGGTGAGCGAGGGCTTCGGGGATTAGGTGTAGATGGTGAGTAAGGACAATGAGGTGTTTTTTGTTTTTGTTTTTTTTTTTTGTTTTTTTTTTTACATTTAACACATTAGCCAGATGATGGGACTACTATTGTCCCATCATTGGCTAATGTATCACTCACTGTCACTGTAGCAGGCATAGACGGATGGTACTTGTAGTCCCATCGGTCGATACCTGCAGACACACACACACCCTGACACAGCCCCGCCGACCCCGGCACAAAAATTCACGCAAATCCTGCCCGCACACAGATTACGCATATCCCGCCCGCACACAGATTCATGGAGATCCCGCCTGCACACACTATACACGCACACAGTCACTGCCCACACTCCGCCCACACACTTCCCTCCTCCCGGTTTGCAGCGTTTCTCACACCCACATCCGCAACAAAACCGCAGATCTTTTTTACATCTGCGGTTTTGCTGCGGATGTGCTTGACTCAATGGAAGTGAATGGGTGCAGAAATGTTGCAGATCCGCACAAAGAATTGACATGCTGCGAATCCGCGCTTTTTTCCGCAGCGTGTGCACAGGAAATCTCCATTTTCCATAGGTTTACATTGGCTGTGCACTACACTGCGGATTTGATGCTAATCCGTGCGGCAAAAACCGCTGCGGATCCGCAATAAAATCCGCAACGTGTGCACATACCCTTATACAATTCAACTACCTTTTCCCGCAGATCCGTTGACAATTCTTTTACTTTCCCCATGACTCACAATGCAGAAACATCAGTGGCTGGATGAGAGATGCAAGAGTCTGTCTGGATCCCAGAAACTCACTTAGCTTTTATGCACAAACACACTGATTACAAGCATACAGGTCACAGGTGAGGATGTTGTTACCTTTAGTAGCCAGTCAAACCCATTTGTGTCAACTTCTGTGCATGTTATCAGGCCAAAATCATGTTTTGGGTTGCCATTTGCCATTATGATTTAAAAAGAGAAAACACCGTAGTTTGACAATAAATGGCTTCACCCAACCACTAACCATGAGTGGAGAAAAAGTTTTGGTGTTGTCATTCATATTCGCTGAAAAAAGGCCAAGAAAGCAAAAATTCTGCTGGGGTATGTAAACTTTTGAGCACAACTGTATTTTAAAGAACAGTGCTTAAAAGAGCAACCATACTCAAGTAAACACACATGCCATATAAAGGTTAAAATACCACAGTGAAGGTACACAGATATTGTGCTAAAGTGCAAAAAGTGACCATGGCGAAAACAGTGTAGGTAAAAAATGGAAGGATCTCATCCATAACGTTGGTAGTGAAGGGGAAAGCTAAGATAGCCCAAATATTCCATGTCGTGCCCCAAGCAAAGACTCCTGCACTAACAAGAGCATTACCCATGTGTGGACCTAATGTCTGTGTCCCCCAAAGTCTCTACGCGTTTCAGCTTTAGGGTCCCGTTACATTTAGCGATGCACCAGCGATCCCGACAGCGATACGACCCGGTCAGGATCGCTGCTGCATCGCTAAATGGTCGCTAGTAAACTGCCAAACAGGCAGATCTCACCAGCGATAAGCGATCAGTCGGCGGTTGCTCTTACCTGTCACACTGCAGCGATTATGACGACTTCCGCCTGCGTCACTAGTCGGCACCAGCGGTACGCCAATGAGGAAAACACGGCCCAGGCCATTCTCGCGCGATCAGCGATATCCAGCGGGGGGGCCGGTCGCAGGTACGTGTCACACAAAGCGAGATTGCTAGCGATATCGCTGTTGTGTCACAAAATCGGTGACGCTTTAGCGATATCGCTAGCGATCTCGCTATGTGAAAAAGGCCCTTTAGTGCCAAGGCATCATCAGGGGAACAAACGTCCTTGGGGGGGGATTATGTAATATATGGTCCTGTAGAGGCCTGTGCAGTGATACTATTTCCTATAAAAGGATTAGTAGTGGCCAGATTAGAGGCTATGGCGCACTGCTAATCTATCTATAGTGTATAGCCAATACACACAAAAGAAATAAACGTGTATAACATATATATAGTTGCAATAATATTCTGGGAAAAATACTTCACTGTCTGGAACAAATTTTATATATATTGCTGACATGCAGATTGATAAGTCGTTCCCTAGCATGTACTAATTCCATGCATAATGTCACGTTAGTTGCAATCAGGTGATCACGATAAAGTCTACTTATGCCAGTTGTGCATTGTATAGATCTATCCTGTATTTCTATAACTGAAATATGTTACATGCCTTTCTGTTTTATGCTCAAAATTTCAATAACCTGTAAGTTCTAAAAAAAAAAAAAAAAAATTAAAGGTTTGTTCCCACTTTATAAAACGCCCACCTTTTTTTTTAAAAAAAAATAAGCTCTGGGGCAAATTCTCATGCAGATCATTGTCTTACCCATACGCCTGAACAGCTCATTTACATATAAGAAAAACATGGATTTTCCTGGAAAAAGACCCCTGAGATGTGTGTTCTGATGTTTCATTGTATGCAGTTTCCTATGACCTGCTTGCATATAGATCGCTTAGGAGGGTTGATCTTACTGAGAGATTCTCTAGCTTTATTCTATGGGTCAGTACAAGTAGGGTATTATCAAATTTCAATAATGTAAAAGCATATGGGTATGTGCAAATGATCAGGAATTGGCAGAGCTTTCAACGCAGCACATGTTCGCTGCATCCAAAGAGCTGCCGTCTATTGAACGCAGGTCAGTCCTCATGTGTTCACTGAACCGTGCGGATTCACCGCGTCCAATACATTGCACGGGTGAAATTTCTCTTGTGGAGACTAGTGTCTCCGCAAGATAGACGTGCTGCAGTCTGAAAAGATGCGCCGCATCTCAGTCTCTGTGGGTAAGCCATGGGTGTCTGTGGACGCAGAGTGGGCATGGGATTTCTTGAAATCCCATCCACTATGCTGTACTATCTGGACGCTGTGGGTTGGACGCTGCAAAAGTACACAGTGTACAACATGCAGAGTTTACTGCATATACCCTATAAGGAATAAAAAATTGTGTCTACATTCTGAGGCATTCATTTTATTGCAGGTCAGTGTGCCATTTATTTTGTTACTGTTTTGTGGTGTGTATTTACAATTGTTTTGACTTTCTTTCCTTTTTATTGGGGAATTATTATTTTTTTTCACACCAAATTAATTGTTAGAATGTTTCAATATTTTTCTTTTTTGTATGGGTTGTTAGAACTGCAGAGTTAACTAGGATTTTCTTCTTTATTGACAGTACTATTGAGACCATTGTTTTTTCTTTGTCCAATCAAGGAACTAGAGGCTGCAAAGGGTCTGCATGACAGTGCCAGTCCCAATATGTCCATGACCATGCAAGCTACAGGTAGCACCAACTAAAGTATCCCTCTCATTGTAATGTTCTCCGGAGCTGGTAGTTGGGCATTGACTGGTTCAGTGATGTAAGCAATGTTTGTCCCTTCTGCCAGAACACAGAAAGCTAGCGGGGGGACAAACGCCAGTCTCTGCTGCCATTACTGAGCCGCTACTGGTTTCACTGCCAATGTGGAGTGAAAGCATCTTTTCCTGGCTTACTCCCCTCATTCAGGGAAAGGCCCTGATATTCCATGAAAGGAAACGGCTCTACGAAACTGCCATCTTTTCAGGAAATTCTTTACCTCACCATTGAATCTCATCCAGCTGAGCTTTTACGTCCCTAGTAGTAAAAAATGTGGGTGAAATGTGAAATACGCTATGTGAAAAAAGTGTGTGTGTCATCATCATTTTACAAAGGTAACAGTGACATCAGCTTTACAATGGGGTATCAATGGTGCCACGTGAAATCTGAAAATAAGTTTTTATCGAAAATGACTCCAGAAATAAGTGTTGAACTTGTATCTATAAAATGCGTTTTTATTGGACTTTTTTTTTTTTTGTACTACATAATGGGAGTGGTAGTGCCTGTAAATTTCTATTTTCTATCTGCACTTTCAGCATCAACTCAGTTGGATTCTATTACTTTAATGTGGTTTTACAACAACCCAAGGGAGGTTCTTTCCTGCTAGTCGCCATTCTTTTCTTTGCCGATTACTAGCAGTGGTCTGCTTTTTTTTTTTTTTTTTTTTTTTTTTTATTATAACTCTGCTTGCCTCATTGTCTTGGGTATATCTCCTTACATACAGCTAATTTCTCATTCAGTGACCCAAATCGGCTGCTTTGAAGGGATGAGTTTCCTATTTGTTTTAATTTTATGATTTGTCTCTTGCAAACAATTGGTTTGGGTGCACAATAAATTTGTTTTTGTTAGTTTAGGCTGTAGTTTATTTTGCTATACTTAGCATGAAGTCTAATTGAAAGCCATAATGGTTTCCATGCACCTGCATTTTGGTGTAGCTAAATAAAGAGGCAGCTGCGACATAAGCTCATGAATGGCTAATAATTTACTTAAGTACACTGTGACCACAGCCTGCTTTCATTGCTCTGGGAAACAAGGAGATTTGATACTTTACATTAAAATCCCCAGAACTCTAGGACAGCAAACTGAACTGCCTTATCTTGTTCCATGTGAAAGCAGACTTGTCAATACTTTATGAGAAATACTCTCTGTGCTGGGAAAGGTAACGCGTACTTCTTCCATGCTTTACACAAGATTTCAGGTCTGGTCACAAAAACTCACCTCTGCCAAAACAGCATGTTTACGGTGATACAGATCTGTGGCAGGCAACCAGTTGTAGTTTATAACATTTGTAGCTACTTGTTTCTCTCTCTTTCTCCCTCTATCTATGTATATATGTATAAAAATGTAATTGCATTTATTGACCTGTATTAAAGACTATTATTACTGAAGAAACCAGAAAGACCATAATCAAGAGGCAAAAGAGACTCCCGCAGCCTTGGAAAACAGAAGAAACCCTCTAAAGATCATCGACGAAAGATGAATGGCAAGGAGGGCGCAAATACGCGTAACTTTAGTAAAAAAACTAAAGAGAGCTATTTTAGCAGACCAAGAATTTTATTACTAAAAGATATGTACAGTGATAGAAAACGAACATCTAATAAGCAAGACCAGGAAGTGATACCAAAAGAGATATGACAAAACTTTCACCAAAGCGTGGGAATGTTGAATGATGCCAAGGGGAACAAACTAACAGATCCAGAACAGATCAAGGAAACATTGAAAGAATACACGCAGCACCTCTACAAGAACAACTCGGTGATATGGGAAAAAACTGAGACTGGAAATTATAGTGAACCTAACATCTTGAAACACAAAGTTGCTGCTGCGATAAAGTTTCTGTCAAAAAGCAAAACACTGGATTTGACAATATTCCAATAGAGCTAATAGTCTTCTAAAGCAGTGCCGTTGATGTCATACACCTGTGTCAACTGGTAAAACCCCCCAAGGACTGGACAAGATCAGTGTTTATTCCTATTCCGAAGAATGAAGAAGCTACCAACTGTGGAAACTATCAGACTATTGCGCTCATGCTGGCAAAATGCTACTGAAATCCCACAAAGACAGGTACAGTCTTACTTTGGCAAAGAGCTGCCAGAAAAACAAGCAGGTTTATGAAAAGCCACAAGAACAAGAAATGTGATTGCTAGCATTAGATGGATAATGGAAAAGACCAAATAATACAACAAGGAAATCTTGACTACAGCAAAGCCTTCGACTGTATTGATCAACACAAACTTACCATGGAGGATATGGTTGTGCCGAACAATCTGATCAACCCTTCATTCCAAGAAGCAACAGTGCAATCAGAAAACTGCTACATGACATGGTTCATAGTAGAGCAAGGCGTCGGATAAGGCTCATCCTGTCACCATTTCTTTTCAAATTGTATGCAGAAGCTATTTTCAGGAAGGCTGGACTTGCTAAAAAAGAAGAAATCAAAATTGCTGTACAAATCATCAACAATTTTAAATATGCAGATGATACAACATTGATAGCAACAAGCCTAAATGGAATGAAGGAATTATTAGAGTGTGTCAAGACTGAAAGCTCAAACATGGGACTCCTACTCAATATCGATATTCACTTCTGCCAGATACAAGCAAAGTAAAGGAACTACTTCAGCCTACTTGGATCAATGATCACTCAAGAGGCAGCGACAAAACTGAAAGTCAATAGGAGAATAGCTTTGGGCATATCCAACAATGAAGTCACTGGACAAGGTCTTCAAATCAAGGAACATTTCACTGGCGACGAATGCACGGCTCGTACATAGTCTAGTCTTTTCTGTAGTAACATATGTATGTGAAACCTGAATGATAAAGAAACAAGACAGACGAAGAATCAATGCCTTTGAAATATGGTGCTGGAGAACAGTTTTATCAATATAATGGATGGAAAGAAGAACAAACAAATCAATTTTGTAACAAATCAAGCCAGACATGTCACTAGAAGCAAGGATCACCAAGCTACAACTTGACTATTTTGGGCACATCATATGAAGAGAGTATTCCCTGTAGAAGGACATCATGGTTATAAGAATATAAGGAACAAGATGAAGAGAAGACCAGCAACCCAATGGCTTAATACAAGCAAGATAACGGCCGCGAAGGCCCTGGTGGACCTATCTAGGCTTGCACAAAGTCGATCTTACTACAGAGCGTTCATCCATTTTCCAGGGCTCAAAATCGAGCTGAAGGCCTTTGAATAATAATTTTGTTTTAACTATTTTATATTGGGTTATTTTCTAATGTCAGTATTGTGCAGGGCCGGTGTCACCACCCGGCGCAACTGGGTAAATGTTGAGGCCCTGGACAAACGGGGGGCCCACTCACTGTAAGGGACACCAGCATGCTATGGGGCCTGTGAGTCAGGGGAGCCCAATGCCTGCTCTGGCACTACACCTTCCTCCTCAAATACTCACCTCTCCACAGTCTCTGCTGCTCCGATGTCCATTGATCCAGTCTCTTCAGCATCTTCAGACTCTTTGTGAAGTCTCAGGGTAGAGAGTGTGTTAAGCAGTGCAGAGGGTCAGAAGATACTGAAGAGACCGGAGCAACGTGGAAAAGGGCATATTTGATTACTTATTTTTTCTGAAATGAGCAATACATGGGGCCATTATATACTGTATGGAACATTTTATGGGACTATTTACTGTATGAGTAATATATGGGGCCATTATATTCTGTATTGAACATTATACTGTATGGAGCATTATATGGGGCCAATTATACTGTATAGGCTATCAATAAAAAAAGTAGGTGGCCATCCTGTTTAACGCCTCCTGCATAATAGATAAAAATAGGCCTACTATTGATCTTTTGTCAGTTACTTCGAACACATCTCAAACTACATTAGCCAAAATTGAATTTTTGAAACAATGCGGACAGTGGTGATTGGCTTTAAAAATCCAATACATCTGACTGGTGTTATGAACAATTCTAAACATCTGTCAGTCAGTTGAAACAATTGTTTGCTTCACCGAACCAGCCAAAGATCACTCTATATGGTCAAGACGGGATATTTCATTCAAATTTTATCTAACGTGTAAGGCTAAGTGCACACGTAGCAGAAAATTTCTGCTGAAAAACCTGACTCCCTTCCCAGAAACCGCACGGTTTTTTTCTGCAAAAAATGCACGGTTTTTATTCGTTTTTTTTCCGCGCGTTTTGAAGACGCATAGAAATAGCCAGAAAAGCGGAAAAATCCGTGAAATTAATGAGCATGCTGCTTTTTTTTTTTTTACCGTGAAGCGGTTTTTTTCACGGTAAAAAACTCATCAGTATGCACAAAGTGCAAAATGCATAGAAATGAATGGGAAGCTTATTTTTAGCGGTTTTATTGGAAAATCCGCTAAAAATACCGCTAAAAAAACGCTGTGTGTGAACACAGCCTAAGACCAACTTTGGACCTCTTCTGTGAAATAACCAGGGCTGTGGAGCCAAACCTCCAACTACGAATCCGACTCCTCAATTTCCCTGACTCCAACCCCACGGCCCTGGTCACTACTGAGCATGTACTTGAAGTGCAGCACAGATTCATCTTCGCTAAAAGCCGAGATCCTCAGATCAGGAACAGACATTTATAAGACATTTCATAACTTTCCCAAGCTCTTATGAAACCACTTACAGCTCATCCTGCATTGTACAGCTGTACACAATTTATTATATATTTTAGGAATCAGTCTGAATTGGTGCATTTTATTCTGACTCCACCAAAATAGACACCGACTCCACAACGCCATAGCCCTGGAAATAAGTCATGTATGGTTTTAAAATATTTGTCCGCTTACAAAAAATTTATGTAGCACCTTATGCAATCTTTTACATGTTCCTCATTGGTGCCCCCTCTCATTTCTACAATACTGAACTGTATACATATGATATAATGTAATACTGTTAAAAATGTGAATATTTTTCCTTTTGGCAGCCCTCTACCCTCAGGGTCCATTCTGCTTATAGATCAGTCCTGCCCTGCATAGACCCATAACTCTATTATAAAAAGATACAACCTATAGATGTAAATATAACCTATTGTTGTTAAGTATGTTGTGACAGAGAAGGCGCCTTCTGAAGTACCTGCTATATAGATTCTTTGTGTGACCCATAAAAAAAAGCAATTGGGGTTAATTCACCCTCTTAACTTGGTAACAGGTGTCAGAGTTGGTGAAACGCCAGTTCTTGATTTTAATTTAGAATTTCTTGATATGGTCAGTTTTAATTGAGAGGTCTATGCCCCTGACTAGTTTTTAACTAGTATATTTAATTTGTATGACTTTTGTAATTTATACTATTAAAATTAGGTCTATTTACTCTAGAAAAGAGAAGACTTAGGGGAGACTTAATATATATGTACAAGTATATCAGAGGGCAATACAGAGATCTCTCCAATGAACTGTTTGTACCAAGGACTGTGACAAGAACAAGGGGGCATTCTCTTTGTTTGGAGGAAAGACAATTTCTGCACCAGCATAGAAGAGGGTTCTTCACGGTAAGAGCAGTGAGGCTCTGGAATTCTCTTCCTGAGGAAGTGGTGATGGCCAACTCACTGAATGAATTTAAGAAAGGAATGGATGCTTTTCTTGTGAGTAACAGAATAGAAGGTTACGAATAACAGAATATTATAGGTAGATGGTTGACCCAGCTTAGGGGAAGGAATTTTTTTCCCTATGGAGAAAATTGGCTTCTACTCTGTGGGTTTTTTGCCTTCCCCAGGATCAACAATGCAGAACAGCTGCACTAAAAATAGGCTGAACTAGATGGACATAAGGTCTTCCTTCAGCCTTCAAAACTATGTTACTATGTTAGGTGTGTACTAGCAGAACAGTATGCATGCTTACAGGGAAGCTATCATCAGAAAAGACCTATTGTTTAAATCAGGTATTTTTCCTAAAAGTATTTTTTTTCCATATTTTTGGCAGTATTTTTTTCGACGTCACAGTCTATTAAAAATGAAAAATATTACTCTTGCAATCTTCACTCTAGCCACTGCATAGTTTTTAGACTCTAACTTCCTGCAACACATGCACATTAGCCACAGTGAACAGATTCTCAGCCTCTCTTTTGTATTGGAGCTTTTAATGAGTATGTGTAAAGACCATTGCAATGGGGCAGTTACAAAATCTATTGTAATTGGTGGTTCCTTTGTTATAGAGGTATTATCAGTAGTGATGAACAGATGAATTCACGGGACTCTGCCCCAGCCCCCATGTCAGTGGTAACTGGCAGCTAAATGGGAGACCCGCAAATTTTTCATCCCATGTCCCCGGGGCGACTTTTGATTAAACAGGTCTAGCGCGACGTCACCCCTCAGATGACATCACACCACCCCTGAGAAATCAAATGCTATGCTTTGAATGCCGGGAGCTCAGGGAATCTCAGGGCTCCCATCCAGCTGACAGGAACCACAGATCTGGATGGTGTATGGGAGTTCCACGAATCGATCCGCTCATCCCTAGTTATCAATCATTCAAGCCTGGTGAAAACTCTTCCCGAAATGATAGTGTATAAGCCTAAAAAAATGGCCAGAGTGAAAATGGTGTTTTTGTATTAAATAAAAAATAATTGTAGCACAAAAACCTGATCTGCACAGTTGATCATGTTATAATAACACAGCTTCCCTTAAAAAAAAAAAAAAAAAAAAATTAATCCAACGTCCTATTATAAAGTTTATAAACTCTTTTCTGTATTGTATCATTTGTTGACTATTGGGTTGATCAGCCTAATAATATATCTCCAAGTGTAGTTCTGTATGTGGAAATTGACTCTTATCGTTTATGACTTGAAATCTAAGTTTACATTTCTTTTGTTTCCTGTAGATCAGGCAGCACTGATAGCATATTTGGACCAGTGAAAAATCCATGGAGCTTTTCAAAAAAATATCGAGAGAAGAGAAAAGATTGTTGTCCTGATGATGATGAAAATTCAGATTGGGTGATAACTGGAGGAAGTTCGGGGGGCAGTGCGGCTTCAGTGTCCTCTGGAACATGCTACGCGTGAGTGACTGGACCTGGTGACAATGATTTTCTTTGTTAGCAGATTTCTTACTTTTTGTTTATACATAAAGCTTGCTGCTTGAAATGAAAAGAGGTTTCATTGTAACCCTAACCTTAATTAATAATGTTTTGTGCATCCAAGGACATGTTTTGGTTTATTTTTATCCCTTTTATTTATCCTGCGTTGAATTTGTGAAGTCTTAGGGTGTGTGCACACGTTGCGGATCCGCAGCGGATTTGGCCCTGCGGATCCGCAGCAGTTTCTGCTGCATTGTACAGTACCATTTTAGTCAATGTAAATTAGAAAATGCAGTGCAGACATTGCGGATTTAAATCCGCAGCATGTCAATTCTTTGTACGTATTCCGCAGCGGTTTGGCACCTGCTCCATGACAGAGGGAAGGGGAAAACCGGTGGCTAATCCATAGTAAATCCGCAGATAAACCGCAGGTCATTGAAACTGCGGATTTTGACAAATCTGCACAGAAAAATCCGCAGCAGAATCCGCAACGTGTGCACACACCCTTAATAACATTCCTCTAATTCGGTATGATTGGGACTCATGCTGGCAGGATTTTGAGAGATTCTAGACAATCCAGTAGTGATAGGCAAGCGCTTGTTATCGTAGAAAACTGCAAAATAAAGTGAGATAATCCTGTAATCAAGGTGCGCACCTTGAAAAAGAGCAGCGAAACGCGCGTCGGTGGCAGGTAGCTCTGGTCCAGTTATATATCGCTCATGGGTAAGCACTTGATATATACATTTATGACTTATATTTAATCTTGCTTTGGCCAGTCCAACTTTGGTGGGATGTTTATTTATCTATACTGGCAAGCATCTATATATATTGAATCCCATGGCGTTATTTTTACTGTGAATGGCACTTTGGCACTTTATATAAACATTTAACCAGTGACCGAGCCTTCATTACCTGATCCTTCTTTTTGTACCATTGTATGTAATAATTGTATTTGGCATATATGTTTAATAAAATATATATATATATATATATATATATATATATATATATATATATTTTTATACTCTTTGGACTGAATACTGCTTGTGATCTCTATATTTTTCAAGCTCTAGTTTGGAGTGTCCTGTGGGGAGCCCTTCATGACTTAATATGGTTGCGGGTCTAGTGGGTGTCCCATTTATTTTTGTGCCTTGGTTGGTCTGTTATTAGCTGCCACTAGGAGGCTGACACTATGTAGAAAAAAAGTTAGCTCCTCCTCCTCCGTGTACACCCCACCGACAGGAACTAGGATGCTCAAATTTTGGAAATCTCAATATCTGGAAAGGGGAATCGTTTTGTGGGGTCCAGATGGACAAAATTCCAACATCGATTTTTTTGTGGTCACCCTAATGTTCAGTTTAGCTTAGTGTCAGTAGGAGGTGGACTCGGGTCTTTCATTAGACCCATATCTTCCTCAGTGTGCGTCGTTTCTTTTCAGGTGGATCTTCTCTGTTAGCTCTGAAGGGATACAGTGTGAAGAGTCACAACTGTATTCCCACGTAGAGACTATGAGTACGGCGTGTACTGCCACTCCGTATCCTCATAAGTCTGGCCGGCAGGACCCCAACCCCTAACACAGAAGCGTGCTTAGGTGATCCGGATCTGATCCAGCCCCCATCGCCCATCAGAGCCTGTCGGTGTAAGGAGGCATGGCCGTCCCTCATATCTTAGGGAGAAGTATATCTCTCGTTCTCTACAGATCCCGATCCAGAGGTGTCAGAGTAGAAGATTCAAGATAGAAGAGGATGAAGGATGAGCAAAGGTGGATAATGAAGAAAGAAGAGGATAGAGCAACAGAAGAGGATGGTTGAGTAGTACCTCCTCCTCCCTCTCCCTCTTTTCCTAAAGATTTTATTGACGTTTCTACTCTATAGGGGGGCCTTTTTTCCGCCTTTATTCTGTCAGTTACCTGACAGTGTGATGTTTGGCACTGTTCCTCCGTACTGAATCTTCGCTTCCCTGTCTTCCTAGATCCCCTTTTTGATACTATCATGGCTAGGAAGGGTGACATCCGGGCCTCCGCGCCACCCTCCCCTGTTCCCGTGGGCCTCGGCCACTAATTTGGGCCCCGTCTTCAGCGCAGCCTAGTCCCGGCGTTTGGCCCCGCCCCTTCTCAGTATCTTCGGGCGGGCTTTTCTCCCGCCCATTGATGTCACACCTCCTCTTCCTGGCTCTGGCAGCTAGCTCCGCCCACTCCTCCTGGCTCCATTGAGAGGTTTTCTCTGCCTCTCTGCTCTGGCGTTTAGGTCCACCCCTCCTTCCGGCCTCAGTGAGAGGGCTTTTCAGCCCACGCCCCTCTCTCTCTCCCTCTGCACCTCAGCATCTGTACGCCTTTTCTTGGCACTGCTAGTCCTCCTTTTCCTCTCTGGGACGCCATTTTCCGGCAGCTGAAACCTGGAAAGTGGCTCATCTCTGCAAGACCTGCATCCCTCCTCCTGCAATCGCCCTGCAGGTTTCTCTTGTACTAAAGCCTGGAAGCAGTCGTTCAGAACCTGCCTTCTCCTGGAGTAGCTCTTCTCTGCAGACTGACACTCCTCAGCTCTCGGTCCCCTTACCTTCTGGCATCATCAGTTAGTGGGTCTGTTTCATGCCTATCTCTAAAGGAGAGCGCTCTCACCCTCTCGCTTCTTCTTCTTCTGCTCTTGTGTACAGTCAGTAGGGTAATAGTACTCTAGAGCTGTTTTGTCACTGGTGTAATAGTAATTTAGAGCCGTACTGTCACTGGTGCAATAGTACTCTAGAGCCGTGCAGTCACTGGCGTAATAGTATTCTAGAGCTGTGCACTCACTGGTGTAAAAGTAATCTAGAGCCATGCAGTCACTGGCGTAATAGGTCTCTAGAGCCATGCAGTCACTGGTGTAATAGTAATCTAGAGCCTTGCTGTCACTGGTGTAATGGTATTCTAGATCCATGCAGTCGCGGTGTAATAGACGCTCAACGCTGTTGTCACCTGTGCCACTGCCCACTCTACGCCCTCCCAGGCACATAGGCCATGATAAAACCTGCTGTATGGCGTTTGCTTGGTAGAAGGTTTCACTTGCACATTCCACCACAGAGATCTGTTTTTTGTCACACTGCTGTTGTGATTTCTGCTACTGCAGATCTGTACCTTGATTTTCAGCAGAGTAAGACTCGGCCATTGCTCCACACATAAAGATGCTGGAGCCCTGGCATAGCAAATGCTTCCATATCTCCTGCTCACAGGAACTTGCCCTGCATCTTCCTGCAGCCCCCCATCCGGACGCTGGCATTACATTTCTCTAAGCAGAGTGGGGAGCTGCTCCTACCTCTTCACGACTGCAGTGTTTGGGCCTGACTTCCAGCTGGATATAAGTCCGTTTTACCTGACAATGTCTGCTGTGGTTCAGTGGGTAAAATTGCTGACCACAAGTCGCAGGTCCAAGGGTTGGAACCCAGGCGCACAACAGAGAGTAGAGTTTAGTCTCCGTCTGATTCCTGGCCTACTGTTCTACCGTCAGGAGAAATGACAGGTTATAATATACTTCAGGACAGACTTTGTGGTGTGGCTTACTACACATTAAGCTGTTATTCTGCCTAATGCCGTCAGGTATCCAGACCTTGACCGCAACACAGAATTGGCTCTCTCCTATAACCTTCTCCGGGTTCTCTCCACGCTTACCTAGTCACAAGATGATGAAAGCCGATTGCAGCTGTGCTCTATCCGCTATCCAGGCATCAGTTGCACCACCTACCAGGTACAGTATTTGAAACTGTCGTATTCCAGTGGATCAGACGTGTCTTGGGTTGACTGCTGCAGTGGTACTGGTGTTCTGTACCGTATTCATGTGAGTCAGACGCTCTCGCCTTCACGTTCCTCGCATTCTATTGCAACAGTACTCTATCCGTTATCCAGGACTTGGATAGTCCTCTACCAGACATGTTTAGTCAATACATGCCGTCTTTCCTGTGGCTCAAATATACCCATAGTCGATTGGCTGCATCGGTTCGGCTCTTTAGTTCCATTGTCAGGTGAGTCAGAAGTGCCCTCTCTCACGCTACCCAGGGTCTTTTGCAGCATCTGCCTAAGCTCCCATCTAATCAACACTCAGTGAGAGGTGTCCAGTATTTCACTTCTGGTGGGTTGCAGCTGCGGTTACAGGCTGCCTTCAGGTGAGTCGGAGGCTCCTTCTGCTGCGTTTTTCTCCTTCGTCTCATTGGGGGACACAGAGACTGTGGTGTGTGCTACTGCCGTCTGGAGGCTGACACTAAGTATACAAAAAACAAGTTAGCTCCTCCTCCGCCGCATACACTCTCGCCCCGATAGCGGGCGGAAACCAGTTTTTGCTTAGTGTCTGATGGAGGCACACGCAGTCTGGGTCTCTCCAGACTATTTTTTTTTTTTTTTATATTTTTCTCGCTATGAAGAGGAGACAGGGGCGACGGACCCTATTGAAAGGGTCCGATCTCCCCAAAACATCAACTGGCGAGCACGCGCGAGTATCGCCTCCGCGTATCCTTTCCCGCACGGAGGGACATC